>NC_137801.1:67285421-67885421 GCF_963383645.1 Muscardinus avellanarius
GTGTGCATGACCAGCACTAAAAGAGGTACTTAACGGCTGGTGTGTCTTCAACTGCTTTTAACATTTCCTGGTCATTCACAATCACAATTCAACAGCAGCTGATCTGTAAAGATTACTTGTAAGACATTTATAATTTTTGTATTTTATTTTGAGATTACACTATACCAAGAATACAAGTATAGTCTTTATGCAGACTTCAGTTTATAACATTTTTGCTCTGTTTTATCGTTCTCTTTCTAAATACATATATATGTATATGTATATGTGTATATGTGTGTGTGTGTGTGTGTGTGTGTGTGTGTGTATGTATTCTCTTTCTAAGTACATATATGTATTTAGGTTTATTTTTCAAAGACATTTGTAAGTAAATTTCACACTTATTTTAAGTGCCCTTAAAATGGCAATGTGTATCCTTTGTAACTCAGTGAGACCTTGTTTCAAAATAAAAGAAAAAAGTAGGGCTGGGGGTGTAGCTCAGAGGTAGAATGCCCCTGAGTTCTATCCTCAGTACCAAAAAAAAAAAAAATGACAATATGTACTTTTTTCTCCCATAATTACAATAAACTTCAAGAAATTTTACATTCAAGCCAGGAGTGGTGGCACACGCTTGTAATCCCAGCATTTGGGAGGCTGAGACCTGAGGATCGTGGTTCGCCGACAGCCTCAGCTACTTAGTGAGGCCCTCTGCAACTTAGTGAGACCCTGTTGCAAAATAAAAATACAGAATAGGGCAGGAGGTTCCATCCCCAGATCCACACACAAAAAAAGAAAATTTTACATTCATACAATCTAATCTACAGTCCATATTTCCTTCTGTTGTTTTAGTTTCAGTTTTGCAGTACTGGGGATTGAACTCAGGGCCTCACACATGCTAGGCAAGTGCTTTGCCACTGAGTTATACTTTATTCTAACTAGCAAGCAGTCTTTTTTTTTTTTTTTTTTTTTTTAGTGGTACTGGGGATGGAACCCAGGGCATTCTACTTCTGAGCTACACCCCCAGCCCTATTTTTTTATTCTTTATTTTTAGACAGAGTCTCACTAAGTTGCGGAGGGCCTCACTAAGTAGCTGAGGCTGTCCGCGAACCATGATCCTCCAGCTTCAGCCTCCCAAATGCTGGGATTACAAGTATACACTACCACGCCCGGCTCCTCTATCATTTTGATACAGGATCACTTTACACTATTAAAAATTATTTGTATTTATACAAATAACATATCAATATATATTGTATTCAAAATTAAAACAGGCTGGGCATACTGGTGCACGCTTGTAATCTCAGCACTTGGGAAGCCAAAACTGAAGGATTGCAGGTTTGCAGCCAGCCTCAACTACTTAATGAGGTCTTCCACAACTTAGTGAGACCATTTCAATGATAAAAAATAAAAAATAGGGTTAGGGGTGTAGCTTGGAGGTAGAATGCACCTGGGTTCAATCCCTAGTACTGCCCAAAAAAAACAAAAAGAAATAAATTAAGACAGAAATAATGTCAGCAAGATGACAGTAGTTTTCACATCTCATCCTTAGAAATGTGAGTTTGAGCAAATATTTACTCACAAAAATGCCTCACCTAAGGAATCCAGGTGAGCGATTACAGCACATAGGTGAGGCACAGACATAAGACACATCAAAAAGGGCATGAGGGACGCTTTCATGTTACCCATGATTCCCTTTTCCAAAGAACATGGGGTAAGCCCTGAAAGAGATTTGCTTTTATGGGGAGAGAAGATTGAAATGAGCACTTGACTTCACCAGAGACTCTGGCACCAGGCCTGCCCAGAAGAGCCCAGTGTCAGACCAGTCACTGTGTGCCAGGCTCCAGGCCCATCCTGTCTGGCCAGCCCCCACGGCCCAAGGCTTCAAGGCAAGTCCCAGTCCCAGCCAGGCCAGCCACAAGGCCCCCATGGATCAAGGCTCCAGGCCCAATCCAGTGGCATCTGGCACCAGACCGGCTCCCTACAAGCCCAGGGCCCTGGACCACACCCAGGGACCCAGACACCAAGGATGATCCTATGAATGTAGGTGCTAGGCATGCTCAACTGCTAAACCAAGAACCAGGCCAGCCACTCAAGGACTCCTGCAGCAAACAGCTCCGCACACCCCGGCAGCCAGCTGCCTGCCCAGGACCTCTTGGAAGGCTGAATAATCACAGGCTTTACATCCCAAAGGCAGTGTGTAAAACCTGGAAGAGGTACATCCTGCTTCAAGTGTATAGCACAAAAGCAAGGACTCAATGAAAAAAACAGGAAACCCATGACACCATTAAATATTAATTCATATAAAATGAACAATATACCCACAAGGAACAAAATCAAGCAGCAGTAACCAACCCTAAAGATATATGAAGATCTAGGAACTGCCAAAGACTTGAAAATAATTACCCTAAAGAAACTCGGAGAGCCACAAAAGAACATGTATAGCATGGTCACTATACTGTAATGTTTATAAAATAAATACACTAATTAGTATATTAAGTAAATATACTAATAGACAATAACGAGTATTTAATAATAATACCATAATGCATATTTGAAATTTTCTAAGAGAGATCATAAATATTCTCACCACAAAAAATAACTATGTGAAGTGATGGATAGTTAATTTGCTTGGTTGCAGTAATAATTTCACAATATATACACACATCAAAACATCCCATAAGCTGGGTATGGTGGCACATGCCTGTAATCTCAGTACTTGAGAGGCTGAGACAGAAGGATACAGGTTCAAGGACAGCCTTAGCAACTTAGCGAGGCTCTCAACAACTTAGTGAGGTCCTGTTTCCAAATAAAGAATAAAATTGGTCTAAGGGTGTAGCTCAAAGGTAGAATGTCCCTGAGTTTATCTCTAGCACAACAAAAAAATGACACTGTATACCCAAAATATTTATATTTTTGTCAATTATACATCTATAAAGCAGAAAAAATTGAAACAGAAATTTGAAAATATTGATTTACTTAAAATGAATAAACACATTATAAACTAAAGAATATATTTTATGAAAAAATAGCTATATGTTTACAAACAAAAAAACTAGAAGAATGTTTTACATTTAATATCTGGCTCGACAGAAGACATCTGGATGTTGTAACTGTTTCTGCATCCAATCTAGAGAATTGTGCGGTTTCAGTTAAATTATATGAAGAAAACAGAGCTTCACACAAAAATACTTGGGAAAGCAGCATTTTTAAAGCCTTTTCAAATTAACATGCATACACACATACAAACACACAGACTTTGATACAATCTCAAAATTTTACAAGTGGATTTTCTGAAAGGAGAAATAAGATGTATAATCAGAAACAATATTGATAAAGTGGGTGTGGCGATATAAACCTGTAATCTCAGTACTTGAAAGGCTGAGACAGGATGATCAAAGGTTCAAGGACACAGCCTCAGCAAGTAGTGAGACTCTCATGAATCTAGCAAGACTCTGCTTCAAATAAAAATTAAAAATAGGGCTAGGAGTATAACTCAGAGGTAAAATACTTCTGAGTTCAATCCCTAGTACCACAAAAAAAAAGAAACAATTTCAGTAAAGTTTCAGTACTTTGTTAGGTTAAAATCCGTTCATCTAAAGCCAGGCCTGACAATCCCAGTACTTGGGAGGCTGAGACAGGATGATTGTGTTTTCGAACCCAGAGCCTGTTTCAAAATAAAGAATAAAAAAAAATAGAAATAGGGCTGTGGGTATAGTTCAGAGGTAGAATGCCCCTGGGTTCAATCCCAGTACTGCAAAAAAAAAAAAAAATCTATTAATCAATTTTATACTTCATATGAAGCTCTTATGTGATTTTGTAGTATTAGGCACTGATCATTTGAAAACTACTGGTCAAGCCTGCCGAGGGGTTAGGCTGTTGCCAGGGCCAATGGCCGGCACTGGAGCCTGCTGTGAGGCAAGGCCGGTGCTGAGGCTTCCGAGGCCGGATCAAAGCCTGCCGAGGGTTTAGACCGGGGCTGGGGGCCAGCGAGGCCGTCATCAGAGCCTGCTGTGAGGCAAGGTCGGGGCCTGGTCCTCCGAGGCCGGGATAGGAGACTGCCGAGGGGTTAGGCCGGTGCTGGGGCCAGCGAGGCCGGGATCAGAGCCTCCCGAGAGGCTAGGCTGGTGCTGGGGCCTCCAAGGCTGGGATCGGAACCTGCCGAGGGGTTAGGCCGGTGCTGGGGCCAATGTCCTGCATCGGAGCCTGCCGTGAGGCAAGGCCACTACTGCGGCCTCCGAGGCTGGGATCGGAGCCAGCTGAGGGGTTGGGCTGCTGTCAGGGCCAGTGAGACCAGAATTGGGGCCTCCTATGAGGCAAGGCTGCTGCTTGAGCCAGCGAGGTCTGGATCAGTCCACTGGGTAGCCAGGCCACTACTGGGGCCGTCAAGAGTGGGATCGGTACTTGCAACGCGGCATGCACTGAGAAATATGGCAGAAAATATAAATCAGATGCTTCCCCTAATCAACAGGAAGAGGTTGAGCTATAGAACGGGCCCTATAGTGAAGCAACTAATGTGACCAATCAGAGGGTATGGAATAGTGGAGGACAGAGCCTCTTTAAAACGCAGGAATCACCAAACAAGCATGGGATCAAGGGAGGGGGAGGGAATGCAATGGGGGCTGGATGAGGGCTAATTGGATGATGTGTGCTTGTATATCCTCTAAAGTCTTGTACTCCGATGTGAATGATATATGACTACAATGCACCAATTAAAAATAAATTTAAAAAAAGAAAACTACTGGTCAACTGGGTTGTACAGCTCTGCCTCATGTTGATAAATTTCATTGATATCATATTTGTTCAAATCATTAGCAGTCTCAATAAGAAAAGTTTATAAGCACTGGTTATCTGTAGGAGGGCAACAGGCCATATCACTGAAAATATAAATGGGCAGCAACAGTAAATCTGATATATGTAGTACAAACAATAGGCTAGTTTATCTATAGAACACAATAGTAAAGATGGACATAAATCAAATCATAATCAATAATAAAATATCACTATACATTAGAATGGGCAAATAAAAAGCTCTAAGGGTAGGGGAGGAGAAAGACTGAGGTTCACTGATGGAAATACTACCATCGACTATGTGTATACGTGTGAATGTATGTACAGGTCACTCTTGGTACTCTGTATTGGGAGGAAGGGAAATGGGGAAGTGGGGAGCCACCAGGTGCTGTGTGCATTGTCAACACGATTTACATTGTGATGTGAGATTATAATACACCAATAAAAGCACACACAAAAAAAAATAGTGACAACACCAAATGCTGGATACGGAGAAACAGGACCACTAAAACATTACTGATGGGAATAAAAAACAATACAGCCACAAGGGGAAATAGCTAAAAATTATTTTTAAAAAATAATGGCATATGCTTATAATATCAGTAGTTAAGAGGCCAAGACAGGAGGATCACAGGTTCACAGCCAGCCTCAGCATTAGCAAGGCCCTCCACAACTTAGCAAGACCTTGTTTCAAAATAACAATATAACAGGAGTGGGGGGGGTGTAGCTCAGGGGTAGAGTCCCCTGAGTTTAATCTCCAGTACAAAAAGAAAAAAGAAAGAAATGACAACTTATATAGGAAAAAATACAAAAATCTGTACAGAAATGTTCATAGAGGTTTTATTGATTGTAGCCATGAAAGGTTTTTTTCTCCTTCTGAGACTAAATATGTGGTGTCTTTCAACACCAATTTTCTGATACCCTACTGGTGTTCTACAATTAAATTCAGTTCTGAATTGAATTTAACTTAACTCTACTATTTATATTCTCTACCAATTTAACTCCACTGCTTAAATTCTTCACTACAATTAAATTCAATTCAAAATTTAATTTAATTTAATTTAATTCCACTATTTCCTGGAGTTAGTGTCAGACTCCACAGGTTAAGGGTTTAGTCCCATAAGACTTCAGACACAAGTCACAAATGAGATGCTCACATTTCTGCCCAGCTGACTACAAATTCTGGTGTTCCTAAGACCCTCCACCCCCTCAAGCTCAATAATTCATAGAACCCAAGAAACCACCTTTACTTACTGTCACTGATTTATTATTAAAGATACACCTCACTGGGCATGGTGGCGCACGCTTGTAATCCCTGCGCTTGGGAGGCTGAGACAGGAGGATCACACGGGTTCGAAGCCAGCCTCAGCTACTTAGTGAGGCTCTCAGCAACTTAGTGAGACCCTGTTTCCAAATAAAATATAAAATAGATCTGGGAGTGTGGCCCAGAGGTAAAAGGCCCCTGGGTTCTATCCCCAGTACCATACGCACAAAAAGGATACAGCTCAGAGCCAGGTGTGGTGGTCCACGCCTGTACTCCCAGCACTTGGGAGGCTGAGACAAGATAAACACAGGCTTAAGGACAGCCTCTGCAATGTAAGACTCTCAGCAACCTAACAAGAGACCCTGTTTCAAAATAAAAAACAAAAGGAGGTTGGGGTATAGCTTGGAGGTAGAAGGTCCTTGAATTCAATCTCAAGTACCACCCGCTGCCCAAGAAAACATACATCTCAGAATGTATCTAAAAAATAGGAAAGGTAAAGAGAGCAAGGTATGACATGAAGGGTGAGATGCAAGAAGCTTCCATGTGCCTCCAGAATCAACATCCTCCCAGCACCTCACTTTTCACCAGCCTATCTTTTAGCCAATCAGTCAAAACTCGGTTCAAATGTCATAGGCACTGTTGATTAAATCACTGAATTCAATCTTTATGCCCTCTTCCCTACTCAGAGGTTGTAACAGAACTAAAAACTACAACCCTCTTATGTCTTGGTATTTCTGGTGGTCAGCCCCTACCCCAAAAGCTACCTGGGGACTCACCAGGAATCATCCCAGCACAGACCCAGGTGTCATTGAAGCAGGTTTGTTTTGACTAACAAGGGATGCTTCTAACAGAAAATTTCAAGGATTGTAGGAGCTCTGTCCCAGGAATCAGAGACAAAACCAAATACAATTTCTTCTTACAGCATAGCCAAAAAGTAGAAACAACGCAGATGTTCTTCAACAGGCGAATGGTTAAAAACTGTAGCACATCATATTATAGATTACTGCTCAGAAATTAAAAAAAAATAAACTATTGCTACAACAATCTGGATGAAACTCAGAGAAGTATGGGAAAGGAATACAATCTCAACAGGTCACATAATATGACCTCATTTATACAGCAATTTTGAAATGACAAAGGTTCAAAAATGGAGACTGACTAATGGCTCCTGGGTCAGGGGGAGAACACAGGCAGGTGGCTATGATTATAAGAGGCAACAGAAAGAATACTAGCGTTGATGAAACTATTCAGTATAAGGGCTGTGGTGCTCAACACACAAGCCTACATGATAAAAATTACATGGTACTAAATGCATATACATAAATGACCAAGAAAATTATAGAACTCTGAAGAACACTGATGGGTTGTATCAATGCCAAGATGCAGGCTGTAACATTATACTGTAATTTTCCAGGATGTTACCATTAAGAGGAACCAGGTGGTGCACGCTTGTAATCCCAGTACTTGGAAGGCTGAGATAGGAGGATTGCAGGTTCAGGGCCAGCCTCAGTTACTTGGTAAGGCCCTCTGCAACTTAGTGAGACCTTGTTTCAAAATAAAGAATAAAAAACAGGACAGGGGGTGTAGCTCAGAGGTAGAAAGCCCCTGAGTTCAATCCCTAGTACTGCAAAAATAAAATGTTAATTGTAAACCGAGCATGGTGGCACATGCTTATAATCCCCACGCTTGGGGTGTCAGGACAAAGAACTAAGTCAAGTTGTTAAAAGAAAATAAAACTCCATTTAAATCAGTCAAACTAGTTGGGTTTTCAGGGATTTTTGTTTTGTTTTGCTTAGCTTCAGTGATCAAATTCCTAACTCAATTACTGCCCCGAGTCCTTCTATAAATTTTGAAGGATTAAACTCTATATCATAAAGCTCTGGCCATCCTACTCTTCTTTTCCTTGGAAAAGAAAACACTCAAGTTCTGAATCCACATTGAAGATTCTAAATAAAATATAAACTCCTGGGCTTAACAGTCTAGTATTTTCACAGTATTATCTTAACAAGCCTATTTTTTTTTTTTTTTTTACAGTATTGGGGTTGGAATCCAGGGGCATTCTACCTCCGAGCTATGCTCCAGCCCTATTTTTTATTCTTTATTTTGAAACAGGGCCTCACTCAGTAGCTGAGGCTGTCTGCGAACCCAGATCCTCCTGTCTCAGCCTCCCAAGTACTGGGATTACAAGTATGTGCTGCCACGCTCGGCTTCATTTTTTCTTTATAATACGCCCCTCCATAAGGCTTAAGAGGATGACTAGATTCTACCTTTGTAACAACCCCAAAATGGCATGGCTTAAATGAAAGATTTGTTTCTTGCTGATGATATGTGTTTGTTACGGTTTGAATTAGTGTTTCCCAAAAGTCCAAGGTTAAAGGCTTAGTTCCCAGGATGGTGCCAGTGGGGCTGCTGTGAACCTTTGGAAGGCAGGGCTGAATGAGGCTCCTCAGGTCCCCGGTGCACCATGAAGGGCTGTGGGGCCCAGAGCCTTCCTGTGTCTGCGTCCTGCCTCCCGATGTGGACAGTGCGCCCACCATTGCTCCTGCCATCGTGTGCTGCCCTTGCTGGCGGGCCAAAGAATGGGGCCTCCCAATTTTGGACTGGAATCTCTAGAACCATGATCCAAAATAAACATTTTTTTCTTTATAAGTTTATTACCTCAGGTATTTCATTATACTAATGCAAAGCTAACTAACACAGGTCCATTATGGGTCAGCAGGAGGCTCTGCCTGCTAATTATCTAGAGCAAAAATCAGCACATTTCTGTGATAACTATCTGGATGGTAAATATTTTCACCTTTGCAGGACAGATAGTCTCAATCACAACTATTCAACTTTGTTGTTATAGTGCAAAAGCAGTTATAGATAATACATAAGTAAACTTTATTTACAAAAGCAGGCAGCAAACCACGTTTGGTGCGCGTGCTATGATTTTGTTATCAGAGCGCTACAGCTCTTGTAACTGTAGCTGAGGAAAAGAAAACATAATGAGGACAAAAACTCTTTCTTCCCCCCAGTATTAGGGGATGAACCCAGAGATACTACCTCTGAGCTATACCCCCATCCCTTTTTTTATTTTGAGATAAGGTCTTAACAAAGTTGCCCAAAGTGGCCTTGAACTTATGATCCTCCTGCCTCAGCCCCCCAAGTAGCTGTAATCATAGGTGTGTGCCACTGCACCCAGGGAATGGATGAACTCTTAAAATTTAGCCATACCTAACTTCCCAGGGGAAAGAACATGCAATCACATGTACCTGGGAGGAGAAAATAAGTATTGAGTGGAAACCCTAATATCAAACTCTATTTCCTTCCACACTTGTGTTTCCTTCTACTGCAATGCCTATCTCTGCTTTTTTTCCTCCAAGTCCAAATCCTCAGTTCAAATGTCATGGTCTCCAAAGCCCCTGCCTTTCATCAGCTCTCAAATCACTGCTATCTAACCTTTTTTATATCAAATGTTTCCAACATTAGAAAGTTCAACCTCCTTGGGACAGATTATTTCTCTCTACATATTCCATAAGACATAGTGCTATTCCTTAAGAAGAGGTTCAGTAAATATCTGTTGAAGGAATAAATTTTATCATTGGTTTCTCTATTTGTTTAAGAGTTTGAAGTCATTTACAAAGGTACAAACAAAATAACATTAAATCAAATTCAAAACAGAAGAGTAATAAATATACAGGACTACGGCTTAAGTCTGAATTTGAAGATGACACATGAGCTGCACATCAAGAACTCATGTCCGCTGGATGTGGTGGCACACACTTGTTATCCCAGTCCTTGGTAGACTGAGGTTCATGGTCAACCTCAGCTACTCAGTGAGGTCCTCAGCAACGCACTGAGACCCTGTTTCAAAAGAAAAATAAAAAATAGAAGCCTGGTGTGGTGGTGCACACTTGTAATCCCAGCATTTGGGAGGCTGAGATAGGAATATCACAGTTCGAGGCCAGCCTCAGCTACTTAGTGAAGCCCTTGCAACTCAGTGAGACCCTGTTTCAAAATAAAGAATAAAAAATGGGCCGGGCGTGGTGGCACACGCTTGCAATCCCCGCGCTTGGGAGGTGGAGACAGGAGGATCGAGCAGGTTCAAAGCCAGCCGCACTGGCTTAAGAGACCCCGTTTCCAAATTTTAAAAAGTGTAAAATAGGTCTGGGAGTGTAGCCCGGAGGTAGGGCTTCCAGGAACCCCAGTACCACCAAAAGAAAAAGAAAAAAAAGAATAAAAATTAGGGCTGGGGTGTAGCTCAGAGGTAGAATGCCCCTGGGTTCCATCCTCAGTACCACAAAAAAATAAATAAAATGGGGCTGGGGGACATAGCTCAGAGGCAGAATATCCCTGGGTTCAATCCTCCGGACCACAATGAAAAAATATGTAAGGGACAAGATCTATCTTATCAGTCATAGAACCAATAAAATAAACAGTCCAGATTTGGCAGAGATTTGTTTTAAATGAAGCAAGATATTAACCAAAAGAAAAGGGACCAAACAATGCTTTGCTAAACCATAAAGCTAGACTGAAACAAATAGTAAAGAGTAATAATGAGTAAATATTTACGTATCCATAACTTTCTGTACACCAATATGGAAGTCAAAAAGAATGCAAAAACATCATGTGGCAGTTTGTGACCTTGTAGTTAGAGAAACAAAATCTACACACAGGACATGATACCAATTAGTAAGACTAGACCATAACTCAAACAGTTATTGAGCACTTAAATTCCAGATACTGTATCCATACCAAGGACAAAACAGGAATAAGTAAAATACTATTCCTGCTTTCAAGAAACGAACTGCCAGGCATGGCGGCCCAGGCCTATAATCCCAGTACTTGGGAAGCTAAGACAGAAGGATCACAGGTTCAAGACCACCCTCAGCAACTTAGTGAGACCTTGTTTCAAGGTTAAAAATAAAAATGGGCTGGAAGTATAGCTCAGAGGTAGAATGCCTCTGGGTTCAACCTCCAGTACCAAAGCAAAAAAAACAAAAATCTAGTAAAAACACAGGTGCAAGGTTGAATTCGTGAAGTCTGCACATTTAGCTGGGATATGAGCCTTCCAAATTACCTAGGAAGAAACTGGGGGTGATTGACAACATATGTCTCTCAGGAATATCAAGAATCTCCGCTATTCCTAGTAGAGACACCAGCAGAACCCGGAACAACACATTATCTCATTTTCTGCTTAGTTTCCTCCTCGGCCCCGCATGTCAGCTTTTCCTCCAGGAACGTGCGGTGAGTCACAACTTCCCCCACTGGCTCCTTGGCTGAGGTTTCCTGGGCTGCCGCTGATTGTGGGTGTGGTGCCATGCTCTGCACCCTGTCTCTGAGAGCGCTGATGCGGCAGGATTCCGCTGCGTCAGGCTACTTTACCCTGTACTTTTCCACTGCTTTGGAATCAGAGTGAGCAAAAGCACAAACCAACTACGAGTTCTGCACTTAGCACTTGCATCAAGCCCCCTCAAATCTTACAAGAACTGTGACCTTGTCAACAACTATCTTTTTTTTTTTTTTTTTTTTTTTGGTGGTACTGGGGTTCCTGGAAGCCCTTCTACCTCCGGGCTACACTCCCAGACCTATTTTTACATTTTTATTTGGAAACAGGGTCTCCTAAGCCAGCGCGCGCGGCTGGCTTCAAACCTGGCGGTCCTCCTGTCTCTGCCTCCCAAGCGCCGGGATCAACAACTATCTTTTAAGAAGCAATATTTACAAGTCCCACCCCACCTGCCAATCATCTGATGTTTAAATGACTTACCCAACTTTATAAAACAGTAAAAGCATAATATTGCACCAGAGAAAACTTTTTTCCTTTTCATTTTTTTCTTTATTTCTTTTTTTCTTTTTCTTTTAGTGGTACTAGGGATTGAACCCAGGGTCATTCTGCCTCTGAGCTACACCCCACAGCCCTATTTTCTTTTTTACTTGGAAACAAGATCTCACTAAGTTGCAGAGGCCCTCATTAAATTGATGAGGCTGGCCTCAAACCTATGATTTTCCTGTCTTGGCCTCCTAAATACTGGAATTACAGATATGTGCCATCACACCTGGTTCACCAGAGACTTCTAATTCAAATATACTGCCATCACAATAACCTGAAAGACAAGACAGATGTTTTAAAATCCAAATATGTATATCTGACACACATCAGCTTCATATCCGCTTCAAAACCCCTTATATCAATAAGTAATATAAGAGACAACTATTTAATTTAAATTAATTTGCTTATAACTTAACTTCAAACAAATTAATTTCTCTGAATCTCAGGTATAAAATGAAAATATTAATATCTGTTATTATCATGAAATCATTATGAATCAGTGAGCTAACATATGTGCTATAACTACCTCTAAGCAATACATATTAGTAGTGTCTTTCTTTTTATCCTTTCTCTCCACCCCCAGGCAATATATGAGGACAAAGTTTAGGAGAAAGACTATGCTGACTGGTGGGATGGGTTGGTGTGTTGGTGCGTAACTGAGAGACAATGGAGTTCTTGATAGCAACTTTTTTTTTTTCTTTTTTCTTTTTCTTTTTTCCTTTTTTTTTTTTTGGTGTGTGTGTGTATGTGTGTGTGTGTGTGTGTGTGTGTGTGTGTGTGTGTTACTGGGGATGAAACCCAGGGGCATTCTACCTCTGAGCTGCATCCCCAGCCCCATTTTTTTATTCTTTATTTGGAAACAGGGGCTCATTGGGTTGCAAAGGGCCTCAATAAATAGCTGAGACTGTCCTCAAACCTCGATCCTGTCTCAACCTCCCAAATGCTGGGATTACAAGCGTGCGCCACCACACCCGGCTTCTGACAACAACTCGAGTTGAATATAAAATATCAGTCTACCATTTCTTCATTTGAGCTGAATTTAGCTCCAAAAGTGGGTCTAATTACATGAATATGTTTGTAACATGATTAATGGTAGTATCAGAAGTAAAACTGGTTCAACAGAAGGGAAAAGGTGTCAGATGAGCCCGGTGTGATGGTGCAGTCTTTGATCCCAGTACTTGGGAGGCTGAGACAGCAGGATCGCAGGTTCAAGGACAGCCTTAACAAGTAGTGAGACTCTCATCAACCTAGTGAGACCCTGTTTCCGAATAAAAATAAAATCGGGCTGGGGATGTAGTTCAGAGGAAGAATGCCCCTGGGATCAATTCCAGGTAGCTCAAACAAAAAAATGAAAATGTGTTGGATGTGACAGCACATAACTCCCATACTTAGGAGGCTGAAACACAAGGATAGCCATCAAGACCCTCAGCAACTTAGCAAGACCTTGTTTCAAAATAAAAAATTAAATGGTCTTGGGGTAGAATGTCCCTGAGTTCAATTCTTAGAACAATAACAACAAAAAAGCACCAAAATGTTCTACATTTTAGGAATACTGTAAAAGACAATTAGAACTGTACCTAATGACCCCAAACTTAATTTTGTCTCAAATAAAAAATTAGTTTGACATACAGAAAGAAAAATACGCATAGTTAAATATGTTAATAACTGATCACTGAACATAGGTATTTTTTGTGTCTGTATGTGTGCGCACACTTGTGGGCCTGCATGTATGGTACTATGGATTGAACCAGAGGGTTTCTACCTCTGAACTATAAGTTATATTCAATACCCTTTTTATTTTTGAAACAGTGTCTCACTATGTTGTAGAGTCTGGCCTGGAACGTGCTATCCTCCTGTCTCAGCCTCCCAAGACTGGGGTCATAGGTCTGTACTACTGTGCTCAGCCCCCTAGAAATTTTTCTTAATGAAATATTAGGGCAGCAGATAACAGAGGGACAGAACTTGACAAGTTCACACACTAACACTCCCAGAGCTCAGAAAAATAAATGACGCATTGTTTAAACCATCTAAGAGAAAACAAAGACTCTTGGGTTTTTTCCCGTCTTCATAAACAGTAATCAAGTCTTCTAGAATCTACCTAGATATACACAGATCTTCCTCCACAAAGCTGCCACCCACAGAGGAAAGGCATGGGGCTCATAAGAAAAGGAATTTTCATCTGGCAGCCAAAAATCCCACAGCCCTCCAACACTGAATTGATTACTCTGATGAAGGTATTTCCAGCCTTGAGGTAGCATAAAAGCAGTTCCACTCTAAAGAACCAACAGAAACCCTTACTGAGATAATTCTTAAAAAATTTTAACCCAGCAAGTCCCTGGGCCCCAGGTGGGGGTCGCGCGGGGAACGCTGGACCCCCCGGAAAAACCGGGGCCTGGGTCGCAAAGCCCTAGGCCGCGGGCAGGGGTCGCACGGGGCACGCCAGACCCACGGAAAAACTGAGGCCTGGGCTGCAGTGCTACCGAGTGCCTGATCCCACAACCTCCTCAAACCACACATACTGTCTTCTCTTATTTAAAAAAAAAAAAAAATGCTGGGCGTGGTGGCGAACGCCCCGAGCTTGGGAGGCAGAGACAGGAGGATCTTGCTGGTTCGGAGCCAGCCATGCTGGTTTGGAGCCAGCCTTGCTGGCTTAAGAGACCCTGTTTCCACATAAAGTTAAAAAATAGGTCTGGGAGTGTAGCCCGTGGGAGTGTAGCCCGGAGGTAGAAGGGCTTCCAGGAACCCCAGTACCACCAAAAAAAAAAAAAAAAAAAAATAGGGAAAAGAAATAGAAAAAAGAAAAAAAAATATCGGAGAGGGGTCAAAATGGCCATGGCGGCTGCCAGGATACTGAAAATGCAGACAAAACTTATCCAACTGAACTGGAACTTTTGGAAAAATTCCCCACGAAGGAGGACTGCTTCTTCCCTACATCCCTAAAAATCCTGGACATCACCTGTAAGGAGAGAGTTTAGCGGAGACCTAGGAGGGGAAGGTGGTGTTAGAAGCGGTCGCCGAGATGGCAGTGGAGACTTGTATTTGGGAGAGGCACAAATCTGATCCTACCAACCTTATCTTCTGGAGAAATTACCCCAAATGTCGAATGCTACTGTCGTGCATGCTTAGGAACACTGGACAACATGCAGAGTGGAAAAAGAGCTTGGGAAAGATTTGAAATGGTAAAGGCAGTGGCAATGGCAGCGGCCAGTACTCAGGGGAGGCAGAGATCTGATGTATTACACCTGAAACTTTTGAAGAAATAACCCTAGAGGCAGAATGCTACCACCACGCACCCTCGGGAACGTAGGACAACCTGCTGGGTGAGAGGGTGCTCAGATCGAAGCCTGCCGAGAGGTGAGGCCGGTGACAGGGACAGCAAAGCCAGGATTGGAACCTGCCGTGAGACAGGGCCGGTGCTGGGGCCTCAGAGGCCAGGATAGGAGCCTACCGAGAGGTTAGGCCAGTACCGGGGCCAGCGAGGCCGGGATCAGAGTCTGCCGTGAGGCAAAGCCGCTACTGAGGCCTCCGAGGCCGGGATCGAAGCCTGCCGAGGGGTTAGGCCGGTGCCGGGGTCAGCAAGGTCAGGATCGGAGCCTGCCGTTAGGCAAGGCCAGTGCTGGGGCCTCCGAGGCCTGGATTGGAGCCCACCGAGGGGTAAGGCCGGTACTGGGGCCAGCGAGGCTGGGATCGGAGCCTGCCTTGAGGCAAGGCCGGTGCTGGGGCCTCCAAGACCGGGATCGGAGCCAGCCGAGGGGTTAGGCTGGTGCAGGGGCCAGAGAGGCCAGAATTGGGGCCTCCCATGAGGCAAGGCCAGTGCTGGAGCCAGCGAGGTCAGGATCAGAGTCCTCCGGATGGCCAGGCCACTACTGGAGGATGGAACCTCTTTAAAACACATGATGTACGTAAACAAATGTATCAAAGATAATCACCAATCAAGCATGGGATCGAAGGAGGGGGAGGGAATGGAATGGGGATTGGATGAGGGCTAACTGGATGATGTGTGCTTGTATATCCTCTCAAGTGTGATGTATGATTACAATGTACCAATAAAAATATAAAATATATAAAATAATAAAAAATTTAAAAAATTTTAACCCAAGAAGAGAAATACTATATACAATCACATAAACTTGAGAAATATAAAATAGTAAAGTAGAAGCAATAAGTCCAGAGCTTCTACACCCTAGTACAAAGGGAATTTTTTTTCACTTATTTTTAAATAGATTTTATATTTAGTATTCCATTAATATTTCAACTGGAGGGGGATATAACCCACATATGTTCTTGATAGGGAGTGAACTTAAAATAATGTAAAGATGCCCGACATGGTGGCGCACGCTTATAATCCCCGTGCTTGGGAGGCAGAGACAGGAGGATCGCACAGGTTCGAAACAAGACTTGCTGGCTTAAGAGACACTGTTTCTAAATAAAATATAAAATAGGTCTGGGAGTGTAGCCCGGAGGAAGAAGAGTTCCATCCCCAGTACCACCACTAATAATAATAATAATAATAATAATAATAATAATAATAATAATAATGCTGCAAAGATTAGGACATTATAATAAAAGTCAAGGGTCAGCCAAGCATGGTGGCACACACCTGAAATCCCAGTACATGATAAACTGAGATTAGACTCGGCAGCTTAGTAAGATCCTCAGCTACCTAGTGAGACCCTGTTTCAAAATTTTAAAATTTCAAAAAGAGCTGGGGGTGTAGTTCGGAGGTAGAATACCCCTGAATTCAATCCTCGGTACCATGGTCAGCCAGGTATAGTGGCACAAGCCTATAATACCATTACTTGAGAGACTGAGACAGGCCGAACACAGGTTCCAGATCAGCCTCAACAAGTTAGAAAGGCTCTGGGCAACCTAGTAAAACTCTATTACGAAAAATAAAAATGGGCTGGGAGTATAGCTTCCAGGTAGAATGCCTCTGAGTTCAATCTTTAGTAACACAAAAAGTAACTAAAAATGTAAGTTTAAAATCACGGGCTACATGAGTGCTTGTATTAACAAGTAGTGATGGAGAGCAGGCAATGCCCAAAGGACATATATCTTCAATACCTGGGGGAAAAGCAATCTTTGATGAAGTGATCCTTTTAATCCTCTGAGTATACTGCAAGTCTGAATGCAAACTATCAAATCTAGTCTTGCTTCAGTAAACATCAAAGGCAGTAACCATACCAAAGGAAAAAAAATGAGACATAATTCAGCAACCATCTATCCCTTTTTTGCCTATAATCTTGATTTCACTGAAATTCAGAGTCCACATAATTTCCCCAAATTCGAGCTTCAGCATTTCAGTTTGGACAGTATTGAGTTCTAATTAATCCTGATGGCCTGGAATAAACGGACTCACTTAACCAGATCCTGCACGTAACCACAGAGGACGGATCCCTTCTCTAGAGGCTGACATCATCTAATGTTCGTCAACAGAATTTTTTCAGAGATTATCTCAGTTAAATATTTCTAAGAGCACTTTTATATATACTGAAATAGACTAGCAACTATTTTCTGGCAACTTTCAAGCTACATTTAAGCATCAATAATAGCACAATGGGGGGAAAAAAACACTTGGTCCAAAGCCCAGCTCTACCACTTATTAGCTGTAAGACCCCAGGTAACTTACCTAACCACTCTGATGTAAAATACTAATAATGACACCTAAGTCAAAAGATATGAGCTAGCTGGACGTGGTGCCACACGCTTGTAACCCCAGCATTCAGGAGGCTGAGACAGGAGGATCGTGGTTCGTGGACAGCCTCAGCTACGTAGTGAGGCCTTTTGCAACTCAGTGAGACCCTGTTTCAAAATAAAGAATAAAAAATAGGGCTGGGGGTGTATTTCAGAGGTAGAATGCCCCTGGGTTCCATCCCCAGTACTGTAAAAAATTTTTTTAAAAGATATGTTAACTGAATATAACTGAATCTGGTCTCATTTTATTTTGAAGACTAAATAAAATAACTTGTCCAAAAAGCATGGCATATGACACAATGAAGCAGTAGTGTCCAAACATAGTTTCCCTGTTCTTATCATTATTTCTAGTTTTTCTTCATTCACTTTTGTTGAACTTTATTCTCCCTACCCAAAGCTTGTAGCATCTGCTTCAAGGTCTGGTAAGAGACAACCAAATAAGGAAAAAAATATGTGTAATGTTTGCTTTGAGCCAGACACTGGCTAAATGCTTAATAAAGTTTCTCCCAACCCTTACAATTTTCATAAGGTGGTTACAGTATCTGAACTCCTAATCTAAGAAACTATGGCTACGGGGTTAGATACTTTGGCCAAAGTCGCTTGGTCATCAGAGTCAATTTTACTTTTGCCCTACCAAGGACCTCTCTCCAGTCAGTATCTCATTCCTTTTCTCACAGAGAACCAGTACCCTAAGTCTATGGCAATCATTTCCTTGCTCTCCTTTATATTTTAACACACATATGTACATCTATTAAAAGATTAGCTATTTTTCCTTTCCTTAAATAATATACAAAAAGAATCAGAGGACTGTGTTCTTTTATGTTCTGTTTCTTTCAATACTATAAAAAAGGGAGCTCAATCCAGACTATTCTCATGTACCTATAGGTGGATTCATTTCACTGCTGTATATATATAATATTATATTGCATGGGAATATCATAACTTATATATCAATTCTATTGTTTTAGGACATCTCAACTATTTTTATGTCCTAACTATTATATACATTGAGCTGGCAAACATTTACTTTACATGTAACCCAATGCAATATACACACAAGAATTTCTGCAGAACAGTGTTATGGTTTGGATTTTGAATGTCCCCCAAACCTCACCTGGTAAATGAGGCAGCCACATTGGAAGTAGAACTTGGTTGCTGGTTTATGGTGTGGCCAGAAACACTGTTTCCCACTGAGTGATGCACTTTCCTATTCCCCTCTCTCTCTCCCCCTGCCTCAATGAACTGACACGCTCTCTCCTCTTCGATGCTCCCTACCACCCTGGGCTCCTGTAACCCAGCTTCTAGGAACTACTCTAACATGGACTGAAAACTCCAGAACTGTGAGCAAATAAATCTTCCTGCCTCTAAGTTCTGCATGTCAGGTATCTTGGGTCTGACTGAAGAAGGCAGTTTACTGCAAACAGACACAGACCTACACAAAGGGTACATAAAGAACAGACAAAAGCATGGCACAGTGGAGCACACCTATAATCCCTGTTCTTGGGGGGCTGAGACAGGAGGATCCCAGGTTTAAGGCTAGCCTCAGCAAATCAGCAAGATTCTCAGCAACTTCCTGAGACCCTGTTTCAAAATAAAAGATAAAAAGGGCTAGAGGTGTTGCTCAAAAGTGGAATGGTCCTGGGTTTAATCCCCTGTACCAAAAGAAAAGAAAAAGAATACACAAAGATTTTTCTAACTTTAAGTGGCATATCATTTTTCAAGAATTCAATTCCAGACTCACTTCATAATTTCCATAGATACTCTTTTCTAAAACTGTTGTACCTAAGAACAAGGTACATCCAAAATAAAGTAGCTTTAAAAAATAAGGGCTTAAACTCACCTTTCCCAAATTTTATTAATTCTTACATTGGTTCTAAATATAAAACTCATAAAGGGTGAAAATGCTTACTTTCATCCAGGTGTGGTAGCATACATCTCTAATCCCAGGTACATGGGAGACTGAGGCAAAAGAATTACAAGCTCAAGACCAGCCTGGACAACTCAGTGAGACCCTGTTAGAAACAAAATAAAAAGGGCTGGGAATATAGCTCAGTGGTAGAATGCTTGTCTAGCACGTGCAAGGCCCTGGGTCCAATCCCCAGTGCTACAAACAAACAAATAAAAACATTAGTCTTAAGGGGAGGGAAGAACTGCCAACTGAGAATAATGTAATAAATTCCACAATGGAATATAAACAGGTACATTCCTTGGAAACAAAGAAAATAACCTCCTGAAGTAGCTGGAGGATCAGTAAAGACAAGATGACATTTGAAGTGGGTTTTAACAGTGAGTACAAATGTAGACAGAAAATGGGAGAAAGGACACTCTTGGCAAACAGGTCAATGAGACAGATGTCAGAGTAAGTCATTGTGTGGCACTTCAGGAAAAACTATTATGGAGTCACTCAACTAGGAGATGAGGCTCTTTTGCCTGTCAAAATATAGAACTGACCTAGTAAGATGGCTCATAAGAAAAGAGAATGCCAGAGTAAGTTGTGCCCCCAATGGAAAGTAGGACATGGGCAAAACGTGGTAGATAATATTTTGTTTTGTTTTTGTGGGTCTGGAGATAGAAACCAGGGGCATTTGACCTCTGAGCTACACCCCCTGCCCTATTTCTTTATTCTTTATTTTGAAACAGGGCCTCACTGAGTTGCAAAGGGCCTCACTAAGTAGCTGAGGATGTCCGTGAACCGCAATCCTCCTCTCTCAGCCTCCCAAATGCTGGGATCACAAGCGTGCGCCACCACGCCCGGCTGTGGTGGATAATATTTAGATACACTAATAGAAGAGAAGAGAAGGGAATGCTGAGGAAACTAACACTCAGCCCTTCTTTATTCTGGAGCCAAGGTGTGCCATAGAAGCAACTCTAAGTCTCATTCCAGGCAAACGTTCTTCCCTAGCACTGGGGGATGGGAGCTAAACACCCATTTAGGAACAACTAAGTGCCCTCCTGCTAATCATGGCCATTGTGCTCTGTACGCTCACGTGAGCCGCCATGCACAGAAATCCTGTCAAGGCTACACAGACTTGCCCTTACTAGAAGCAACACGATTTCAACCTAACAGATTATCTGCCAATTGATTTTTGGTTTGAAGCTCATATTTGAGGCCAGTATTCCTCGTTATATGGCATCTTAAACTGCCCAGCATGACTCTCCCACTGCCAGTCACATGTTTATGTGGCTTACTCAGGATCAGCTGCTCTGGAATGATAACTGCCTAGCTTTGGGTGACCTGCCATTCAGTGCTCACCAAAGTGAAAGTCATGGAGCCCTGGCCGTAAGTCAAACCATCGTAAAGGTAATTCTGAAATGCGGTAAATATCACCCAGCTATTCTGAGGAGATGTGGAAGAATAGAAAAAAATGATTAGCGTAAGATCCATTAGTGATCAGAAACACTCTAAGATCAGTCCCTACCTCTCTATAATATTCTCTGTCCTCTGTTCACCTTCTGGAGAAGGTGCTGACACGTTTGTCTTAGCCAGAAGCGGATGAACAGATTCAATGACGGTGATTTGATAAACGGGCAAATAAACATGGAGTAGCCACTCTGACTAATCTGCATATGCAGTAGGTACTCCAAACAAGGAGTGCAGAGCTCCTCGGGAAACAAAGGTGAGCAAGCATATGTAACGAGAAAAACTGCTACAACAGAAATATGGCAAACGTGAATGTAAGTAGAAACTGACAGAAGTGAATCAGTGAATCTAATGGGAAGTGAATCAGGAAACATCAGCGAGAGATGCTACCTCATCTAGACCTTGAAAGAATCCTAGGAATTTAGCCGGTAAAAGTGAAGGCAGGAACAAAGTGAGATGAAAATCAAAGAAAAAGGCAGGGAAGTATAAAAATAAGTTTTTTTCTACAATTAACAATCAGTCCAACTGATGACACTAGTGGCTGGCAACCATGGCTGAAAAAAGGAAGGGGTCTTTGGCACATAATTTTATGTCATTTCAAGGTGGTTTCTGAGGTACAGCCAGATGTGAGAAGTACTGCACTAAAAATACAGATTAGCGGGGTTAAGAGTAAGGATTGATGAGATTAGGGAAAGTAGACAGAGACGGATTGCTTGCTTGCTTGCTTGATTGATTAGGCTACAGCCAGACCAAAAGGCCTTAAGAGGCAGTAGGCCTTTAATAGGTTCTCCCAAAACTATTACAAAATTTGTGTAAACATTTTGGTGAAAGGAACAAAACATTTCATCACATTTGGATTCCAGTTTCCTAAAAAAGATTAAGAATCTTCTATAAGCAATCCATCAAGCAAGCTTTCAGACAGGGGATGACTAGAAACTGTCCCGCCTGTAGTAGCAGCAGAATGGCCCCCAAAGATGCACACACTGGAATCAGCAGACCCTGTGGATGCATCAGGTTACATGACAGAGGGGAGTTGAGACCGCAAGTGGAATTAAAGCTGCTAATCAACTGTGAGACAGAGCGATTATCCTGGACTTTCCAAAGGTGCCCAAGGTAATCACAAGGGCTTTTAACAATGAGGAGGGGAGGAAGACAAAAGAAGACACAGAGAAAGAGCTCTGAGGACAAAATCAGAAAGCTGGGTCAGCTTTCTGGGTCAGCTAGGAGAGCCAAAATAAGTAGCTGAGACTGGCCTTAAACCTACTTTCCTTCTGTCTCAGCCTCTCAAATACTGGGATTATAAACAGGCACCACCACGCCTGGCTTTCTACTTACTTTTATATGAATGCAGAGTTTGTGTGTGTGTGTGTGTGTGTGTGTGTGTGTGTGTGTGTGTGTGTGTGTGTGTTACTGGGGATGGAACCCAGGGACTTTCTACCTCCAGGCTACACTCCCAGACCTATTTTATATTTTCTTTGGAAATAGTTGCTGAGAGCCTCACTAAGTAGTGGAGGCTGGCTTCAAAACTGTGCGATGCTCCTGTTTCAGCCTCCCAAATACTGGGACTACAGGTGTGCGCCACCAGGCCCGGCTTGAAATAAGCTTTGAAGATACTACCCTCCATCCTTACATTTATTGTTCACTCTCTGAATGGTATTATTAAAACATTTTTTCTTATCTTCATTATCTATAAATAAGGCCATCAAGTGGACAGCTGCAATGGCTCCCTGAACATCTGTGCAATCTAGAAAAATTAAGCCTGATTCCATTCATCCTTTTCATACTGATTAAGTAGATAATCAGTACGTAGCGTGAGACTCAGAACTCTAGCTTCTCTACTCTAGTTATGTAAAATTTTCCATACTGGAAAGGTTATGATCAAGAAACACTGGAATAAATTTTGATATATTTCATGTATTGAAATGGAAAAGAAAAGACAGTCACGGTGGCACACACCTGTATTCCCAGTACTTGGGAGGCTGAGACAATATGACTACAGGTTCAAGGACAGCCTCAGCAATGTAACATAGTAAGACTCTCAGAACTTCCAGGAAGATAGCAACCGAGAAAAGCAGCGTTTTCGAATCCTGCTAACACTTGATCTCTATTGCCACAGAATCAGTGCTTTACATAGCCAGAAAACACTATCAGCGGAGAAATAAAAACTATAAATACAAGGGACAGAGAAAAAGAAGACTTGAATAACAACCAGAGAACAGAAATAAACCAACCCACATTGTGGCAGCGGACGCCACGCCAGCATCATCTTGCCTCACAGCACCAGGCTCCAGAGAGGAAAAGGTAAACAAGGAGCTGAAGTGAGCACCTACGGATCATTTGGGTGTAATTCATCAGTTACACTACAGGCCTATATCTTTCATGAACTTGGATGCAAAAATCTAAACAAAATACTAGCAACACCCATTCAAAACCACATAAAGAAAATCATATACCATGACCAGGTAGGGTTCATCCCAGGGATACAAGGCTGGTTCAACATACGAAAATCACTCCATGTAATTCATCATATAAACAGAATCAAAGTCAAAAGGCACATGATCATTTCAATAGATGCTGAAAAAGCATTTGATAAAATCCAACATCCATTTATGATAAAAAAAACACTGTAGAGAATTGGAATAGAAGGAACATATCTCAACATTATAAAGGCAATCTATAATAAGCTCACAGCCAACATCATATTAAATGGGAAAAACTTCAAGAATTCCCCCCATCCAGGCATGGTGGCGCACACTTGTAATCCCCGTGCTTGAGAGGCGAGACAGGAGGATCATGCAGGTTCGAAGCCAGCTGCACTGGCTTAACAGACCCTGTTTCCAAAAATAAAAAAGTATAAAATAGGTCTGGGAGTGTAGCCCAGAGGTAGAAGGGCTTCCAGAAACCCCAGTACCACCAAAATAAATAAATAAATAAATAAATAAATAAATAAATAAATAAGAATAAATAAATAAATAAATAATTCCCCCTAAAAACAGGAACAATACAAAAACAAATAATCCAATCAATCAAAAAATGGGCAAGCGAACTAAATAGACACTTCACGAAAGAAGAAATCCAAATGGCCAATAAATGCACAAAAAAATAAAAAACTTAACATCATTGGCAATCAGAGAGATGCAAATCAAAACTACCCTGAGCCAGGCATGATGGCTCACGCCTCAGCAATTTAGCAAGACTCTCAGCAACACAGTGAGATGCTGTTTCAAAATTAAAAAAAAGAAGCCGGGCGTGGTGGCGCACGCTTGTAATCCCAGCATTTGGGAGGCTGAGACTGGAGGATCGCGGTTCACGGACGGCCTCAGCTACTTAGTGAGGCCCTCTGCAACTCAGTGAGACCCTGTTTCAAAATAAAAGAATAAGCCGGGCATGGTGGCGCACGCTTGTAATCCCCGCGCTTGGGAGGCAGAGACAGGAGGATCGCGCAGGTTCGAAGCCAGCCACGCGCGCTGGCTTAGGAGACCCTGTTTCCAAATAAAAATGTAAAAATAGGTCTGGGAGTGTAGCCCAGAGGTAGAAGGGCTTCCAGGAACCCCAGTACAACCAAAAAAAAAAAAAAAGAAGAATAAAAAATTGGGCAGGGGGTGTAGATCAGAGATCAAATACCTCTGGGATCCATCCCCAGAACCACAAAAAAAAATTTTTTTTCAAAAAGAACTGAAGTATAGCTCAAGGGTAGGATACCCTGGGTTCAATCTCTAGTGCCACAAAAAAAGAAAAGATGAAGGTGTCCAATGTTTACCAACAAGAATAATAAAAATACCTGGTTAAAAGATTTAGGGATTGAGCAAGGGCCTTTCAGCTTGCTTTTCACCCCCAGCACTTACAGGTTTTCTTTCAGGATGTTTTCAGTTAACTGGTCACCATATGATTCCTAAAGCCCTATGCTGACTGCCTCTGCCCTGTAATAAAGGTCCTTTTCAGGAACTTTCAACAAAACATGAGGACAAACAAAGCAGCTGTCACCTGAGAAGGCACCTGACATAATGTGAGTACACAGGTGTGTCGGGCAGTGTTCTGAGGCTCACTGACATGAAATAACACTATCATCACTGTAAGACATGTGCGGAGCTAGAGCTAAAGGTTCTCTGTCCATCGCAGAACTGTCAGAATTATTTGCTCTAAAAAGAGTCATTGTTTATCTTAGAGAAACCCTTTTCTACTATACAAAGAATGAAGGAAAGGAAGTTACTATCGTTAAAGCCACTTCATTTTACAAAGTTTTGGCACTATTAGTGCAAGTGTTAAATCATGCTATCTTTCTGGAAGGCAATTCGGCAATATGCCCCAAAATTTTAAAGGTATTTAAAGGTAAACAGTATTGACCTAGCAGTGCTGTTTCTTGGAATTAATAATAAGACGGTTAAACATAAATACCAAGATAATGATATAAGAACTTGTAGCCATTAAAAAGCTGGAAACACGTTTACCACTATTACTGGTTGTAAACTGTGCAATCTATATGATGGAATACTATAATTGACATATATCTGTGCCTATTGTATGTTGTTGAATTTTATAAGTAGGTTACAAATATCAAGTATAAATGGAATCATTTTAAATGAGTATAATTTGTGTGTGTGGTGCTGGGGACTCTTTATTTTGAAACAGGATCTCATAAGTTACAGAGGGCCTAGCTGAGGATCCTCTTGTCTCAACCTCTCAAGTACTGGGATTAAAAACGTGTGCCACCACACCCAGATAAATTTTTATAAATACAAAGACAACCATCTGGAATCATGTTTTCCAAAATATTTAGTGGTAAGGGGTTTTTAAGTAATATTTACTTTTATCTTCACATTTTTCTGTATGGTCTGAATATTTTTACTATATGTTTACATTCAAAGTCAGAAAAAAAAATCCTCTTTTATTTCAGAAAAAAATATTCTTCTAAGATTCTGATAGGTTGGGTTTTTTGTTTGTTTGTTTTTTGGTTTTTTGTTGTCATTGATGTTGCTTTGTGGTACTAGGGATTGAACCCAGGAGCATTTTACCCCCAAGCTATACCCTAAGCCTTATTTTTTTAGTCTTTATTTGTGAAACAGAGTCCCACTAAGTTGTGAAGGTCCTCACTAAGTAGCTGACACAAACGTGCAACCCTCCTGTCTCAGCCTCCCAAGAATTGAGATTACAAGCATGCACCACCATACCAGGCTATGATAGTTTTCTCAAAGACCTAAACCTACTTCCCTCTCATGCTAGCTGCTATGTAGTATAGACTTAGAAAAGATCATTTTATGTAAGGGCTGTGGCTCTCAAAGTGTAGTACCCCAAACTAGTGGCATAAACAGCCCTGAAATGCTTCAGAAATGCAAATTCTTAGGCTCCACCCACAATTATTGCATTAGAAACTCTAGGGCTGGAGCCTAGCAATCTGTGGGTTCGGGGTTTTTTCTTTTTGTTTTTTTTTTGTTTTGTTTTGTTTTGTTTTTTGGTGGTACTGGAGATGGAACCCTTCTACATCCGGGCTACACTGAGCTACACTCCCAGACCTATTATATATTTTATTTGGAAACAGGGTCTCTTAAGCCAGCGAGGCTGGCTTCGAACCTGCGCGATCCTCCTGTCTCTGCCTCCCAAGCGCAGGGATTACCAGTGTGTGCCACCACGCCTGGCTCTGTGTTTTTTTATAGTCATCTGAAGTTTATTTTCTTGAAACACAGAACCAATTTTCTTGAGGATAGAAGTGTGTGCCACCACACCCAGCTCTCTAGCACCTCATTTCGCTGTGTTGTTTTCAAAGCTGTATTATTCAAGTTTCTGTATGTACCTTTATTGGTGCATGATGGTCTCACATCATAATGTAGTTCCTAGTGATGGCTGGCATACAGGCACACAGCACAAGGTGAGCTTTCCCGGCTTCCTCCCCACTCCCTCAGACTTGTCCATATAGGATGTAGAGACTGGTGTTGGTATTCTCACATATGTAGATAATGTCTGTCATGGAAGAGATTCCCTCATTGATCTGCCCTCTCCATCCCCTACCCAACAACAATATGTATTAACAAACCCTCCAGATGATACAGGTACAATCAAGTTTAAATATTAACTCAAAACCTAGTGACCTGGATGGGATAAAGCTGAGTGGTAGAGCACTTGTCTAGCACAAACAAGGTCCTGAGTTTAACCTCCAGCATCTCTCCCCACCCCAAAAAAAAAAAAAACCACAAAAAAATGGCAACCTGAAAGACCAATTTAAACTCCTCTTGGTATTCACATAAATGAAGGCCAAACAAAAGCAGGCAATGGCCTCACTGGGTGATCCTGCTTATTGATAAACTCTGGGAGAAAAAGACCTCAAGAATATTCAAAATGTCAGCCAGGCATGGTCATGCATGCCTGTAATTCTAGAACTTGGGAGGCTGAGACAAGAGGATCACAGGTTCAAGGACAGACTCAGCAACATAGTGAGACTCTCAACAACCTAGCAAGACCCTGTTGGGAAAAAAAAACAAAAGGCTGAGGATGTAGCCTGAAGGTGGGATGCCCTTGGGTTCAGTCCCCAGTACCACAAAAAAAAAGAAAAAAAATCAAAATATCAGAAATAAAACAGTAAACACACCTGAGTTGTAACTAAACTTGATGCAAAAAGAATAAATAAATTCCCAACCCAATTATCAAAACAACATCTCCAGATAGTGAATGATATCAAAAGCCTGCATTGCTACCCAGGGCAACTTTCTGAAAACTCTGAGCAATAACAAATGACCTTGGAATGCCAGCTGACCACACAATGATAGAATCGCAACTGAGTAATACTCAAATCTCTGGCAAAATGTGAGTTTTATTCAACATACAATGGGGCTATTAACAGAATCCAAGCACTGTCATCACGACGAGGCAAGAGCATCCTTACTAAGGCTTCCACGTTGCTCAGCTGTGAACACACTCAGCACAGGAAACATAAGAGCCCAGAACTTCCAAAACAAATTCACTTACAACCTTATTTCTCCAAGAGAAGAAAAAAATGCTATAAGTTTTAAATAAGAAAAATGTGGAATAAAAACCACGGGAAGGACTGGGTAAACAAATAGTTCATTTAAAAACTGGGCACTACACTTGCCCACTGGTGCCTTTCCCTCCTCAGGATACTTGACTGTCATCTGTTGGATAGCTGTCCTAAGGAGCACAGAAATCTACATCATCTAAGCGAGAGACGGCACCGCTTTGGATATAGTACAGTTGTATGCTATCTAACCTGCACAAATGTACTAAGCAACCATACCTAAGAATTGTCTGGCTGGGCGTGGTGGCGCACGCTTGTAATCTCATCATTTGGGAGGCTGAGACTGCAGATCGCTGTTCGAGGACGGCCTCAGCTACTACTTAGTGAGGCCCTCTGCAAATCAGTGAGACCCTGTTTCAAAATTAAAGAATAAAAAATAGGGCTGGGGGCGTAGCTTGAAGGTAGAATGCCCCTGGGTCCCATCCCCAGTACTGAAGAAAAAGAAAAAAGAAAAAAAAAGAACTGCCTGGGTCAAGGGATAGCTCATGGTACAGCACTTGCCTCACATGTTCCAGGTCCTGGGTTCAATACCTAGTGCCACACAAAAATAAGAGAGAACAGCCAAGCGTGGTGGCGCACACCTGTGATCCCAGCATTCGGGAGGGAGAGACCAGGATCGCGGTTTGCAGACAGCCTGATACTCAGTGAGGCCCTTCACAACTCAGTGAGACCCTGCTTCAAACATAAAAAGGACTAAAAAATAGGGCTGAGGGTGTAGCTCGGAGGTAGACTGCCCCTGGATTCCATCCCCAGTACCACACAAAAAATAAATAAATAAGAAAGAAAGAACAAACCCAATTTTGACTACATCTGAAACCTCCAAACTGAAATGGAAATTTGGGAAGAGGTTGTTTTGTTTTTGTGGCGCTGGGAATTAAAAACAGGGACACTCTACTACTAAACTGCATCCCCATCCCTTTTCAATGTTTAATTTTGAGACGGGATTTGGTAAGTTGCCAAGGCTGGCCTTGAACCTGCAATCCTCCTGCCTCAGCTCTGGAGTAGCTGAGATTAAAGGGGTGTGTGCTGCCACACCCAACCTGCATTAGAAATCTTTAAGACGCCTGACTATATAGTTCACAGAGGTTAGACCAATGGGAGGCTCCCAGTGCGCAGTGTGTACATAACCTATAACCTCATCTTTACAAGTACGTAATGATAAAGCAATACCAGTACAGCTCTGGGGTTCTGGCTTCAAGCTGAGGAAGAATAGCAGGCTGTTCTCTGACCCTTGGATTTCAACCAGAAGGAATGCTGCTACTCTACTGATTCCAGTGCACAAGAAAGCAAAACTAGATGAAGAGCTTTTCTGCGGCCTCATTCTTTTCAAATGTTTCTGAGTGAACTTAATTTTCCTCTACTCATTTACTTAATAGGTCTGACTGCCTATTTTGTGGGGGGAGGGGTGCTGGGGATGGAACCCAGGGGCTTTCTAACTCTGGGCTACCCTCCCAGACCTATTCTATATTTTATTTGGAAACCGTCTCACTAAGTTGCTGAGAGCCCCTCTAAGTAGCTGAGGCTGAGGTTGGCTTCAAACCTGTGCGATCCAAGTACTGGGATTACAAGTGTGTGCCACCACGCCCACTCTGGCTGCCTATTCTTATGCTATGTCTCTGAGAATAGGAATATGCAAAAAATAAGGGGTGTGTGTGTGTGTGTGTTATACTAGGGATGGAATCCAGGGGCATTCTACCTCTGGTCTACACTCCCAAACCTATTTTATACTTTATTTGGAAACAGGGTCTCACCAGGTTGATGAGTTTCACTACTTGCTGAGGTTGTCCTCCAACATGTGATCTTCCTGTCTCAGCCTCCCAAGTACTGGGATTACAAGCCTGTGCCACCACTCTAGGCAAGATAAGAGTTTAATGCAGCTCCTCCTAGAGCCATGGGAAATTAAGTAGTTTGCTCATTAGTAAAACATTATTTTAGAGCTGGGCATGGTGGTACACACTTGTAATCCCAGTATCTAGGGGACTAAAGCAGGAGGATCATACATTTGAGGATAGCCTCGGCAACTTATCAAGACCTCAGCAACTTAGTGAGACCCTGTTTCAAAATAAAAAGGGCTGGAGTGTAGCTTAGAGATAAAATGACCCTGGGTTCAATCTGCAGTGCCAAAAAAAAGAAAGAAATTATTTTAGTAACAACATACTGTTTTGAATTAAATTTTCTCTAAAAAAATACATTTGATGAATGGAACCTAATGATGCAAAATCACAGCACCAGAAATATATTTACATAAATGCTCATATTTCTACTCAGGTAGGCAGCTCCATTTATACTCTCAAAAGCCATATTAGCTGGGCACTGTGCACATGCCTGTAAGTCCAACTACTCAGGGGGCTGAGGCAGGAGGGTCACAAGCTGAAGGCCAGTATAGGCAACTTAGGAAACCCTGGTTCAAAATGAAATTTTAGAAAGGGCTTGGAATGAGGCTCAGTGGTAGAGTACCTATCCTTAATACTACAAGAAGAAGAAGAAGAAGAAGAAGAAGAAGAAGAAGAAGAAGGAGGAGGAGGAGGAGGAGGAGGAGGAGGAGGAGGAGGAGGAGGAGGAGGAGGAGGAGGAGGAGAAGAAGAAACTGAGTTTATACAACATAGGAATTTTTCTCCCAAAACCTAATTTGTCAAAAACTACCAGGAAGCCAGGCATGAAAGAGGAGGATCGCAGGTTCAAGGCCAGCCTAAGCAATTTATCAAGGCTCTCAGCAACCTAGAGAGACTCTGTTTCAAAACAAAACATTATAAAGGGCTGGGGTATAGCTTAGAGGTAGAGTGCCCCTGGGTTTAACCCCCAGTAACACAAAGAAAAAACTACCAGGTAGCAAAAATAAAACTGCTGGGCATGGCAGCATATGCCTGTAATCTCAGTGCTTGGAAGGCTGAGACAAGAGGACTGCGGATTCAAGGCCAGCCTCAGCAGTATAGTGAGACTCTCAGCAAGGGAGCGAGATCCTGTTTCAAAACAAAAAATCAAACAGGGCTGGGGGTGTGGCTCAAGGTAGGAAGTCCCTGGGTCCAATCTCTAGTACCAAAAATAAATAAATAAATAACTCCTGAGCAAGTTTACATGATATAAAAATTAAAAGTTGCCGGGCGTGGTGGCACACGCTTGTAATCCCCGCGCTTGGGAGGCAGAGACAGGAGGATCGCGCAGGTTCGAAGCCAGCCGCGCGCGCTGGCTTAGGAGACCCTGTTTCCAAATAAAAAATATAAAAATAGGTCTGGGAGTGTAGCCCGGAGGTAGAAAGGGCTTCCAGGAACCCCAGTACCACCAAAAAAAAAAGAAAAAATTAAAAATTCTAAGATGGCCACACACAAACACGAGAGAGAGAGAGAGAGAGAGAGAGAGAGAGAGAGAAGAGAAGAGAAGAGAAGAGAAGAGAAGAGAAGAGAAGAGAAGAGAAGAAAAGAGAAGAGAAAGAGAGAGAAGAGAGAAGAGAGAAGAGAGAAGAGAGAAGAGGGAGTGTGTGCACACAAGGATGACACCTGGGATTTTTTTTCTTTTTGAGAAGATTAACTTATAATAAACTTCTGGCTTATGTTAATAAGCCTCATAACAAGAGCAAATCCTGGGTCATGTTATAAAAGCACAAGTTAACAGTCAAAGTGATGACAGTTTAAACCTGGTAATACTTTGGAGGTTTAGTCTTCCCATTTTATAAACTCCAGAATGTTATATATTGTAAACAGGCAACTTTAGCTGGGCGTGGTGGCACACACCTGTAATCCCAGTACTTGGGAGGCTCAGACAGGAGGATTACAGGTTCAAGGCCAGTCTCAGCAACTTAGTGAGACTCCCAACAACCTAGTAAGACCCTTTTTCCAAATAAAGAGTCTGGGGTGTAGCTCAGAGGAAGAACACATCTGGGTCCAATCCCCAGTACCAAAAAGAAAAAAAAAAAGAAAGAAAAAGACTATTTTCTTTCCTTTTTTATTTTTATATTGATAATACACTATTTTTTAATTCTCTCATATTTATTAAGGTATAAGTGACAAATACAAATTATACAAAATTACAGTTTACATGTTTGGATAAATGAATATTTTATGAAATGGTTAAACCAAGATAAGTAACACATTCATCACTTCATACTTATCATTTTCTGTTGGTGAAAACAATTACAGTGTACTCTCAGCAATTTTCAAGTAAAATTATTATTAACTATAGTGATCATGCTGTAAAATATTTCACTAGGACATACTTACCCTAACTCAAAGTTTGCTTTTGATCAACATCCCATCACCCCCTCCTCCCTCCACCTCTCCAACCACCACCCTACCCTCTGCTTCTGAGTTGGACAACTTGAGATTCCACATACAAGTTTGGTCATGCAGTATTGGTCTTTCCATGCCAGGCTTACTTCACTTAGCATAATGCAAAATAAGACGTTACGGTCACATACAGGTTCGCCCACAGTGTCACAAAGGACAAGATTTCCTGCTTTAGGTCTGAATAGTATCCCTTGTGTGTGCACATGTGCACACGCATATACTCGTGTATACCAGGCTTTCTTTACTCATCCTTCTGTCAGTGGATCCTTAGGTTGGTTTCACATCTTGGCTGTTGTAATAAGCTGCAGTGAACACGGCATGTAGATATCTCATTTCCTTTGGATACATATGCAGAAGTGAGATGGCTACCATATGGCTGTTCTATTTTTAACTTTTTGAGTAACCACCACACTGTTTTCCATAAGAGCTATACCAACTTACATCCCCACCAACACTTACAGGGTTCCCTTTGCCTCCATAGCCTTGCCAACACTTATCTGTCTTTGTGTGTGTGTGTGTGTGTGTGTGTGTGTGTGTGTGTGTGTGTGGTACTGGGGGTGGAACCCAGAGGCTTTCTACTTCTGGACTATACTCCCAGACCTATTTTTGGAAACAGGGTCTCACCAATTTACTGAGAGCCTCACTACTAAGTAGCTGAGGCTGGCTTCGAACTTGTGTGATCCTCCTGTCTCAGCCTCCCAAGTGCGGGGATTACAAGGTGCGCCACCATGCCCGGCCTATCTGTCTTTTTGATAATGGCTAATTGAACTGGTATGAGATACAATCTCATTTTGGGTTTGGTTCCCACTTTTCTAATGACTAGTGAAGTTGAGCATTTTTCACATACCTGTTGAAAAAAAAAAGCCACTTTCTGATTTAAGCACTGGTCACATACAGACATCCATATGGTAAAACTGATTTTAAAAATCAAGCTAAGCTAGGCATGGTGGCACAGGCCTATCATCCCAGTACTTGAGAAGCTGATACAGGAGAACTGAAGGTTTGAGACCAGCCTGAACAATTTAGTGAGACTCTCCATACCTTAGAGAGACCTTGTATCAAAATCAGAATAAAATATGCCTGGGAGTGTAGCTTTGAGGTTGAATGCCCCTGGGTTCAATCCCCAGTAGCAAAAGGAGGAGAAGAAGGAGGAGGGGGGGAGGGGGAGGGGGAGGAGGAGTTCAAACTAGGGTTAGGAATGTACCTACTGGTAGAGCATTTGCCTAGCATGCACAAGGCCCTGGGTTCGATCCCCAATACCAAAAAGTGCTTGGAGGCAGACAAAGCAAAGTTGTTGGCACTATACAACAGAATCATAAGCACTCCTGTGGTGATGGAAACGTTCTGTATCTTGAGTGCCAAGTGACAATGTCAGTATCTTAGTCCTGATACTGTAATTTTGAAGGATATTACTATTAGGGAAACCTGCCTGAAGGGGGTTTTGTATTATTTCTTACAACTGCATATGAGTTTATAATTATCTCCAAATTAAAAGTTTAAGTTTCAAAAATCAAATAAATTCAGATCCACATTTGCTATTTAAAATGATTTTACGCCTGGCACAGTGGCACACGCCTATAATCCCAGTACTTGGGAGGCTGGGACAGGAAGATCACAAGTTTGAGAATAGCCTGAACAAGTAGTAAAACTCTCATCAGCCTAGTGAGACTCTGCTTCAAAATAAAGATAGAATAGGGCTGGGGGTGTAGCTCAGAACCAGAATGCCTCTGGGTTCGATTCCCAGTACCAAAATAACAAAATAAAATAAAAATAAAATGCTTTCAATAGCTGGACGTGATGGTGCATGTTTGTAATCCCAGGACTTGGGAAGCTGAGACAAGAAGTTCACAGGTTTGTGGCCAACCTCAGCAACTTAGGGAAACCCTATTTCAAAATAAAAAATAAAATAGGGCTGGGGGTGTAGCTCAGAGGTAGAATGTCCCTGAGTTCAATCCCCAGTACCACCAAAAAATGCTGTTAATAACCTATTTTTCTCTGGATTTTGACAGCTCTTCTCATTTCCTTTTCATCTTAGTTTGCTACTCCAGTGCCAAAAGATTTTCAATACACAGCTCTTTCATACAAATGTCAGGGAACTCCTTTACCTCATCGGATAAAATTATTTGGCTAGTTCCATTATTTTCTCTTTCTTAAAACTGTGTTTCAAAAACCTGTCTTTCCTTAAACTCCATATAAAAATGTTTCATAGCATAAATTCACTCAGGCCCGATGACTTTTTATTCATTCATATCACTTAATAAGATCACATTTCATATTAACACCTTCAAAATTTTATTGCTTATTAGTACCAGAGTTGCCAGTTCACTCCCCAAATCATAATTGGTTACACTGAGATCGTTCTTGTTTGCTTACATATTTCACTGAACAATGTGTTTTTTGAAGTTCTGAACTATAGGAAGTAGAAGGGAGATACAAAGGCGAGCACTAATGTAAGGGGGAAAGCAAAGGCACAATTTGCAAAGGAGAAAAGCATGAGAAGCAAGTTTGACGCCTGGCCCAGTGGCACACACCTACGATCTCAGCAACTAGGGAGGCTGAGACAAGATCGAAAATTCAAGGCCAGCCTGGGCAACTTAGTGAGATCCTGTCTCAAAAGAAAATATATTTTTAAAAAAGGCTGGAGATATAGGTTTGATGTAAAGGGCTCCTGAGTTCAATCACCAGTTTAGACCAAAAAAAAAATTTTAAATTGGGAATATTGAGAACAATGAGAAGGAAGCAGTTGGCTGGGAAACGCTACAAGATGTCAGTGCACCACTTATAATATCATAGTGCCAAAGACACAGCTGAGTCACAGAGCTTGTCATAGTCCAGGTCTATAAATACAAGTCAAAACCGAAAGCCTGGGTTCAATTTTTTTTTTTTTTTAAGTGCTGGGGATTGAACTCTGAGGCATTCTACCTCCAAGCTATACCCCCAGCCCTATTTTTTTTTTTTTTGAAACAGGATCTCACTAGGTTGATGAGAGTTTCACTACTTGCTGAGGCTCGAACCTGCAATCCTCCTGTCAGCCTCCCAAGTACTGGAGTTACAAGCATGCTTTTTAACCAAAGACCATTTAAAGCAAGAGATCCTATTATTTTAATTTTAATTCAAATTATCATTTTGGGCAAATAGCCTTCATTATTTATCTAACATACAAAAGAACATTATATAGAGTTCTAAACACTGGAAGCATCTAAATAATCAAATGATACAACCATTCCAAAACAATTTACCAAGCCACAGTAGTAAATGAAAATAAACTCACTACCAGGCAAAATGTGTGTTAATGGGATGATCTTCAAGAATGAATGGCAGACAGGGGTTTAGAGAGTCCTATTCCTCGCTGGGTGTGGTGGTACACACCTGTAATCCCACTACTTAGGAGGCTGAGACACCAGCCCTATTTTTTTTATTCTTTATTTTGAAACAGGGTCTCACAGAGTTGCAAAGGGCCTCATTAAATAGCTAAGGCTGTCCTTGAGCCATGATCCTCCTGTCTCAGCCTCCCAAATGCTGGGATTACAAGCATGCGACACCACGCCCGGCTGTATTTTAAAGCTTTAAATTAGAGGTATATAAATGTAGATCACAACTTTAAATTTGTTTTATCAGCCATTTGCTCTTCGGAGTTAACATATCTCAATTTTTAAAAATTTTAACTACGACAAGATAGATTCAAGACATTCCAGGTAAATAGCCTATTTAATAAGACATAAATTTTCCACCCAGTATGTTTTCTATGTTAAATGGCTTAAAGTAGAATGTCTATAATTAAGTTCTTAGTTGGCAGTGTCCCCAGTGGGTGGGTTAGCTTTCTTAACCTTCAAATTTAAGACTGTCCCAAACAAAATTATTGTACCCTTTATTTCTTTCTTCTTTATTTTATTTTATTTTATTTATTTATTCTTGGTGCTGGGGATTGAAACCAGGGGTATTCTACCTCTGAGCTTTACTCCTAGCCCTATTTTATTTAGCTTGAAACAGGGTCTCGCTAAGTTGCTAGGGGCCTCACTAAATTGCTGAGGCTGGCCAAGAACATGCAATCCTCCTGTCTCAGCTTCCAAAGAACTAGTATTACAGATGTGCTATCACCACACCCAGCTGTAGCTTTTACTTGTGTTAGAAAACACCCCAAATTATTTCTAGAGAGACTCTTGGCACTATCACTGATACTCTCCCACTCTACTTTTTTGAAGATATAATGTAGTCTATTCAGGTTCTTCTTCCATAAGAAGATACATTCATTCTAGCCAGGTGTGGTGGTGCACACCAGTAATCCCAGTACTTCAAGGTTGAGACAGGAGGATTGGAGGTTTAAGTCTAGCCTTAGCAAATTACCTAGACTCTCAGCAACCTAGGGAGACTCTGTTTTAAAATGAAAAGGACTGAGGGTGTAGCCTGGGGTCAAATGCCCCTGGGTTCAATCCCCAGTACCTCAAATACACCCACACACAGGTACACACGCACACACACACACAATTAATTTTACTCACAGCTATGTTACTTTTAAAGTATATATTGCTCTACACACAGAACAAGAACACAGCAATGTATCATACTCAGAAAAAGGACAAAAAACACAAAACTTTGAACCCACTGAAACTCAATACATAGCAAAACAATTAACCACTAAAAGTTGTACTTATGAAGAATTAACTAATCTATGTACAGTGTATACCTTCTTCCAGATCAGAAATTATGCCCTCCTTGCTTCCTAACTATTCCAACAGATACCATACCACTACATAACAAAAATAGTTTTATCCTTCTTCCCCACAGCCATGGAGGACACTAAAGAAATAACCTAGTAGAGCCAGGCTTGTTGGCACGTACCTAGAATACCGGTACTTGGAGGCTAAAACAGGAGGACTGCAGGTTTAAGGCTAGCCTTAGCAATTTAATGAGGCTCTGAGCAACCTTGTTTCAAAATAAAAAAATAAACCGGGCGTGGTGGCACACGTTTGTAATCCCAGCATTCAGGAGGCTGAGACCTGGAGGATCGCAGTTCGCAGACAGCCTCAGCTACTTAGTGAGGCCCTCTGCGACTCAGTGAGACCCGGTTTCAAAATAAAGAATAAAAAATAGGGCAGGGGGTGTAGCTCAGAGGTAGAATGCCCCTGGGTTCCATCCCCAGACCCTCAAAAAAAAATAATAAAATAAAATATGGCTGAGGGTGTAGCTCAGAGGTAGAACACTTCATAGGTCAATCCTCAGTATTACCAAAAAAAAAAAAAGGGAAAGAAAAAACTTATTAGTCACTCAGGTCTCAAGTTTAAGGCTCAGCTCTGTGTATGTAACTAATTCCTCCCCTCACTGTTTTTGCTATTCCCTCCCAAGCAAACTTCAAATGTCATCGCTCAGCATCTCAACTCAACACATTTCATTGCAAGTGACTCACTAATTTGCTTACAGACAGAAGCTGACTTATGATATATGATTAAATCAATTATTATGTCAGTAGCCAAAAATTAAAACTTCAGAGATATAAAGAATCCAAATATCATTTTTCTCAATGACCCAATCAATATTCATACATATCATATTCCAAACTAAAGGTTTTTTCTTTGTTTTTTTTTTCAGTAGTAAGAATTGAACCCGGAGGCATTATACTTCCGAGCTACACCCCTAGACCTATTTTTTATTTTGAAACAAGGTCTAAGTTGTGGAAGTCCTTACTAAGTAGCTGAGGCTGGCCTCAAACCTGTGATCCTTCTGTCTCAGCCTCCCAAGTACTAGGATTACAGGCATGTGCCACCACACCCAGCTCCAAACTAAAGTTCTGTGATAAAGGTCATCCAAAATTGTAAATCACACTAAATAATAGTTTTTGTCAATAATTCTTATAACTAATACATAAACTAACAGTGCTGATGCTAAAAAGTATGTAAACATGGATACATATCATAATTTTTTAAATTATCAAAATGTTGTTATCAGGGCAGGTGTGGTGGTGCATGCTGTAATCCCAGCACTTGGGAGGCTGAGACCAGAGGATGGCATGTTGGCGTAGCTTGGAGGTAGACTGCCTCTGGATTCAATCTCCAGTACCATAAAAAAAAAAAAAGTTGACACCCAGCTCAGTATAGTGGCACACACCTGTAATCCTAGAGTGTGGGAGGGTAAGACGGGAGGATCTCAAGTTCAAGGACTGCCTCAACAACTTAGAAAGGCCCTCAATCACTTAGTGAGAATCTAAGCCACTTAGTGAGATCCTGTTTTAAAATAAAAATAAGAGCTGGGCATGTTGGCACAAACTTGTAATCCCAGCATTTGGGAGGCTAAGACAGGTGGATTGCAGTTCTCAGATAGCCTCAGCTACTTAGTGAGGCCCTTTGCAACTCAGTGGGACCCTGTTTCAAAATAAAGAATAGGGCTGGAGGTGTAGCTCGGAGGTAGAATGCCCCTGGGTTCTACCCCCAGGACCACAAAAAATAAAGAAAAAATAACAATAAAATAGGACTGGGGTATATATCTATAAAATGTCCCTGGGTTCTATCCTCAGTACCAAAAACAATAAAAACATCTGAGTATGGTAGCGCACACTTGCAATCCCAGTACCTGGGAGGCTGAGACAGAAGAATCACAGGTTCATAGTCAGCCTCAGCAACTTGGTGAGGTTCTCCACAACTTAGTGAGACCTTTTTCCAAATGAAAAATAAAATGAGGCTGGGGGTGTAGCTCAGAGGCAGAATGACCCTGGGTTCAATCCCTAGTACAAGAACAACAAAACCAAAAATGTTGATGTCCCCTGGTTTTCTAAGAATTGTATTTGTGTATGAAGCAGCATGGCCTAAAGGTATCACTGTACTCACCAATAAAATCTCCTGATTTCAAATTGTCATAGCGTACTGATACAAAATTTGTATGAATTTTGTGTGTGTGTCTGTGTATGGTACTGGGGATGGAACCCAGAGGCATTCTACCTCTGAGCTACACTCCCAGCCCTACTTTTTATTATTTTGAAACAGGGTCTCACTAAGTTGCAGAGGGCCTCACTAAGTTGCTGAGGCTGGTGGGAAAACCTACGATCCTCCTGTCTCAGCCTCCCAAGTACTGGGACTGCAAGTGTGCACCACCACGCCCAGCCTGATTAATTATTTAATCCCTCTGTTTATTCATGTCCCTTCATGACGGAAAACAATGAAGGAACACATCTGAAGCTTTCATTGCTTAAAAAATAAAGCCTTTCTTTAACAACTGCAACGAATTTCAACTTGTGTACTAATGATGCGCTTAAGCAAAACATAACCATCAAAGGTTTTTTACTAGTGCTGCAAAATGTCAAAAAGAAAAATTCCAACCTTATAGAAAAATATGCAAAGGACGTGAACTGACAACACACACACACACACACACACACACACACACACACACACAGCCCTTGAGCATATGAAGGAAGAGATGCTCAGTGTCACTCATAATAAGAAAAGTCCACATTAAAAATACACCGATTTTGAGCAGGGCGTGGTAGCACACACTTATAATTCCAGTACTTAAGAGGCTGAGATAGGAGGATCACAGGTTCAAAGCCAGGCTTAGCAACTTAGTGAGGTTCTCAACAACCTAGCAAGACCTTATTTCCAAATAAGAAATAAAATTGGGCTGCAGATGTAGCTTGGAGATAGAATACCTCTGGTTTCCATCCCTAGTACCACAAAAAAAAAAGTAAATACACCAAATTGTTATTTATCATTTGCCATACCCGCGGGGGGGGGGGACTTTGTGTTGTTGAAGAAGCTATGAGAGAACTTTGTTGAAAAAGCCATGAAGAAATGTGTAATCTCACAGACTGCACAACCTCTAGAGTGGGAACACAACCTCCACACTGGGTAACACCTATTAAGTAACAGATTACTGAGCAATTCCACTTCCAGTAGTCTATCCATGGATAAAGTGTGAAATGTATAATAAGAAATGACAAATATTCAAAGCTACTCATTGCTAAAAGCCCGGCATGGTGGCGCACACTTGTAATCCCAGTACTTGGGAGGCTAAGATAGGAGGATTGCGGTTCGCAGACAGCCTCAGCTACTTAGTGATGCCCTCTGCAACTCAGTGAGACTCTGTTTCAAAATAAAGAATAAAATAGGACTGGCGGTGTAGCTCAGAGGTAGAATGCCCCTGGGTTCCATCCCTAGACCCGCAAAAAAAAAGGGAGGAAAAAAAAGGATAACTTCGGCAAGTAATCGAGACCCTGTTTCAAAATAAAAAATAAAAAGGGCTGGAGTGAAGCTCAGAGGTAGACTCTCCTTAGGTTCAATCCCCAGCACAAAAAAAAAAAATCTAAGCTGCAAAGCTATGTCTATAGTATACTATTTAGCTTATAAAAAAGGGAGAAACTAAGATTATATGTGCATCTCTTTGCATAAAAAAGCAACAGAAGACCAAAGAACTAGAGTACTATATGTATAACCATGTTCACAGCAAAACAGTTCACAATTAGCCAAACTATGGAACCAACCTAGTTGTCTGTCAACAGATGAATGCATTACGAAATTATGGAAAATACACACAATTCTACTCAGCAATAAAGAAAAATAAAATTATATCATTTGCAAGAAAATGGAAGGACCTGGAGGACACTATGATAAGTGAGATTAGCCAATTACAGAGTAAAGGGTCATATGTTTTCTTTAATATGTGCAAGATAGGGAGTAACTGGGATACAAGAGAGACTCCAGATGATGAGGAAAAACCTCAGGGGAGCCAGGGAGGAGATATAAGGGTAAGGATGGAGGAAGACTGAGGTGCATACATAGAAATACTATCATAGACTACGTGTATACATGTAAATATATACCAACATCAATCTGGGCACTCCATACTGGGAGGGAGGGTAGTCAGGGGGCACCAAGAGCATATGCATGCATGTTACTGTCAACATGATTTACATTACGATGTGAGACTATAATGCACCGATAAAAGCACACACAAAAAGAAACACTAAAAAAAAAAAAGCAACAGAAGAATAAACAGCAAACCAATGAGAAATGGAGGGAATGAGACAAATCCTTCCCATTTTTTAAATAAAATATTTCAAATCCAGGCAAGGAATAATTTACCTCTATCATTTTTTTTTAATTTTCAAAGTTATGTAGGTAAGATTTCTAGATCTGGCTATTAGCACTATATATTTGATTTGATAACTAAATAAACTCTTACAATTCAGTACAGAAATAACTGCCACATGCCACACTCATTTAATTTCTCTCTCTGGCTACTTATTTTTCTGTGATTTGTATCTAGTCAATCAATAAAACATCAGAATAATCTTCCTTTGGAAGCAATTCAAGAATTTTTTTTTACTTTAAACAAATAAAATCATACAAAAAGCCCATGGCTGATGGACATAAACAGCATTCACTTATTAGCTATAAGAGGAATTTATCTGTTTTCTCACCTTTCCAATGACAACTCAATGAGGATATATTTTCAAAACTAATTGCTCTTTTTTGCCAAACCACCAAATTTATTCTATTTCCTACTGTAATGAAACTGAAGGATGGCAGGCTATAGAGGCTGATTATTTGATATTACGCTTTTGACTGCTGAAGAGAAAGAAGAATTATGCAATTGCATATAATTAAAACACTAGGTGCTTCTGACATGCTAGGGCTCACAATAAAATTTGGGGGAGTTTTTGGTTTCAGTTTTTGCCATGCTAAGTCTGGAACCCAGAGCCTTACGAGGCAACTCTTTATCACTGTTTATCAACTCTTTATCACAGCCCTTTTTATTTTTATTTTGAAACAGTCTCACTGAGTTGCCCTGGCTGGTCTTGAACTGGTACTACTCCTGCCTCCAGCTTCCCAAGGAGCTGGGAATACAAGTGCATACCACCACACCTGGCTTAAAAAGCTCATCATATTTTTGAAGACAGTTAATCAGCAAATTAGTTTCTTCCCAGATAATTAATAGTTGGCATACAATTTTTTTTATCCCGTTCAACAAATATTTACTGAGCCACAACCATATGCCTGGAACTCTTTAGGTTTCCAGGATACAGCAGCAAACAGAAACAAAATCCATTTTATCCTAGAATATACAATCTAGTGGAGAAGATGATTCAAAACTAGATATGAGCTGGGCGTGGTGGCACATGCCTGTAATCCCAGGATTTGGGAGGCTGAAACAGCAGGATCACCGGCTTGATCACAGCCTTAGCAACTTAGTAAAAGTCCCAGAAACATAGCAAGACCCTGTTTCAAATCAGAAAAAGAAAAAGGGCTGGGACTATAGCTTGGAGGTAGAAGTCCCAGAGGTTCCATCCCCAGTAAAACACACACACACACACACACACACACACACACACACACACACACACTTGATATATCACACAGTAATAAGTGATATTAAAAAAATAGAACTCCTACTTGTTCCCTATTCCAATAAATAACACCACCATCCATCTGGTTACTTAAACCAAGAGCCTTAGAATCACCTTTGATTCTTTCTTTAATCCCCATGACTAATCTATCATCTTGCCTCTACCTTCAAAATATATTCTCAATTCAAGTACTTCTTCACTCTTCCTCCTCATTCCCTGCCACACCACCCCTTGCCTCTTATCGGTGCAAGCATCCCTAGGGGGCCTCTCCGTTCTCTCTGACTTGGATCATCTCCATGCAGCACCAGAACGTTCCTTCCTCGGCCTCAGTGCCAGCATGTCACTTTCCTGTTCCATACTTCACTATAATACCAGCTCACCAGGTGCTGTGTGCATGTATGTCCCTATCACTCTGAACTACCTTATGATGTGAGACTCAACGCACCAATAGAAGTATATTTAAAAACATAAAAACGAAAAATAAAATCTCTTCCTTAGTCTACATGATGTCAACCCCAACTCCTCCCCAGCGTCACCTCCTGCCACTGCCCTCCTCCTGAGCCTTGGCACTTACCTTGCTCTTTCTAGGGAAGGTTCTTCCCCAGAAAGCTGTGTAGCCTTTTCCAGAATGGCTTTCCTAACCACCTACTGGAGAGCAACATCCCTGGCACTGGTGACAGTCATCACTGTCTTGTATCTATTTATTGCTTTATTCTGAGCATCCCATAAACTCCATAAAAAGTAAACTTCTTAAAGGTAGGGCTTGTCTATTTTGTTCCCCGCTGTATTCCAGAGCCTGGAAGAGGATGTGGCACACAGATGTTGCTCAATAAATACCTAAATAAGTGAATGTGTGAATGAGTAAATTAGTTCATGAATAAAGCCTCTAAAGTGACATGACTATATAACAAGGTATGAAACTGCATGTAACATGTTAACTGAAAAAGCAAGGCACACATTATACTCATGTAATAGTTACTGTGACAAAAAATCTACATGGAAAAAGTTAAAAGAAAATATACAAATATAAGAATTAAGCTAATCGTCTTGATACATACATATATATATATATATATATATATATATATATATATATATATATACTGAAATACCACACTGTATCCCATAAGTATGTACAATTACTGTGTGTAATTTAAAAATAAAAGTAACATTGAACAGCTGAAGAAAAAAAAGAGTTGGGAGCGGGGGCACCTTTGGGAACCTGTGATCCCAGTAACTAAGGAGTCTGAATCAGGAGGATAACAAATGCTAGATCAGCCTGAGCAACTTACTGAGACATTGTCTCAAAATAAAAAATAAAATTGAATAAAAACGGCTGGGAATATAGTTCAAGGTAAAGACCCTGTTTCCAAATAAGAAATAAAAATCGGGCTGGGGTGTAACTTAAAGGTAGAATGCCTCTGAATTCAACCCCCAGTACCATAAAAATGAAAGAAAAGCAAGAAAAGAAAAAGAAAAGAAAGAAAGAAAAGAAAAGAAAGAGTGGGTGGGTCTGGGGTACAATATAAGGATCAGAGGTAGAATGATCCTGGGTTCAATCCCCAGCACTACAAAAAATTTAAAAAATAAATAAAAATGAACAAAGAATGACTAGACATCTTTCCAAAGAGGATAAATGAGAAATAACTGCATGAAAACAATAGCTATTAGACAAAAGCAACTAAAAACTACAATGAAAGCCTAGAGTGGTGTCACACTCTTATAATCCTAGTACTTGAGGGCTGAGATAGGAGGATCACAGGCAGGTTCATGACCAGCCTCAGCTACTTACTGAGGCCCTCTGAAAATTAGTGAGACCCTGTTTCAAAATAAAGGATTAAAAAATAGGGCTGGGAATGTAGCTCAGAAGTAGAATGCCCCTGGGTCCCATCCCAGGTACCAAAAAAAAAAAAAAACTATAATGAGATATAACTTCACATTCAGTAGGATGACTAAAATAAGTGCTGACAGAGATATGAAAAACTAGAAAACTCATACATTGCTAGGGAATGTAAAGTAGTACAGATTCTTGGAATGTAAAGTAGTACAGATTCTTTGAAAACCGGTCTGGTGGTTCCTCAAAATGTTAAACTGCTAAGTGTGGTGGTGCACACTCGTAATCCCAGTACTTAGGAGACTGAGATAGGAGGATCATGTGTTCAGGGCCAACCTCTGCAACTTAGTGACACTGTATAAAAATAAAAAATAAAATAGGGCTGAGGATATAGCTTAGAGGTAGAATGCCCCTGGCTGGGTTCAATCCCCAGTACCACAGACACACACACACACACACACACACACACACACACACACACAAATGTTAAACATAAACTCTGTGTGGTGAGACCTGTAATCCCAGTACTTGGGAGGCTGAGACAAGAGAATTACAGATTCAAGGCCAGCCTCAGCAGCTTAGTGAGGCTCTGTTTCAAAATATAAAATAAACAAAGCTTGTGGTATAGCTTAGAGGTAGAATGCCCCTGAGTTCGATCCCCAGTACCACACACACACACAAAAAAAAAAGTTAAAAATAAAGTTACTATATGACCAAGAAATTCCACTCCTAGGTATATACCTAAAAAATGAAAACATATGTCCACACAAAAGCTAGTGACGAAAAGGTCATAGCAGCACTGATCATAGAAGCCCCCAAATGGAAGGAATCTAACTGTCCAACAGCTGATGGCCAAACAAAATGGTACATATATAACAACATCAAGGATTATTCAGCAATAAAAAGAAATGAAGTCCTGACATATGCTACCACATATACGAACCTTCAAAACAATATGCCAGGTTACCAAAAAACATACGATTTCGTTTATACAAAATGTCCAGTTGGCTAGAATGGGCAAATCCATAAAAAAGACAGTAATAACAGCCTAGGAAGTGAGGGAAAGAAAATGAAGGGTAAATTTTAAGGGGTATAGCTTTCTTTTTGGAATGATGAAAATGTTCTAAAATTACACTGTGATAATTGTTACACAATCCTCTGAACATACTAAACACCATTTAATTATACACTTTAAATGGATAGGTTGGATGGTGCATAAAGTTTATCTTAATAAAGCTATTTTTTCGTGTGTGTGTGTGTGTGTGTGTGTGTGTGTGTGTAGTACTAGTGATTGAACCCAGAGGTATTCAAACACTAAGCTACATCCCCAGTCTTACTTTTTTTTTATTCTTTATTTTGAAACTGGGTCTAAGTTGCAGAGGGCCTCACTAAGCAGCTGAGGCTGGATGTAAACCTGCAATCCTCCTGTCTCAGCCTCCCAAGTATTAGGATTACAAGTGTGTGTCACCATACACAGCTAACAAAACTATTTTTTTAATGGCAATATTTTTCACTGATAAATTGTAAAGATTAAAAACAAAATTTATATAGCATTTAAATTGAATATTAAGCCAGTATTTTAGAGATGGATCTACTAATCTTAAATCTGCTATTAAGCCAGGTGTGGTGGCGCACGCCTGTAATCCCAGTACTTGGAAGGCTGAGACAGGAGAATCCCAGGTTTAAGGACAGCCTCAGCAACTTAACAAAACTCTCAGCAAACTAGTAAGACCCTGTTTCAAAAAAAAAAGTAAAAGGGGCTGGGCGTGGTGGCGCATGCTTGTAATCCCAGTGCTTGGGAGGCTGAGATAAGAAGATTGTGCAGGTTAGTAGCTAGTCTCAGCTACTTAGTGAGGCTCTCAGCAATTTAGTGAGACCCGATTTCCAAATAAAAATATAAAAAAAAAAATTTCTGGGAGTGTAGCCCAGAGATAGAAGGTCCCTAGGTTCCATCCCCAGTACCACACAAATAAATAAATAAATAAATAACAAAAAATAAAAGGAGCTGGGGTGTAGCTTGTAGGTAGAATGCCCTGAATTCAATCCCGTCACACACACACCCCTATCAATTTATTTTTACTCTCTAGTCCCTCTTTGATTAGAAAACCAATCTGAGAAAAAGCTAAGAATCTGATACCTCAAAAATATTACCCCAAGATGGACGTGGTGTCATATGCCTGTAATCCCAGTACTTGGAAGGCTGAGACAGGAGGATTGAAGGTTAGAGGACAGCTTCAGCAAGTACTGAGAGCCTCATCAACCTAGAGAGATCCTCTTTCCAAATAAAAAATAAAATCAGGCTCGGGTGTAGCTCAAAGGTAGAATGCCTCTGGATTCAATCCTCAATACCACAATAAAAAGTAAAATCAGGCTGGGGTGTAGCTCAAAGGTAGAATGCCTCTGGATTCAATCCTCAATACCACAATAAATAAATAGATAAATAAATAAATAACCTCAAGCCAGGAATGGAGGCACCAGCCTATAATCCCAGCTATTTGGGAGGCTGAGGCAGAAAGAAAGAAAGTTTGAGGCCAGCCTGGGCAACACAGTAAGATCCTATCTCAAGATAAAATAAAAAGTACTGGACTCAATCTCTAGTACAATACTAGAGAAATAAAAAGGATATAATATGAAGACAGGTAGAGGAGTTTGAGATTTTCAGCTTAGAGTGGTTAGAGCTGGGAACCTTAATCAAACTGTCTTGTGATGGAAAAACAAGAGATGACAACGGGGTAAGACCTGGCTCTGAAACATCAAGCCTGTGCACGCTGCTGCTCTGAATGGGATAAGGGGAAAAGGTGAGCTCATCCCCTACGATTATGGGCAGAGAGAGGCAAGGGAGGCTAGAGACAAAGACAGCCTGTATTGCTTGTGCAATTAGACATTCAACTGATTACACCTTGAGTCTAAGAGTAGGACTTAGGGTTATCTCCCATAGAAAAGATAAGACTAGAAATCAATATCCTCTATTAATGATACAGACATCAGGAAAAGCAACTAACTCATAGTATCATGCCGTGGTTCTAGAATGTTTTCAAATGTTTTAGTGGTTTTTTTGTTTGTTGGCTGGTTTCGTTTGGTTTCATTTACAATATCTCCGCAGAGCAAAAGATACTTTCATCCATCTACCTCCACAAATATCCCACTTTCTTTCTTTCTTTTTTTTTTTTTTCTCTCTCTCCCCTTGGTACTGAGAATTGAACCTGGGGCATTCTATCTTTGAGTTACACCCCCAGCTCTTTTTATTTTTCATTTCGAAACAGGGTCTCCCTAAGTTGCTGAGGCTGGCCTTGAACCTGAGGATCCTCCTGTCTCAGCCTCCCAAGTACTGGGATTACAGGTGTGCACCACCACACCCAGCTCAAAATCCCAATCTCCATGGGAAAAAGAACTCAATGATAGCAGCCAAGAATGTTTCAGGGAGAAAAAGTATCATAGTCGAACCACAACTGAATATATTCTTAATGTCAAAATATTAAAAATTATAGTCTAAAACTCAATTGATACAAATATGTAGCCGGGTGTGGTGACGCACACTTTTAATCCCAGCATTTGAGAGGCTGAGACAGGAGGATTGCAATTCAAAGTCAGCCTAAATTACTTAGTGAGGCCCTTTGCAACTCAGTGAGACCCTGCTTCAAAATAAAGAATAAAAAATAGGGCTGGGAATGTAGCTCGGAGGTAGAATGTCCCTGGGTTCCACCCCCAGTACCACAGGGAAAAAAAATGTAGTATCATTTGGTTGAGAGTTAATATATCACAGCAAACTAGATTAATAACACTAAAGCCATCATTGATCATATAAAATGAGAACAAAAGCCACTGAAATGCACAAACAACTTATTACAAAATTGATGATGCTCTGATAAGGAATCTTTACCAAAAACATGGCAATCCAACTGTTCCAGTAGATGTTTCATTAGACTGCCAATTACAGCTCGGCAGCCAGGTTTCTTTTTTTTTTTTTTTTGGTGTGTGTGTGTGTGTGTGGTACTGGGGGTAGAACCCAGAGGCTTTCTACCTCCGGGCTACACTTCCAGACCTTTTTTATATTTTATTTGGAAACAGGGTCTCACTGAGTTGCTGAAAGCCTCACTAAGTAGCTGAGGTTGGCTTCGAACCTGTGCAATCCTCCTGTCTCCGCCTCCCAAGCGCGGGGATTACAAGCATGCGCCACCATGCCCAGCTCCAGATTTCTTATAGGACATTAAAACAGCATCCTCAGAAACCCCAGCAACATTTTCTTTCACAAAAACCAAGTAATAACAGCAGTTAATAATGCACCTAGGAGAACATTAGTAACTAGGTCTTAGTTTTTATAAAAGTAAAGACTATGAAGCCAGGCATTGGTGGTACACAACTGTAATTCCAGTACTTGGAAAGCTGAGACAAGAGGATCACAGGTTAGAGACCAGCCTCAGCAACTTAGCAAGACCTTCAGCAACTTAGTGAAACCATCCCAAAAATAAAAGATAAAAAAGGCTGGGTGTGTAGCTCGGAGGTAGAATGCTCCTGGGTTCAATCCCCAGTACCAAAAAGACAATGAAATGAGGATCACTGACCCTTAAAAGTTTAAGAAAATGGAAAATGAAGAGCATGATGAGCTGCGCATGGTGGCACAGGCTTATAATCCCAGTACTTGGGAGGCTGAGACAGGAAGATCACAGATTCGAAGCCAACCTCAACAATTTAGTAAGGTTGTCAGCAACTTAGTAAGACTGTTTCCAAATAATAAAATTGAAAAGGCTGGGGATCCCCAGTACCAGTAAAGGAAAAAAAAAAAAAAAAAAAAAAAAAGGATGGTGGTCTGAATCACAATGCAATGAGGGAGGCAAGTGCGTGGTAGAATTGGGCCAACAAACAGAGCTAAATGTCACTGTAAAGGGACCAAAGGCAAACTACCAGTTACTTGCAGGAAACTGCCAACAATGTGCCCCCAAGAAGGAAGCTGTGCAGATGGAGACGCAGAGTGAAGTCTCCAGCCTCCTCTGCCGACAGCCGCTCTTTCAGGAGGCTGCTCTCCACCAAAAAGCAGGCAGTGAGTAACTGTTGGAGGGAGGGGCAGGGCAGGGTAATTATCAATGCCTGGGGTGCATGGAAATCAAAATACACCTCAGAAAAAATCCAGGATGAATTCGTTCCAAGGCACCAGAAAACTGAGGGCAAAGGGACAAGTAGTTCAAAAATCAGCTTGGTGAGTAACTATCAACAGGAAGTAGGGTAGATGGCAATCCCCAAGTGAGGCGCAACAAGAGTAGTTAAAAGCATCTGTGGGCTGAGAGACAGATCAGTGACAGAGCACTTGTCTAGCATGCTGCAAGGCACTGAGCTGGATCCCCAGCCGCTGCAACAAGAGAGACGAAGCAGAAATCTCCGGATCCACTTTTTTTGGGGTGAGAGGGGTGGAACCCAGAGGCTTTCTACCTCTGGGCTTCACTCCCAGACCTACTTTATATTTTATTTGGAAACAGGGTCTCTTAAGACAGCTGAGGCTGGCTTCGAACCTGAGTGATCCTCCTGTCTCAGCCTCTCAAGCATGGGGATTACAAGCGTGCGCCACCAGCCGGGCTCACTTTACTTTCTTTGTGACCTTGGACAAATCACTTAACTTCTCTGTATCTCATCTGTAAAATGGGAGTGATATTAGTCCCCACCTAATAGCATGTTATATTTGTAAATCCCTTAACATCTAAACATATAACAAGTGCCATCGAAATTTTACTAAATATGTTGAGAGAAGTCGAAATTTGTTTTTGACGCCTCCAAATAAAATGGAGATGTGCACACAAAGTAATAGTAACTGGGAAGGGAGGAGTAGGGTAAATTTTCCTCAGCGATGAGAATACCAGAAGGCTGCACCTTGGGGAGATTTCGTCCTTCTAACAGGGTTCATGGGGAATCCGCTCTCGGGAGAGGGGCGCACGGGTTGAAGGAAACTTCTTCCAAGGCCTAGGATTTTCAGGGACTCGTTTTGAGAAGTAGTTGTAATTGTGCGGCAAGAGTTTGGTTTCGACCCAGAGACCGTGGAGTGAAATTCTGCTCTGTCTGAAGACAGGACTTAAACGAGGGCAGGACCGGGTTTGAGTCAGAGGGAGAAGGGTGCAGTCCCCAGGGATGGTGGGCCACCATCTGTCGCGGATCTCTCACGCCCGGCGCAGGGCTAGCCTCAGCGGGGGAACGAAGGCTGCCCCGCCCGAGGAGGCGCACGGAGCCTCCCGAGCAACCGGCTTGGGCGGCCGGGAAGGGACCCACGTCGGTGCTGGCGGGGAGACCCGCCTCGCCCAGCCCGAGGGTCGCTAGCGGGTCTCTCCAAAGGGAGGGACGGGCGCCCGCCCCGCGATCTGTCAACAGACCCACCGACCCGCAGGAACCTGCCCGGGTCCGGCCCGCGCCCGCCCGTCGATCGCCCGGTGCCCGGGGTACCTGAGCGTGGGCCCGATGCAGGCCGTGTCGGTGCTCTCGATCTCTCGCAAGATCCGCTCGTGCTCCGCCGCCGTCTCCAGGCTCTCCGCCTCCGCCATCTTACCGCGCTCCATCGGCCGGGGGCGCGGGCAGGGCGTCCCCTCCCTCGGCAAGGCTCACCTTTCCCTCCTCGCACTCCCTCTCTCGCCCCAGGTTCCACAGCTGCCTCAGCCTCCAGCAACCCGCAGGGCGACCCCGCCCTCTGGCCCGGCACGCCCCCTTGCGTCATCACGTCGCCGGCGTCCGCGCAATGCCCGCCGGGATTTGTAGTTCTGTGGGCGACACTAGTCTGGGTTCTGTGGTTCCTTCATTGAATCCTGGTAGACGAGCGGAAAGCTCTCTAGAAGCCAGGAACAGCTAACGACGCTGGGATACAGTGATGACTAAGCCAGGCGATGGCACTGCCCCTGCAAATTCGTGCTTAATACCTATGCCAAGTGCAAAAGGCTCCGCAGGCACGAATAATAATAATAATAAAAAAGGGCTAACTAGATTAGATGTGGGCTGACAGCGATCTGGAGCAAGCTAAAGAATCCAAAAGTATAAATCAGAATGTAGCTGAAATCTGGTTCAGAAACTCAAGTTTAAGAATCGCTTCTGGCTATGAAGGCTTCACAGAGCCAGGGATTGGGAGGCTAAAGGGTGTGACTGGAAAATGTGAGGAACACCCAGATGGCCAGCAAGAATTTAATTAGGACCAACATGTAAAGACGTATGCCGTTGCCAAGTGTGGAGGCACACGCCTATAATTCCAACTACCCACCCAGGAGGCTGCGGTGAGAGGCTGAGACAGGAGAATCACGAGTTCGAGACCAGCTTCAGCAACTTAGCAAGAGCCTGTCTCATAGTAAAGTTTAAAATTTAAAAGGACTGGGGATGTTGCTCCATGATACAGCACTTGCCTAGCATGTGCAAGGTCTTGGGCTTAATACTCAATCCTGAGAAACGAAAGGAAAGGAAAGAAGGAAGGAAGGAAGGAGAGAGAGAAGGGGAAAGGGAAAAAGAAGTGAGGCTGGAAAGGTAATTGGAGAGAAATATGAAGAGCCTTTAATATTGAGTGAAAAAAGTTGTATTTTATTCTAATGGTTCTACTGACCCAACTGCTAAGAAGCAGATACACATAGATATATTGATATATATAAACGTTCTACATCTGGAGATTCTGATGCCAGCATCTGCATTTCATAAGCTCCCTGAAATTTGGGGGTTTTGTTTGTTATTGGGGATTAACTCCAAGGTCATTCTACCTCCAAGCTACACTCCAAGTCCTTTTTAGTTGTTTTTGTTTTTATTTTTTGTTTGTTTGTTTTTGTGGTGGTACTGGGGTTCCTGGAAGCCCTTCTACATCCGGGCTACACTCCCAGACCTATTTTTACATTTTTATTTGGAAACAGGGTCTCCTAAGCCAGCGCGGCGCGGCTGGCTTCGAACCTGTGCGGTCTTCCTGTCTCTGCCTCCCAAGCGTGGGGATTACAAGCGTGCTCCGCCACGCCAGGCATTAGTAGTTGTTGTTTTTTTTTTTTTTTTTTTAAACAGGATTTCACTAAGTTGTTGAGAGTCTTACTAAATTGCTTCAGCTGGCCTCAACCCACAGTCCTCCTGTCTCAGCCTCTCAATTACTGGGGTTATAGGCTTGTGACACCACACCCACTGCAATTTAAAAATTAGATTTGCTGATCACACCAGGCGTGGTGGCGCACGCTTGTAATCCCTTCGCTTGAGAGGCTGAGACAGGAAGATCGCACAGGTTCGAAGCCAGCCTCACTGGCTTAAGAGACCCTGCTTCCAAATAAAAAAATATAAAAATAGGTCTGGGAGTGTAGCCTGGAGGTAGCAGGGTTTCCAGAACCCCAATATCACCAAAAAAAAAAATTAAATTTACTGGTCAGTGTTTGTATTTTTATTAATACCATGAATTGAAGTTTGGTTTGGGGTTTTTGTTTTTTGTTTTTGTTTTTGTTTTTTTTTTTGGTTTTTGTTTTGTGTGTAGTTGTAGTAGTAAAATAGCAGTAAGGATTGAAGCCAGGGGCACTGTACCTTGGAGCTACACCCTCAGCCCTATTTTTCATTTTTACTTTGAAGCAGGGTCTCCCTAGATTGATGAGAATTTCACTAAGAAGAGTGACGTAATCAGAAGCGCAGCATTGGGAAATTTGCTCAGCAGCAGAGTGTAAGAGGTGCAGAGATGGAGACGTTGGAGATAGGGAGACATTCTAGGAGATGTTAAGGCCTAAACCCGAAGAGCAAAATACAAACAAACAAGAATGGATAAATAGGAAAAACCATTGTAAAGGAGGAATTAGCAGGGTTTACTGGATACCAGGAAGAAAGAGGCTTGGTATTACTTCAAGGTTTGGGGCCAGAATGACTGGGAGAACAGTGCCGCTAACAAAAACAAGGCATGTCAGGAGACTCAAACTGGAACCTGAGATTACAGCAATAATATGGATTCTTCTATAATCACTGAAAAGAAAGACAGGACAATATTCAAATAGAAAACTGTCTCCAAGTTGTAATGTTGAGTGGGAAAAAAGCAAGGCATGAAACAAATGGATAGACTATGTTCCCATTCGGTTTTTTTAATGAATATTCACTTATGTGATTATATATATATAAAATATTATATAGATAATTTCTTTTTTTTTTTTGCGGTACTGGGGGCAGAACCCAGGGGCATTCTACCTCTGAGCTACACCCCACCCCTGGCCCTATTTTTTATTATTTCTTTTGAAACAGGGTCTCACTGAGTTGCAAAGGGCCTCACTAAATAGCTAAGGCTGTCCTCGAACCCTGATCCTCCTGTCTCAGCCTCCCAAATGCTGGGATTACAAGTGTACGCCACCACGCCTGGCTTAGGTAGACTCTTTCTGAAAGGATACTCAAAAAAACTGTTAACTGTAGTGATAACCAGGAGAACGATTAGAAGGAAAGGGTCTGGAGAAGGAGGAAGGTGATTTTTAATTAGGTATCATTTGCATTTTTGGGATGTTTCCCCTGTACATGTAAAGCTTTTTTAATAAAAACATACATTATTAACTAAAAGTACTTTTTTGTGATAGTGGGGGTGGAACCCAGGGGCATTCTACCTCTGACCTAAACCCCCACCCTTATTTTTTATTCTTTATTTTGAAACAAGGTCTCACTGAGTTTTAGAGCCTCACTAAGTAGCTGAGGCTGTCCACGAACCATGATCCTCCTGCCTCAGCCTCCCAAATGCTGGAATTACAAGCATGCACCACCATGCCCAGCTAAAAGTACTTTTTAAAACAAACTATGAGCTGGGCATGGTGGTGTACATTTGTAATCCCAGTACTTGGAGACTGAGACAGGAGGATCACAGGTTCAAGACCAACCTCAGCAAGTAGCAAGATTCAGCAACCTATTGAGACCCTGTTTCAAAATTAAAATTTAAAAAAATGGCTTAGCTGGGCGTGGTGGCACACGCTTGTAATCCCCGCGCTTGGGTGGCTGAGACAGGAGGATCTCACAGGTTCTAAGCCAGCCTCAGCTGGCTTAAGAGACCCTGTTTCCAAATAAAATATAAAGTAGGTCTGGGAGTGTAGCCCAGAGGTAGTAGGCCCCTGGGTCCCAACCCCAGTACCACCAAATAAATAAATAAATAAATAAATAAATAAATAAATAAATAAATGGCTAAGGCCATAGCTTGAAGGTAGAATGCTCCTGGATTCAGTCCCCGGTAGTGAGAATGGGTTACAAGTCCTGGTTTGCAAGAACAGAGCAAGTTGCTGAACCTGTCCGTTTCTAGGTAATCCCTGGCCGTCCTCATTCTACTTTCTTTACTCATGCTTAAACTATTTCAGACAGATATAGGAGGGGTAGGGAGAGTGTGGAGCTTTTTATATTCCTAATGATCTCTTGAAATGTGTAACCGACAGCCCCTTGAGGCCCTCACTTTGGCCTCTCACTCAGTAACAAGCTTTTCATCTGTCATGGGAAGCTGACTGGTATAGAAACCAGATACATAGAGTACTGAGTAATGGTTAAACTCGCTTCTGCTCTCAGCATTTTTGTTATGTTTTGTTGGGATGTTTTTTTGTTTGTTTGTTTTGTTTTTTCTTTTTTTGAGCTGTTACAAAAACCCAACATCTTACCAACTAGGGTACGTGAGTCAAAGGGGCTGGTATAGGAAAGATTTGGTGAAGATGGACTGCCTAATGTTAAAGCCCAAAGAGAGAAAATGCCAGGTGAGTGTGGGATGGCCAGAAAACACTGAGCTGCATCAGAGTCCTTCTGGTTCCGTTCCAACGTTAGTAGTTAGTAGATGCTTGTGACAGAATCTTCAAATGTAGGACCTTTGCTCCACCTTTTAAAAAACAAGTGTTTACAGGTTCGAAGCCAGCCTCAGATACTCAGTGAGGCTCTCAGCAACTTAGTGAGACCCTGTTTCCAAATAAAGTATAAAATAGGTCTGGGAGTATAGTAGCAAAGCCCCTAGGTTCCACCCCCAGTACAAAAAAAAAAAATTTAAAAAAAAGTGTTTAGAGCCTGGCATGGTGGTGCGTGCCTGGAATCCCAGTACTTGGGAGGCTGAAATAGGAGACTGCAGGCTTGAGGACAGCATCAGCAACTTAGCAAGACCCTGTTTCAAAATAAAAAAAATTTATAAAGCTGTGAGTATAGCTCAGAGGAAGAATGCCCATGGGTCCAATCTCCAGTACCAAAGAAAACAACAAACAAACAATAAAAAAAAGGGTTCATCTGATGCAATTGTTGTTGTGCTGTTGGATCCGTGGAACTGTTATAATAAAGTACAAATTTCTCTACCCGATATTAAGGGATCGTCACAATTTCTCTCCAGAGTACCTTTCCCAGCACAATATAGGAAGGAAGCACTTCGCATACACCAAGCACATTCCATCCTTACAGCACTCCTTTGCAATAGGTATTTTATGTCCCTCTTTACAGACAATAACGCTGATATAGTAAGTAGTACTGACAACTCACAGCTACTAAATAAGGCTGATACTCAAACCAGGGCCACCTGATATAAAGGCCAGTTTCCCAACAGAGCTTTTCCACCTGCCCCGCCCTGCCCTGCCCTGCCTGGCGTTTATCGCACAAGCTTAAGCAAACCGTCCCTGCATGTTTCCAAGCTAGTATAAAAGATTGTTATGCACTGTCACACCAAACCACCTTGACGACCTTCTCGTAAACCCACATCCTTCTACTCACCCACTTAAATGAACTATTTTCTCTTCTCTCGCCATCAGTGATGTACAGCTTCGGCAGCCTCGCGCTCCCCGCTGTCACCGCTAGACTGTGGGCCCAACATCAGATTCCAGATTCCTCCCCTCTCCTCTGAGGCCTAGAGCATCCGCTGTGCCATGGTCATTGATTTTGTTTATTTCTTCTGTTTTTTTTTTGTTGTTGTTGTTGTTGTTGTACTGGGGATTGAACCCAGGGCATTCTACCTCTGCACTATATCCCCAGCAAACACCCCCATTTATTTTTATTTTTATTTTTTGGAAACAGGATCTCAAGGTTGCTGAGTCTCATTAAGTTGCTCAGGCTGTCCTCAGACCTGCAATCCTCCTGCTTCAGCCTCCCAAGGACTGGGATTACAGGCACGCGCCACCATGTCTGGCTCCTGGTCATCTATTAATGTCTGTATTCCTTGTAGTTTACCACTTGGCTCACAGTTATCTTCACCCAGTTCTCTGCCATCATCCTGAGGAACTTCCACATCTCCATGTATGAGCCGCCCAGCACTCTGACACCTCGTGGATTCCTAGCATCCCAAACTACATAAGCAATATATTGATGGCCTTGCCTTTTGCTTTAATAGCTGTAAACACCCCAGCACCACCCAAAAACATCCCATAAACATTGTTCTAAACTGGGCAAAGGGGCACACACCTATAATTCTAGTTACTTAGAAGGCTGAGGCAGGAGTATCACAAGTTCAAGACCAGCTTAGAGATTTAGCAAGACCCTGTCTAACAATAAAAAATAAAAAGGGCCGGGGATGTGGCTCAGTGGTAGAGAAGCCCTGGGTTTGATTCCCAGTACCATAAATAAGTTAATTATTTAATGTTTTTGTGTGTGGTACTGGGGATTGAACCTAGGGCCAGTCTATCTCTGAACTACACACCCAATCCTGTTTTACTTTTTTTTTTTTTTCCTGTGGGCCTGGGGATGGAATCCAGGGACATTAGACCTCTGAGCTACACCCCCTGCCCTATTTTGTATTCTTTATTTTGAAACAGGGTCTCACTAAGTTGCAGAGGGCCTCACTAAGTAGCTGAGGCTGTCCGTGAACCGCAATCCTTCAGTCTCAGCCTCCCGAATGCTGGGATTAAAATGTGCGCCACCACGCCCGGACTGTTTTACTTTTTTATTTTGAAACAGGGTCTCACTAAGTTACCACATACTGACTGACCTCAAATCTGTGATCTTCCTGTCTCAGGCTCCTCAGTCCTGGGATTTCAGAAGAGTGCCACCATAACAGCTAATTAATTGATATTTTAAAATTAAAATACTAAAAAATATAAGGGTTAGGGATCTTGTTCAAATACAGAACACTCCCCACTACTGCAAAAGGAAACAAAAATTCTTCCTCAAAACTACCAAATTGTGCGAATTTTTAATTCTTTTTCCATCCACCTCTTCCTCTAATTTCTGTGGAACGTCCACCTTAATCCTGATCTCATTCCTGGTTTCTATGTAGTTATAATTACCCCCTCTTCTATCCTGGATTTTCTTCTATCCAAAATTCCAAATCAAAGAGATCTACATTTGATTCCTGGCATCTGCATTAATCTGAAAGTGAATTTGAGTAAATTGCAGGGCTTTCCCATCTACAATTTTCTCATATGTAAAATGGAATTTGTAATCTAAACATTAGGCAATTGTGATAAATTGAAATAATGAGTTGAGGGTGTAGCTCCATCGTGCATACATGTTTACCATACCAAGCCCTGGGTCCAATAGTCAGCAACAAAAAAGTTGTATTCTTCTAAACCAGTACAAGGTTTAGAAGAATAAGTGTTCGCTGTTAATTGCTTATATACCCACTAGTCACCACTTTGACTAACCCTTCTTTAATACCCTAGCTTCCTTTAATATCTTATCTTTTACCACACCCATGATACCAACCAATCCCTGCTCCTTCTGTTGTAGTTGGGGGAGACTGTAACCATGACAACTATCACCATAGCACTTTTGTGTTGCTCGGTATCTTCTGGGGGCCTGGGGATGCTCATTCTTCCTTTGACTTATACTCCTGCTCACATAATTCACTTAAATCTTTTTTTTTCCTACTTAAAGCCCTACCTCTGACCTCTGACCACCCCCCCATCTTTCTCATTCTTTTTTTTTTTTTTTTTGTGGTACTGGGGGTGGAACCCAGAGGCTTCCGACCTCCAGGATATACTCCCAGACCTTTTTTATATTTTATTTGGAAACAGGGTCTCACTAAGTTGCTGAAAGCCTCACTAAGTAGCTGAGGCTGGCTTCAAACCTGTGCGATCCTCCTGTCTCAGCCTCCCAAGCGCAGGGATTACAAGCGTGCGCCACCACGCCCGGCCTCATCCTTCTCATGCTTAGGAGAAACCTTAGCCTACCTCTTCATTTACAAAACTGCCCACCCATTAGTAAGTCCTCATCTTTCCTCCCCTTTGCCATTTTCTCACCCAACTCTTTATCTCCTGTGTAAGGGAAATGAAGATCCCAATCATTTTCCAAAAGAGAAGTTATTTCCCATCTTTCTGTGGCAGTTCCTGCAATCATCTCCCTTCCCTCTTAAAGCTCCAGTCCTCCTTTCTCTACCTTGGCCAATAAATACATGCCTGAATCTTCCTAACTAAAAATTTCCACCCCTCCCAACCCTGCTTCCCTGAGCTATGCCAGTTTCTCTATTCCCACCACGACTTGGAATACTGTGTGTGCGTGTGTGTGTGTGTGTGTGTGTGTGTGTGTGTGTGTCTCACTGGGGATTGAACCCACTGGCATTCTACCTCTGAGCTGGACCCCTAACCCCTTTTTTTATTCTTTATTTTGAAACAGGGTCTCACTACGTTGCAGAGGGCTTCACAAGTTCGCTGAGGCTGCCCATGAACCTGCTATCCTCCTGTCTCAGCCTCCCAAGTACTGGGATTACAAGCATGCACATCACCACACCTGGCTGGAAGTGTGTTTTACATACCTCCTCTTCACCTCCTACTTGCTTCAAACCACTCCAGGGGAACGACTTTGAAAAGGTGATCCTAAACTTTCTGTCAAATCCAAAGGTTTTTGTTGTTTTTGTTTTTGTTTTGTTTTGTTTTCCGGTACTGAGGATGGAACCCAGGGGCATTGAACCTCCGAGTTACACCCCCATCCCTATTTTAGCCTTTATAAAAATTATTTTATTTATTTATTTATTTATTTATTTATTTATTTATTTTGGTGGTGGTACTGGGGTTCCTGGAAGCCCTTCTACCTCCGGGCTACACTCCCAGACCTATTTTACACTTTTTTTTTTTTTTTTTGGAAACAGGGTCTCTTAAGCCAGTGCGGCTGACTTTGAATCTGCTCGATCCTCCTGTCCCTGCCTCCCAAGCGCGGGGATTACAAGTGTGTGCCACCACACCAGGCTGTTTTAATTTTTATTTTGAAACAGGGTCTCACTAAGTTGCAGAAGGCCTCCCGAGTTTGCTGAGGCTGGCCATGAACCTGTGATCCTCCTGTCTGAGCCTCCCAAGTACTGGGATTACAGGTGTGCACCACCATGCCCAGTTAAGCCAGCCTTCTTTAACATTTCCCCAGAATACTGCCTTCAATGAGCTTGGGCCTCCCTTCAAGGACAATGAATTCCTTTAGCCTTCTGAAACATGGCCGATGATTCTGTTCTTCCATCATCACCCTCAGTGCCTGGCCCTGGTCCTTTCACCTTATAGCCTTCCAAATCCCAGCTGTGGGTCAGTCACTCTGGTTTGCATTCATCAACCGTGCAAAGTAGTGCAGCCACGACCCACACACTTGTCTTTGCAGAGGTCTGTCTGCCCCATCCCACTGCCCTGAATTTCTCCTTATAAATTCTCATTCGTGCTTTTTACAGCAGCTATTTGACACCTCACTAATATGCTCAAGGCCTTAAACTCTACTACACACACACACACACACACACACACACGCCTCATTCCTCTTCATTTAAAGAAGACAATATTAGATGAAAATCCCCTCATTCCAGTACTATTGCTCTGTTAGGATACAAGTCTCCCAAACCCAGCACCATAAAATGACCACCTCTTGACTCTCCTCACACATTCTGTGATTTGGTGTTCTTAATATTTAAAGATTATGCAACATCACCACAATGGACTTTAGAATATTTTCATCACCCTCAAAGGGAAAGCTCACACCTTTTAACAATCAATTCCTAGTTCACTCCAACTTTCCCTGTTCTGAGCAACAACTAAACTGCACCCAGCTCTACAGATTTGCTTATTCTGAACATTTCATATAATAATACGTGACCTTTTGTATCTGATTTTTTCACTTACATGTTTTCAAGGTTTGTTTATATGTTAGCATGTATTGGCACATAATTCCTTTTCAGGAATAAGTAATGTTTCTGTTTATAGCTATATCGCGCTTTGTTCCTCCTCTCATAGGTTGCTAGATATTTGACTTGTTTCCAGTTTTTTTGGTTGTTTTTTTGTTTTGTTTTGGTTTTTTTGTTTGTTTGTTTTTTGGTGTTTTTTTTTTTGTGTGTGTGTGTGGTGCTGGGGATTGAACCCAGGGACATTCTACTTCCGAACTACATTCTAACTTGATTTTTTATTCTTTATTTTGTTTTTTTGTTTTTGTTTTGTTTTTTGACAGTTGCTGAAGATTTAAAGAAGTTTATTAGAAAGATAGAAATACAGAAAATAGAAATACAGCCCCATGCCAAAATGGCATGGGGGGGGGGACTCGAAATGAATACACCTTATTCTTTATTTTGAAAGAGGGTCTCACTAAGTTGCAGAGGGCCTCACTAAGTAGCAGAGGCTGGCTGCAAACCGGGATCCTACTGTCTCAGCCTCTCAAATATTGGGATTAGAAGCATGAGTCACCACTCCTGGCTTGTTTCCAGTTTTTATGTTGTTGTTGTTGTTGTTTTGGTGGTTTTTTTTTTTTTTTTTTTTTTTTGTGTGTGTGTGGTACTTTCTTCATCCAGGCTATACTCCCAGACCTAATTTATATTTTATTTGGAAACAGGGTCTCACTAAGTTGCTGAGAGCCTCAGTAGCTGAGGCTGGCTTTGAACCCGTGCCATCCTCCTGTCTCAGCCTCCCAAGTGCTGGGTTTACAAGCGTGTGTTACCACGGCCAGCTTCCTTCCAGTTTTTAACAATCATGACTGATGCTGCTGTGAATATTCTGAACATGTTTTTGTAAGGACAGTCATCTTCAATTCTCGTTGGTAGAGACCTAGGAGCCATATGGTAACCTCTGTTCAACACTAAGGAAATCACCTAACTCTTTTCCAAAGTGCCTGCACCATGTTGCGTTCCTATTAGCAGCATATGAGGGCCCGGGTTTCTCCCCACTCTCCCCAGCATGTGTTTCTGTCTTTTTCACTTTAGTTATTCTAGCGCGTATGAAGTGGCACTGTTTTCTGTTTGGTTGATTGCTTGGTTGGTTTTGGGTGCTGGGAATTAAACCCAGGTCCTCCCACATGCTGAGCTGTACCACTGAACTAAAACCTACTATTCTCTTTTTATTTCCTTCCTATGCTTGCTTTAGGCTTAATTTGCCCTTGTTTTTCTAGATTCTCAAGATGGAAAGTTAGGTTGCTAACAAGAGCTTTTTTATTGGAGGGGGATATATAGAGGGCTGAACCTAGAAGCATTCTACCTCCAAGCTATACCTCCCTGGCCCTTTTTATTTTGAAACAGGGTCTTGCTAAATTGCTGAGGGCCTCACTAAGTTGCTGCGGCTTATCTTGAATCTGTGATCCTCTTGTCCCAGCCTCCCAAGTACTGGGATTACAGGTGTGCACCACTACACCCATATTCTATTCCCCTCCTGCTTCTTTTCCTTCTCCTTCTCCTTCCTCCTCCTCTTTCTTCTTTTTCTTCTTTTTTTCGTCCATCTCCCCCTCCCCCTGCTTCTTCTTCTTTAAATTTTTTGTACAGAGATTGAACCCAAGAGCATTTTACCTCCAGGCTACACCTCAAGCCCTTTTTCTTATTTCCTTTGACACAAGTCTTGCTAAATTTCTGAGATTGGCCTGGAACCTGCAATCCTCCCATCTCAGCCTCCCAAGTAGAAGGATCACAGGAAATTTTAAAGGATTTCAGTCCTTTTAAATTTACTGAGATGGTCTACGATAGGGTCCGATGTGCCTTTGAAAGGAACGCATGCTCTTCTGTTGTTAAGCCTTTCATTCTCTTATTCCTAATTGTTTTACCATTATTAAAAATAGGGTAATGGTGTGGGGTGTGGTGGCGCACGCCTGCAGCCTCAGTACTTGGGAGACTGAGAGGGGGGAATCTCAGGCTCAAGGGCAGGCTCAGCATTGGAACAACTCCTAGCAACCTAGTGAGCTTCTGTTTCAAAACAAAACAACAAGAACAACAAAAATAGGCCTGGGATTGTACTTCAGATGTATAATGCCCCTGGGTTCAATCTTCTGGACCACAAAAATAAATAAACATAAAATTTATTTCTATAAACCAGGCATGGTAGTATACACCTGTAATCCCAGTACTTGGGAGGCTGAGACAGGAGGAGGATCACAGCTTCAAAACCAGCTTCAGAAATGTAGCGAGGCTCTCGGCAACTTAGAGAGACCCTGTTTCCAAATAAAAAATAAAATAGGTCTGAGTGTGTAGCGTGGGACTAGAATGCCTCTGGGTTCAATCCCCAGCCCCAGTAAATAAATAAGTGGGGTAATGGAGATTCTATTTGTTGAATGAACATCTGCTCTTAAGTTATATCTCTGGTGCTTCAAACTCAATATACTTAAAATTGATTTTTATGCTATCTCACTTCTCAAACCCATATAATTAATGAGGCACAGGTACTCTTGCCAGAAACTTGGGAGACTTTCTAGATCTGGGGAGTCTTTCTCATCTCCTACATCTAATAGGCAACCAAGTCCTGCTGGCTTCATTCATTTGTTCCGGGTTCTTTATCCCCAGTGTCCCTGCCCTACCTCGGTCAGGTTCTTGCATCTAACACTAGATCTTTTATAACCCAGCTACTTGCCTCTATTCTTGACATTATTTTGCTAAAGTTGTTCATTGCACCTGGAACAACACGCTCATTCTTTGAGACTTATCTCCAGAGTCACCCTCTCCTCTGGGGAGTCTCCCTTATGTGATCTCATGCTCCCTTGGGCGCTGAGCCGCCAGTGTATCCCTCCATCCCCGGAGTTACCACACGGTTTTACCACTGTCTTGCCCTCAGGGCAGCTCTGTCTCTTATAGCAGAGTAGCTAAGAACACAGACTCTGGTGTCAGAGAGTATAGATCAAAATCCTTAGTCTACCAGGTTCTAGTTGTGGGATTGGGCAAATTGTTAATCATTCTCTGCTTTGTATGGGATGATAACAAAACCTAAGCTGGGTTTATAATCCCTGCACTTGGGAGGCTGAAACAGGAGGATCGCACAGTTTCGAAGCCAGCCTTAGCTACTTAGTGAGGCTCTCAGCAACTTAGTGAGACCCTGTTTCCAAATAAAAACATATAAAATAGGTCTAGGAGTATATCCCGGGGGTAGAAAGCCTCTGGGTTTCACCCCCAGTACCACATACACAAAAAAACCCTACCTCATAGTGTTACATTTAATTAATAGATGCAAAGTAGTTAAAATAAGTGTCAATACTATATTCACCTCTCAGGCCCCAGCACTTTCGCAAAGGGCCTGGAAGAGAAGTTGCTTATTTCATGTAGCTTGGGCTGAAATGAACAAAACTACCCTCCCTCCCTTCCTTCCTTTCTTTTTCCTTCTTTCCTTCCTTCCTCCTTTTCTTTCTTCCTTCTTTTCTTCCTCCTTCCTTTTGCTCTTTGCATAGACTCTTCTGTTCCTTCTTCATGCAATATTCTTCCTTTCCTGCCCTGCTTACTCGGCAAGCTCCTTCTTCAAGACTCAGCTTGCGTGACCTCCCTCCGTGCAGAGCTGCCTCCCTTCCTAGCACAGACGTCAATCACTTTGCAGCCGTCTGTCAGCAGTAGCAATAATAACAGCTACTGTTTATTAAGCACCTGCTGAGTTCTAGGAGCATGTTAGGAATTTTCTCATTTAATCTGTGCAATCATCCTTCAATGAGACAAAATTGTCTCCATTTTATTGGCCAAAACACAATGTCTCCAGTATAGTCACAGAACTTGCCCAAGGTCATATGGCTAATAACCGAGTTAACACACTAAGGCTACCAGCCAGGATGAACCTCAAAGCTTATAGATTTCTGTTATTGCTTTTATCCACTTGTGAATCTCTCTCTCCACCTATGAACTCCTTGGGGGCAGGGTCTATCCCAGCAGATGGCTCTCTTGGGGGAAGAAATATGTCTCCCAATAAGGCCTACAGTTTCCTGGATGCAAGCATCAATACTCCTGCCTTCTGGCTCTCACCACAGTGCCAAGGCAAGGGGTCTGTGCTGGCAAGTGGGTAAAGAAAGAAAACAACAATCGAACAGCAATGAAAGTAACTCAGCCCCCAGGGCCCTCTTGGCCGTGTTTGCTGCTGCCCCGCCGTGAGGGACTCTGGAGCCCCCCTGGAGTCTGAGCTCACTGGGTCCCCTGGGCGGTGATGTCAGCCTTTTGCTCTGCCAGGCCCTGGAGTCCACAGTCCCGCTGACATCACCAGGGTTGCCATGGGCTTAGAAACAAATGCAGATCTGACACCAGTCCTGAGAGTCTGGTTTGGGGGCTCATTCCTTTGCTTAGAGATCTCCATATGTGGGCAGCTTTCATCTCTGGATCTCCCCCTAATGTGTCTGTCCCCCAAAATCCTAAGCTTCACTCAATACTTTGCTGGACTCATAAACTGCCTGGAATCTTTGACACACCGGTCTAAATTGGGAGACACAGGGGATTACAAAAATAAAAAATAAATAAAAAATACTTTCCCAGTGATTTGTATTAAACTGGGAAAGGGAAAAGCTGAGCAAAAGAAAATTAGGACAACTTGTAGACTTTTCCAGGACCTGACCTTCACAGGGCTGCTCCACTTTAGAGCAGACAGAGACTTGAAAGTGTGGTGCGCTATTGTGAAATATGTATTTGGCCTTTATCTCTTTTCCTGGTTTAAAACTCCTAAAATCCTTGGAATCTTCAGTGATGTGTCTTTATGTATGCTGGTGAGTTTGACTGAGGGATGACAGCCCCTTTGTAGCTTCAAGATGAGACTAAAAACCAAGGTTGGGTTAGAGGGTTGGGACTTTCAGCCCAATCCCTGGCGAGAGGAGAGGGGCCCGAGGGAAAGTTGATCACCAATGGCCAGTGATTTAACAGACCATCCCTAAGCAATGAAGCTTCCATACAAAACCAAAGGAGTGTCTGTGGGCCTTCCAGATTGCTGGGCACGTGGGGTGTCCTGGAGAGGGTGGAAAGGAGGTGCCCTTCACGCCCCTTCTCTCATACCTCACTTTGGGCATTTCTTTCTCTTTCCCGTTTTTTAGTTTTGTTGTTGTTGTTATTGTTGTTGTTGTTGTTGTTGTTGTTTTTTCTGGTACTGGGGATGGAACCTAAGGGCCTTTCAAGCTATACCTCCAGCACCATTTTTAAAATTCTTTATTTGGAAACAGGTTCTAAGTTGCAGAGGCCCTCACTAAGTAGCTGAGGCTGGCTGCAGATCTGTGATCCTCCTGTCTCAGCCTCCCAAGTGATGGGATTGTAAGCATGTGCCACCATACCGGATTCTCTTTTACTTTTTATTTTATTTAGTTTTCTTTTTTTGTTTTTGGTGGTGCTGAGGATTGAACTCAGGGGCATTCAACCTCTGAGCTGCACCTCCAGCCCTGCTTGCCTGCTTGCTTTTTCCTTCCTTCCTTCCTTCCTTCCTTCCTTCCTTCCTTCCTTCTTTCCTTCCTTCCTTCCTTCCTTCCTTCCTTCCGTTCTTTTCTGGTGCTGGGGATTGAACCCAGGGGCATTCTACCTCTGAGCTCCATCCCCTGCCCTATTTTTTTTTTATTATTCTTTATTTTGAAACAGGATCTCAGTTGCAGAGGGCCTCACTAAGTAGCTGCGGTTGGCTGCAAATCACAATCCTCCTGTCTCAGCCTCCCAAGTACTGAGATTACAAGCACACGGCACCACGCTCGGGTCCTTTTTTATTTTTTGAGATAGAGTCTCACAAAGTTGCTGAGTCCAACCTTGAACCAGGCTCGCCTCAAACTTGCAATCCTCCTGCCTCAGCTGGGATTATAGGTATGGGCCACCACACTTGGCTTAAGATAAGAGCTTTTATATGTATACAATATTTGATTTGTTAAATACATAATATAGACATTTGTATGGGGAATGGCTATTTTCATTCTAAGCATGAAAACTAATGCTCTAAATAAATGGAAAAAAAATGAGACAGATACCAAAGATACCAGTGGGGAGATTTTATTTTTTTGTGTGTGTGGTACTAGAGATTGAACCCAGGGGCATTCTACCTCTGAGCTACACCCCAGCCCTATTTTTTATTCCTTATTTTGAAACAGGGTCTCACTAAGTTGCAGAGGGTTGCACGTAAGTAGCTGAGACTGGCCTGAGAACCTGCAATCCTCCTCTCTCAGCCTCCCAAGTCCTGGGACAACAAACATGCACTAGCACACCCAGCTGGAGAGAAGATTTTTATTTTATTTTCCAAATGACCCAGTAGAGAGGAAGGACTGGCAATGCACAGGACAGATGCAAAATGATCGTACTGAAGTCCTTGAGTAAAGAGAAGGGATGGAATGAATCCCAACCACTACTGGAGTTTTGGTGAGAGTTGATACCAGAATAATTCTTTATTCCTATATTTAACAATCCTGGAACTAGGTATACTTTCCTGTCCTTGTTGTAAGCACTGAGACCGAGTGAAAATAATTTAACTGACCTTTCCAGGAAATACCTGCTCCAGGGAGATAAGATTGTGAACCAGCTAAAATGACTTATTCATCAAGACTTACTTTAAGACCGTGGCCTAACAGTGCCCACCAGTCTGAAGCTGTTTTAAACTACCAAATCTTAACTAGTTCTTCAGTTTGCAAGATCCACCTCAAAATCACCAAACCCAGGCCCTAAACCTCTATCCTAGTTTCCCTTTTTTGAAATACTACTAAGTTTATAGTGAGAGGGTATTCTCATTATTGAGTCTAACCAGCTAAGTTTTAACTTGATAAAACATTTTTTTGATGAGATGTTGGGATGTCAACATATAACACCAGTTTGTGGGATTTTTTTGTTGTTGTTTTGCTTTTGTTTGTTTTATTTTGGTACTGGGGGTTGAACCCAGGGATACTCTAACACTGGGCTACATCCCCAGCCCTTTTTATTTTTTATTTTTATTTATTGGGGGATTCTGGGGACTGAACCCAGAGGCATTTTACCCCCAAGCTATACCCCTCAGCCCTTTTTATTTTATTTTATTATTTATTTATTCATTTATTTATTTATTGGTGGTACTAGGGGTGGAAACCAGAGGCTTTCTACCTCCGGGCTATACTCCCAGACTTTTTTTTTTTGAAACAGGGTCTTGCTAAGTTGCTGAAAGCCTCACTAAGTAGCTGAGGCTGGCTTCGAACCTGTGCAATCCTCCTGTCTCAGCCTCCCAAGCACGGGATTACGAGCATGCGCCACCACGCCCAGCAGCCCTTTTTATTTTAAAGCAGGGTTATACTAGGTTGCTGAAAGTCTCCCTAAGTTGCTGAGGCTGATTTCAAACCTGCTATCCTCCTATGTCAGCCTCCCAAATACTGGGATTACAGGCACGCACCACCATGCCCAGCTTTTATTTATTAAAGACAAGTCTCTCTAAATTTCCCAGGCTGGCCTTGAACAGTGATCCTCCTGTCTCAGCCTAGATCACAGGCATGTCCCACTCTACCTGGCTGACACTAGATTTTGATGGGGGCAGGAACAGTCATTGGATGCGAGAGGAAGTACTTGAGTCTAGATAGGAGTCCTCTGAGGTTTAGATTGTGTAGATATGTTGGAATTATCTTCTCATAAAATATAAAAATTATGCCGGGCATGGTGGCGCACGCTTGTAATCCCAGCATTCAGGAGGCTGAGACTGGAGGATCACTGTTCGCAGACAGTCTCAGCTAGGACTGGGACTGCAGGTGTGAGCCACCAGAGTCCTAGGCCAGAGGTCTGTCTCTGACTCTGGGATCCAACAGGTCAGATCTAGATACTCACCCCAAAACCAAACAAACAGGAAAGGTAATGCTGAAAAGAACTTTAATTAGCTACACTGGGAAGACAAGGGGAATCATGTCTTTAGTCCTGTCTTCAAGGGGCTGACAATAATTTTGAGGTTTTATAGAAAGGAGAGTGGAGGCAAGGGCTGGGGGAGGTTGCATCGCTGCAGCTTCTGAGCTGTGGAGGCTGGCCTCGAACTTATGATCCTCCTAACTCACTTAACAAAGTAAGTGTGACAATCTGCTGAGCAGAACAAGTTGGTTTTTAGACAGAGAAAGGCTGAAGTTTTGGTATGGTGATAGATCTTTACTATGAGTGACTCCATTTTTTTTAAAACAGGGTGTTGCTAAGCATATTACTGAGGCTTCTCTTGAAACTGTCATCTTCTTTTCTCAGCCTCCCAAGTACTAGGATTGCAAGTGTGTGCCACCATGGCTGGCTATATTATTTGTTGCCTATTTTTTTTCTCAAATCATCCCAGCTTTGGCCACTGGGAGCTTCTTCAAGTTGGTTCCTGTGTGCTGCCGACATGCTCCATCCTGTTGTTTCTTGACACTTCCTTACTTTTGATGCTGTTGACCGGGAGGCCAGCACCTAGCTTCTCTCTCTCTCTCTCTCTCTCTCTCTCTCTCTCTCTCTCTCTCTCTCTCTCTCTCTCTCTCTCTCTCTCCCTCCCTCCCTCCCTCCCTCCCCTTCTCTCCCTCCCCCCTTCCTCCCTCCCTCTCTCTCTCTCTCTCTGCACCTGACTCTTTCCTTAGAGGCCTCTGGCATTTCCTCCCCTTTGGACTGTAGACCCTCCTCCCTTCTCCTCTGCTAAATGTGACCAGCCTTTTGTGGAGGCTAAAGTCAGAAAAACCACAGCTCAACTGTCTGTCGCCGAGACAACTAAGTGGCCCTGCAGAAAGCCCAGGGGTCCAGCTCCCAAGCCTCCTTCCACCTGTGGCCCTCTGGGTCCCCACTGCATGGAGGGGGGCCACTATCACCATGGCACTCAGGTGCAACTTCTCCAGAGACCAGGACTCAGGGAGCTGGGAGCATAGAGGAGCAGCTGGCCAGCTTGTCTCCTGGGTTCTAGGGAGAGGGCCTGGCTAGCTGAAGTCACAGACTTACTGAGCTATAGCGGGGCGTCATTCCTTAACTACTGCAGGTTTATATTCTCCCCAAAGCCACCCATCCTGGAATTCTCTTTCAGAGATGACTGGGAGAAAATGTTCCCTCCAATGATTGACAGAGAAGGAAAAGTGAACAGCAGGGATATTGACCTCCACACATTTGTGCAAGTAGCAAAACACAAAGTGCCAGAGAAGAGAGCAAGAAAGTGTAAACAAACTTGCTTTCCAGTGTGGTCACAGGAATGATGTCTTGTCCTACTATAAAAGTGTCTTTCCTAGTAGTTACCCCACCCCTAGATTCTAAACAGATCTTCTCCAGTTCCTGGCCACCACCCTCCTGCCACCACCACCTCTTCCTGGGACGTCAACTGATCCTCCTAATAGGCTTATCCAGCTCCAGATTATTTTACTGATTATTTTCGTAAACACAAATAGGATAATATCACAAATCTGCTTTAAATCCTTGAACGAGAGCTGGGAGTACAGCCCAGTGAAGAACTTGCCCAGCACGTGCAAGGCCCTGATTTCATCCCTAGCACAGCAAAACAACACAGAAACAAAATCCTCGCCCAGCTCAGTGGTGCATACATGTAATCCCAGTACTTAGGAGGCTGAGACAGGAGGATCACAGGATCCAGGCAGGCCAGCCCCTGCAACTGAGCAGGACTCAGCAACTTAGAAAGACCCTGTTTCAAAATAAAAAACAGAACGGACCAGGGGTGTAGCTAAAAAGTAGATTGCCCCCTAGGCCCTGGGTTCAATCCCTCCCTATTCTTCTTCACGCTACTCCTGCCTCACTTTCCAATTTCTTTTTTTTTTTTTTTTTTTTTTTTTTTTTTTGGTATTACTGGGGTTCCTGGAAGCCCTTCTACCTCCGGGCTACACTCCCAGACCTATTACTTTATATATTTATTTGGAAACAGGGTCTCATAGGCCAGCATGGCTGGCTCCGAACCAGCACGATCCTCCTGTCTCCGCTTCCCAAGTGCGGGGATTACAAGCGTGCGCCACCACGCCCGGCTCACTTTCCAATTTCAAGCCACCTCAGCTGTCCTCCTGCTGGCCCCTTGGCCTCGGGGACTTAACACCGGAACCACAGATCCCCACCCCTGCATTTCTATTCTCCATCCTTCAGACCTTATTGCAAACATTGCTTTTCAGGGAAGCCTTCCTTGTCCAATACAAATTAGACCACGAGGTACCTGTTCTCCTAACCCCTCTCCACACTCCACCATTCATAATTACATAGCTTCTGGCTTATTATATAATCCATTCACCTCACCACGTTGCAAATTCCTGAAGACACACATACTTAATTTGCTCAGCATCGTCTCTATAATGTGTTGCACAACCACTTTCATGCCGTGTGTGCTCAATAACTACCTAGGGAGGGAATGGATGAGATCTGCTTCCCTTCTGTGTCCCTGTTATCAGAGAATGACAGAACTTTCCATCCTTTCAGGCCACAAACCAGGGAGCCAGCCTTAATTCCTTTCGCCCTCATGACCCACGTTCAGTGTTTACAGAAGGCAGTGGGTTTAACCTACTAAATATCTCTTCAATCATCCTTCCTCTATGCATAGTTCAATTTTTTTTTTTTTTGGTAGTACTAGGGATTGAATCCAGGGGCATTGTACCTCTGAGCTACATTCCCAGCCTTGTTCTATTTTTATTTGGAAACAGGGTCTCACTAGGTTGATGAGAGTCTTACTACTTGCTGAGACTGTTCTCAAACCTGCGATCCTCCTATCTCAGCCTCCCAAGTACTAGGATCACAAGCCTGCGCCATCACGCCCAGCCACTGGTCTAATATCTGATGGCAGCTACCCTCTAACCTGCCTCCTTTCCTCTAGCAGCATTCCCTCCAGGATATTTTCCACATACGCTGTAGAAGGAAGCAATATCTAAAACAGGAATCGGATCAAGATATAACCTGCTTTTCTGATAACATTCCAACAGAGTCTCATAGGAGGATGCAGGGCATCTGTTGCAGACCCTGGCTCTTGCCAGCCTCACAGGTCTCCACTCAGAGGCTGTGCTCAGACAGAAAATCACACCTGTGCACATCTGTGCACTGGCGCTCTCACTCCCTTCCACATTACATTAGCCATTGAGCATCCTTGAAGATAACTCCTAGGAAGATTTTCCTGAGCTCTTTGCACAACACTGGGTAGGACCCCATCTCACGTGTCCTTCCTAGACACGGTGCCAACCTCCATCACAGCATGAAACACACTGGCATGTGATGGTCTGTCCACCCATCTGTCTCCTCTATTTTGAAACCCTGAGAATAAGAGTCTTGTTTTCATCTACTGGTATATTTTTCCTGTGTTCAGTAGTGTGTCCAAATAGTGTTTTCACATTTTTGCATCATATTGCCTTATTTTATCCAGCTCTACCCTCGTTTTATTTTTTTTATTTTTTATTTTTGGTGGTACTGGGGGTGGAACCCAGAGGCTTTCTACCTCTGGGCTATCCTCCCAGACCTATTTTATATTTTATTTGGAAACAGGGTCTCACTAAGTTGCTGAGGCTGGCTTCGAACCTGTGCGATCCTCTTGTCTCAGCCTCCCAAGTGCAGAGATTACAAGTGTGTGCCACCATGCCCGGCTTTTATTATTTTTTTTGTGTGTGTGCCACTGAGGATGGAACCCAGGGGCATTCTACCTCCGAGCCACACTCCCAGCCCTATTTTTTTTTTTTTTGTCTTTATTTTGAAAGAAGATCTCACTAAGTTGCAGAGGGTCTCACTAAGTAGCTGAGACTGGCTTCGAACCTGCGATCCTCCTTTTCTCCACCTCCCAAGTACTGGGATTACAAGTGTGTGCTATCATACCCGGCTCACCTCTACCCTCTTGACACCTCTGAAGTTAAGAGTAAAGATGTTTTATCTCAAATTACAGAAAGAAGTGACTCCTCCTACTCTGGGGCCATGGCAGAGCGAGCTCCCCAGGACTCCTCACTCCCAAACCTGCCGTGCACACCCCTGGGTTAGCACTTCCTATGGGACCCTCTGCTGGGCCTCGGGTGCCCTCGGCTAGGTTCACTTGCTCAGCATAGACAGAGAATCTAATCCGGAGAAAGGAGACTTGGGTGCTGACATTCAGGCTCCCTGATAAGACAACTGGGTCTACACACACACGCACACACACGCATGCACACACATGCACACACATGCACACGCACACGCATGCACACGACTTCCAATCAGCTCTTAATGCTCCTTAAATCCAGACATCTAGGCATCACCAGATATTTGAGTAAAAGTCTCCAACATGAAAGACAGACCAAGGAACATAAACAGAAAAGAGAGAGAGAGAGAGAGAGAGAGAGAGAAGGGAGAGGGAGGGATGAAGGAAGGAAGGAAAGGAGGGAGGGAGGGCTGGGGCTTTACAGTACACACCTAGAGTCCCACCAACTCCAGGGACTACAGAAGGAAGGGCAAGTTGAAGTCAGCCTGAGTAACTTAGCAAGACTTTGGAAAAAAGAAAAAAGAGGCTTTGAAGAAAGAAATACTATTTTCAACCTATAATTCTATTTTCTATTATATCCATTGAGATGAATATAAAGTTAAATTCAAATCTGAAAAATGTATTTCACAGCCAGGCATGGTGGCGCACACTTGTAATCCCAGCATTCAGGAGGCTGAGATAGGAGGATCTCAGTTTGCGAACAGACTCAGCTACTTAGTGAGGCCCTTTGGAACTCAGACCCTGTTTCAAGATAAAGAATAAAATATAGAGCTAGACACGGTGGCGCACACTTGTAATCCCAGCATTCGGGAGGCTGAGACCGGAGGATCACGGTTCGCAGACAGCCTCAGCTACTTAGTGAGGCCCTCTGCAACTCCGTGAGACCCGGTTTTAAAATAAAGAATAAAAAATAGGGCAGGGGGTGTAACTTGGAGGTAGAATGCCCCTGGGTTCCATCCCCAGACCCACACACACACAAAAAAGTACTTTGCATGTATGGTTTCTCAAGAATCTACTAAGCTCATGTTCTATCCAAACAATAATAATTATTATTATTTTTATAATAAAAAATGTTATCCCCCCCCAAGGATAGTAGAACTGAGCTCAGATCCCCCTGCAAGGGACCCCAAATAGACTAAGGTACATCAGGGTCCCATGGGCTGTTAAGTGACTGTCACATTTTGAGGTCACCTCTCTGAACTGCCAACGTGAAGGCGGAGGGGCCCTAGCAGCTTGGTGGGAGGTGGCTGGAACACTGGCTCTGGGGAAACAGTGGTGGTTGGAGGGGCTGCCACAGTGGCTGCCCCCAACCTTCAGAGTGGCTCCAGGTGTTGAGGCCGGCAAGCCTCCTGCCTGGCCCACACTGTAAGAGCAGAGGTTCCCAGATGTTTGTCTGAAATTCTTGAGAAGATGCTGCGGTGACAACAGAGACCTCCAGAAGCACAGACGTGAAGCGGCTCTCCTCTTAAGAACATCATGGAAGGGAAGGGACAGGGCCTCAAGGAGAATCTCACCTTCAGTTGTGACTGATCATATGGCAGGAGGCTGAGTTGTTTTATCTTGTTTTGTTTTTGTACTGAAGCTCACTTACCGCTGAGCTATATCTCCAGCCCTTTTTATTTTTTTCTTTTGAGACAGAATCTTGCTAAGTTGCCCAGGGTATCTGGCAACTTGAGATTCTTTGCCTCAGCCTGGAGAGTTGTTGGGATTATAGGTATGTGCCACCATGCTTGGCTGGAATCATTTTTTGGACCAGTCTAGACACCCTTTCTTCTTTCTTCCGGAGAGTCTTTCCCAGTGCCAGAGACGCATGCACCAGACCTCTCTTGTGCTCCCACAAGCACATGGAGCAGGGGATGGAAGGAGAAGGGGGATGCCCCTGCTTGGGTAAGAACTCCAGGAACCTTCTAATTCAGTATACCACTGCTCCACAGGACCTTCAAAGGTTCATCACAGCCCTGTTTGGAGGAGTATTGTGGCTGGCAGTCTTCAATGCAAGCCTCTTTTAACTTCCCCATAAAGCACCATGAAAATGTAAACAAAAACACAAGGCACAAAACCACAACAAACTCCGGTTGAATCTCAGAGGAACTGATGATATCTGTCGGCAGATACAGCCAGGTCTGCTCAGCACATTGAGGCACTGGCATGACTCAGCTTCTCACCCTGGGGATGGTCTCCCACCACTCATGGTCTAGGATTTTGCTGAAGGCTAGATGCCAAGATTTGACAAAGTGATGAGTGGCAACCCAGGAAAACTTTATATTACTCAGAAATCAAAATGGTCATTTTGTAAAACAAAATAGATATCCACAACATTCAGCGGATAGGAGAGGCGTTCTATCTCTGAGCTACACCCCCAGACCTACTTTATTTTTTATTTTGAAACAAGATCACATTAAGTTGCAGAGGTCCTCTCTAAATTGCCGAGGCTGGCCTCAAACCTATGATCCTTCTACCTCAGTCTCTCAAATCCTGGGATTACAGACATGCTCTGCAGTGACCAGCTAACAGTGGTGTTTTAATGTAAGCCAGAGAGAGGTTGCTCATTTTGCTGAAGACAGGAGCTGAATGACTGAGAGCAAAGTCTGCAGCCAGACTGGAGGCCAAAGGGTTTTGAGAACAAGGAAACCCACATTCACAACCTGGGTGGATTCTTGAAGGCAAGAAAGGGGTCTGGATTTTTGATCAGTGAAAAAGGTTGAGATTCTGCTGCCACCTCGTGGCAATCCGGCCACAACAGGCATCCCATGGTCTGGTTTTGCCAGGCTCTGTCCAGCTTTGGGTCATGCCTACGGTCAAAGAGACCGAGATAGGCAACCCTATTATTTTGTATATGCATATAATAAGAATGGTGAAAAATAATTTTAAAAGCATGGGGGAAATAATTTTAAAAGCATTTATTTAAAATTTAAAGAATTTTAAAAGCATGTTTGTAAAAGCATACAAACTTCCTATATAGTATGGCTCTGCAAGGGGCCAGATGGGTGATGCTGGGAAAGACACATTGGTCCTCTGTGAGCCCTATTTATTAAGTGGCAATAATAATATTGCCTCCCTCATGATGAGAGGTTAAATGAGATAATGATCCTTTGGCACGTACTTTCTGCCATATGGTGCTCAGTTATTTCCAGATGATGGATAGAGGTAGCTAGGTCCTTTCTCAGAGCCTTTTCTTGTTTTTATTTTGGATGCACAATTGGAATTAGTCGACATCCTTGGTTTGCAATTCACGTTCATCACGGGTTGTGGGACATGTTAGAAAAGAGAAAATGGGCTTCTGTGCTGGGACTGGATGTTTGAAACTATCTGGATTTCATAATTTCCTATCATTCCAGGATTGAAAGAACACAAGAAACTCACACTTGGGCACAGACATAGATTCGCAAAGGTACTCACGCACATACACTCACGCAAACATGGAAGCAATTTCTGATTGGTTATCGACACGCATTTCATCCCCAAGCCATCTTGACCCCACGGGGGACTGTTTCCTGTGTCATCTGGGAGATGCTGGTGCAGACACTCAGGATTGAAAGGTTACCTTTAACTCTAGTGGAAAGCAGCTCTAATCTATGAGGAAGAGTGTATGCTGACTCCCCTTAAAGGGGAGCAAGGGGGCAAACTGGAGGCAGGAAAGGGCCAGCTGTAGAGGCAATGGGCTGGGGAATTTCTGAAGAACAAACTAAGAGGTTTGTGTTTTGCGTTATTTGTTAGTGAACTTTTTATCCATTTTTAAAAATAGCTAAATGTTCAAGCCGGGCATGGTGGTGCACGCTTGTAATCTCCGCACTTGAGAGGCAGAGACAGGAGGATTGCTCAGGTACTGATTGCTGGTTTAAGAGACCCTGTTTCCAAATAAAAAATATAAAATAAATAGGTCTGGAAGTGTAGCCCGGAGGTAGAAGGGTTCCATCCCCAGTACCACCAAAAAAAAAAAAAAAAAGGCTAAATGTTCTTTTTTCTAATTAACTTGTTTCCATGGGTATATTTTTACTTTTTTTTTTCAGTACCAAGGATTGAATCTAGGAGCAATTTACCACCACACTACATCCCCAGGCTTATTGTTTTGAGACAGAGCCTCACTAAGCTGCCATGGTGGGCCTCAAACTTGTGATTCTACCGCCTCAGCGGCCAGCTTTCAGCTTTTTACCTTTTTATAATGTTCCACAAGGCACATGCTTGTAATCCAGTGCACTAGTGATGCACACTTGTAATCCTAGTACTTGTGAGGATGAGACAGGAGGATCACAGGTTCACAGGCAGCCTCAGCCACTTAGTGAGGCCCTTCACAACTTAGTGAAGCCCTGTTTCAGGATAAAAAAATAGAGTTGGGGCTGTAGCTGAGAGGTAGAATGCCCCTGGGGTCAATCACCAATACTGCAAAAAATATATTTTTTTCTAAAATGCTACGTAAGGAAGTAAGGGCCAAAATAAACCTTTTTTCTTTATAAAACACAACAAAATTTTAAGTAGAAATTGTTTATTTTCTCTCAGCTAACAAAAATACTTAAATCTAGCCGGGTGTGGTAGCATGCTTGTAATCCCAGTATTTGGGAGGCTGAGACAGGAGGATCTCAGTTTGCAGCCAGCCTCAGCTACTTAAGCTCTTTATAACTCAGTGAGACTCTGTTTCAAAATAAATGATAAAAATAGGGCTAGGCATGTAGTTCAGAAGTAGAATGGCTCTGGGTTCCATCCCCAGTACTGAAAAAACAAACACAAAAAAACCCAGTCACTTAAATCTACAAATCCATATTGTTTTGTGTGTGCAGTGCTGGGGATCAAACTCAGGGCCTTGCACATGTTAGGTAAACACTACACCACTGAGCTACATCCCTAGCCCCGAATATATATACACACATATACGTACATATATCATAAAATATATAAAGATAAAATATAAAATAATGCCGGGCATGGTGGCGCACGCTTGTAATCCCCGTGCTTGGGAGGCAGAGAAGGAGGATCACACAGGTTCGAAGCCAGCCGTGCTGGCTTAAGAGACCCTGTTTCCAAATAAAAAAAGTATAAAATAGGTCTGGGAGTGTAGCCCGGAGGTAGAAGGGTTTCCAGGAACCCCAGTACCACCAAAAAAAAAAAAAAATATATATATATATATATATATCATTATATATTATAATAAATGTATAATAACATTATATATTATATATTATATATTTATATAAAATAACATTATATGTGTGTGTGTGTGTGTGTGTGTGTGTGTGTGTGTGTGTGTTGTTACTGGGGTAGAACCCAGAGGCTTTCTACCTCCGGGCTATACTCCCAGACCTTTTTTTTTTTAATATTTTATTTGGAAACAGGGTCTCACTAAGTTGCTGAAAGCCTCACTAAGTAGCTGAGGCTGGCTTCGAACCCATGCAATCCTCCTGTTTCAGTCTCCCAAGCGCGGGGATTGCAAGCGTGCACCACCACACCCGACTCTATAATAACATTATATATATTAATGAGGTTTGAACCCAGGGGAATTCTATCTCCAAGCTACAACCCTGGCCCTATTTTTTCTTTCTTTCTTATTAATTAATTAATTAATTTATTTATTTGGACTAGGGATAGAACCCAGGGGCATTCTACCTCCAAGCTACACCTCCAGCCCTATTTTATTATCTTATTTTGAAACAGGGTCTAAGTTGTGGAGAGCCTCACTAAGTAGCTGAGGATGGCTGTGAACTTGCCATTCTTCTGTCTCAGCCTCCCAAGTACTGGGATTACAGGTATGTGCCACCGCTCCCAGACTGAATTTATATGTTTAAACACTTAAACACAGCTTTGTCCATATAGCTTATATATGTTGTATTTTCTTATTCTTTCTCTAAATAATCTGATATGGCAATCTTGATTTCTCTTTGATTCCAGTGTTATTGGGTAATTTTTCCTCTTTTTAAATTTTCAAGTAACTGAATTGTTTGTTTTGTTCTGATGCATTCACTGGTTACAATATGGCCAGAGAATTTGGTCTATACAACTTCTGCTTCAGGGGAACAGGGGCTTTCTACCTTCAGGCTATACTCCCAGACTATTTTATACTTTCTTCGGAAACAGGGCCTCACTAAGTTGCTGAGAGCCTCACTAAGTAGCTGAGGCTGGCTTTGAACCTGTGCGATCCTCCCGTCTCAGCCTCCCAAGCGCTGGGATTACAAGCGTGTGCACCCCATGCCCAGCGATGTCATCTTTATGACTATTTATAGCTGATGTGCATTTCACAAGCCACAGATTCAGCTTTGTTAAGAAAAGGTAACATTACATTCTATGATACACTTTTTACCTATTTTGAGTGAAATTACTCCAAAAACCCATTAAAAAAATAAAAAAGACTGGGCATGGTGGTGCTTGCCTGTAACCCCAGTACTTGGGTGGCTGAGACAGGAGAGGAGGGTCCCACGGTGGAGGTCAGCCTCAGCAAGCGGTGAAACTCATCAACCTCATGAGACCCTATTCCAAAATAAAATAAAAAATAGGACTGGGTCCGGGCGCAGTGGTGCACGTTTATAATCCCAGTACTTGGGAGGCTGAGACAGGAGGGTCACAGGTTCACAGCTAGCCTCAGCTAAGTGAGGCCTTTTGCAATTTTGTGAGAACCTGTTTCAAAATAAAGAATAAATAGGCGGGGAGGGAATTGGGGAAGAGCTAAATGAGAGTTGTGTGCATGTATGCCTCTACCATCTTGTACCCCATTAAGATGTATGACTACAATGCACCAATAAAAAAAATTTAAAGCTGGGCGTGGTGACACATGTTTGTAATCCCAGCATTTGGGAAGCTGAGACAGGAGGATGTGGTTCACGGCCAGCCTCAGCTACTTAGTGAGGCCCTCCCTTTGCAACTCAGTGAGACTCTGTTTCAAAATAAAGAATGGAAGCCGGGCGTGGTGGCACACACTTGTAATCCCAGCATTCGGGAGGCTGAGACCGGAGGATCACGGTTTACATACAGCCTCAGCTACTTAGTGAGGCCCTCTGCAACTCAGTGAGACCCGGTTTCAAAATAAAGAATGAAAATAGGGCAGGGGGTGTAGCTCGGAGGTCAAATGCTCCTGGGTTCCATCCCCAGACCCACAAAAAAGAAAAAAGAAAACAAAACAAACAAAATAAAGAATGGAAAAGAGGGCTGGGGGTGTCTCTCAGACGTAGAATGCCCCTATGTTCCATCCCCAGTACTGCAAAAATAAATAAATAAATGAATAAATGAATGTTTCTGTGCAACAAAGGAAACAATAAAGAATGTCAAAAGAAAGCCTAAAAAAATAATTTAAAAAAATAGGGCTACAGGTGAAGCTCAGGGATGGAGTGCCCAGGTTTAAACCAGCACCAAAAAAAAAAAAAAAAAAAAAAAAAATAGGATTGGGAGTGTAGCTCAGAGGTAAAATGCCCCTGGGGTTCAGTCCCTAGTCACACACACACACACACACACACACACACACACACACACACACACACACAGAGTCACTTTCAGGAAAGCTGGGTCTCTTTTTCCAGGAATTTTCCCTGTGTTTCTTCCTTCCCACTTTCTTCTCAGGGGGCTGCGTAGAGGTCGTGGCAGCATCTTCTAGCCGGGCGTGGTGGAGCTCGCTTGTCATCTCAGCATTCGGGAGGCGGAGATCAGAGGACCGCGGGTCGTGGACAGCCTCGGCTACTTAGCAAGGCCCTTCGCAACTCAGTGAGACCCTGTTTCAAAAATAAAGACTAAAAAAAATAGGGTTAGGGGTGTAGCTCGGAGGTACAATTCCCCTGGGTCTTCTAAATGTTCTGTGACTGACACCTGTCCACTTCATCCTTTGAAGTGTGTGTCATAGCTGTCCACAGGCCTTTGTCTCCTGCCACAGACTTAGCAGCTTAGTGGCCTGTTTCCCAGTGTGGATAACTGGACAGTTCTTCTACACCACTTTCACCCCTCCCAGCCAGATGTTTTCCCGTGCTGGGCAAAGGGAAACCTCTGCACACTCTCCTGAGGGATTCTGGAACAGCCCAACTCCCCTAGTCGTCGAAGAGATCTGTCCTTACTCCCTCACCAGGCTGCTGGGAGCTGACTTCTTTCTTATAAGGCACAATGCCTCCTCGTTCACCTTGGAAAATGTCCACTGACATAATGGGCCTCAAATCCCTTCCTGGGAGGTTTTCATAGCTCCTTCAGGGCAATTTCAAACCCCTGGAAGGGGGAGGTGGGCCGAGAGCACGGCCGCTTGCGGGGGACCCACGCAGCGTCTGACTCTGGCACTCGCTCAGCAGCTCTATCTGAACGCAGCGGGTCTCGGGTGAGCTTTGGCGCCACCTGCTGGCGGTTTGACGGCTCCGCGGTTAACCGGGCGTGGGGCGCGGATGGTGCTGTGGGCTGATGGTGCTGGACCGCCCGGGCCCGCGGCATAGTCCGGTTAGATGAGGCCTGCTTTGTTGGGCATCTGAGGAGACTGGGCAGCAAAAACGCTGACAACACGGAGGTCTACTTTTAACTTCCAGGTTTCCAAAAAGAAAGTGGCCTGAGTTTTCAACCCCCAGGCCTTCCCACTAGACCTCTTGCTCCAATAAAAGACAATTGACTGTGCTTGTCAGCTCTCCAGAGCTGTGACAAATACCTATACAAACTTATGAGGAGGAAGCGCCTCTCTTGGCTCACGGTTCCCGGGGTTTTAGTCCATGGTCAGTTGGCTGCGGTGGTTTAGGATGGGGGCAGGCAGAAGACCATGGCGGAGTGAAAGGTGGAACATATTTCTTTGTAGCCAGGAAACAGGTAGAGAGAGGGGCCGGGTCTCATACCCCTTACAAGGCTTGTCCTCAGTGACCCTTCCACTAGGCCCACTTCCTAAAGGCTCCTCCCCTCTCAACAGCACCACAGGCTGAGAGGTGACCAGGCCTTTAGTGTAAGGGCCTTTGGGGACACAAGATCCGAACCCTATCATACGTGTGTGTATGTGTGTGTGTGTGTGTGTGTGTGTGTGTGTGTGTGTGTGTGTGTGTGTCTGTATCACTGAGAATGAACCCAGAGGCAATCTACCTCCAAGCTATGCCCCCAGACCTATTTTATTTTTGTTGTGGGGGTTGTTTTGAAACAGGGTCTTGCTAGGTTGCAGTCTCCCTAATTGCTGAGCCTGACCTTGAACCTGCTATCCTCCTGTCTCTGCCTCCTAAATGCTGGGGTTACAGGCACGTGCCGCCTCCACACCTGGCTCAGTTTGTAACACACTTTAATCCCCAACCCCTGGAGATAAGAAAACAATGATTATCTTAGACAGAGCTCACAAGGTGACGCAGGTTAATAATTCTCCTTCCCTGTGTGCTATGGGGAAATGTGCTATCCTGCTTCCCAGACAAGTGGGAATCTAGGATTCAGAACGCTGGGGTCAGGCAGGGCAGAAGCCAACCCAGCAGGAGGAGAGGTGAAAACCTCCAATCAGTGCACCCAGCCAACCCAGCTGAGGACGAGGGAAGACAAGGTGGGGAAGCTAAAGTATTGACAGAAGACGCTGCGGGGTGGGGTGCCTGCATCCAAGTGGCTGGCTTTCCCATTGGGAGTGGTCCAAGAGAAGATAGCCATTACATTTTTTTGCCCAACTTTTGTCTGATATAGATATATATGTACTGGGGATTGTATCCACACTGTGCACCACTGTGCCTGGCTTAAAATAATTATCTTTTGTTGGTGGTGGGTTTTTCTTTTCTTTTTTTGGGGGGGGCTGTTGTTTACTTTTTGGTGCTGGGGTGGAGACAAGGGGCACTCTACCTTTGAGCTATACTCCTATCCCTATTTTATTTATTATTTGGAAACAGGGTCTTACTAACTTGCTAAATTGCAAAAGCCGGCTTTGCAATCTGCCTGCCTCAGCTTCCCAAGTAATGGGATTACAGGTGTGCATCACCATACCTGGCTAAACAATATATATTGTGAAAAAATATGGGAAAATATGGGCATTACATGTTGTATAAAATATAGATATGTGTGTATACATATGCACACATATATGTACATATCTTACATACATATATGTACATATATATGTGTATGTATATGTCCCCTAGGCATTTCTATACTTCTAGAGGATAGAAGTCTGAAGTCAAGATGTCGCAGAGCTGTCCTTCCTCTAAAGGCTCCAGAGGAGAACTGTCTCTTGCCTCTTCCAGTTCACAGTGGCTCGAGGAGTTCCTTGGCTTGCGGCTATATCATTTCCAATCTACACCTCCATCTTCATGTGGCTGGAGCCATCTCTCTCTCCTTCTCTCTCTCTCTCTTTCTCTCTCTCTCTCTCTCTCTCTCTCTCTCTCTCTCTCTCTTTTTCTCTTTCAGCGCTGGGGATGGAACCAGGTACATGCTAGGTGAGCACCCTGTCAACTGAGCTATATCCCCAAGCCTCTTCTGTTTCCATCCACATAATCTAATCTAAGATAATTTCATCTTGAGATCATGAATTAGAGCTACAAAGACACTTTTTCTAAATAATATCTTTTTAATTCAGATGTTAAGATATGGCTATATCTTCTGGGTGGGTTATAATCCAAATGTAAACATATATTTATATCTAAATAAATATATATACTTGTTAATTGAGGGGGACACAAAGAACAAGCTGTGTGTGTGTGTGTGTGTGTGTGTGTGTGTGTGTGTGTAGAGGGGTACTGACGTTGGAACCCAGGGGCATCTACCTCTGTGCTATAACCCCAGCCCTATTTTTAAAATTCTTTTCTTTTCTCTTTTTTTTGGGGGGGGGAGGGAATATTGGAGATGGGGGGGAGGGGGTATTGGGGATGGAACCCAGGGACATTCTACCTCTGAGCTACATCTCCAGCCCTATTTTTTATTTTTTATTTTGAAACAGTGCCTCACTGAGTTGCCACAGGCCTCACTAAGTAGCTGAGGCTGGCCAAGAACCACAATCCTCTTGTCTCAACTTCCTGAATGCTGGGATTACAAGTGTGCGCCATCACGCCCAGCTTTATTTATTTTGAAACAGGGTCTCACTAATTGTGGGCCTCACTATGTAGCTGAGGCTGGCCGTGAACTGCGATCCTCCCGTCTCAGCTCCCAAGTACTGGGATTACAAACATGTGCCATCATACCCGGCTTCTTTCTTTTTTAGTTTAAACCATAGTCTTGCTAAGTTGCTGAGGGCCTCACTAAATTGCTAAAGCTGGGTTTTTTTGAGATGTGAATTTGCTTTATTGTGGTATGTCAAATTGTTACATTGTGTAAGCTAAATATTTATAATATTTGCTTCTCCATCAATGATGGTAAAAAAATTTTTTGTGACTCTGGGGATTGAACCCAGGGGTGTTCTACCTCTGAGCTACAACCCCCCCCCCCAGCCCGATTTTTTATTATTTCTTTATTATTTATTTATTTATTTATTTTTGGTGGTACTGGGGTTCCTGGAAGCCCTTCTACCTCCGGGCTACACTCCCAGACCTATCTTTATATTTTTATTTAGAAACAGGGTCTCTTAAGCCAGCGCATCTGGCTTCCAACCTGCGCGATCTTCCCAAACGTGGAGATTACAAGCATGCGCCACCACACCCGGCTTATTCTTTAATTTGAAACAGGATCTCACTAAGTTGCAGAAGGCCTCACTAAGTAGTTGAGGCTGACCACAAACCTGCGATCTTCCTGTCTCTGCATCCCAAGTACTGGGATTACAAGTATGCACCACCATGCCTGGGTTTAAATTTTTTTTTTAAGGAAAGAAATGGTTTAGGCAAGATGGCACAGGCCTGCAATCCCAATACTTGGAAGGCGGAGACAGGAGGATCACAGGTTTAATCCGAGCATGCACTAATTTACCAAGACTCTCAGCAATCTAGTGAGGTCCTGCTTTCTTTCTTTCTTTCTTTATTTATTTATTTATTTATTTATTTATTTATTTATTTATTTATTTATGGTGGTACTGGGGTTCCTGGAAGCCCTTCTACCTCTGGGCTACACTCCCAGATCTATTTTTTACATTTTTATTTGGAAACAGGGTCTCTTAAACCAGTGGGGCTGGTTTCAAACCTGCACCATCCTCCTGTCTCCGCCTCCCAAGCGCGGGGATTACAAGCCTGCTCCACCACGCCTGGCGAGGTCCTGTTTTTTAAAAGAAATGTTTAAAAAGAGCTAGAGGTTGCCAGGCATGGTGGCACATGCTTGTAATCCCAGCATTTGAAAGGCTGAGACCAGAGGATTGCGGTTCGCGGCCAGCCTCAGCTACTTAGTGAGGCCCTCTGTAACTTAGTGAGACCCTGTTTCAAAATAAAGAATTTAAAAAAGAAAAAAGGCAAGAGGTATAGCTCGGGGGTAGATTTCCCCTGGGTTCTATCCCCAGACTTGCGAAAGAAAGGAAGAAAGAAAGAAAGAAAGAAAGAAAACAGTAAAAAAATAAATAAATAAATAAAAGGGCTAGAGGTATAGCTTGGTTCAATTTCCAATGCAAAAAAAAAAAAAAAAAAAAAAAAAAAAGAATGGTCTTCTAATTTATATCAGGACCATAATCCAGAATCCAACAAGAAAACTGATATTTACTATCAGAAGCTATACTAACACTTTACACTTATTTCATTTCAGTTTCATACATAGCAAGAGTTATGAAATATTTCTCATATATACTTGAAGAAGCTGAGGCTCAGAGAGAATAAATACCTCTCCCAATGACACAGAGCCAACAAATAGCAGACATCTACTGAGTAAGAAGAAATCTCTCAATAATCAGGAACTAGGAGCTGCATTGTTCTAGACTGGATTTCTACCTGCTTGGGAGTGACTGCAGGACACTCTGTTGGGAGTGACCCAGTGACTATGAGAACTGCCTGCTATTTCTTCTCGTACATGAGAAGAACAGACTCCTAACCCAGTTTTTTTTTTTTTTTTTTTTTTTTTTTTTTTTTTTTTTTTTTTTTTTTTTTGGTGGTACTGGGGTTCCTGGAAGCCCTTCTACCTCTGGGCTACACTCCCAGACCTATTTTTATATTTTTATTTAGAAACAGGGTCTCCTAAGCCAGCGCGCGCGGCTGGCTTCGAACCTGCGCGATCCTCCTGTCTCCGCCTCCCAAGCGCGGGGATTACAAGCGTGCGCCACCACGCCTGGCCTAACCCAGTTTTTGTTCACAAATTGCTGGGGCTGTCCCACTGAGGCTGGATTGAATCTGTGGTCCTCCTGTCTCAGCCTCTCAAGTACTGGGGATTGCAGGTGTGCACCACCATGCCCAATTCCTTTTTAATTTGTATTTTGAAACAGGGTCTCACTAAGTTGCTGAGGCTGAACTCGAACTTGTGATCCTCCTTTCTCAGCCTTCCATGCGCTAAGAATACCAGGATGCAAGGCCACACCCAGCTAATAAGCTTCTATTCTGCTATTCACACTTGGATGCATTTCTTTCAAATGCTGGCGATATGTAGAAATAAAACTTTCAAACTAAATTAATTATGGATTACACAAATTTTATCCTATTTTTCCATAAGACTTTTATTTCTTTAAATGTTCATTCAAAACATGATTCTAACTGGGCACAGGGGTGCATGACTATAATCCCAGCTACTTAGGAGGCTGATATAAGAGGATTGTATGTTCAAGGCCAACCTTGGCAACTTAGCAAGGCTCTATCTCAAAATGAAAAATAAAAAGGCTGAGGGTATAGCTCAGTGTCAGAGTGTCCCTGGGTTCAATCCCCAGTACTATAAAATAAAAACAAAATATGGTTCTAATGGCTACATCGTAGACCATCTCAGATGTGCCATATTTTATTTAACTACTCAGTTAACTTTGAGTATTTAGCATAACTTTTGGTGTTAAGTTGGGTCCTGCACTCATGTGACTTTGTGTCACATGACCTCTGCAGGGCAAGGGAGGGGCTGAAACCCCCGCGAGAATTGGGCATTCCCGCGAGTAAACCCCCATCTCGCGAGATGCATGCCTTTAAAAGGAGAGCCCGCGTCCTCTAGCTTCGGACAGGCGCAGGGGCCCCACGGTGCCTCGCCCTGATCCCCGGAGAGCCGTGCCATTAAAACTTTACATGCCATGTGTACCGGACCTCTCTCGTGTTTTTCACACTCCGCCGTACGCACATTATTTTTATTTTACTCGCATTTAATTTTTTATTTTACTTATCATTTGGAACTATAAATAAACTACATATTGAACATCCTCGCAAAAATCTAACCCCTATGTCTGGGAGTGGTAGCCCACTTCTGTAATCCCAGAACTTGGAAGGCTGAAACAGAAGGATCACGGCGGGTTTGAGTCCAGTCTCAGCAACTTAGTGAGACCCTGTTTCAAAAGAAAAAAATATAGAAAGGAGGCTAGGGGGTGTACGTCGAAGGTTAAATGCCCCGGGGTTCAATCCCCAGTAACACACACACACACACACACACACACACACACACACACACACACACACACACATCTAGCTCCTAAAGGACAATTTGAGCCAGGCATAGTAGCACACACTTGTAACCCCAGTACTTGGGAGGCTGAGACAGGAGGATCATAGATTTGTGGCCAGCCTCAGTTACTTAGTGAGGCCCTCTGCAACTTAGTGAGACCCTATTTCAAAATAAAGAATAAAAAATCAGGCTAGAGGTGTAACTCGGAGGTAGAATGCCCCTGGGTTCCATCCCCAGACTCTCAAAAAATTAAAAAAAAATAAGGACAATTTGGGGTTTTTCTTGGTCACCCCTACATCTACGCTCCTTTATTCTGATAACACAATCCCAATTTTTCTTGGGGAGCTAACATTTTCCTGTTGGATAATGTTTGGTGAGACCTCCAATTAAAATGCACTGATTTCTAGATTTTAAAAAATAAACGCGAAACCTAACCTAGGCTAATTGGATGCTCTCTCCATGGCAACTGAATCTTAAGCAAGATGATAAGACTGAAAACAGCTGTAGCTGACTCATCTGGCAGCTGACTGATGCCCTAGTTAATTCATTACTTTCTGTTACCTGGTTCCCCAGAGCCACCTGGTTTCTGCCCTTTAGAGGCACCATTTTTCAGCTTTCTCTTTCAATTCTGTGAGAAAATGAACAAAAATTCATTTTAGGGTTTTTTTTTTTTTTCTGAGTTGATTTCCGATTTTGCAAACAAAGAATCTGAACTTCTTTAAGGTGAATACTTAGTTCACTTGTTTTTTTTTTTTTTTAATCATTTTGCTTTCTCTTAGGAAATGTTTACTCATATTAATTTTCTCTGAGGAGAGTTGTATTGGTATATCAAGTAGTATTATCACAGTTATTTATAGATATCCTTGACCTCAGTTATTTGGAAAGGATGTTTTATTTATTTTTTTTATTTTTTATTTTTTTTTAGTTTTTTGGTGTTACTGGTGGTGGAACCCAGAGGCTTTCTGCCTCCGGGCTATACTCCCAGACCTATTTTATATTTTATTTGGAAACAGGGTTTTACTAAGTTGCTGAGAGCCTCACTAATTAGCTGAGGCTGGCTTCGAACCTGTGCGATCCTCCTGTCTCTGTCTCCCAAGCACGGGGATTACAAGCGTGAGCCACCATGCCCAGCTGGAAAGGATGTTATAGAATTCCAAGTGATATATGGGGGGTTACTGAGGATTGAACCCAAGGGTATTCTATCTCCAAGCTATACCCCTATCCATTTTTAATTTTTGTTTTGAAATAGGATCTTGTTAAGTTGCTGAGAGTATCACTAAGTTGCTGAGGCTGGTCTTGAATCTGTCAAGTACTTGAATCCCAAGTACTGGCATTACATATTTGCGTCACCACGCTCAACTCAAGTAATATTTTTCTTTTCTTTCTTTCTTTCTCCTCCTCCTCCTCCTCCTCCTCCTCCTCCTCCTCCTCCTCCTCCTTCTTCTTCCTCCTCTTCTTCTTTTTCTTTTTTTTTTTAGGTACAGGAGCATTCTACCTCTGAGCCCTTTTATTCTTTATTTTGAAACAGGATCTCACTAAGTTGCTGAAGGCCTCACTAAGTAGCTGAGGCTGGCCACAACCCTGTTATCCTCCTGTCTCAGTCTCCCAAGTACTGGGATTACAAGTATGTACCACCATACCTGGCTCCCAAGTGATATTTTCGACAATTGTTTTGATTCTATTTTTTCATTTTCTTACATGTGTTAAGGGACTCTGGGAGCATTATAACATATGATGAATTTTTGTAAATGGTCTTTGGGCAACTGAAAAAATAGGTCTCTATTTATAGATTAAAATCATATGTGTATGGATACACACATGCATATACACATACTTAAGAGAAATTACAGAAATATCCCCTTTATGTGATGAAAGACTTAAGTCTTCACAATAAAAGGCCCCACTAAATTACCAAGAAAACAGGGTATGCTGGGTGTGGTGGCATGTACCTATAATCTCAGTACTTCAGAAGCTGAGACAGGAGGATTACAGGTTCCAGGCCAGCCTCAGCAACATAGTAAGACTCTAAGCAACCTAGCAAGACTTTGTTTCAAGTAAAAAATAAATTAAAAACTGGGAATGGTGGTAAACGCTTGTAATCCCAGCACTTGGGAGGCTGAGACAGGAGGACAGCAAATTCCTGGCCAGCTTCAGGTACTTAGTGAGGCCCTCTGCAATTTAGTGAGAACCTGTTTCTTTTCAAACTAAAGGATAAAAAATAGGGTTGGGGATGTAGCTTGGAGGTAGAATGCCCCTAGGTTCCGTCTCCAGTACCAAATAATAAGCAAATAAGTAAGTAAATAAATAAATAAATAAATAAATAAGGGCTGGGGGTATAGCTTGAAGGTAGAATGCCCCTGGGGTTCAATTCTCACACACACACACACACACACACACACACACACACACACACACACACACACACACATTCTTTTTCTTCTTCTTGCCACTGAGGAGTAAACCAAGGAGAATTCTTCCTCCAAGCCATACTGCCAGCCCTATTTTGTTATTTTGTTTTATTTTATTTTTGTGGTACTAGGAATTGAACCCAGGGGTATTCTACCTCTGTACTACACCCCTAACCCTATTTTATTTTGGAGCAGGGTCTAAGTTGCAGAGGGTCTGCCTCATTAAGCTGCTGAGGGTAGCCACCAACCTCAATTCTCCTATCTCGGCTTCCTAGGTACAGGTGTGCACCACCAAGCCCAGCTTTGTTTTGTATTTTGAAACAAGGTTTCACTAAGTCGTTGAGGATCTTGCTAAATTACTGAGACTGGCGGGGCATGGTGGTGCATGTTTGTAATCCTAGCATTTGGGAGGCTGAGACCTGAGGATCGTGGTTCGCCGACAGCCTCAGCTACTTAGTGAGGTCCTCTGCAACTCAGTGAGACCCGGTTTCAAAATAAAGAATAAAAAATTGGGCAGGGGGCATAGCTCGGAGGTCGAACGCCCCTGGGTTCCATCCCCAGACAAATAAATAAATAAATAAATAAATAAATAAATAACTGAGACTAGCTTTGAAACTGCAATCTCCCTGTCTCAGGCTCCTAAGTACTGGGATTACAGACGTATGCCACCATGCCTGCCTCACTTTTTTATATTAAAAGTCTCAAAAAATATGTAATTCTGGCAGGCATAGTGGTTCATGCCTGTAATTTATTTAGGAAGCTGAGATAGGAGGATTTCAGGTTTGAGGCCAGCCTCAGAAACTTTGTGAGACTCTCAGAAACTTAGCAAGACCGTTTCAAAATAAAATCATAAAAAAAGGGTTGAAGGTGTCACTAGCAGGTAGCATGATACTGAGTATAATCTCCAGTACCAAACACACACACACACACACACACACACACACACACATCAACTTCTTTTCTGAAAACAAACAAAAACCTCCAGGAAGTACTCCAGTAAAACAAAGAGCAATCAAAATGAAGAACTTGCATGCATGGGAGATATGATATGATTAAAAACAGAGATGATGAAGGCCGGGCGTGGTGGCGCACGCTTGTAATCCCCGCGCTTGGAAGGTGGAGACAGGAGGATCGCGCAGGTTCGAAGCCAGCGCGGCTGGCTTAAGAGACCCTGTTTCAAAAATATAAAATAGGTCTGGGAGTGTAGCCCGGAGGTAGAAGGGCTTCCAGGAACCCCAGTACCACCAAAAAATAAAAAATAAAAAAATAAAAACAGATGAAACAGTGGAACAAAAAAAAACAGTGAACGTTTACATCTTTGGTGCTTCCATGTTATTGAAACAGTGAAGATGTCAAAAATGACATGAGAAGAAACTGTGTAAAATAAAATGCTAGTAAGCTGAATCTGAAGACTACACTGTAGCTTGGGTCTGAAGTATCCCTGAAAAGCTTCTGTACTCAAGGCCTGATCAACAGCCCGCGGTGCTGCTGGGCAATGGTGGAAACTAAGAGGTAGCCTAGTGGGAGAAAGTTAGGTCACTGGGGGTATGGCCTTGCAGAGGCTACTGGGACTCTACCGCTTTGTTCTGGTGGTCATGAGGTGGACAGGTTTCCTCCACTGGGCATCCCTGATACAGTGTTCTATTTCAGTACAGACCCAAAGGACCCACAGCCAAGCGACGATGGGCTGAAACCGTGAGCCAAGTCATGGTCTACTCATGAAAATGAAACGATTTGGCACACCACTGGAAAGCTAACACCGGCTACATGAATTGTTTTATTTTGTTTTGTTTTTTAGAAATTGGTACCTTGGAAGGAATAGAGAAAGGAATTAAATGCATTAAATTTCTCATAATATAGGGGGCATTAACAACAATAATAATCTTTACTGTTTGTTGGATTATAGAAAAATGTACTAAGTAACTTTATATTTAGTGGCTTTATTCCCTCCTCTTTGAATATAGGGATTGTCTGAGTTGCTCACCATTATAACTCCAGCGTCTAGCCTATTTCCTGGTTCATGGTAAGCACTCAACAAATATTTACACAACGTTGAATGAACACACCTATAAAAGAACCGAGGCTGAAAGATATTACATGACCTAGTCAATTCCAGTAAGAGCTAGGATTGCAACAAAACTGTTTGCCTCCAAAGTTAAAGCCATATTGTTTTTCCCCAAAACACAGTTTCCCCCCCTCCTCTTCCTTTCTCCCTCTTTCTTTCTCCTAGGGATCCAACCCAGGATCTCATTGATGCAAGGCAAACACTCTAACACTGAGCCACATACCTAGCCTAAATGTTTATGTGGTGTGTGTGTGTGTGTGTGTGTGTGTGTGTTACTGGGGATTGAACCCAGGGGAATTCCATCTCTGAGCTACACACTCAGCCTTATTTTATTTTTTTTGGTCTTGAAACAGGGTCTCACTAGGTTGCTGAAGTTGTCCTCGAACCTGTGGTCCTCCATTCTCAGCCTCCCAAGTACTAGGATTATAGGCATGCGCCATCATGCCTGGCTCAGCCTGTTTATAATTTTATCTCAAAAGTATCCATCAGTAGACTTAAGATGTATAACTTCCAAATCACTAAAAGATAAACCGGGTGTGGTGGCGCACGCTTTGTAATCCCAGCATTCGGGAGGCTGAGACAGAAGGATCGTGGTTCATGTCAGCCTTAGCTACTTAGTGAGGCTCTTTGCAACTCAGTGAGACCCTATTTCAAAATAAAGAATAAAAAAATAGGTCTTGGAGTGTAGCTCAGAGGTAGAATGCCTCTGGGTTCCATCCCCGGTACAGAGAGAGACAGAGACAGAGAGAGAGAGAGAGAGAGAGAGGGAATGAATGAGAATAAATTAAGTGGAATGAATAGTGCATGCTTTCTTAATTTATTCTTCAATTCCAAACCCCCAAATATCCTAAAGATGTTGCTGTGGACTTAAATTACATCCCATTAAAACCATAAAACAGAGCGGGGCGTGGTGATACGCATTTGTAGTCCCAGTACTTGGGAGGTGGAGACAGGAGAATCTTGCATGTTTGAGGCCAGCCTCAGCTACTTAGGCCCTCCACAAGTTAGTGATACCCTGTTTCAAGATAAAGAATAAAAAAAAATAGCGTAGGAGTGTAGCTTGGAGCCAGAATGTTCCTGGGTTCGATCCCCAGTTCCAGAAGGAGGAGAAGGAGAAAGAGAAGGAGAAACCTGAGAGGCGGGAGAACAGTCAAGAGCGCTGAATTGCTCAGAGCCTAGTTAGTAGGGGAGGTAAGGGAGGAGCCATGGACTCTAGTCTTCCCAGAAGATGCTCCTATCACTCAAAGGGCAGAGACCCCAAGAACTACACGGACATGGATTCATCCAGGGCAGTCACTGGCTACTTCCAGGGATGCCCAGTTCGAGCAAGGCCGCCTGCACTGTAGAAGGTTAATAGTGCTGGGAAGTTGGGTGTGGAACTCGGAGGAAATTTGGAGCACGTGTCCTAGCGAGGGGCTTGAGCTGATGTAGAACCAGGCAGCGCTGGGAACGTGGCCAGGGCTTCCCCGGCGGCCCGCGCCTCCCGGCTCTTCCAAAGTAACCTCTACCCGCTAACTAGGGAAGACTTCAGCCACCACTTCCGCCACTAGCTGAACAGGGAATCAATCTTTGGGCCCGGAGCGGGAAACCTGAGGCCTCGCCCCCAACCCGGCGGCTCCTCCCATCGCTCCAGCCACGCCCATACAGTACGCTCCTCCATCACGCCAGCCACGCCCACCAACAAGGCTCCTCCCACATTGCCAACCACGCCCACCCGGGCGGCTCCTCCACCGCGCTAGCCACGCCCACCAGGCGGCTCCTCCACCGCGCCAGCCACGCCCACCCAGGCGGCTCCTCCCACGTGCCGGCCACGCCCGTCCCGAAGGCTCCTCCCACGGCGCCAACCGCGCCAGCCACGCCCACCCAGGCGGCTCCTCCCACCGCGCCAACCGCGCCAGCCACGCCCCTCACTGGTCTTGGGTCCCGGCGTCGGTGCGCGGAGGTTGGTGGCATGGAGGGTGGTAGCGGCGAGCGCTGCCTGGGCCGCTCTGTGTGCGTGCTGACCGGGGCTTCCCGCGGCTTCGGCCGCGCGCTGGCCCCGCTCCTGGCCCGACTGCTGTCGCCCGGCTCGGTGCTGCTCCTGAGCGCCCGCAATGACGAGGCGCTGCGGCAGCTGGAGGCCGAGCTGGGCGCCGGGCGGCCTGGCCTGCGCGTGGTGCGGGTGCCCGCTGACCTGGGCTCGGAGGCCGGCTTGCAGCAGCTGCTCGGGGCCCTGCGCGACATCCCCAGGCCCGAGGGGCTGCAGCGTCTGCTGCTCATCAACAATGCGGGTAAGACTCTGGGCGCGGGCGGCGCGGGTGGACTGTCCTTTGGAGAGCTCACTTTCCCCACCTCTGGGGAAGGTCAGAGCCAAAAGGCCAAAGTCCCAGGTGTCCACTTGGGTGGCAAGCGGAAGCGCGGTGTGCAACAGAAAGGTCGGTACGGTCGACGGACCCCACCCGGTCCCAGCACCGTTAGCCTAAGCAAGTTTTCTAAGTCGCTTAAGTTCTGTAGAACTTTCCCGAACACCTTGCGTGGCGCCCTCTAGCGACGTCCTGAGTCAAAACATGGAGTCTCCAAGCAAATAAATACCCAATGTCTCTAGAGCCCTCTCCCACAGCTCGCCCCCACCCCAGAACAAGAAGATGTATTTTCAGTGGGCAGCTGGGGTGGGTAGAGGTCTTCATTTACTTTTTTGTTTCCGCTCTAGGTGATGGGGAGGAAACGGCCCTGAATATGCTGGGCAGGTGCTCTACCACTGAGCTGCATCCCTGGCCCTGCACTGTGTTATTTCGCCATCTGTTTTTTCAGGCACTCTTGGGGATGTTTCCAAAGGCTTCTTGAGCCTCAGTGACCCAGCTGAAGTGAACGACTACTGGGCTCTGAACTTGACCTCCACACTCTGCCTGACCTCCAGCATCCTGAGGGCCTTCCCCGACAGTCCTGGCCTCAGCAGGACGGTGGTTAACATCTCATCCCTCTGTGCCCTGCAGCCCTTCAAGGGCTGGGCATTGTACTGTGCAGGAAAGGCTGCCCGAGACATGATGTTCCAGGTCCTGGCCACAGAGGAACCTGGTGTGAGGGTGCTGAGCTATGCCCCAGGTAGGTACTGCCATCCCTGTTCCCCAGAACTCGCTGGCCCTTCTCCAGGGGTCAGGCAAGGGATCTAGTCCGATTTTTCAAGGAAAGACTCAAAGATATATTGTCTTTGAATCATGAGACCTTACCTCTCAGAGGAAATCTAGACACCCCCCCCCCAAGGAAGTTAAAGCTGGCGGGGCAGGGGTTGGGACAGGGAAGTCGGACATATTTGATGGCATTTGAGAGAAGACTAGGATTCGACTTCTGGACCTAAATCTCCTATCCTCCTGTGAACTAGGGAATTGTCTCACAGGGCAATTTCGGGGTGTGAACGAGACAATATAGATGAAAATGATCCTTAACAGTAAAGTTCTGCCTAACTGGTGTGCTTCTACTTGTCACGTAGGGTTTATCACTTTATTACCTTCACAGGTGTGACTGATGGGAAATCCTTGGAGGTAGGGACCATGTGCGGTTTGTCCATATGTCCCAGCACCTAGCAAAGCTGCACGGAGGCCGCTGCAGAAAATGTTAGTTAAATGTTGAGCAGACAGACATTGTCGAGTGCTAACCTTCCCAGCCTGAACTGTGCTGGAACACTGGGAGTAGGGGTGCTGGGGTAAAGAAGATCGGCTCCTGTCCTTGGGAAAGTTAGAACATATGGGGTCTTATGACACCTGCTCTGGTTTCTGGCTGCCCTCCCCAGATGCCACAGTGCTAGGGCGTGCAGTTAGAAGGTGTGACAGAGTCATCTTGAGTAACTTAGGTGGAGATCCCACTAAGGAGTTGGGATCCTTGGAAATAGAAAAGGTAGAATGAATGGCCTGCCCAAAGCCCAGATGCGACAGGACCAGGATCCCATCTTACTTTCAAATTGGTGATCATGTCCACTTCCCCCCGACGCACACGCCATTATTCTCACACCAACATCCAACTCATCGCCTGCTCTGAGCTCAGCCCAAGACTCGCTTGGACAGTAGTGACCAAATGTAAACTACAGCCAGGACGGGAACAGGTTTCAGATTGCCACGTGGCTAGGTTAGATGTCGGGAGGCTTTATGAGGAAGCTGAGATATGTAGGAGCTTCCCAGGTCTAAACAAAGACAGAAACCGGCCTGGTTTTCGTTTCAGTCTCTGGAAGAATGTTCTAGCAGGTGTCCAAAGATAGAATGGGCTGCTTGGAAAGGCAGCAAGTCCCCTCTCATCAGGGAAGATGTTCAGTGTGTCAGGATGGCAGTTCTCTTTCCAGGCCTGAGAATCTGTGATGTTCTGACCCTGAGGACCATTCACTCCAAATTCTGGGCTCCTGTGATTCCTTTATGAGGAGTAGAAAGCATTTACAAGAGTTCAAGGAGGGAGTGATTCCCTTCAGGTGAGGAGACGAGGGAGCTGAACTGGATACTGACCCCTGACAGCTGCTTGGATGTTAGCAGGTGTAGGTGTTAGGCATTTCCTAGAGAGCTTGTTACAGGAACGGCAGGCCTTCCAGTGTGACTGGAGAGCCGCAGATGGGGGCTTTGAGGATGAGGCCAAGCTATTGGGAAGCCCCTGAGGAGTTGTTTTTTTGTTTTGTTTTGTTTTGTTGGTTTTTTTTTTTTTTTTTTTTTTTTTTTTTTTTTTTTTTTTGGTGGTACTGGGGTTCCTGGAAACCCTTCTACCTCCAGGCTACACTCCCAGACCTGTTTTTTTAATATACTTTTTAATTTGGAAACAGGGTCTCTTAAGCCAGAGCGGATGCCTTCGAACCTGCGCTCCTGTCTCCGCCTCCTAAGCACGCGCCACCACGCCCTGAGGAGTTTTGAGTAGAGGGAGGGCAGAATGAATTGAGCAGAGAGCTAGGGAAGAAATTGAAACAGGAAGACAACCAGGGTTGTAAAGGGCCTGGTGGTCAGGGTACAGAGACGCTTGGTTGCTACATAGTGCTTGGTTGGCTGAGCAGAGGGAGGGTGGCAAGGAGAGTGTGGAGGTTTTGGGGACTTCATCAGTAGAAATGGGAGAGCCAAGAGAAAGTATTCTGAGGCTGGGGATGTAGCTCAGTGGTAAAGCATGCGTTTAGCATGTGTTAAACTCTAGGTTCAGTCCTCAGAATCATATTGGGGGGAAAAAAGGCATAGAGGCACTGCTTGGAGAGGAGATAATGAGCTTGATTTTAGGCAGGGTAGTTGGGGGGGCAGTGGACTTTGGAATTTAAGTCTAGAACTTGGTAGGGACAAAGAGGGGCTTTTAGACCAAGCCTTTCAATTAGGATGAGGCCAGACCTGACTGACTCCGCCCAGAGCCTAGCTTAGCCCTATCCCCCCACCCCACTGCCATGCAGCAGCGCCCCATGACACTGTCCCTGTCTTCTGCTGTTCACCCCTAGGTCCCCTGGACACAGACATGCAGCAGTTGGCCCGGGAGACCTCAGTGGACCCAGACTTGCGGAAACAGCTGCAGGAGCTGAAGAAAAAGGGGGAGCTGGTGGACTGCAGGATGTCAGCCCAGAAACTGCTGAGCTTGCTGCAAACGGACACATTCAAGTCTGGAGCTCACGTGGACTTCTACGATAAATAAGCTCACGTCCTTGGCCGCCCGGGCCTCTTGTCCCCGGTTGTTTGGCACAGGTCAGGAGCCCTGTGGCTGCTCACATCCTACCGCTGTGGCCCTGCTAAACCTGCCTTACTCAGATGAGCTCTCTAATGCACAGCCAATGGGAGTGACAGGTCACAGTGGTCAGGAATCTGTCATGTAGAGGCTCAGAGAGGTTATGAATGTTGGTGGTCTGTGTCCCCAGACTTTTAGGGATGGAGAAAGAGCTGAAACACTGAAGAGAGAAGTCTGGTTCTGGGAAAGGAGGGAGTGATCATGTGTGGAATGGGAGGACCCATAAAGATGGTGGCCCACAGGTGGCCAGACTGGTCCCAGCACACGTGATGCTCCTGGCTCAGGGTAATGGTATTGATCTTCATGTCTTCATCCTGATGACTTCGTCCTCCCCCTTGGGGAGTCTGTGAACCTCTCAAAGGCAGATACAAATAAAATGTGGACTTTCCTTAACTAACGCCTGCTTCTTATGCTAGAGGTCTGGTAACTGGCTTCCTGGTGGCCTAGGCCCAGCGGGGTTCTGAGGCAATTGAGCCCTTATTTCTGGGGAGTTGGCAGAGGCTGTCTGCCTCTTGTTACTGAGGCACAGTGGCAAGACCGGGTACAGAGTTGACCAGGATGGATATGCTGGGACACTGGTTCCTGCTTTTGCCCACACTGACCCCAGTCTTTACTGCCCTTTCATTGCCCTGAGTATCCATTCAGGCATGGTGGGGCAAGCCTGTGATCTTAGTACTTGGGAGGTTGAAATAGGAGGATCCCAAGTTTGAGACCAGCCTCAGCAACTTGGTTAGCAAACCTTGTTTCCAAAAAAAAAAAAAAATGGAGTTGCAAGTGTAGTTTGGAGGTAGCATGCCCCTGGATTCAGTCCCCAGGACACCCCCACAAAGTCCATCCTTCAGGGTCTAGTACATGGCCTGCCCTTCCCTGACCCTCCAGGATGGGTCCCTTCCCCGGCGCGCTTTGGACTCCTGGCTCTCCCCGTTTCCCACACAGCAGTGTTCTAGATGGATCCCAGCTCCTGTTGTGAGCCCTCTTGTCATTGTCCATCGGGTCCTGGTCCTTAGTGGGGTGGGCTTAGGACCAGCATGCCTTCGGGGTAGATGGGCAAGATTCCCAAATAGGTAGAAACCCTGAGAAATACAGTCAGGAGATGTGGGATGGGCTTTGAGTGCCGCAGTGATGGTGTTCTGCTGCTGGACCCTGGTTCAAATTTGGGAAGACAGTATAATCCCCTGCCAGCTGATAGCAGGACTCAGCCCTGCATCTGACTGCAGTACAGGATGCTGGTCCTCCTCTTGCCCAGCAGAGGGCGCACTAAGGCCGCACCTCCTGGAGAAGCCGCCTCTACACTTCCTGGAGGCAGGGCCCAGGCAGGAACCCTCGTGCCCCGCAGGACCCCGAATGAATGAGCAAGCAACTGCCCAGCAGAGACTTCACCATCTGGAGTCAAAATTGATGGGCTCAGATCCTTACTCTGCCTCTTATTGGCCGGTAATTCAGGGCAAACTGCTTCTCTGTGCCTGTTTCCTTCTCTTAAAAAATGTGAACTAGCCGGGCGTGGTGGCGCACGCTTATAATCCCTGCGCTTGGGAGGCTGAGCCAGGAGGATCACACAGGTTCGAAGCCAGCCTCAGCTACTTAGTGAGGCTCTGAGCAACTTAGTGAGACCCTGTTTCCAAATAAGTATAAAATAGGTCTGGGTTCCACCCCAGTACCACCAAAAAAAAAAAAAAAAAAAGTGAACTATAATGCAGTAGCCTCAAAGGGTCATTAGGAGTATTAAATGACTTAGTGTTCATAAATGCTGGACACAGTGCTATCAATACCCCATAGATTAAGCACATTGTTCCTTTTTTTTTTTTTTTTTTTTGCGCTTCGAACCTGCGCAATCCTCCTATCTCAGCCTCCCAAGTGAGGGGATTACAAGCGTGTGCCACCATACCTTGCCCCCAGCACTATTTTTTATTCTTTACTTTGAAGCAGGGTCTCACTAAGTTATGAAGGGCCTCACTAAGTAGCTGAGGCTAGTCGCAAACTTGAGATCCTGTTTCGGCCTCCCAAGTATTGGGATTATGAAGCATTTGCCACCACACCTGGCTTACATTATTACCTTTTAACATGAGGATCCTGGTGGACTCAGGTCTACAGGCAGCCTCTTTTCTGAGCAGCCCAGAAACCCTCCCCCCGCTGACCTGGGGCAACTGCCCCTGCTGCAGGACAGGTTCCATTTGGATAACTCTTAACTCAGATTCACAGAACACATGAATTTAAGAGTCAGGAACCTTGCCAGGCATGGTGGCACATGCTTGTAATCCCAGTATGGGAAGCTGAGACAGGAGGATCGTGGTTCATGGACTTAGGCCCTTTGCAACTCAGTGAGACTGTTTCAAAATAAAGAATAAAAAATAGGTGCTGGGCATGGTGGCATGCACACTTGTAATCCCCACACTTGGGAGGCTGAGACAGGCGGATCGGGCAGGTTCGAAGCCAGGCTTTCTGGCTTAAGAGACCCTGTTTCATATATATATATATATATATATATATATATATATATATATATATATATATATATATATATATATATTAGGTCTGACCCGGAGGTAGAAGGGTTCCATCCCCAGTACCACCAAAAATAAATAAATAAAAATAAAATAAAGAATAAAAATAGGGCTGGGGATGTAGGTCAAAGGTAGAATGCCCCTGGGTTCCATCCCCGGTACCACACACACACACACACACACACAAGTCAGGAATCTTCACTGCAGGTCGCCGAAGGGTCCTGCTCCCTCAAGGGTGGCAGAGTGTCACAAGCATCAGGTTCAGCATTGGCAGGTGGGTCCTGCAGAAACAGCTTGGTGGGTGGGGGGTGGTTTTCTTGGGAGTGGGAGGGGGTCAGCCAGCCCTCCCCCGTGGGAGTCTAGTGGGATTGACCTTCCCACTCCTCCTTTCAGGCTGGCTGATCCGGGCTACGGGAGGAGTACCACATGTCTCCACGAGGTGGCGAGGTCTTCTCACGCCTGATATTTGTCTTCCCTGAGCAGAGGTTTAAGAGCCCTGGAAGTGCTCCCTGGGCTCATCTCTCCCTTGCAATCCAGAGTTGTGAACTCTCTGAGAACTGGGGAGATAAAAAGGGAGAGGGTTGCTGTCCCTGGAAGACCCTAAGACCTCCTCAGGGACCCTCGCATGTCTGCCCACAGGATTTCCCAGGCTTCCAGCCCAGCCCCCAGCCCAGGACCCCCACCCCTGGGGCAGAGAGGCTTTTGTGCAGCCTCAGGGACTAACCATCTGTGTTCCCAGAGTTCACGGCCCGGCCTTGGCCACCACACACATGAGCACATGCAAGCACACACATAAGCACACGCCTGCACATGCGCGCAGCCCAGCTGCTGGGGCGAGCGGGGCTGCAGATGAGCCCAAAGACAAACAAGATTTCTCTTTGTCTTTGATGTGAACATGCTGGACAGTTTTTTGGTTTTGTGTTTAATACTCCTGAACAGGGAGCAGCAGCTGGCCTGTGAGGAGCAGCAGAGAGAGGGGGGTATTCCAAGCCCACTCCAGGCACCTCTGCCCATGGATATGACGAGCTGGGAGGAAACTGGTCAGGAGCTTCCCCTCACGCCCGATTCCTGTCCCATGAATAGGCATGTATGCATGCCCTGCACCCAGGCACCAAGTGCCCGGTTAGCCAAGCCCAAGTTGCCAGCGGCACCTACCCCTGCTCAGGATCACCCACCCCAAGACGTTCTCTGTCCTAGTCGCTAAGCCCTAGATACAGCTTCTGGCCTCCTTCACCCACATCATTTTCCACAGAACATGGCCTCATACACTAATGGGTGTGTGCAGTAATTCTGACTCAGCCAATGTGCGTGCTTCTGTGGGAACATACCCAAGAAGGCCCAGCTGGGCTCTCCCACCCATGTGGTAACAGGGAGGTGGACGAAGAGCACGGGTGTCACCTCTCTAGCCCCCCACCACATCTCTCAGTGCTCTGGGTGCTGGAGGGGAGTAGACTAGAAGCCATTAGCCAGAGGAAGAAGCGCCCTGAGACTCCGGGGTCAGCCGGGAGAGGAGTCAAGTGATGGGGGGCTGAGGAGAGGAGGGGCGCCATCCTGGTCCCCCTCTCCCCAGTCCCGGGGTCTTCTGTCTGCAGTGCTGGGTGTGAGAAGTGCTGAGTCTTTCGGATTTTGAGGTAGAGCCCACCTCTGCTCCCACCTGAGGAGTCCCGGCTCCTTCCCAGCGCGACTCAGGCCTCATTTGTCTCCTTTCCTTCGCTTCCTTTTCTTTCTTTCCTCTTTTTGGTACTGGGGGTTGACGCCAGGGGCATTCTACCTCTGAGATGTACCCCAGCCCTATTTTTTTTTATAAAGGGTCTTATTAAGTTGTGGAGGGCTTCACTAAGTTGCTGAGGCTGGCCATGAACCTGCACTCCTCCTGTCTCAGGCCCCCCAGCACTGGCGTTAAAGGCGTGCGTGCGTCCCCGTGCCGGGCTCCCTTGTCTCATTTTGTCTTGTAGGAAAAGTCTCCTCAGTCCTATGTGCCCTTAGACTTCTGTTGTTGGTGAAGAGTTGGAGGAAAGAAAGCAAGAAGGCAGGGACAAGGATATTCCTTTCTTCCTTTAGAAACACCCTTTCTAGCCCTCCCCCAAGGTCAAAATGATGCCCCAGCTAAGGCACCTGAAGCTGTCTGGTCCCAGGGCAGGGAAGAGGGGCCTGGCTCCCACAGCCTCCCATGAAGCATCTTCTTGGAGCTGCTTCCGGGTTCAGGTCCTAGTTCTGCTACTGCTGGGGCTTCTCCCGCTCAGGTCCTTGATGGCGGCTGTGGTCGCTGTGCTCTGGCCTTTTCCATGGATCCAAGGCCTCGGACTTAAGAGGCTGAGCGTATTCCACAGCGTTTAACCAGACACGGCACATCTGAGCACTGCTGAGTATTTGCTAAGTGGTAAGTGGATGAACATGAGCTTGAGCTGAGCTTGAACGTGATTCAGAGACGGAGAGAGCGCCTGGTGCCGTGGCCTGCTGCCAGGCTACAGCCAAGCCCAGGAAAGGACTGGTGGCTCTGCAGGCACAGGCCGGCTGAATGGGCCCCCTCCGCCTGGGCATCCCCGCCCTTCCTCTCAGAGTCCCTAGAAGAAAGCTCCCTTGTGTTTACCAGGGAAGTGGGTGGGGCTGGGATGCGTCAGAGCCACCTGGGGAGTATAAAGCAATCACTCTCCCATTGCCCCTTCTTGACCTGGGATTTGAAGTCAGTGCAATCGGGTGTGTCCTCAGGAGCATCAAGAGTATTAAAAAGTAAGCTATGAGCCAGGCGTGGTGGTGCACACTTGTAATCCCAGTATTTGGGAGGCTGAGACAGGAGGGTCATGGTTCACAGACAGCCTAAGGTACTTAGGCCCTGTGCAACTCAGTGAGACCCTGTTTCCAAATAAAGAATTAAAAAAATCAGGCTGAAGGTGTAGCTTGGAGGTAGAATGCCCCTTAGTTCCACCCCCAGTACCACACACACACAAAAAAAATGTAAGCTATGGCCAGGCCTGGTGGCACATGCCTGTAATCCCAGGACTTGGGAGGCTGAGACAGGAGGATGCAGGTTCAAGGTCAACTTCAGCAACTTAGAGTCTCAGCAACCTAGTGAGACCCTGTTTCAAAATAAAAGGGTCTGGTTTAGCTCAGTGATAGAATACCCCTGAATTCCATCTCCAGTACCAGAAGGAGAAGGAGAAGGAGAAGGAGAAGGAGAAGAAGGAGGAGAAGAAGAAGAAGAAGAAGAAGAAGAAGAAGAAGAAGAAGAAGAAGAAGAAGAAGAAGAAGAAGAAGAAGAAGAGGAGGAGGAAGAGGAAGAAGAAGAGAAGGAGGAGGAGGAGGAGGAGGAGGAGGAGGAGAAGAAGAAGAAGAAGAAGAAGAAGAAGAAGAAGAAGAAGAAGAGGAGGAGGAGGAGGAGGAGGAGGAGGAGGAGGAGGAGGAGGAGAAGGGGAAGGGGAAGAAGAAGAAGAAGAAGAAGAAGAAGAAGAAGAAGAAGAAGAAGAAGAAGAGGAGGAGGAGGAGGAGGAGGAGGAGGAGGAGGAGGAGGAGGAGGAGGAGGAGGAGGAGGAGAGTTATGAGTTTGAATTGGCAGAAACCAGAGAAGGCAGCCCCTCACAGGGGAAGTTTCTGGGGCAGAGTCAGGGACTGGGGTTGGTCTATGGTCAGAATGAAGAATCAAGGTGGGGAGGGCAACAAGAGTTCTAGGCATGTATTTTCTTACACTCTGTACCCCGATATGATGTAAAATTACAATGCACACACAAAAGAAGTTTTCCTCCACTTCAAAAAAAAAAAAAATGAAGGATCAAAACATGTCCACGTTAGGCTGGGCATGGTGGCACACGCTTGTAATTCCCGTGCTTGGGAGGCTGAGACAGGAGGAACACGCAGGTTCGAAGCCAGCCTCAGCTACTTAGTGAGGCTCTCAGCAACTTAGTGAGACTCTGTTTCCAAATAAAATAGAAAATAGGTCTGGGAGTATAGCCCGGAGGTAGGAGGCCTCTGGTTCCACCCCAGTACCACCAAAAAAAAAAAAACATGTCCACGTTGCCGGGCATGGTGGTGCACGCTTGTAATCCCCATGCTTGGGAGGCTGAGACAGGAGGAATGCGCAGGTTCGAAGCCAGCCGCGCTGGCTTCAGAGACCCTGTTTCCAAATAAAAATATAAAATAGGTCTGGGAGTGTAGCCCGGAGATAGAAGGGTTTCCAGGAGCCCCAGTACTACAAGAAAAAAAAAAAAAAAAAACATGACCACGTTCAGAGGCAAAGGGCCATGGTCAGACTCAGTCCATCATGGGTGTTAGGAACATGGAGATGGCCACAGAAAACTTTGGGAGGCAGAAGAGGCCTGTGTTTAAAGTACCAATGTAGCCAGGTGTGGAGGTGCAACTCTTGAGGCTGAAGCAGGAGGATCACCAGTCTAGTGAAGCTCTGACTCAAAATAAAATATGAAAAAGGCTAAGGGTATAGCTCAGGAGTAGAGCACCCCTGAGTTCAATCCCCAGCATCATACATTTAAAAAATAATAATAAGCCTGGCGTGGTGGCACACGCTTGTAATCCCCATGCTTGGGAGGCTGAGACAAGAGGATCGCGCAGGTTCGAAGCCAGCCTCAGCTGGCTTAAGTGACCCTGTTTCCAAATAAAATATAAAATAGGTCTGGGAGTATAGCCTGGAAGTAGAAGGCTCCTGGGTTCCATCCCCAGTACCACCAAATAATAATAATAATGATAATAAGCTAAAGGCTAGTTAGAATAGAAAGCCAGGCCTGAAGAACAGTGAGCATGTCTGGGGGCTGCTTTCCTGGCCCCTAGGACAGCCCAAGTTTCCCCATAAACACAGACACTCCAGGCAGGAGCCCTGTGCAAAGGGCAGTGGCAGCTACATCTGTTTCTGGAACAAAATGGGCCTTCTAGAATAGTCCATCCTTGTGGCCTACTTGGGTGAGACAGGTGAGGGACCAGGAACAAAATGGGCGAGTTGGGAGGAGGCCAGGCCAGTCCCCTCTCTTCTCCAGAGCATCCAGGCAGAGAACAAAAACAGACACTGAGACAGTCAAAGACAAGGTGAGTAGGACCAGGAGAGGAAGACGGAGAAAGGGCCAGAAACAGGGAGGAAAACAGGGGAGGAAAACAGGGAGCTTCAGAGATAGAGTAAGACAGATGTAGATGGAGGGAGAGTGATGGCGGGAGAAGCCACATATACTCATTCTCTCTCTCTCTCTCTCTCTCTCTCTCTCTCTCTCTCACACACACACACACACACACACACACACACACAGGCCTGTGCTCACGCAGCCACCCTGAGCCTCGCTGGAAATAATCCCGTTCGCGACGCTGAGGCCTCAGCTGCACAGGCGGTGCCGAGCTGTTACCTTGCACATCTGTCAGCTCCAAATGTAGAAGCTGTCATAGGGTGTGTGAGTGTGAGTGTGTTTGTGTGTGTGCGTGCGTGCATGTGCGGGCCTGTTCCTCCTCCAGCATGCTGAGGCCTTCATTGCAGAAGAAACAGAGTCATGGACCTCTGTGGGGCCTCCACGCCCCCAGAGGCTCTCCAGGAGGTCCGCATCCTGGGAAGCGGTTCTGCCCCTTGCCCTCCAGTGATGGCTGAGCCCGAGGCTGCCCAGGGTTAAGAGATAGCCCGCTGGGCTCAGCTTCTGCAGGCTGGCTGGGCCACTTTCAGCCTGGTGCCCTAGGCAGTCACTTCTAGAAGTAACCGTGTCCCCTTATTTGTAAGGAAGGATGTCTGGGAACCGGGGCCCCAAGGATCCCAGGGGGATGGTGATGCACGCCTGTCCTGATGGTTGTCTGCCGCTCCTTGGATGGCAGAGATTCCTTTCATTCTGCTTATTCTAGTGGGGAGCTCCTTCCTGTGTCCAGCTCTGGATTTCTGGGGACACACCCAGCATCCAGGTTGCTCTGGGACACTGAGGACCTCACTCTCGCCTGACTTGCCCTTCTCCAAACTGTTTTCTTTGCTGAGAGTGCGCCCGAGAAACTGGTTCTGGGCTGTAGAAGGTCTGGGAATCCCCAGGAACGGGGAACTGGTACAAAACCTGGAGGATGAGACCACTTTAGCCTTTTCTTGAAAGAGTCATGGGTCAGAACTCTGTGCCCTTCTCTCTGATGCCCCTTGCCAGATCTTCACACCAGCTCCCAGAGGTGAGGGCATTCTTCTCTGTGTTGGCGCTCCTGCCTGCTTGAACTCACGCTTCTCTTAGGGGGATTTTAGAGCACTATGGTGGAGGCTCTAGGATCTAAAGAGCGAAGAGAGAGCCTTTCCCTGAAAGGAAAGAGGGAGCATGACAAAAAAAAAAAAAAAAAAAATCCAGCCCCCACGTCAGTTCTCTTCCCACAATGCCACGCAGTTGAAGCCTCCCCTGATCCAAGAGCTCCCCCAGCCAGCCCCACCCAGCCTCCCAGCCCCAGGCATCTCAGCCCCAGACTTTCTCTCTTTCTCTGCCCAAAGGTGAGAACATTGTAAGCAGGCTCTGGATGCTCATGGTGCCAGGGCCAGGGGTCTGAGAGAGGAGATGAGGCCAAAGACTTTATATCTGTAGCTTGAGCCCTGTCCTTTCAGGGCATCCAGAGGCCACCACCCTGAAGGTGTTTGCTCCAGGGGCCTGGGACTCCCTGTGTGCACATATATGGGCCTGGCTCTGGACCCCAGCAGGGTGGGGTGTGTGTGTGTGTAAACTGCTTGCCACCTCAGTATTAGTCATACATTGGCTTGAACATTTAGCTTTACTTATGCACAGAGGGATGTCTTTGTGTTTGTACCTATATATAAGTGCACTTATGGGAAATTTGCCAGATAATAGCACGTGCACCCATGTGGACTTGCATGTACAACCGTGCACATGCACCTATGGGCGTATTGTGTGAATAAGAGGATAACTTCGAAAACTCCTGGGAGTGTGCAACAGCATCTGTAATTGAATAACTGTGGGGTTGTGTGTTTAAATCACGTTGGCATGGGACAGTGTGCAAACATATGACTGTGCCTAACCACGTGGTGTGACCCTGGGTCACTCTCAGTTCAGGACTGGGTGTGCAAAGCTGTGCATAGACCTAATCTCTGTGCATTTATGTGTGTGTGATTTTGACGTGGGGCAGGTGTTGCTGGAGAAATGGGTGTGTTCAAGCCTATGACAATCGCGTGTTGACAAACTCCAGTCACCCCTTAAGCCACATCCAGTGAGAAGGGGATGTGTAAATGTGTCTGTGAAACACAAAACACAACAGGGACAAAACGCCAGGCCCCGCGGCGGCGGCAGCAAGCCGAGGACTTTTTTCTTTTCTCTGTCTCCATCTCTCCCTCTCTCCAGCGTCTCGGCCCCTCTCTGGCTTCGTTCCCTCACACCTAAGCCCAATGGTGTTTTGCAGTCTTTCAGCTGTTACCTCAGTCCCTCCTCGCCTCATTCCCGATTCACTCCGTTGCTATAGGTATGTTTGAAACCCCAGCGTGGTAGATTTTAATTAGTCTTCCTACAGATGGCCAATTAACATTCATTACTTTTGCCTTGAGCGATTAATTATGAGTTTGGATAGAAAAGGAGAGAAGAGGAGAGGAAGATGGGCAGGTGAATGAAAGGAGAAAAGAGAAGGGGGTTTGATTGGGAGTTTGGAATTTTTACACAGAGCAGGCTGGTAGGGGAGAGGGTGGGAAAGAGCTGCTTGAATCCCCCACTCCCAGCGGCCTCCCTCGGCCCACAGCTGCTCTGGGGCCCCTAATCGGCTTGGCTGGCCCAGCCCTCCAGAAAAATAGAGCTCACACCCTCGTTTCGGGGGTCCTTAAGCCTTTGGTGTTCCCTGACCCCGGCCCTTTCATATTACCGGCCTCTTGTTTCTTGTGCCAGAGCTGAGTGGGAACTATCAGGAATCGTCCAAGATACAGCAGATACTGCAAAAATGATGCCGCGCTGACATCATTCATGCATGCCTAGAATTGTAGCAGCTCACTGTACAGACGAGGAAACTGAGGCCCAGGCAGGAAGTGACTTCCCCCAGCATCTCAGGAAGAGAGTCCAGCTCTGTTGACTCTTGGGCCCAGTTCTCCTGCCGCAGCCCAGGGTGGTGCAATGTTCAGCTGAAACCAATACAATCTGGTTTCAGCTGGGCACATGGCACAAGCCTGTAATCCCAGCTACTCAGGAGGCTGTGGCAGGAAGATCACAAGTTCAAGGCCAGCCTGGGAAACCTAGCAAGATCCTGTCTCAAAATAAAAATTTTAAAAAAGGAATGGGGATGTAGCTCAGTGGTAGAGCTACATTGGTGTGCACCTAGAAGCCAAATGCTCGTGTGAATTTCCTGCTCATGGAAAGCCCCCCTGGGTGACATTGCCCAGTTCGGGAACTGTATCTATTCCTAATCCCACATCCATTCCAGCAATGAAGACACAATGGCTAAGCATAAACAGTGGGCTTTGGGGTAGTAGGATTGCTACACATGATTTTTAGTTTCCTCTCTAAAATCATCTGATTTTTTTTTCTTCCACTAACACAAATATATTGCTTGAACAACATAAACTATATAAAGTATGACTACATATTACTTGACATTTTTTCAAAATATATTTTGGGAAAAAAGTCCAAGTTAATTTATGATCCCTTTTAAAAGACCACAAATATGTACATCAAAATATTAACACTTGAGTCAGCCTGCCTGGATTCAAATCACAGTTTTTCCACTTCAGCAATTGTCCTCAGCTGTTAGGTTGAGTTAAAAAGAGAAACCATCTCATAGGGTTGTGAGGATTAGGACCGTGTCTTATGTCTAGAAAGAGCTCAACAAATACTAGCTAGTACTACTGTCCGTAAGATTTTTAAATAGTGGCATTGAGGTGGGGGGATTTTTTTCTTTTTTCTTTTTTTGGTGGTACTGGGGTTCCTGGAAGCCCTTCTACCTCCGGACTACACTCCCAGACCTATTTTTTTATATTTTTATTTGGAAACAGGGTCTCTTAAGCCAGCGCGGCTGGCTTCAAACCTGCGCGATCCTCCTGTCTCTGCCTCCCAAGCGCAGGGATTACAAGCGTGCGCCACCACGCCCCGCTGAGGTGGTGGGATTTTAAGGAATTTTTACTTAGCTCTTTTTGCATTTCTGGATCTTAAAATTGTTCCCTCATGAAAATGCATTACCTTGGAATAAATAAGAAGATACTGTAATATGGAAGAGTGGAGAAGGAGGAAATGAAGAAAAGTGAGAAAGGAGGGAGGGGAGGGGAAAGGAAGGAAGGAAGAAGGGAGAGTGGACATATTTAATTTTCTGTTAAGTCTCTACCGCTTTCCTCACAGTTGTGACAGCTGTGGTTATGACAGTTGTGTGGCCCAGAGACCCTGTAGGTCTTACTCAGGACAGGACACCCTCTTTCTCCTCTCCTCTCCTGTTGGCTAAGTCTTCCTCATCCTGCACATCCTCACTCCTGCCTGGGCCTAAACCCCCTTACCCCCACCCCACCGCCCTGCCTATGGGTCTGTTCTTGTGGGGTCTCAGCCCAAGACTGTCTACAGAGGCTGTTAGCGCCCTCTCTTCCCTCTCTCCTGACACTCTCTGCTCACGCTTGAGGCTTCAATGTGCATGTTGCTCTGTAAGGACCAACCTCACAGTTGACCACAATTCCCTGTGTGTCTCTTAATTCTTGAGAATCTGATTGGCCCACTTTATGGCTCACTACCGAGGCCACGAATTGGCTCCCAGGGATCATGTGCTCATCCTTGGTCTTATATACTATGGAGAGATGGGGTGCTTGATAGCCATTCACATGGTACAGGATACAACTGGTCCACTATTTCCTCAGCTAGGGGTCTGTGTAGGACAAAAAATGATTAGCATCTTAGCCAGGTATGGTGGTGCACCAATACCCAGGAGGCTGAGACAGTCAAATCGCAGGTTTGAGGCCAGCCTCAGCAACTTAGTGAGACCCTATTTCAAAATAAAATAAAAATAAAAATAGGATGGGGGTGTAGCTCAGAGGTAGAATGACCCTGGGTTCTATCCCCAGCACCAAAAATAGATAAATTAATAAATAAATAATAAAAATAAGGCTAGAGTGGCTCAGAGAATTCCCCTGGGTTCAATTCCCAATACCAAAGATAAAAGGAAAGGAAGAAAGAAGAAAGAAAGAAAGAAAGAAAGAAAGAAAGAAAGAAAGAAAGAAAGAAAAAAAAAAAAGAGTTGGCATCTTTGATAGGATCTTCCTCTAATGTGCCCCCAAACACCCAGACACCCATGCTCCACCATCCCCACTATTTTGTCACCATCCATCCAGTGCCCGTTCTGTTGCAGCCAGTCTGCTACACGCTAAGCTCCATTCTGAGTCTTGGCTCTGTTCCCATGCCAAGCACAATGCTGGGCACAGGTGGGTGCTGGTGTCTATCTGTTGAATGCTGGGAAGGAGCTCAATGTGTTAACACCATCCTGTGTATTTATGAAGGTCTTACAGAGCTGCACACAGTGAACCTCTGTGATGGAATCTTTTGTCAGCTCCCGATGCCTGTGGTGACAACTGGATGACCCAGGTGAATTGGAGCAGCCAGGCAGGGCTCCCCAAAGGGAGGGCCATTGGAGCCCAAGGAGAGGCAAGGCCTCTGCTGCAGAGAGCCGGCTGGGCTCAGCACCTGCTGGCCTTTTTGTGGTTCAGATCTGAGCAACCCCAGTGTTGGGACTGAAGACACTGTGTCAGGTCAGGGCCTACACTCAGGCTCCCAGACATCAGGAGGAGGGGAACACAAGACCGAGGCCTGGGCACAGGTGGCGGCAGGGTGGGAAAGGCCCGCGGAGCAGGGTGCAGACCAGGGGACAAAATCTGTGATAAGTTCCTGTGGAAGAGGAGGCTGGGGGCTGCCAGATGGCTCATTAGGATAACAAGAGGCTCCTCCATCCCACTTACTGAGACTCCTGGGCTCCCCTCCCCTCCCCCTCCTGGGAAGGGGTGTCCCTGGGGCTGGGTAGGGGTGAGTGAGCGGGCTGCAGCTGGAGGAGAGAATGGCTGAAACCAGAGGCTGGCTGGGCATGGAGAAGGAGGGAGGTCTTGGAAACCCAGACATGGAGGCAGGAGGGAGGGCCTGGGGCGCTGGCGTGGGAACCCAGGGCAGTGGCTGCCCTGCTCTTTTCACGCCACAATCCCAGGGAGTCCTGGGTCCCTGCCACATGCCTCTCCTGGGCCACATAAATGCAAGCGTAAGAGGTGGTCTGAGGATGCTAGAGCCCACCACTAAGGAGGGCGGGGAGGGCTGCCTGGAGGAAGTGAGAGGAACAGGCTGGAAGGCTGAGCCGGGTTGGCACTGTAAGCAAGGTGCGGCATGGCATGGGGACCGGGGGGCAGCTAGCTGGGTGGCCCCTGGTCTGTTAGAGAGGAGATGGAGAGGCCAGATGATCGCTGCAGTGTCTCTTATCCAAGTGCTAGCCAGGCCTGGCCCTGCTTAGCTCTGGAGATGGGAGGAGATCCGGCGAATATGGGGTGATTAGGCCACTGACTGATAGCTGTCAGGAGCAACAGGCTGAGGAACCTGGGCTTACATATAGCCATGGTCCCTGGGGCAAATATTTATAAGATCAGGCCCCGTCCTCAACACTAAACTCCTGAGACTACTCACAGTCTTTCTCCAGTCTCAGCCACCGGTGACTCCATCTGGGGAGGGTCCAGATTCTCCCCTGCAATGCCCCACTCATCACACTGTCCACATCCTTTTCCTGGCTGGCCAGAGTTGCTGACTGTTCTCTTATCCTCTTATGCCAGGAGGCCACCTATCATAGGGGACAGGACAGAACAAGACAGAAGGGCTGCTCTTAACATTTTCTTTGCTGCTCAGGAGACTTAGAAGGGGTGGAGCGGTTCCCCGATAAAGGGTGTGTTTCTGACCATCAGTTCCGTGGGCTTCAGGGTGGGAGGGCCAGGACTGGAACCAGGGAGCCTCTTCTCCAGGGGCCTGCTGCCCTGGGCTCACATTGAGCCCAGCCCTCGGAGCTCTGGGCGCTGCTCCACCTCCCTGGTTTGATACCCATTCTCTGACCCACTGCCCATTACCAAATGTACCATCCCTCTGAGTCACTTAGTTCAAACGCCTGTGAGAGAAACTGATTGTTTGAGCTGGCCTCAAATCCAGTAAACCTGCATGGACCACCCTAATACAATCAGCTGTCACCAGAAGGGAGGCTGTGGGGTTCCACAAGGACCAGTAGCAGGTCTGTGGAGGTGTGGGCATAGCAGACAGGAATACTGAAAAATCTGTACCAGTCTAGATTCACTTTCATTTAATGTATTGGTTTCTAGGTTTCTAAATTTTCTTTCATTTGCTCCTACTAGTTTTTGAAAAAACACAAGTCTAGTCATTGTAGTCACTGTTTAGCAAAAATAAACATTTCTTCTAAGTTGTTTTTGTGAAATAGCAGAGGAAAATATACTACCTGAATTACCATGAACATTTTCTTCCTTAAATTTTTTTTTTCCCATGCCGGGCGTAGTGGCGCACACTTGTAATCCCCACGCTTGGGAGGCAGAGACAGGAGGATCGCACAGGTTTGAAGCCAGCCTCAGCTACTTAGTGAGGCTCTCAGCAACTTAGTGAGACCCTGTTTCTAAATAAAATATAAAATAGGTCTGGGAGTATAGCCTGGAGGTAGAAAGCCTCTGGGTTCCACACCCAGTACCACCAAAAAAAAAAAAAAAAAAAAAAATTTTTCCCATGCCGGGCATGGTGGCGCACGCTTGTAATCCCCACGCTTGAGAGGCAGATACAGGAGGATTGTACAGGTTCGATGCCAGTCTACCTGTCTTAAGAGACCCTGTTTCCAAATAAAATATAAAATAGGTCTGGGAGTGTAGCCCCGAAGTAGAAGGGTTCCATCCCCAGTACCACAAAACAAAAAAAAAAAAAAAAAAAAAAAAAAAAATCCCACTTTGAAACCTTTTGGGATTACTTATTGGCATAATTTCTCTCTTCTGTCCCAACTAGTTTTGAAATATTTACAGCCTTTATCAGATAACAAACAACGAAATACTACAATCTTTGATGGCAAAGAGAAAAATGCCTATCGTTTCAACCAGAAGCTCTTTAGGAAAAAAAAATAATAATGCTTGCAATGCTTCGCCCACTGTTTAAAATTTGCTAAGGTTTGTAAACAAAAGGTAAATTCAAATTTGGAAACCAAAGTTAGCCAAGTCCTCACTGCACCGGCCACCTGTGCATTTCAAGCATAGCTTGATACAACTCCCCATGTTTGATTAATCTGCAGAGGCCCCTCAGTCACAGTCGACAACCCCAGAGCTTCCTGTATGTTCTGCCTTCACTCCGCTTACAAATGTTTTGAAAATTTGCCAGCTTTTCAGAGATGCATGAATAGTGTCATACAAAGAATTGACAGTCCCGAGATCACTTTGGAGTTCTTTCATATCCCGACAAACCTCAACACCATTAAATCCCCAAGACGCGCATGACAATGTGTGTACGAAGCTCTTGGCTCATCCTCCATAAACGTCGTAGCAACACTATTAAATCTTCCACTTGTATAAGCAGCTCCGGTGTAGACAGAGCCATGCATTTTATTAAAATTAGCTTCCATAATAATTGGGTGTAAGAGCCTCCCGGTGATCTTATCCATACCCGTGACACCCAAGGAGGCCAACTTAATTAAAGTCTCCGACATTTTCTGCAGGGACCTTGCACAGGTTGAACAAACAAGCATCGTTACACCAACAGCATTGTCTCAATTGTAGCCCATGAGTCATTTGTGGAAACAATGTCCATCTTTATAATTTCATCAATAATTCTAAGTGCTTGCTATATGCTAGGCACCGTGCTAAGTGCTTTACATACACACTGAATACGTTCTTTAAATACTGAATTCTCCCAACCAACTACAAGGCAGGTTACACCGTCTCCTCCCATTTTCAGGTAAGCATACTGGCGCTGATAGGTTAAGTAACTTGCCCAAGTTTCACAGCAAGTGTGCAGTTTGTCGAAACTTCAATAGATGTGAGTTCTCTTTCTCTTTGATTTCCAGCTAACCTTTTCCTTTGTTCACAAATTAGAGTCCCTTTGCCAAGGACAGTTTTCCCAGAAATAAAATACTTGCAACTTCAGATGCATTCTACTTCCCTCATTAGGTTTAGTTAACCAGATCACAGCTTCCAAAAAACAATGTCAAGTATTACAAAACTGCACTGATTATAAATGCATTTTATATTTTTTTTCTGGTGTTCCGAACATTCCCAGGAATTTTTCCAAGTTTTGATTGCCCTTTCCTTTCTGAATTGTTTCAGCAGAACAACTACAATGGGTGACACAGTTGTATAACTTTATAATGCTTTGTTCCATCTGTGAAAAAAAAACCCAATTACTAAGCTTTTAAAAATTGCCAGGCTTGGTGGCACAGGCCTGTAATCCTAGCACTTGGGAGGCTGAGATAGGAAGATTGTGAGTTCAAGGCCAGCCTCAGAAACTTACTGAGACCCTGTTTCAAAATGTTAAAAAATGAAAAGGGCTGAGGGTGTAGCTTGGTGATGGAATGCCCTGGGTTCAATTCACGGTGCCAAAAAAATATTAAATTTTTTTTTCATTTTCCTTGGACCTTTTGTACTTTAAAAGTAGTTTGAGGTTGACAAGGGCCATTCCTTCCTTCCTCGTTTCTAACCATGTGCAGAATCTCATCTTGCAACATGTTAGTCTCTCTCCCACCCTCATGCCAACCCCAATTTACTCTTCACAAGGAAATACTTGATCACTACTACTCTTGGCATCAAAATTTGATGGTAAACTCTTGGAAATCTTTGTGAGAAACAGAAACCCAAACTTTTGTTTTGACATCAATTTCTAGATCCCTGTGACTTAAGTATTTATTTAGAGTTGCTCAGCGATTGTGTTCCGTCTACAAGAAGAGAATGCCAATGACAGATTCTCTAACACTTCTTCTGAAGACGCTTTCCATGTTTTCTCAGTTATTTTCTAACCAGATTAATGTCCCAAAGCAGGGCTCTTGCAGTCTACCGACATTACTCCTGCTATGGCCGAGAAACAGTAGGTTTGAAGTTTTCCCACTGACTAGATTTTATAAGAAAATTATTGTGTGTGTTGTTGTTGTTGTTGTTGTTGTTGTTGTTTTGCAGTAATAGGGGTGGAACTCAGGGGCATTTTTCCTCTAAGCTACACCCCCAGCTCTATTTTTTATTCTTTATTTTGAAACAAGGTCTCACTAAGTTGCAGAAGACCTCACTAAGTAGCTGAGGCTGTCTGTGATCCTCCTGTCTCAGCCTCCCAAGTACTGGGATTGCAAGTGTGCGTCACCATGCCTGGTTTACATGGTTGTGTGTGTGTGTGTGTGTGTGTGTGTTACTGACGTGAAACCTAGGGACCTTCTACCTCTGGACTATACCTTCAGCCTTATTTTAATTTTTTTTTTTTTATTTGGAAGAAGGGTCTTGCTAAATTGCTGAGAAAGCCTCACTAAGTTGCTGAGGCTGGTTCCAAACCTGTGATCCTCCTGTCTCAACATCCCCAGTCTTGGGATTACAGGTGTGCACCACTACACCTGGCTGTTATGTTGTTATTTAACAATCTTCTAGCCTAGTCCTTTTAATTCTGTTTTTGTGTCTTCTACTAATTTGGAAGTAATGCCCAGTCCTATTCTTTTGATGGTTGCCCTAAATATTTTTTAGGCATATTTTAAATTTCCCAATTTGGAAGTTAATCTTTGCCCTACTTCATAATAATGTATGAGACAAATGTGTTTTAAATTTAATTGCCACTCTACCCCAACTGATATGCTATTGCTATTGTTTGGTTTCACGTGTTTTTGAGTCTCATAAATTATACAGCAACTTTATGGGTTTATGTGGCCAATGTTTGTTTAGATTAATTTTACTTACCATTCACCCTTTGATCTCGGGCTTTTCTTATGCAATAGTTTTTTTTATGGACCTCTTGATCTTTTATTTAATTTAATGAGTCTTTTAATTAACTCCATCAAATACACATGGTCTAAAACATGTCAAGATCAAAAAAGGTCGATCTTGTAGTCATCTATGCAGACTCTGCTGAATTATTTCAAGCTCGGTATAAACTGTTTTCCAAAGTTCTTTTTTCACTGAGACAATTTGGGTAAAGTTCATTGTTAAAATTTCTTCAGCAAAGTTTGTTACTGGGGATTGAACCTAGGCATGTTCTACTTTCAAACTATACCACCAATCCTTTTTATTTATTTATTTTTTATTTTGAAGCCAGGTCTCACTAAGTTGCTGAAGGTCTCACTAAGGTGCTGAGCCTGGCCTCAAACTGGCAATCCTCCTCTCTTGGCCTCCCAAGTACAGAGATTACAGGCATGTGCCACCATGGCTAAAAATTTTCATTTTTTTTATTGTGTGAAAATGTCTTAATTTCACTCTTATTCTTGAAAGACAGTTTTTGCTAAAAATACAATTTTAACTTGTAAGTTATTTTCTCTCAGTGTTTTGAAGATGTATCCCACTCTTTCCTGGCATCCACAGTTGAGAGTCAGTTGTCAGTCGGATTGTCATCGCTTTCTAATAATCCATCTATTCTCTCTGCTACTTTTAAGATCTCTTTTCCTTTTCCTGGTTGGATGTGGTGGCACATGCCTATAATCTCAGCTACTTGGGAAGACGAGGCAGGAGGATCAGATATTTGAGGACAGCTTCATCAAGTTGTAAGACTATCATCAACCTAGTGAGACTGTTTCAAAATAAAAATAAAAACTAAGGCTTAGGCCCGCACGCTTGTAATCCCCGCGCTTGGGAGGCGGAGACAGGAGGATCACGCTGGTTCGGAGCCAGCCTCGCTGGCTTAAGAGACCCTGTTTCCAAATCAAAAAAAAAATATAAAAATAGGCCTGGGAGTGTAGCCCGAAGGTAGAAGGGCTTCCAGGACCCCCAATACTACCAAAAAAAAAAAAAAAAAAAAAAAAAAACTAAGGCTGGAGGTGTAGCTCAGAGCTAGAATGCTCCTACATTCAATCCCCAGTGCCACAATAAAATAAAATAGGGCTAGGGGTACAGCTCAGAAGCAGAATGCCCCGAGTTCAATCCCCACTACCAATAAAATAAAATAAAATAAAAGTGCTAGGAATATAGCTCAGTGGCAGAGCACCCCTGGTTCAATTCTCAGTAACTTCAAAAAAAAAAACCTCTTCTTCTCCTACTCTGCAATTACATTCTTTATGTGTGTAATTAATTATCTTGTTGGAATCCAGTGGTTTCCTATTCCAAGGATTGATGTCATTCATCAATTTTGAAAATATCTTAGCCATTAGCTCTTCAAATGAAAGCTACCCTAGAGTTCTCTGCTTCTGAAGCCCCAGATGCATTTATGAGAATCCTTCAGAAACACCCTTCGCATCTCTTAATCATTCAACGGATTTTACAGCTTGCCTCCCTTGGTGCTGCGTTTGTTTCTTCAGCTCTTCTGATTTCGGGTCTTTGAATTCTCTATCCTACTATGTCTCATCTGCTAATTTCTTATAAGTTAGATTCCTAGTTTTAGTGGCTATCGTATTTCTTTTGGATACTTTTCTTTTTAAAAAACTCAGCCTTTGGGCCACAAGGGAGTTGGAATTTGTCGATACAGACTCTGGTTTCAGAATTTACTTCCTGAGCTGGGCGCGGTGGCGCACGCTTGTGATCTCAGTATTTGGGAGGCTGAGACAGGAGCATCGCTGTTCACAGACAGCCTCAGCTACTTGGTGAGGCCCTTTGCAACTCAGTGAGACCCTGTTTCAAAAATAAAGAATGAAAAATATGGCTGGGGGTGTAGCTTGGAGGTAGAATGCCCCTGGGTTCCATCCCCAGTTTATAAAAAAAAAAATCACTTCCTTGTCTTAATTCAAGCTTTCTATAATCTCTGGACAATTGAAGATTTCCCCTTAATTTTGTGCCTGTTCAGCCATCCTTCAAAAAGATAGGTTTGTTTGTTTGCTTGTTTTGTGATGCTGGGAATGGAACGCAGGGCCTCACGCATGCTAGGCAAGTGCTTTATCTTCCAGAGTATTTTTTTTTGGGGGGGATAGGGTTTTAAGACTGGCAAATGGTAAGTTATTGAAGTTGAGTAGTAAAATATGTTTGGGTTCATTATACCATTCTCTCCACACAGGAAGTTTGAAATTTCATATAAGAAAAAGTTTTGTGTTAAAAATTCTCCATAGAAATTCATAGTGAGATATTTAGGAATAAAATAACATGATGGGTATAATTTGCTCTGTGTGTGTGTGTGTGTGTGTGTGTGTGTGTGTGTGTGTGTGTGTGTGTGTTGGTGGAACTAAGGATTGAACTCGGGGCATTCTACCTCTGAGCTACACATCCAGCCCTATCTTTTTATTCTTTATTTGTTTATTTATTTATTTATTTATTTGCAAGTCTGGGGATGGAACCCAGGGGCATTCGACCTACGAACTACACCCTCTGCCCTATTTTTTATTCTTTATTTTTAAAACAGAGTCTCACTTAATTTGTGTGTGTGTGTGGGGGGGGGTACTGGGGATGGAACCCAGGGGCTTTCTACCCCCCTCCCCCACTCACAGACCTATTTTATATTTTATTTGGAAACAGGGTCTCACTAAGTTGCTGAGAGCCTCACTAAGTAGCTGAGGCTGGCTTTGAACCTGTGCGATCCTCCTGTCTCAGCCTCCCAAGTGCTAGGATTACAAGTGTGCGCTATCACGTCCCGCGTAGTCTCACTTAGTTTTGAAGGGCTTCACTAAGTAGCTGAGACTGGCCACAAACCTGTGATGCTCCAGTCTCAGCCATCCAAATACTGAGATTACACAAGCCTGTACCACCACACTCTATCATTTGTATACTTTTATGTATGTTTGGAAATATTTATAAAAACAAGTCATAGCCAGGTATAGTGGCACACACAAGTAATACCAATACTTGGGAGCTTGCGATAGGAGGACTACAGGTTTGAGGACAGCCTCGGCAAGTAGTGAGACTCAGCAACCTAATGAGACGCTGTTTCAATAATAAAAAATAGCCGGGCGTGGTGGCGCACGCTTGTAATACCAGCATTCAGGAGGCTGAGACCTGAGGATCGCGGTTCGCGGACAGCCTCAGCTACTTAGTGAGGCCCTCTGCAACTCAGTGAGACCCGGTTTCAAAATAAAGAATAAAAAATAGGGCAGGGGGTGTAGCTCGGAGGTCAAATGCCCCTGGGTTCCATCCCCAGACCCGCAAAATAAAATAAAATAAAATAAAATAAGAATAAAAAATAAAATAGGGCTGGGTTTGAGCTGGGCGTGGTGGCGCATGCTTGTAATCCCAGAATTTGGGAGGCTGAGACAGACGGATTGCACAGGTTCAAAGCCACCTTCAGTTACTTAGTGAGGCTCTCAGCAACTTAGTGAGACTCTGTTTCCAAATAAAGTATAAAATAGGGCTGAGAGTATAGCCCGGAAGTAGAAAAGCCCCTGGGTTCCACCCCAGTACCATACACACACACAAAAATAATAAATAGGGCTGGAGTTGTAGCTCAGAGATAGAATGCCCCTACATTCAATCCCCAGCAATACACACACACACACACACACACACACACACACACACACACAGTCAAAATAAAATGGATTCTTAGTTGTTCTGTCCTGGGAAGAATTGTGGACCTCTAATCTACCGTATTATTAGAAATAAATCTGCCATTATAATTCAGATATTTGTGCTCACAAAGAATCTACAAATGACCTGGGCCAAATTACTTAAAACCGAAGAAGAGTAAGAAATATGTGTACTAAATAATGCAATGCTGCTTAGATCCAGACAAGAACAAACAAGTTCATGTGGGTGCAGGGGGAGGGATGGGTCAGCGGGCCAGCAGAATGCCCGGGCTCAGTTCTGCATGTGTGAGCTGGATGTCTGCCTGTTGACAGTGCCATCCGTGTAGTGGCAAGGTTTCACCTCCCTCCTTCATAGGTCCAGCCTCTCTAAGTTTTTATTGGTTAATTATAATTATGCATAATGGTAAGCTTCGCTGTGATATATTTGTACCTGCACACAGCATAATTTGGTCTAATTCATACCTCCTCCACCCCTTTCTCTTCCCCCAGTTCCCATTCTCTACTGATCTCCCTTCTATTTTCATTCCTTTTCTCTCTAATTTCCATATAGGAGAGAAAATTTACCACACCTGACTTTCTGAGTCTCGTTTATTTCACTTAACATGTTATTCTCTCGTTTTATCCACTTTCCTGTAAATGACACAATTTTATTCTTCTTTATGGCTGAGTAAAAATCTACTGTGTCTTAAGCCGGGTGTGGTGGCGCACGCTTGTAATCCCAGCGTTTGGGAGGCTGCGACAGGAGGATCGCACAGGTTCGAAGCCAGCCCCACTACTTAGTGAGGCTCTCGGCAACTTAGTGAGACCCTGTTTCCAAATAAAATAGAAAATAGGTCTGGGAGTATAGCCTGAAGGTAAAAAAAAGCCCCTGGGTTCTATCCCCAGCACCAAAAAAGAAAAAAAACCTACTGTGTGTTTTGTTATTGTTAGATAGAGGACGGCCCCTTGAAAAGCTCATAAATTGGTATTTGGAGCTAATATAATTGAGTCATGAGGGTCAAGATCCCAGAAGTGATAAATCCACTGTAATAGATTTGCCTGGCTGGTCCTTCTAGTAGGATGTGGCTGGCGGTGGGTCCCTGGGGTTGTGGCCTTGGGGATTATATAAAGAGTTCCTCCTCTGTGTGCAAGAGTTCCTCCTCGCGTGTGCTCATGAGCGTGCTCCCGCTTCCTTCCTCTCTCTCCCTCCCTCCCTCCCTCCCTCCCTCCCTCCCTCCCTCCCTCCCTCCCTCCCCCTCCCTCCCTCCCTCCCTCCCTCCCTCCCTCCCTCTCTCTCTCTCTCTCTCTCTCTCTCTCTCTCTCTCTCTCTCTCTCTCTCCTCTCTCTCTCTCTGGCTTCTGACCTCTATGTTGTAAACACAGCCCATGTGCCCTCCCTCTGCAATGCCCTGAGATCTGCAGTCCCCAGGTTCACAAGGACTTAGCCCAAAACCAAAACCATGAGAAAATCAATCTTCTTTTCTTTAGGTTATGTGGTTAGATATTTAGATTATGGCTGCAAGAATTCTGACACATACATGTATCTATATCACATTTTCTTTGTAACGTATTCCATGTATTGAAGAACACCAAGCTTAGTTCTATAACTTGGTTGATGTGAATCGTGCTGCTATGAACACGAATATGCATATATTGCTATGGTATTCTGACTTCAATTCTCTCGGAAAGATACCGAAGAGTGGTCTATAGGGGTTATATGATGGAAACATTCCTAGTCTTTTAAGAAACTTCCAGCCGGGTATAGTGAAACAGGGGGATTCCAGGTCACAGACTGGACTCAACAGATTATGGCCTCAAGCCCACCAGCAATTAGTGAGATTCCTTTCAAAACAAAAAAATAAAATAGGACTGGGTGTGGAGCTCTAAGATATGATGTCCCCACTACCACAAAAAACAAGCAAATTCTCCATGCTGCTCTCCATAATGATTGTACTAATTTACAAACATTTACAAAGTAGATGTTTCTTTCTCTCCACGTCCTCACCAGCATTTATCATTATTATTATTTATATTATTGATGATTGGCATTCTAAATGGAATGAGGTGGGGGGGGCGTGGTGGTGCAGGTTTGTAATCCCAGCATTTGGGAGGCTGAGGCCGGATCACGGTTGGTGGACAGCCTCAGCTACTTAGCGAGGCTAAGTTACTTTGCAACTCAGTAAGACCCTGTTTCAAAAATAAAAAGACAAGCCGGGCGTGGTAGCGCACGCTTGTAATCCCCGCGCTTGGGAGGCAGAGACAGGAGGATCGCGCAGGTTCGAAGCCAGGCGCGTGTGCTGGCTTAAGAGACCCTGTTTCCAAATAAAAATACAAAATAGGTGTCTGGGAGTGTAGCCCGGAGGTAGAAGGGCTTCCAGGAACCCCAGTACCACAAAATAAATAAATAAATAAATAAATAAATAAATAAATAAATAAAATAAAATAAAAAGACAAAAAATAGGGCTGCGGGTGTAGCTCAGAGGTACAATGCCCCCAGGTTCCATCCCCAGTACTGCTAAATAAACAAATAAGTAAGTAAATAAGTAAATGGAATGAGATGAAATCTCTATGAGGTTTTTATTTATTTGCAATTGAACATTTCTTATATACTCATTTCTTCTTTTGAGAAATGTCTGTTTAGTTCATTCGCCCCTTCATTAATTGGGCTAGTTGTTGTTTGGTGTTTTTTAAATTCTTTAAATATTCTGAATATTAATCCTCAGAAGAGTAGCTGGCAAAGACTTTCTCCCATTCTAGGCTTTTTCTTCATATTCTTTCCCTTTGTTATAGAGAAACTTTTTTTTATGTCATTCCATCCATTAGTTCTTGGTTCTGTTTCCTACAGCCTCTCTATTTTTAGGGAAGGGAGGCTACCTCTCAGCCTCTTTGTGTTCCATTAAGATACCACATGTTTACACTATCTCAGAACATTTCTAACCTGGAAGTATGTTTTCCAAACTCAGTTAATAATCTTTTTTTCTTTTTATAGTGCTGAGGATGGAACCCAGGGGCATTCCATCTCTGAGCTACACCTTTAGCCCTACTTTATTTGTTTTTGTTTTTGGTTTTTTTTTTTTTTTTGGTGGTACTGGGGTTCCTGGAAGCCCTTCTCCCTCCGGGCTACACTCCCAGACCTATTTTATATATTTTTTATTTGGAAACAGGGTCTCTTAAGCCAGCAAGGCTGGCTCCGAACCAGGGCGATCCTCCTGTCTCCGCCTCCCAAGCGCGGGGATTACAAGCACGTGGGAATTACCACGCCTGGCAGCCCTGTTTTATTTGGAAACGGGGTTTCGCTAAGTTGCTGAAGGCGTCATTAAGTTTCTGAGGCTGATTTCAAACCCACGATTCTCCTGTCTCAGCTTCCAAAGTACTGGGATTACAGACATGTGCCACCACACCCAGATTTTCCAGTTAATAAATCTCGAGTGAGAAGCTATTACATGTAAGACAACTATTGTTGGAAAAACAGAGATGAACAAGGTAGTTGAAGTTCTCATGAAGCTGGCGTTGTAAATAGTTGACTGCATATACTTTGGCCAATTTTCCTCTTTTCAGGATCTGGACTGACAGGGGCCCTTTGTGCAATGCTCTGAATAAGGCTTAGAGGGGAAATATGTTGGACATTCACAGAGCAGCATAGAGACCAAGAAGTCCCTGGATGAATGTCCTAGCTGGGCACAGTGTTGCACAGTGCAGGTGGGCCCAGAGGAGCAATGTCAAGTGCACCTTGGTGACACCCACTTAGGAGAGGAAAGTGGAGCCCATGAAGGAGCCGCTTCCAAAGGCAGCAGACTCAGGCAAGTAACTTACTCGGAAAATGAAAGGAAGAGAGTTTCCAGAAGAGAGGGAATCGAAGGTAATCCACACCAAAGAGCCCAAGTAAGACTCAAAAAGACTGGGGGGGTTTTGACTGGATATAAGGAGTGCATATAAGAAGGCCTGAGAAATGTTTCAGAGGGTGAAGAAAAATTCTCAACCTCTGCTTGTAGGAGAATGAGGCCAAGTTGGTAATATGAATCAACAGAATTAAAATAATGCATATTTGGAAATTATATTTCTAAAAATGTCTATGGAGAAGAATACAGATAAAAAGTAAGATGCAACTATGGGGCTGTTTGCCAAAATTTTGTTCAAAGGGCTGGAGGTGGAACATTGACGTAGCATTCACATGGATGTGGGTCTGATCTCCAGCACTGCAAAAAAAAATTATCTTTTATTGGTTAAAAATAGTGAAAATTTGTTAACGGCATAAATGTCCAATAATGGGGAATATGTAATGAGAGGCAAAGATGTTTGTGATTCATTTTAAAGAAGCAGGTAGTTGGGCGTGGTGGCGAATACTTGTAATCCCGGTACTTGGGAGACAGACGGGAGATTTGAAGGTTCATGGCCAGCCTCAGGAACTTAGCAAGGCTCTCCACAACTTAGTGAGATCCTATTTCAAAATTTTAAAAAATAAGCCAAGCATGGTGGTGTACTCTTGTAATCCCAGTAATTGGGAGGCTGAGACAGGAGGAATGCAGGTTCGAAAATGGCCTCAACTACTTAGCAAGGCCCTCCCCAACTTAGTGAGCCCCTGTTTCAAAATTAAAAACAAAATAGGAGCCGGGTGTGGTGGCACACACTTGTAATCCCAGCATTCGGGAGGCTGAGGCAGGAGAATTGCAGTTCGCAGACAGCTTCAGCTACTTGGTGAGGCCCTCCATAACTTAGTGAGACCCTGTTTCAAAATAAAGGATAAAATACAGGGCTGGGGGTGTAGCTCGGAGGTAGAATGCCCCTGGGTTCCATCCCTAATACACACACAAAAAAATAAAAAAATAAAAAATAAAAATATAGCCAGGCGTGGTGGCACATGCTTGTAATCGCCGCGCTTGGGAGGCGGAGACAGGAGGATCGCGCAGGTTCAAAGCCAGCTGCGCTGGCGTAAGAGACCCTGTTTCAAAAATATAAAATAGGTCTGGGAGTGTAGCCCGGAGGTAAAAGGGCTTCCAGGAACCCCAGTACCACCAAAAAAAAAAAAAAATATATATATATATATATATATATATATATATATATATATATATAGTCAGGTGTGGTGGTGCACACTTGTAATCCCGCACTTGGGAGGCTGAGACAGGAGGATCACACAGGTTCGAAGCCAGCCTCAGCTACTTAGTGAGGCTCTCAGCAACTTAGTGAGACCCTGTTTCCAAATAAAATATTTTAAAAAATAGGTCTGAAAGTATAGCCCGGAGGTAGAAAGCCTCTGGGTTCCACCCTAGTACCACCAAAAAATAATAAATAAGTAAGTAAGTAAATAAGTAAATAAGTAAATAAATAAATAAATAAATAAAATAGAGCTGGGGGTGTAGCTCAGAGGTTGAATGCCCCTGGGTTCAATTTTAATACCACACACACACACACACACACACACACACACACACACTTTTTTAATAAAAATAAAATTAAATAGGGCTGGGGTGAAGCTTAGGGAGAGAATGCCCCTGAGGTCAATCATAGTACCCCCCCCACACACAAAGCAGCTTATAAAACTGTGTACAGTAAGGTCCCTCCCTTTTTTTTTTTTTGACACTAGGTATTGAATTTATGGGTATTATACTTCTGAGCTATAACCCCGGTCCTTTTTAATTTGAAATAAGGTTTTGCTAAATTGCAGAGGGCCTCACTATGTTGCTGAGGTAGGTCTCGAACCTGCAATCCTCCTATCTCAACTGCCCTAGTACTGGGAAGATAGAAGGCATGATGTACCACTATAACCGGCTTCTTCCTTTTTTTTTTTTTTTTATATTTTGCAGTACTGCGGATGGAACCTAGTGGGATTCTACCTCTGAGCTACACTCCTAGCCCTATTTTTTATTCTTTATTTTGAAACAGGGTCTCACTGAGTTGCAAAGGGCTTCACTAAGTAGTAGCTGAGGCTGTCTGCGAACCATGATCCTCCAGTCTGTCTCCTGAATGCTGGGATTACAAGTGTGCGCCACCACGCCCGGCTCCAGTTCTTTTTTTTTTTTTTTTTTTTTTTGTGGTACTGGGGTTCCTGGAAGCCCTTCTACCTCTGGGCTACACTCCCAGACCTCTTTTTACATTTTATATTTGGAAACAGGGTCTCCTAAACCAGCGCGCGCAGCTGGCTTCGAACCTGCGCGATCCTCCTGTCTCTGCCTCCCAAGCGCGGGGATTACAAGTGTGCGCCACCACGCCCGGCTCCAGTTCTTTTTAATGTGTACCTTGAAACGGGGTCTCCCCAGGTTGCTGAGAGTCTTGCTACGCTGAGAAGGCTGTCCTTGAACCTGCCATCATCCTGTCTCAGTCTCCCAAGTACTGGGATTACAGGCATGTACCACCACACCTGACATTTTGGTAGTAAAATTGATAATAATATGATCTGATTTTGCTTCTCCATGACCTTTTATCCACCCCTTCTTTTGAATTATCTTTATTATCTGTAATAATTCTGTCCATTAGAAATAATGTGAGATACATATACAATTTTATTTTATTTTAGTATTTATTTATTTTTTGAGGTACTGGGGATGGAACCCAGGGGTATTCTACCTCCGAGCTAAACTCCCAGCCCGATTTTTTTATTCGTTAATTTGAAACAGGGTCTCACTGAGTTGCAAAGGGCCTTACTAACTAAGTAATAGCTGAGGCTGTCTGCAAACCGCAATCCTCCTGTCTCAGCCTCCCAAATGCTGGGATTACAAGCGTGTGCCACCAGGCCTGGCTACATAGATCATTTTAAATGTTCTAGGAGATATGTTAAAAAGGTTAAAATAAACCAGAAAATAATCCTTTTTTTTTTTTTTTTTTTTTGCAGTACTAGGGTTGGAACTCAGGGGCATTCTACCTCCAAGTACATCCCAGCCCTATTTTTTTATTTTTTATTTTGAAACAGGGTCTCACTGAGTTGCAAAGGGCCTCACTAAGTAGTAGCTGAGGCTGTCTGCGAACTCAGATTCTCCTGTCTCAGCCTCCCAAATGCTGGGATTACAAGCATGTGCCACCACACCCAGCTAGAAAATAATCTTAATACATTCTATTTAACTCAATATATCAATTACAATGTATAATCAGTATATAAAATATTAATAAGATATTTTACATTTTTAAATACCGAGCCTAACACCAAATATGGTGTGTCATCTTTTTAAATTTATGGGCTTCTTTCCTGTGTGTTTAATTGTTGTATATATTTATATTTGCAGAGATCTCAATTTGGAACATCCATATTTCGTGTGTCTAATAAGCAGATGTGGCTCTTGGCTTCTATATTGAACGGCACAGCTCTATAAACATTAGCAGCTAACGTACATCAAGGGTTTACTCTGTGTCAGTGACCACGCTAAATCCATCAGGCAGGGATTACAAATCATTCAATCTCACAGTAATCCCATAAGGTGGTCATCTCCATAACCACTCCTGTTCCTGCAATAATGCCACCATAAAAGTTTTCTTATAGCCAGATGTGGTGGTACAGGCCTGTAATCCCAATACTTGGGAAGCTAAGACAGGAGGATTGCAGGTTTGAAGCCCACCTCAGCAACTTAGTGAGACTCTGTTCCAAAATAAAAAATAAAATTGGGCTGGGGATGTAGCTCAGAGGTAGAATGCCAATGAGTTCAATTCCAAGTACCAAAAAAAAAAAAAAAAAAAAAAGTCTTCTTCATGTGATGGTGTTGCAAAGGCTTGAGTAAAGAGAAAGTGATAGAGTTGAAGAAAGTCTAAAATGTATCCAGAAAGCTTGGCTGTAAGGAAGAAAAGTCAATGGGAGGCTGAGAGAGAAGGATCACAGGTTCAAGGATAGCCTCAGCAAGTAGTGAGATTCTCATCAACCCAGTGAGACCCTGTTTCCAAAAAAAAACAAACTAGGCCTAGAGATGTACCTAGAGGTAGAATGTCTCTGGGTTCAATCCCCAGTGCCAAAAAGAGGAGGAGAAGGAGGAGGAGGAGGAGGAGGAGGAGGAGGAGGAAGAGGAGGAAGAGGAGGAAGAGGAGGAGGAGGAGGAAGAGGAAGAAGAGGAGGAGGAGGAGGAGGAGAAAGAGGAGGAGGAAGATGAGGAAGAGGAGGAGGAGGAGGAAGAGGAGGAGGAGGAGGAAGAGGAGGAGGAAGAGGAGGAGGAGGAGGAGGAAGAGGAGGAGGAGGAGGAAGAGGAGGAGGAGGAGGAGGAAGAGGAGGAGGAGGAGGAGGAAGAGGAGGAGGAGGAGGAGGAGGAGGAGGAGGAGGAAGAGGAGGAGGAGGAAGAGGAGGAGGAAGATGAGGAAGAGGAGGAGGAGGAGGAGGAACAGGAGGAAGAGGAGGAGGAGGAGGAGGAATCAACATACCTCAGAAAGCATGAGGAGAAAAAACTTTCTGTAGGGAAGAGAGACACGAGGATGAAGGTAGGCAGAAGAAAGAAGGAGGTGAAGCCCGGTGTGGTGGCACTTGCCTGTAATCACAGTGATTTGTGAGGCTGAGGCAGGAGGATTACGTTTGAGGCCAGACTCAGCAACTTAGTGAGATATTTTCAAAGTAATAATTTAAAAAAAAATCTGGGTTGTACCTGAGTGGTAGAGACCCTGGGTTGGATCCCCTGAAATTCTCCCTAAAAAAAAAAAGTAAAAGAAAGAAGGGATGGATGGATGGATGGATGGATGGATGGATATGGCTGAGGATGTTATTGAATCAAGCCCTCTACAAGAACTGCGGCCCCATTAGAGAAGTTGCCTGGCCTGCGCTGGGGGCCATGAGGTACACCACAGCTTTCCAGCAGAAAGTAGGATTGAGAATGTTTCCCTGGTTACCTGCATCAACAAAGGCAGAGCCTGGCGTGGTGGTGCACGCTTGTAATCCCAGCATTTGGGAGGCTGAGACAGGAGGATCGCAGTTCGCGGACATCCTCGGCTACTTAGTGAGGCCCTCTGCAACTCAGTGAGACCCTGTTTCAAAATAAAGAATAAAAAAATAGGGCAGGAGGTGTAGCTCGGAGGTTGAGTGTCCCTAGGTTCCATCCCCAGACCTGCCCCCCACCAAAAAAATGGCAGAAACAGGAAGTTTTATTAGTGTTTTCCCCGAGTCAGGGCTCAGCCCTGTGCACTATTTGCTATCTCATTTAATCTTCAGAAAGTTCCCATGTGGTGCTTGCCATTTTATAGACACACAAGCTGAGGCAGGATAATCAGCCCCAGCTCTCATCGCTAGTAAATGAAAGAGTCAAAAAAATTTTTTTTGGTGGTACTGGGGGTGGAATCCAGGGGCTTTTCTACCTCCGGGCTATACTCCCAGCCCTATTTTATACTTTATTTGGAAACAGGGTCTCACTAAGTTGCTGAGAGCCTCACTAAGTAGCTGAGGCTGGCTCCAAACCTGTGAGGTCCTCCTGTCTCAGCCTCCCAAGCGCTGGGATTACAAGTGTGCGCCACCATGCCCGGCTAAGAGTCAGAATTTGAGGCAGCTCATTCCAGAGATGGGAGGAAGGAGGAGAAATATTGGTGTGGGGCCAGAGCCAGGATGCGTGGTCCAGGTTGAATCAGCTCAGTAGGCATCAGGGTCTTCTGCAGGAAATGATGTACTGGGTTGATGGATAAGAAAAATCCAGGAAGCTGGGGAGGCATTAGAACAGATGTGGAGTGAGAGGTCAGCAGTGTGCAGATGTGTGGGCTATAGAGTATTCCAGTGTGTGATCAGTCTCCAGTCTTGGGCAGTGCTCAACAGCTTGGGGTGGGAGGTGGGGAATGGAGGACAGGAAGGGTCAGCTGGGGAATGGGAGGTGGGCAATAGGTCTTTTTAAAGTGGACACCTGGCCGAAAGTGAAGAGAAGAGTCATTTGTTTATAATATCAGCTATGGGGGATGGTGGGAGAGGGAGAGGTGTGAGAGTTTGGGAGGGACAGAACAGGGGAAGATGGCAGCAGGAGGAGTTTAAGATGAAAGTGGGAACATTAACACTGAGTCCAGAACAGTATGGGTGACAGGCTTAGAGACCCTGGTATGGTGACATTCTTTTCTTAACCAGTGGCAAGGGAAGAGGTCCTAGGAGGAGCAGAAAATAGAGGAAGTCAGGTAAGAGATAAATATCTGCTGAGTGATGGAAGAAAAGGAACAAAACTGGAGAATTACAGGAGAGGAAAGTGGGGGGGGGTATGAAGAAAGGTGGTGGGTGGGTGAAGGTAGGACTCCTATCTCCCAGCAGCAGCCTGGGTAGAATGGGAATGGAGGTGCCTTTGGGGCAGGCCAGGACCATGGGGCTGTCCCAGCTCAATCCAGGAGTCCAGACTCAAGTCACAGGTCATCTCTGGTCTATGTCATCTGTAACATGGAGTTAATGACAGGCAGCTGGATGTCAAAATCTCCCAAAAGCACTGCAACAAATGAAGGTGGTGTAATTAGAAAGGTTGTCCATTTATTTATTGATATTTTATTTTATTTTTGTGGTGCTGGGGATGGAACCCAGGGACTTTCTACCTCCAGAATACACTCCCAGACTTATTTTATACTTTATTTGGAAACAGGGTCTCACCATGTTGCTGAGAGCCTCACCAAGTAGCTGAGGCTGGCTTCAAACCAGAGCAATCCTCCTGGCTCATCCTCTCAGGTCCTGGGATTACAAGCGTGCGCCACCACGCCCGGCCGAAAGGCTGTGCCCATTTAGATGGGCACAGATATAAATGAACGTAGATTTGGACAGAGTGAAGGTAAGTCTAGAAATGGCCGATTCGATTCCAAGCTCCTCTCTCTGCCCTGTCTAATGAGGAGTTCTTGGCCACTACCCGGCGAGGGTAGGAGGCAGGGGCCTGGGTTTTGACAGTGAGATTCATCTCAGAGCGAGGGGAGAGAGGCCCTGGGGTGAGCTCAGCTAACCCCAGCCTGTCTTCTCCATCCCAGACCTCAGCACTTGCTGTGTTCCAGCAGACCACAGGCCCAGGCAATGTTTATTCAGCCGAACCTGCGTCCCCGCGGGGACCTTGTTCCAGCAAACCCCCCCTAGCATCTCTTAACCTATAAAACTGCCCCCCTCAGTCCCCTGCCCAGCCTCCCTATAGTGACACGGCCTGGTCGGGTCCTTTTCCCTTTCCCAAGACGGAGGGCGGGGCAAAGGAGGAGGGAAAGAAATAAGGTGAGGGGGCAGGGAGTAGAAGGGAGGAAAGAGATGAGACCCTGAGACACACAGTGGAGAGAGGGAGAGACCACCACAGTGAGCCAGAAAGATCCGGAGGAGCTGCTAGGACCCGCGGGCGCCGGCAGCCGATTCAGTCCGGCGCGGTCCTGAGCCGCGGCCCGGCGCCGGCCCCGAGTTGCCCAGGACCTGGGCTCCAGGGTGCGGTCCGGTAGCCTCCTCTTCCTCTCGCCGCTCCCTCTCCACCTCGCCCAAGGGGGCCGGGACGGGGGCTTTTCGGAGCAGTGAAGTGGAAAATAGACTTTAACCCGCTTTGTGGCGGTCCGGGCGCCCGGAGCGCTCTCCCGGACTAAGGCTCGGGCTCTGGGGCGGGCCACTGCCAAGACCCGGCCTGGAGTCTCCGCAGAGCGGCGCGGCGGCCAGACCCCCGGCCTCCGGGCTCCGGGAGGCCCGGCCCGGCCCCGCGATCGCGAGCTACGCTCGGCCCCGGCGGGGACTTCGAAGGCGGGACCCGCCTGACCCCTCCCCGCCGTGCGCCCTCAAAGCCCCGGGCCAGCCTCCCTCTGCACCGCCCAGCTCCCCCCCCCCCCAGGCCTCTGGCTGCCTCCGGGCCCGGGTGGGAAAGTTTGCGGAGTACTGATTTTATGGTCACCCAGCCTCCCACCCTCGCGGGATCAGTGCATGAAATGGAAACTGGCCCGAGCAGACTCCCCTGCCGCTCCAGGGCGCAGGCGGGAGGTGGAGGTCGGAGGCTCGGCGGCCCTGCCTTCCGCGGACCGCCGCGCCGCCTCGGGGCTCCCGCTGGAGCGCTCGGCCCGCTCGGCTCTAAGTGTCTCCGAGGCCCCAAACACACCCGAGCCGGTCGCCCGGCGCCGGGCCCCGGGTCTCGGTCCGACGGCCGCCCCGGAGCACTGCGAACCGCGGCTCGGAGCTGGGCGGGGCGGGGGCGTCGGGCGGCCGGTTCCCGCGCTGCGCCGGCCTGGCGCCTTGTAAGAGGGATGGATGAGCGTCCCCATCCCGGAGCGGACGGTCCCCAGGACCTCCAGGAACCGGGAAACCTCGGAAAACGAGGCCGCGGCGTCCGGGCGCGCTCGGGCGGACGGCGCTTGGGCGGGAGGGAGCCTCGGGTCCGAGAGCCGGGCGCGGGTGCTCGGGGGAACCTATCGTGCTGGACCTCGGACACCCGCGGGTGCAAGCGCTCGGATCCAAGTTCTCTAAGAACTGACACGACTTCGCGGGCCGGGAGGGAGACGGCTCGCCCGATTAACACTCGAGGGAGCGGGGTGGGAGTTTCTCCCCACGCCCGGGTCCCTCGGGACGCCTCGTAGGACCCCAGCGCGGGCGGAGACAGCGGCGGCGGCCGCGGACCGGGCGAAAGGGCGGAGTCGGAGCGGGCGCGGGCGGGCGGGGGCGGCGAGGCCGTCCGGCCCCGACTCCAGTCCGGCTTTTCCCTCCGCCCGCGGCTCCCGCCCCCCCCCGCCCCTCGCCCCGCCCCGCCCCGCCCCCACCTTGGGCAGGTGAGCGGCGGCCAATGGGCGCGCGCGGGGCAGGTGCCCGCTAACTCGCGCCTCGCAGAGCGGCGGCCGGGGCCGGCGGGCAGTGCCGGGAGGGTCGCGGGCGGGGGTCGGTCCCGGCGTGGCTTGGGAGGCCGGAGCGGCGCTCGGCCACCCCGCGGAGCCCGCAGCCTGCAGGGTCGTTCGCAGCCCGCGCCGGCGCCGGCGCCGCCCGCCCGGCCGCGGGGCCGCAGCTCGCCCGGGGCGGTGCGCGGCGGCCGGACCCCCGCCCGCGCGCTCACTCCGCGGCCGCCCGCACCCGGCTGGCCGGCGGGGGCCGAGCGCGGGCGGGCGCGGGGGAGGCGCGGTGCGGCCGTGTGTGCATGTGCCTGGCTGGGTGCGCTCCCCGCACGGCCGCTGCGCCCGGGCACGGCGCGCTCCCCCGAGCCCCGCTGCCTCGCGCGGCTCCCGCGGCCGCGACCATGTTCCAGCCCGCGGCCAAGCGGGGCTTCACCATCGAGTCCCTGGTGGCCAAGGACGGCGGCGCCGGCGGGGGCGCGGGCGGCGGGGGCGCGGGCTCCCATCCCCTGGCGGCGGCCGCCTCGGAGGAGCCGCTCCGGCCCACGGCGCTCAACTACCCGCACCCCGGCGCGGCCGAGGCGGCCTTCGTGAGCGGCTTCCCCGCCGCCGCGGGCGCCGGCCGCTCGCTCTACGGAGGGCCCGAGCTCGTGTTCCCCGAGGCCATGAACCACCCCGCGCTGACCGTGCACCCGGCGCACCAGCTGGGCGCCTCCCCGCTGCAGCCCCCGCACTCCTTCTTCGGCGCCCAGCACCGGGACCCTCTCCACTTCTACCCCTGGGTCCTGCGGAACCGCTTCTTCGGCCACCGCTTCCAGGGTGAGTGCCGGCCGCGATGGCGCGGGGAGGCTCGTGGGTGCGCGCGGGGCCGAGAAGTTGTGGCCGGGCGGAGCCGCGGAGGGCGACTCCCCAGCCGGGAAAAGGCCCGCGGGATGGATGCGCCCGCGCCCCGCCGGCCCGCCTCGCACCCGCAGAGCTGGGTGGGCACTTGCAGGCTTTCGCGGGCGGGACGCCGAGCCCCGGCGCGCCTTCGGGACCTCTCTGGGCCCCCCTGGCTCGCCTCTTCTTCCCGACGGAGCCCGTCTGGGCGCAGAGGGCGCGGGGCTCGCCACCCTGCGCCGTCCCGGCCGGAGCCTGGGCCGCTCACCCCCGGCGCCCAGGGACCCGCTCTCGCCGGCTCGTCCGAGCGGGGGAAAGTCCACCCGCGCGCCCGGCCCCGTGGGAAGCGGGGGCAGCGGGCAGGGCGCGCCGCGGAGTTAATGTTCAGTGCGGAGTGCTCCGCGGTCTCGGGATGTTTCTCGGCAACCTTGGCCCGACTTCCCCCAGTCACACGCGGCGCCCGCACCCCGGCGGAGGAAGGTTTGCGCCAGCGCACGGGCTCCCTCCGCTCCGGGCCATCTCTGGGAAGCCGCCGGGCTGCGGGGGGACCCGGGACGGTCCTCCCGAGCAGGGCCGGGGCGAGGGGCTTTTAAGGTCGCAGTCCGTCCTAGCCCCCTAGTCTGCCCAGGACTCTCCGTTTGCTAATTAAGATCGCCCACAGGACACACACACACACACACACACACACACACACACACTTCAATTATCTGACTTTCCCAAAGAAAAGCCAGTTGTATTTGTTGGAGTTCGTTTTCTTTCTTGTATCTTTATGGTCTTCCTTCCAGAGTGGCCTTGGTTTGCACAGTGATTACTTTGAGTGGCTGGTTTTATTTTCTTAGGGTCAACCGGGCTACAGCCTTGAGGTTCCGTCGCTCAGTGGGAGTTAGGTAATTCCACTTTAATACGATAACAAAAGGGACCTGGTTGGAGTTTGGGGCTTCTGGATCTAATGTGAGGGTAGGCCAGCTCTTGCCCGGTCCGAGTAAATTAGTTACATGGTACACAGTTCTTTAAGTAATAAAAGAAAAACCATCGATTGAAGTTCTGGCTGTAACTGCTTGACTGTTTTAGAGAAAACTGCTTTCCTGGGTCCTATTTGTCAGACAATCCCCTCAGTTCCGCCCGGTGGATACTATAGATCCTGAGAATGTAATTACTTGAACAAGAATTTTTGTGAGCAGATTTGTCTTCTCTGGGGATTTCAAAGATTTGCCCCAACCCAAATTCGGAAGAAGGAGAAAGAAGAAGAAGCCTGCGATGTCAGCCACCTTGGGAAGAGTTCTTGTCATTTACAATCAATATTTACTGATAAAATGAGGTTTTATTTAGATTCAGCAAACTAAGCCCGTCCCCAGAGGGACTCGATTCTACGTGTGCTTTTCGGAACCTTTGGGCCACCGGCCGGAGTTTGAGCTTAGGCGCTTTGAGAACCGGAGGCCAGCGTGCAGGGGACCGTTGAGGGAATGGGGGCTCGGAGGAGAAGGGGCGGCAGGTGCTCAGCCCGGTCCAGGAGATGGCCACCCGAGGGGCGCCCTCTTCTTCGGATCCCAAGTCCCAGTGCCTTCGGTGATACTTTTCTTACCTCTGGCCTCGCCCGCGAGGACGCGAGGTTCCGAGGGGCCAGAGGTGCCCTGAGAAAGATCCAGCCCCTGCCCCGGGCATCCCCAGCCAGGGAGGCTGGATACATTCCTCACAAAACACTCCCGAAAAACTGCGGCAGCTCTCTGAGCCATCCATCACCCCCAGCGGGTACACTGTCGCGTTGCACAAACGTTTGGATTTTTTCTCTCAAGAATAGTGTCTGGACGGGGAGATGGAGCCAACTGTGGCCGCATTTTCGAACTCAGAAATCCGGCGGACACCTCAGGACTTTCCAGACCCTGAGAGGCCGCGGCTCTGGGCCCTGGGTCGCCGCGGAAAAACGACCCGCGCCCGGCGGCTGGGAGCCGAGCCGTCTCGGGGCCTCCGGCGCCGCGTTTTCTAGAGAGCCGGGTCTCTGGCGTTGCTCTTTTCAGCCCGGTTTATAGCAAGAAACGAAACCCTACACGAACGAAAAAGAAATGCGCCCGCGCTCGGTCCCCAGCGCGCGGGGAAGCGGCTTCTCCGCTAAGCCAGGCTGTGAAAGAGAAAAGACCAGGACCCCGAAGCCCCGAGCCGCACGCCCTGCCCGAGAAAAGATGAGCACCCCGAAGCCCGGGGCCGCTCGCGAAGCCCGAAGGGCAGAGCCAGATTGGACGCGTTTCGGTGCTATTTCCTCGTGATCAAGAACTTTCCGGGCCGGGAAGCGGCGCCGGGAGGGGGCTGTGGGAGACCCAGCCCTCGGGGTCCGGCAATGGTAATGGGCCGAGTCTTCAAAGGGCGCCTTTGTTCCGGCCGGAGGAGAAGGAGGTTATCTCCGCCGCCTGGCCTGCCTCTCCCGGTCCTAGCCCCAGGCCCCTCCGCACTGGTAATCCGGCAGGGAACCCCTTCGCCGGTCTCCCCAGCTAGGACTGCGGCTCCATCCCTGGACGCTTCGAGATTCTAGCTCCTGCTTCTGGCTGCCTCTTTCCTGGGAGTCTCTATTGCTAGTTCCCGGACATTACCTTGAAGAGACCCGCAAGGAGAGGCTGTGCGGAAAACTGGAGGGGTGGGGGATGTTCATTTCCCAACTCTGGGAGGGCTATGCCAGCCTCCTTCCTCGTTTCCACCTTAATCGGAAGGTGACAGCCCATTCCCGCAGTCTGGAATTACTGCATCCACAGAGGCTGCACCCGAGCTTGCTTTGCCCTTCTGTCCAGAAGGGAAGCAGAAATGTAGAGATGGCAGTAGGTAGAAGGAAGGGTTGCATTCAGAGTGAGAGGCCCAGGTGCACAGGAACCCAAGGCACCCTTAGCCTTGTAGAAACCGCAGCAATTTGATCAGTGTCTTGGGTTGCTTAGTTTTGTACTAAACATCCTCTTTCTTGCTGGGAAGAGCCCTGTTTCTTTTGGAATCGGCCCCATCATCATTTATCAGCATTTTTCGTCAATTTTCAGCCTCCCACTTCTTCATGTTGGGTTAGAAGAATTACTTTGTTTCTGCATATATATGGACATAGACCGGGACAACGTACCATGTCAGCCACAGTAGGGCCTTACAATGCACTGGGGCCGCTCTTTTAGTGAGGTAGACCCCAACCAACTTAGCTCTCTCAAAGTAGCCAGACCCGAGGTAAATAGTATGTATGTCAGAAGGGTAGAGTTTCTTGCTGCCATGCCCCACTCTTGGTTTATAAAGACAAACAGCACTCCAGCTCACCACCCAGGTGCCTGACATATACCCCAGGATCACAAAACAGCTACCAAGGCTCACATACTACAGCAGAGAGCAAGCCTGCCTTCTCAGCCCCACGTTTCTCTGCACACCTCTGCATGCCACTCGCTCATACCCACGGGACCTTTCCCTACTGCAAATCAGCCCAGCCAGCAGCAAACTCTTTGAACGCTGAGATGGGCTGGGCTTTTTCTCTCCCTCTCCCATTCTTTTGTCCAGAGGGAACTACTGCTGAGACTTCACCAAAACAAAAGTTGTGTTTTGAAGCAACTCATTTAAAACATCAGTGAGCTTCTCACCCATCTCTCTCACTTCTCCCTGGCCTGCCACATTGGTCTTTACCCCAGAGACTTTAATCTTTCTCATTTCCCCTGGAGCAGACTTCTCTTTTTCTCCTCCTCACTGTCTCTGGCCCACTACCACCTACCCCCCCCCCACCTCTCCAACTGCTCTTCCTTCAGTCTGCCTCCGGGTGGGCCTGCCCCCATGTTGAATGGCTCGCTGGATGTGCTGTCCTCTCACCCTCTCTTATAACAGCCCAGATTCAGCCACTTAAAATGGATAAAGTGACTAGAGGTTAGTGACTTTGTTTCCCCCAGGTACTAGCCCCTACATCCCAGGTGACTGTGAGTCAAAGAAAATCCCAGCAATAAAATTGGCCCGTGTAAATCTCTAAAATCCAGGGACTAGAAAAAAGTAAGGTCAGGCCTTCCACCAGCAGAGGGATGGAACAGTTACCTGGAGAGTTTTAGCAATGGCATCTCAATGCTACGCCTGTGCTTTACTTACTTACGTAGCTATCTCCAGATAGGGGAGCTCTCAACTGAATTGTCCAGGTCATTGTCTTAAGAGGAAAACTGCGGGTCACATTGAGTCAAACCAGTAGGAAGAAATTAATTGGATCAGTCAATCTCAACAGCGAACTCTGTCAAAACATTCCATCTAGGGCTCTGTGTTGGTGGTGGGTCAGGGGGCTGTTGCCTGCCACTGTGTGAGGATCCGTGGACGATGTGGTCAGGGCTTGTTTCTGGTCTGTGAGCATGTGTACCTAAAATCAGAGATTGTGGGAGGGGTTCGCTGGGGCTGTGGGCTGTGGGCTAAAGCCCCACAGAAGGCTTTTGAACCTCCTGATGCCACCCCAGCCTCATCCAGTTGTCCGAGTGTATGAGCTGAGTACAACATTTGCCAAGGGACAGTTACATTCTGAAAACCCTATTAAGTAGATGGGAGGAGGGGACCAGGAACACAGGAGCATATAGTTAAACATGCCTGTGCAGAAACCAATATACCTATATATGCATATACTAGAAAGATGACATCTAGATATTTATTCACATGTTCCTTGAGCATGGGGCTATTTAGGGATGAAGGGGGGCCGTTTTCCAACTAGAGAAGTTAGATTTTCCTCTGAGGACAGCGTTTTACCCTTGAGCCTGGGCCTCCAGACAGCCTAAGACCTAGGGAGAGAGAGGTGAGGCAAGGGGGAAGAAGGAGCTGGACTTTAGATCTCTGGACAGTTGACCTAGCCGCTGCACAGTTGACCTGGCCTACTTTTACTCTTCCAAGATAGAGCCTGAGCATGCTGGCAGTAGTTTATAAGGAGCTAGTAGCCTGAAAATTTAGCTGCAAGACTGGTTTAAACAGCTGTGAGGGAGAGTCCTTGGGTACCTTCTCTTTCTGCTTGCCTTGAGGCCCCTCTGGTCACCTTCCTAACCTGCCTCTACTATCTTTTTGGAAGGGGATGCTTTTTGATCAGCTAAAAGCAAATCATTGGGGCCAGGTGCAGCTGGGAAAGGCCAGAAAAGGGGGAATTGGCCTCTTTGGCTGCTTCAGGCACTGTGGATTTGTGCCGGTCAGGGCCTCGGCAGTACAGAGCTGGTCTCTTGGCCCCCAAGAGAGTGGTCCTCTGGACTGTAGGAAGGTGCTGGAAAGCCTGGCGGAGTTGGGTGGCCAAAGAGAAAGGGCAGTCAAGGACTGAAGAGGGTGGCCGAGCGCGGGCGCTGGGGGACGGCAGAGCTGCCGGTCTACAGCTCACGGCGCCCCTTCTCTCTGTCTGTACCTGCTGCTGGTGCTGCAGCGAGCGACGTGCCCCAGGACGGGCTGCTTCTCCACGGCCCCTTCGCGCGCAAGCCCAAGCGGATCCGCACGGCCTTCTCGCCTTCGCAGCTGCTGCGGCTGGAGCGCGCCTTCGAGAAGAACCACTACGTGGTGGGCGCCGAGCGGAAGCAGCTGGCCGGCAGTCTCAGCCTCTCCGAGACGCAGGTAAGGACCACCCGGGCCACGGCGGGCCCGGGGGCCCTAGAGGCTCCGGGAGCCGGGGGACGTGGGGCGGGCGGGGCAGCGGCGGCCAGGAGTTCGGCACTAGCTCGGACCCAGTCCTCCCTGCGGGTTCCAAATGCCACCCACGCGGCGCTTGAGCCAACCTTGTCCTTAGAGCCCCTGGGCTGCGACTGTGCCCAGCCTGCGGAGGCCGGCGAACTTTACCCATCGCGGAGGAGCCAGCAGGAGGCAGACGGAGTAGGTGCACACGGCGTTTGCATTGGGTCCTGAAGTTTCCCGGGAGGCCAAGGACGGCCTGGGGGTGGGGGGGCAACACCGTCCGGTCCACCCGTGCGGGTCTCGGCCCTGGCTTCGCCGCCCCTCTCCCGGCGCTGCGGTGGGACGCACTCAGTTCTGCGGGATGACCCGGCTCCAGGGCAAAGCTGGCCAGGCCTCGACTGCCCGCCTGCGAGCCCGTGTAGGGTGGGGAGAAAGCCCGGGCGTCCTTACTCCCTCGGAGTCTGAAGCAGAGGGACCCGGGGAGGGGCTGGCTCCTGCCTGGGGTCGCAGAGAGGCGCAGATCCCTGCGCCGGCGAGCTGCTAGGGCTGTGGGGGGGCCGAGGTGGGAGCACGCGGAGTCTCTGAGAGGCCTGGGGAGGTGCAGACCCCTGGGCTCCCTCCCGCAGAACTGTGCGAGCCCTACCTGCAAGGGCTGTGGAGTGGATGGGGAGGGAGATACACTCTAGTGGGGCTGGAGGTGCCCGAACTGGGTGAGTGAAATGACAGATATTATCATGTGCTATTTTTGTCATTGATAATTAAAAATATCTTAAAGTAGACAGAAGTTGTAGGAAGGCAGATTGGGGCTCGTTGTCAGGACTTTGGAAGCACGGCATGAGCATTTGGTCCATGCTGGGCGGATGTGCCGGATGCTGAGCGACCTTCGGCCCTGGGAGGCTGATTTAGTGCCCGGCCATCCTTCTCTGCCAGCTCCCAGATTATCGAATGAGAGAGGTGGGCGCCCACTGCCCAGCAGCTCCCACCTGGCTGCAGATTCCACTGCTCCTCCTCCCCACCTCGCCCCCTGCTACACACTATACTCACCCAACCCTCCGCAGTGAGGAGGCATAGGCCCTGCTGGGGTGGGGGCAGCCTGGGGCCTCCCATTAGCAACTGGAGTATGAAGGGGGCCTAATGGTGGAAGCAGAGACCCTAACTGCAGCCCCCACTCCAGCTCCAGCAGCTGTCCTGGTTTTCTGGCCATTGAGGCAGTCTCTGTCCCAGTTAACCAAGGCATCTTTCCCGGCTCCACCGCAGGACCCTTGTGTTGTCAGATTTCCTAGTTGGCTGTTCCAACTGCAGAGAAAAAATTTACGAAGCAACGGAGTTAATTTTAAAAATGTTTTAAGGAAAGCAATGTTAAGAAAATAAGTTAATAAAATGACACCTCTTTTCTCTCCTGGCAAACTGTTTTTAAAATGATTATTTTGAACAAGGTGTCAAGTTAGGAATGGTGTTTATAATTAACTTCATTTAAAATGTAATATTTATTATATTTTAATTGCAGAAATGTAAGAAAACAAAACAGTTTATAATCCCACCACCTACAGATTAGCACTTGTTGAAATAATGTCATTGTTTTTAAACTTTCAATTTTTTAGCTCAGTGAGAGCATTTTTAATTAAGTTTTTTTTTCAATCTGAACCTAGCTGCCTGTCAATATTTGCTCCTAACAATGCCAGTTAGTAAATGGGCTGATTGTTTCTTTCATTTTTCTTGTGAGACATTCCAACATATATTTAGAACAAAACTGCATAAAATATCGTAATATATCCAGCTTCACTATTGCTCAGAACTCATGGCTAATCTTGTTCCCCCTGTAAATGAGCTGCCTTTTACATATGGAATAATAACAAAATAATAGAACTAGGGGAGGTTTGAACCTAGAGTCTCCTTGTAGCTGCCTATCTTTCTAGATGAGGATCCTGAGATGGAGAGATGGACCAGGCAGAGCCCCACAGTCAAGTGGGCATGACTTCAAATACTCACTTCCCTGTTAACTGTTGGGCTGTGTGACCCTAGACAAGTTATTTAATCTCTCTGAGCTCTGGTTCCCTCACCGAGAAAATAAATTATTCAAAAGTTTAAAGCACCATGAACCCAAATAATATTATTCCCAGCCCCAGTCCCTTCCTTTCCTTTCCTTTGTTTAAAGGAATAGGTCAAGTTAGTGATATAATAAGATCCAAACCTGGGTGTTCCCTAGGCCAGTGGTCTTCCTGCCACATCTAATCTCCATTATAGTTATCCTCCTGTTGCCCTCCTAACTTATCATCAGGACCTAGGCTGTATCATTAACTATCCCTTCTCTCAGTATTTACCAGCAAGCTTACCTGTCCTTTTCAGCTATTGACTGTCAGTATCGACCATCAGCCCCTGCTATGTATTTCTGTCCATATTTACATTTGTCACCCAGAGTTCTCTAGTCTGTCCGTCATGGGTAGCTATTTTATAGCGATCATCGATATCTGCCTATTCTTATTAAGCCCCCTCCCCCAAACTGGTTGATTTGTATTTCCTAATTTCTGTTGATTTCATGTCCTTCCCAACAGTACCTCTTATTTGCCCATCCATTGATTATCTTTTTAGCATCTATTTTGTTTTACCTCCCTCCAGCATTCACCATCTATCTCAAATCTCTTCTCTCCAAAGTTATTAGCAACTGACAGCATCTGATATGTCTGCTGATGGTTATCTATCATCTCATCAGCTCTGGCTTTGTCTTCTCTCTGGGCCTCAGTTGCTATATCTGTGAGAGTGAATGAAATGAATTCCAGCATTCTCTTCAGCTCAGAGTTTCTCTGGCTCATCTATATTCTACTTCTCTGTGTTTCTGTATAATCCCTCCTCCATGTTCTCAGAACTCACAGTATATCCCCTACCTATCATAATATGCATCACATTTTGCTGTTATTACTTGTTTAATTATCTGTCATGTGCAAATATCAATCTGTAGACCAGCTGTATCCATCTCTCAGGGAAATCTTAAAATACAGAATCCTGGGCCTCAACCAGGGGATTCTCTTAGGAGGAGATCCAGGATGGGGCCCGAGGGGGGGGGATTAAAATAGCTCTCTGGATGGTTCTGATGAACAATAGGCCTGGAAATCTGGGCTATGGGAAGAGGCCAAGCCTGTCTTATTTCTCATGGGTCCTGGTTCAGTGCCCAGCAATGGAGTAGCTGCTCAATACACAGATATTAAATGAATGGGAAATTTTCTTTTGATTCCACACAGATGTGAACACTAACTTCATCAGTCATTCCACTTGGTATCTGATGTCACTGTCCCCTCCCTGCTGGTTTGTTGATTAATACAAACACCAATTTGTAGATAAAACTTTGGGTTAAACATATCACTGTGTGCTCCCAGAGCTCAGGACAAGGTGCTAGGAGGTGGGTAACTCTGCAGCTTTGTTGACATAGAGCTCTGCATTCAGTGGGGAGCAGTATTTGTGCTGGGCTGGCCAGTGGATTAACCAAGGAGATAGAAGAGCCCTGGGCAAGAGCCAGTTCTCTCTCGGGTTCTATTGCTTTGCTCCCCGCTGCTGTGATGAAACCCTGGCACATGTTCTGGAAGGTGCACATCTGAGTTTCAGTCCCAGTGGCTGGCTGGACACACTTGGGCAGATCAGGGTCTGGAGTGTGATGAGCGTATGCAGTGTGTGTACAATAGATGTGAGGCACAGGGTGGCTTGCTGTGATTGATGTCCAAATGTCCTATCATGGATACTGATCCAATGACAGTAGGCAGTCACGTGGTCACATGACATGAGTGTCTCTTGTGTGATTGTTATGTGTAGGGGGTTTGTTAGTTTTAGGGCAAGTAAAAGAACCAGGTTGCTCCTGGCTAATCAGTGGTCAGTGTTTCCAGCTGCTCCTGCTGATCTGAACAGGTCAGCGGATATCTCTCAATCTTGCCTGGCTTTGACTTTGCCTGAGTTGTGAGAGAAGAGGATGTAGAGATGTGGCCCTTGACCTTGGCCATATTATTTAGTGGTAGACTACATGCAAAGTGTGGCCACTTGGGGATCGTGCACAGAATGAGCGGCTAAAGTTGTCTTGAGGTTACAGCTGTGGGCTGGGAGGTCAGGGGAGACTGGGATGGGTAGAAGGTTCCCAGGAAGCCTCCAATCTAAAAGGCTTGGAGGGATGAATGGGATTCTAGGTTGGAGGGAAGGAAGAGGAGGATTTTAGATGGGCAGGTTAAGATGGAGAAGGCACTGTCAAATTAGCTGCCATCTTGCAGCCTGAGAGCAGGGACAGAGAGAGGCCTTGGGAGGTTGGAGGATATAGTCATCTACCTATTGGCTCTTCCATCTACAGACATGGAAAGGTGGTTTCTGGGGATTCCTTCTTGCCCTGGAATTTTCTGCTCTTTGGAGAATGGATGAGAGGGAGATATTGAATTACTTGAATTTTAGGGAAAAGTCAAGAGACCTTTGTGACTAGCTCTCTGTGGTTCTGGGGTGACATCCCTTCTCTAAGACTTGGCTCTTCTCCAAGAGAACATCTCGGATGTTTCAGGAGTCTTGTGTGGTGTGGTGAGAAGAGGCTGAGGGAGGGTGGCATGGTTCTTTGAGGAGCTAGGAAAGGGGACAGGCCCTGGGGATGCAGGTTCATTTTGTAATGTCTCCCTGAAAGTGAGGGTAAAGAGTCAGGATGGGCTGAGGGACGAGGAGACAAGAAAGCTTAGGAAGAGTCAGGGATATGGTTAGTAGGGAGTTGGCAGTGACCTTAGCTTGGTGGAGTGAGGGTTGACATTAGTATGGTATTAGCTTGACTCTGACCATGGAAACACCAGCCTGATCAGATGATAGGCAGTGGATCCCTCTGGGACAGGACAGAGGGGAGAGCAGGCTGAGGGGTGACGTGATTGATGTCTCCAAGCTGCTATCTATTCTGAGGACTTTTTCTGTGTCTAAGAATGACAGAATAAGAAGACATGCTTAAATTAAAGCAGAAGAGATAACAGTAAAACATAAGGAGGACTTCCTATGTCAGAGCTACAGGATCTTGATAAGGATATTGGAGCTCCTTGAGGACAGGACAGGCATTCCCCTGAAAATATGCAGAGACCTAGACCTACTGTTCCTTCCATTTGCAATATACTAAGATTGGGGGAGTGGTGAAAAAGAGGGATCCAGACCCCCTTCATTCAAAATAGCAAACTATTCAAAAGTTAGGTATGAGCAGCTCTGAAATGTTGGCTGGAACTATCATTTGCTTGCCTTTTTAAAGTTAATTTGTCCATTCATATTTTAATACACACGCCTTAATTCATAATGCATACATCAACAAATCCTCTAATGAATCCATGTGTCCATTCACCCACAGCAGTCCTATCTTGATCCTGCCTGACTCAGGTTGAGTCTTGATCTTTGCAACACTGGGTTTCCCACCCCCGCTTCCTCCCAGAAGTGGTTGATCCAGCCTATCATGGGGAGAATTAAGAACTGACACTCTTGCAAAAGTGTCTACTGATCTAAGTAAAAAAGGATCCCTTCTCTCCACCATTCAACCTTTCCCACTTCCCTTTTCTGAGTAGACTGGAGTCTCTGATTTTCCATCTTCCAGTTCTGGTCTAATGTTCTAGGCTAGGTCACCTCACCTCTGTCTAGTTGGATGACCATACACAGAACTGGCCTTCTGGGTGGGCCCCTAGGAGTCTAAAGCCAACTTATATACTGCTTTGGGTCAAACAGATTAGCATGCAGCTAAAGCCACTGTTACTGAGACCAGGAAAACATATTGAGGAGGGAAAAATGGGGAGGGTCCCATCTAGTATCATCTGAGCAGGGTCTCAAAGGCCAGGAGAGAGTATTCCAGGTTGGGCAGCTCAGGCAAAAGTGGAGAGTTTTGGAAGGATCTGGCTTCACTAAGAAACCAAGAGACACTCAATGAAATCACGCGGTACCTCTCTCTAAGCCCAGAAGGGTCAAGCTGGGTGGGGGAGTCCTCTAGCCAACATTCCTACTGTGCCTTTGGGGCCTAGAGAGGGGTGAGTAGTGTGTGGGTGTTGGATATGGAGACCCTTGCAGAACGGTGCAGCCTCCTAAGGCTGGCTTCCATAGAACTGGGGGTCATACTGTATGATCTACTTTCCCTCTTAGCCCCTTGTCCTCTACAGATGTCCCTAGAGTTGCCTTGCTGGAAGGCCATGCGGTATTACTCTCATCTCCTACTACAGTGAGAGCCCAGTTCCTTCTTTTTTTTTTTTAACCCCAAGTAAAAATATCATCATTAGTAACGCATTAAAAAAAATCAGAAACTCAGGAAGAAGAAAGAAAAGTCACCCACAGCTTGAGTACATTCCCTTCTAGTCGTATCCCTACATGCATAGATTTTTGTTTCTGTGTTTGTGGTCACGCTGTGCCAGAACTGTGCACCCCGGCTTTTTCACTGACGGTATGAAGTCATAAGCCTCCCCTGTTATTAGAGTCTTTGTAAACAGCATCTGGACACTCAGCCCAAGCCTGTCCTCCGGAAGATAGCCAGGCTGCCTAGGGAGAAGTTGTTCCTTGTTTCTAGAGAGCCTCCTCCGTGACCCCAGGGTTTTCATGGAAAAAATGATCTGAAGCCCCTTTCACTTGGTGTGCCAGGAAGCTGCCCCTGGCCTGAAAACATGTCCTGCGCCTGCAGTGGCACCTCGGCACTTTCCTTCTTTGGGCCGTGGTTGTTGACAAGGGTCGCAGGCTGTGTCCATCCCCTCGAGGCCAGTATGGTTGTCAGTCTCCAGAAGATTTGGGAGCGTGTGGGGAGGAAGGTGCAGAAAGGGGCCCTCCGCCCCTGCTGTCCACCCTCATGTGGTGCTCACCCTCGGCCAGCCCACTTAGGCTTCTCAGAAATGACACCCCAGCCTCGCACACAGCCCTGAGTCACACCCAGGAGGGAGGGCGAGCTGGCCCGCCCACTGGCTGGCACCGCCACAGCAGGCTTTGGGGTGGAGGGCAGGGTCCAGGACCAGTGCCAATTGGCTGTGCTGGAAACCATCCAGGGGCCTGGGCAGCCCCGTGCTCAAGGGTAGGCAGCCATGGAATCCAGAGGCTCCGTGGCCAGAGCATTTGTCATCCTCCCCTGTCTACCTGAGGTGAGCCATGCAAGCTACTGTTTCCCTAGCTGCTCTCCGCCACCTACTGAGGCCAGGCACCCCATCTTCCTGGGCCAGCCCCTCCCAGGCACCGGCTGCTCTGTGAGCACCCAGCCCAGGTGCCTTCAGCCCAGCCTTGCGCTCTAGAATCCAGGGACAGGACAGATGGTGCTGGGGAAACCTGGGCAGAGGAGGTTGTGACAGAGACTCTGCAGGGGTGGCTCTATGGACGGGATAGAGAGGAGCATCTGGGGGGCAGAGGGGGGCGCACATACTGAGCATGACACCCTCCCCAGGGCCAGGATGCCAGGTCTGCTTCTGGCTACTGCCTCCTGGCTGAATGGTTAAGGTCCTGCTTGCCTTCCAGGGCTGGACTGGCTGGTTTTTCTAAGGACTCAAGATCTCCCCTCAGCAGTCACCGCTGCTGCCAGAACTGAAGTGCTCAGTACCATGCCACACACACAGCTTACCCACACCGTCTGCGCAGCTGCAGCTGGCAGCACCTACGTGCTTCTGAATGCGCTGACATTTCCAGGAAACCACCCGTGCCTTGCGCGCCTGCCCTCCCTGCTCCCCTCCCCCCAAGGATGTCTGGAGCAAGAGTCCAGGAGGTGCCCTGGAGCCACAAGGATCCCAAACACATTTCTGTGCATGAGGGACTTAGGCCCAAAGAGGGGAAGGGACTTGGCCAAGGTGGGTACCCAGGCTCCTCCTGCCAGCTCTGGGCTGGGGGAGGGTTAGGCTGGCCTGGCTCAGCAGAGCAAAGTGAGGAGCCATGTAGTGAGGTGCCACTGATGGAGAAGGGCTTTCTTTCTCTCTTCCTCGCCCCCCCCTTTGTGGTACTGGGGATTAAACCCAGTGGCAGTCTACCTCCAAGCCACACCCCCAACCCAATTTTATTTTTATTTGGAAACAGTGCCTCGCTAGGTTGATTAGAGTCTTACTACTTGCCGAGACTGTCCTCGAACTTGTGCTCCTCCTGTCTCAGCCTCCCAAGTACTGAGATTACAAGTATGCGCCACCACACCAGGCAGAAGAAGGGCTTTCTCCACAGTGCACAAGTGCAGAGGCTGCTTGGTGAGCCAGGATCCTCCTGGGCCACGCCAAGGAGGATGTTAAAGGCTGTGTCCTGGACACCAAGGAAACCCTGGAGGAGGAAGAGAGGGGTGTCCGGCCCCTCCCCTGTCATGGAGGATGCTCATCCAGCCTCTTTGAATCCCACCCATCCCCTTGCTGGAGCTCTTGCTGCCTGACGTGTGTGTGTGTGTGTGTGTGTGTGTGTGTGTGTGTGTGTGTGTGTGTCACTGTGTTCAAACGGGAGCCTGAGTCTGCTTCTGTCCCCAGAATTTTTCCTGACTGTTCTTCTATTGGGCAACAGGGGTCAGTGCTGAAGGGATGGTAGGCCCAGAGCCTTGAAGGCGAGAGCAGTGCTCTCGGTGGGACCTCAGTCACACCTCCTCCCATCCTCGTGTGTAAGGACAGGGGCTCACTGTGGGCTTCAGACTATCCTGAGAAACTGGCCTCCAAGGGACCAGCGCTCCCCACTGCCCGGATCTGGCCTGGACAACTCTATCTCTGATAAAGGGGCAGGGGATTCCATCCCAGTCTGCTAAGGAAGGGCCCCTGATGAAGGAGACAGATAGCAGGTGGAATCAAAGCCGCCTGAGGAGGTTCCGTGACCCTAGGAATGGGGGGTGGGGTCCACTTTAGGCCGTCTGGGAGCTCCTGGAGACCCAGGCCATAGATCGTCATGTCACGTGTTCTTGCATTTGCTGTTTACTCTGAAGGGTTCTTTTCTCGAGGAGTCAGTGGAACCCAGCTTTCTGTTCTGCTCTCGTGCTCTGCTGTGGCTGCAGGACCCAGGATGCTCAGCAGCTGCATGTCCCCTCCTTTGCCTTTGTTGGGACAAGGGTCCTCACCGGCCCAGCTTCCTGCCCACCTCACTCTCAGCTAGAAGGGCAGTTCAGAGGACCTTGGCCTGGGGGTCCTGACACTGGGTAGCCTCAGTTTCCCCAGGCTCTTGGCTATGCTGGGGGCTTGCTGGGTGTTTCTCATCTGTACCCCCTCCTTCCTTGGCCCAGGTGAAGGTGTGGTTCCAGAACCGGAGGACAAAGTACAAACGGCAGAAGCTGGAGGAAGAAGGGCCCGAGTCTGAGCAGAAGAAGAAAGGTTCCCACCACATCAACCGGTGGCGCATCGCCACCAAGCAGGCCAACGGGGAGGACATCGACGTCACCTCCAATGACTAGGGGAGCAGCCGCCAACCCGTGAGGGCAGAATGCTGCTTGCTGCTGGCCAGGCCCCCGGGGCCCACGCTGGACTCTGGCCACTCCCTGGCCAGGCCGCAGGGAGGCCTGGAGTCACGGGCCCACAGGGCTTGGAGCCTGGGGCCATCACCGACAGAGGGACAAGAAATGGGCTGGCTGAGGCCTGGGACTGCTCGGCCTTTGGAGCACCTGCCTGGGGGGGTGCTGCCTGCCACGCAGACCCCCCAGCTGCTCTCCCTTCCTCTTATCTCCTTTTTGTTTTGATGTATTTCTGTTTTAATTTATTTTCCAGGCACCTGCTGTAGTTCTTAGTGATCCCCTCGTGTCTCCCTTCCCTATGGGAATAATAAAAGTCTCTCTCTAATGACATAGGCATCCAGCTCCAACCCCGGAGCTTGGGGTGGTGCTTTTGGTTCTGGGGGACAGTGGGGGCTGGCACAGCAAGTGTGCTCCCAGGCTGGGAGCCTGCGTTGAGGTGCTGAACAGGACAAGGTCTATCTGCTTCCTCTTCTCTGTTAGGGGCGGTTGACCCTGGCTTCTTAACTCCATCTCCCCAGCAGGAGAAAGCGAGTCTAGACATAGGTCAGGGATACCTGTGTTCTGAGGGAGGTTAGCCCCAGGTCTTTACAAACTCTTTTAGGGGTGGGAATCAGGACCTGGTACCTCCATGGGGGAGGGAGAGAGGTCTAATGCTTAGAGACTCCAGTGACTTTTTTCTGGTGGAGAAACCATAGGAAAGAAGCTGGGGTGGGGGGTTTGGGGGGATGCCATTCTCAGTGGTTGACAGTCCTAGCCCTAAGTCCTGGCCACACACAATGCTTCTTATCTTTAGAGAACCTCTGGGCAGGTTACAGCTCCAGAAACAGAACTCACAGTCGAGCCTGTACCAGTTCCCAGGGACTCAGGGTCTCCTCAGCCTAGAAAGGAGGCAGGGTCTACGCTCACGCTCGCTCTCTCTCTCTCTCTCTCTCTCTCTCTCTCTCTCTCTCTCTCTCTCTTTTTAGGTACTGGGGATTGAACCAGAGACATTCTATTTTTGAGCTACACCCCCAACCCTATTTTTATTTTATTTTTTAAAATTTCAAAACAGGGTCTCAATCTAAGTTGCAGAGGGCCTCCCTAAATTGCTAGGCTGGCTGCGAACCTACATTCCTCGATCCTTCGGTCTTAGCCTCCCAGGTGCTGGGATTACATACCACCATACCGGGCTCCCACTGAGCTCTTTTGTCCACCTGCCCTTCAGTTTGTCTGCTTGTCCTTCTTGTTATATATTGTTTCCTTTATCCTGAAAAAGTAAGACCTGTATTTCAGCCTTTCCCTTCCAACATCCAGACCTGCCTCCGCTCATCACTCCGCCGTGCGCCCCACACCTCTGCTCTTTTTGGCCTTAGCTCCAGCTCTCTGCTGATGCCACAGTAGCCAACACAGTCACTGACCACACTCAGCCACCTCCCACCTGAGTTTCCCCGCTCTCTGATCTGCTGGCCATGCCCTCCTCCACTCCCCCATTGCTCTCTCTGCCTTCATTTTGATACCCTGATGCCTCCGCCAGCATCTCTGATTCCTCCCATTTTATCCACCCCTCATCGCCCCATCCACCCCAGGCCAGTACTTGTTCCTCCTGCTTCCTCACTGTGCCCTTTGCCTGGTGTTCACATCCACTTCCAGTACTTCTCTTTGGCTCCTTGGTCCTCTGCTGAGCCAAGGACCCGCTGAGCCAGCCACCAGCTGCACCTCCTGCTCCTCGACACCTCAAACCCAGCATGTTTACAGCAGGGCCCATCTCCCCACCTGTTCTCCTCCAGGATCGCCCACCTTGGCAAACAGCATTAGCCATGTGCACTGTTCCCCAAGGCAGAGGAGACCCAGGAATCCTCCTCAAGCTTCCTCCCCTCGCCATAGCCCCGTCTATCCCCTGCTAGATTGTTGAGTCTAGATTGACTTCCCAGCCACACCCGAGCGCAGCGCTCCTCAGCGGTCCTGCCTCTGGCCAGGTTCTGCTGGACAGTCGTGTGGCTTCTGTGAGTGTCAAGGATGAGGTCCATTTCAAGGGAGGCCCTCCACACTACAGCCAGGTTCCTCTTCCTCACGCCCAAATAGGATGGCGCCACCCCCTTCTTCGGTCCCTCACTCTGCCCCCACTTCTTTCCCACCCTCGGCTTCTTCTTTCTTGCTGCTGTGCCCTCCACCTCAGGCTTGCCCTCCCTGCCCTGACTGAGCCGTGGCTTTTCTCTGTGCTGTGTCTTTATTTATGATGTTCTTCCCACCTGAGCTGTTGGTGAGCACGCTGTGGATGCTCCATCAACGTTTGACTCATTGGAAAGATGTCAAGGGCCCAGCCTCGTCTGGGTTCTGCAGACATCCAAGCACACAAGGCCCTTCAGCTGCAAACTCAGGCCCAGGTTCTGCAGGAGCCGAGCGGTACCTTTCTCTACGACCTGCCCACCTCACTTGTGTCCATTCAATGCTAGAAACCAAAGGGCTTTGTCCCACTTCTATTCCCTGCCCCCTCCTTCGTCCACCAGGAACGCCTCCCTCACATCTGGAAAGTCTTAGCCTGGGCAAACCCAGGTTAAACCGCATGCTGACCCTCGATGATGGGCAGATGGGGTCACCTCTGGAGGATGCATGCAGAGGTGGAGGAGGGAGAAAACGCATCCTTTGGCCTCACGGCAGGGGCAGAGGGAGAGGTGAGCGGTTCCTCACCAGATCCTGTCTCACTTTGTGGGGGAAGGGTCCAAGTGGATCCTAGCAGGGCACCCATGTCCTGCAGATTGGGGGCTGCAAAGGAGCAAGGAAAGCTGCCAATCTCCCTAGCCAGGCCTGCGGGGCGGGCGGGGAGTCCCTGCAGTCCCACCACCTCCCATGTTGTGCCTCTCCCGCAGACGGTAAATATTGGTGTTGTGACTTCATTAATAAAGGCTTCTGTGAGCCTGAAAAACATGGAATCAGGATGAACTATTTTCTGAGCTGCGGGCTTGCCAGGTTTGCTAATTTGGGAGTTTTTGGGCCCTCTCCAGGGAACGAACCAAAGTCTCTCTCGAAGAGACGCAGATGTAGTCGAGAAGGGGAGAAGAAGACAGGGAAGGATGCTCCCTTCCCTCCCTCTGATGGCTCCTCCCACCTGGATAGCAGGGTCGGAGAGGGCCAGGACCAGTGAACACCGGCCTGCTGTCTTCATCAGCCCCGGGTGGGGGAAGCTGTTGGGCCCGGCCTTCCCTGCACTGGCCATTTCTCCTCAGCTGGGCAGGCCTCCCGGCCCCGTGGAAGGATGCGCTGACTATTACGAGCACCTGTAAGTGCTCCAAGTTGCACATGGCTGAGTGGAGAGAGCATGGGGAGTTGTTCTTAACTCTTATGGCCACATCCATATACCTCACCTTTAGGGAATGATCTGTAAGCATCTTCTTGTCCATGGAACTTTTCTGAGACTGGTCCCTTCAGCCCTCAGGGTGGCGCATGCTCTCTGGATCTCAGCATCATTGCTCCCTCCTCCTCGCAGGTCTGTGGTGGCTTCCCATGGGACAGGACGCTGGGCAGCCCTGGCCAGGCTTTTCCAGGAGGGAGCCAGTGGGGCTAGGGGCCTCTCCTGGACCCCTGCTCCCGGACAGCCATGCGGGGGAGGGGAGGGAGGCCAGCAGGCGAGCGCAATGTAGGCCCAGCCAGCTTTCCTGTCAGACGGTGCTGCCAAGGCGGAGCCAGACATCGGGAACAGGTTTAACCAATTACCCAAGCGCCCCATCTGCTGTCTGGGGTTCGTGTGAGGGTGAGTGCATGTGAGGGTGTTTGGAGTGTCTGGGAGGGCTGTGGGCGTGCGCGAGAGTGTGGCTGTGTGGGTGTGTGTGGGCGTGTGGCTGTGCCTGCATGTGTCATGCATGTGCACTGTGCGTGGCTACGTGTCCCTGTCCCGCCCCCTCATCTGTTCAGGACAGTGGCTAGCAGCTTATGGTCTTCCTGTGCCCTCCAAGGCTTTGGGGTACACTTGGACAGCACCCCAGCACCAGCCTCTCACCCCCACACTCGGTGCTGCGGGCCCTCGGGCCTTCTCTCAAGTCACACATTCAGGTGTCCTTTTGTATCTGATTACAAGGTACTTCCACCGCTCGCTCCCTGTCCCCTCAACATCAGTGCAGGACCTCACAGGACCTCTGTTCTCTCTCCCCTGTGCCATGTCCAACTCTTCCTCAGTAGCACCTGCTTGGAAAAACCGCAAGCCTCCCTGGACCACCCTGCACCTGCCCTGGCAGTGAGTCCCTGAGGCCATCAGGCGAGCTTGTGGGATGGCGACCCCCTCATTGATAAGGAGAGGCCTCGGCCTGCCACCCTCCTCCCAGACTTCTCCCCCTGCCCCACTCTCCGCAGAGAACTTACTTCCAACTTTAGAGAGAAAAACCTTCAGCCCTGGAAGGAGACGCCTCCACATCAGAAAAGATACCTTCCAAAAGGGCAGTTGAGACAAGTTTAATAAAGGAATGTTTAACAAATTTGGGAAACCCACAGGGGATGTTGCAGTACTCCTGGGCTAGTAATAATGAGGAGCCCATATGGCCCTTGGGCCTGAAGGGGCAGCAGCAGCGGCCAGATCCTAGGGGAGACAGCTGGCTGGGGAGGGGCCCAGACAGGAGCTGTGATCTGCGGTAGAGAGACCATAGCCGGCAGGAGGGACCTGGAGAAACGGACTCCCAGTCTCACTCCTGGACACCCTCCAGTCTCCTGCTGGTACCTCCAGGTGGTGGAAGCAAGAGAGAAAGTCCAGAGAGGCCCACCTCCCATAGGAGTCCACCTCCCAGGCCAGAGCAGGTGGATCTGCTCACACCCAGAGGTCAGACGTCACAGATGAAGATGTTGGCCGCTGGGTTTCTTCTGAGGCCTCTCCTTGGCTTGTGGATGGCGCCTTCACTTTATATACCTCTCTTTGGCATGTGTGTGTCTTGGTCTCTTTTTATAAGGAAAACAGTCATATAGGATAAAGACTCACCCTAATGGCCTCATTTTAACTTAATTCTTTTTTTTATTTTTTTATTTTATTTTATTTTATTTTAATTTTTTTTTTTTTTACTTTTTTGCAGTGTTGGGGTTTGAGCCCAGGGCCTCATATATCCTAGGCTAGGCAAATGCTCTACCACTGAGCTACATCTCTACTTTTTTTTTTCTTTCCATTTTGAGACAGGGTCTTGCTAAATTGCTCAGGCTGGCCTTGAATTTGTGATCCTCCTGCCTCAGCATCCCAAGTCGTGAGGACTGTGGGCATGTTCCACTGTACCTGACACCTAAGTACCTGTTTGGGCACTTATCTTCAAATATAGCCACATTCTGAGGCAGTAGGGGTTGGGAATTCAGCCTACAACGTTGGGAGGACACAGTCCAGCCGTCTCGTGCTGAGCTTCCTTGGCGGCTTCTTTCCCAGCCTCAGAGGCGGAGGTTCTGTGGGTTTCATCCAGGTCTTGCTTTCTCACCCACGTGGTGCCCCCACCTGCCCTGGATGCTCTCTATAAATGGACAACATGCAAGTGTATACGCATGTCCTATCGGCCTCCTGACATCCTCGCTTGTCTATTTCCCAGGACCCTCGAAGAAATCCTAAAACCGAGCACGTCATTTTCCCTGCAGATTCGTTCTTCCTTCTCTGTTCCTTTGGAGAAGTGGTGTCCACTTCTCAGCTGCCCGAGCAGGAACCAGGGTCACCTCAGACTCTCCTGCCACCCTCCCTGCAGGGAGCCTTTTTGCCTCTCTCCATCCCAGTCCTCATTGGGCCGGCCTGGGCCCCATCCTCCCTGCCGTGACTACTGCGGGGGGGCTCACTTACCTGATCTCACCTGTGTCCTCTCTCCTCTCCATGCTGCTCTCTGCCCAAGGCCTCAGTGGCTCCAGCTGTCTTTGCCTCTCCAGGGTCTTGCCCTCTGGTCTTTAACCACGCTGGGCGTCTTGCAGGTCTCTCCAGAGTGGTCTGGGCCCTCTGTGCTGTCCCTCCTGCCCTGCCACTCGCTGGGTCTGCATGGGGTCTCCGGAAGGGGTCCATTTGTCATCCCTCTTGCTCTCTGCCAACCTCTGCATAAGTCCTGGCGACTGCGGTGCGGCCCCAAGTTCTTACTCTAGCTGAGGAGGGGTTCTTGACTAAGGAGGCTTTAGACTAGGCTGCCAGCAGCTGTCTCTGTGTGGGGATGAAGAAACAAGTCTCATCGCTACCCTCAGGGGCACTTGGAATGGGCATGTGGGGGGTTAGGCCTTGTGGGGAGAAGCTGAGACATTGTTGTTTGGGGAGCTAACCAGTGGGTAGGGATGGGTGAGAGGGCAGGAGCTGCAGCAGCCCCAAGGGACTGAGGAAGGCCCATTTCTGAAAATGAGACCAGGTCCCTGTCTCCAGGAAAGGGCCATTTATCACTGTTCTCGCCCCTTAGCATTCTGACCATCCTAGCCTTTGCCTGAGTGGGAAGAGGGAGGCCCTCTGGGTCAGGCCAGGTAGGTGGGGATGGCGGGCAGGGGAAGCTGCATTCCTGGAGTGTTAATGATCTCCGGGCTGGGCAGAAGCTGAGCCCCTAAACCAGCTAAAAACAACAAACAGCTCCCAGGAGGGATTTGTGTCTGTCCTGAGAGTCAAGGATTTCCGCCCGGATGGGGGCTGTGGCCTGTGAGGCTCTTAGCAAAGAAATTCCCCAGAGACCAGAAGCCCCCTGACCTTAAGGTATCACTTTGAGAACAAACCTCAACCCTTCTTTTCCCTTCCCCCTCCTAGGGAGGCCCAGCACCTAGACAGGAGGCCATATTCCCCATAGACTCATTCCTGGGGGAATGAGGGGGAGAGGCCCCGTGGATTCCTCGACTGGTCTCTTCATCCCCACAGCAGGCCAGCAAGTGGCCCTGTTGTTGGCATTTTGTAGATAAGGACACAAGGCTCAGTTACAGAAGTGCCCACACAGGAAAAGATTCTCAATACACACGCCATAGAGCAAGTGGGTGAATACGGAAAATGACTGGCCAGAAGTCAGTCATGCTGGGCCATGCTGGGGCGCAACCCGGGTCTCTCTGACCGCAACAGCGTTTCTTCTCTACGACATGCTCCCCTTCCAATGAGCTTCTCTCTGCAGGGCGGGAAGAAGTTTGGAGGTCCCAGAGAAGAGGCCAGACCTCCCTTCCTGGGCCCCTCTGAGGGCTTCCTGGAAGACAAGCCCAAGCTATGAGGTGACCAAGTCCCGGCCCCAAGGAGCCCCAGCAGAGTGACGCAGGGCAGAGTTCCCGGGGCTGGCGCTATGCACTCAGCAGGCGTGGGTGGGCACCTTTCCACTTGACTCAGACCTCCTCCCTCTGGCACTTCCGGTGGCTGCAGGGTGGCCGGGAGTGGACCCCTCAAGCTCCCTGCTCCAGCCGCAGGAGGATCAACAGCACAGGAAGCTTCTGAAACTCCTCAAGTCCTGAGTGGGACCCTCAGGGAACCCTCAGCAGCTGCCCTGCAAAGGGCGCCTCTCTGCAGTTTCAACCACTCTCTTCACCAGCTGCCCGCCTCCGCGGTCTTTGTCCTTTCCTCTCCCCTTCCCTCCAGCCTGGCCCATCGCGGACCCTGGTCTATACCTCCCTTGGGGCCTTCTCATATAATCCCCGGGAAGGAAAGACCCTTCAGACATTCCCAGTTTGTTTCCATATCCCCTCCCCCTCCCCTAGCCCATCCACAAGGCCACACTCTGATGCTTTAAGTCATCATTTATTGCCCACAGTTCATTAGTATCACCTAAATCACACAGATTGAGAGGTTTTCTGAGAAGTTAAAAAGACACTGCAGAGTCCCTTGGGTGTGCTGAGGTGTGTGGGTTGGGGCCTCGCTCATGCCCACCCAGGGCTGAGAGACCACCGTGTCTCTCCCACTGGCTCAACTCCTCAGCACCCACCCCCATCTCCCAGGCCAGAGGCTCAGAACAGGAAATGAACCAGCTCAGCACAACCAGAAGGTGCAAAGGGGCCCAGAGGCCATCTTGACATCTTGGGCTTTGGGCTCCTGCACTCTCAAACTTCCCGCTTTCTGGGGCCAGCATCCTAGAGCCTGAGGGAATGTCTCAAGCGACAGACCGGAGGGTCATCAGGGACACCGGGGCCAGGGAGTCAGTTGCAGATGTGCCCTGAATTCTGGCAAAGCTGGGCCAGCCTCACTTTGACACTGGGTCCAGGCATGGCCTCTTCCCCAAGCGCGATCAGCCTCCCCCACCTCGACCTTTCTCTTGGGGCCTCAGCAGTTAGGCAAACCTTTGATGAGATTTTCTGAAGCCAGACAGGGCTCAGCAGCATGGTCCACTGTCCCTCTGCCACCACTGTCCTGAGCTCTAAAGACCCTTTGCCAAAGGTTAGGAGATGCTGAGGCCACAAGGTGGGCAAGGGTGAGGCGGGTAAGGACAGCTGGCACAGAGAACTGGAAAGGCCCCTCTTTGCCAGGCCTGGGGCGGGGTGGGGGCAGGACTTAGGGGGCCGTTTTGGTCCCAAGATAAAGTGCACAAGAGCAAGACCCTGTGACAAGCAGAGGCAGGCTGAGCTTTTCAAGAGGATCTGGTCATGCCCAGCCCTGACTCCAGGCCTGGACCAGCTCAGCCCAGTAGTCATTGGCACATTCACATCATGGCAGGATTGGCTCAAAAATACTGCCCCCTCCCCCAGACTCCATGGCCCCCCTCTCTTCCCTGCTACTTTGTCCTCCATTCTCATCCTTGTCTTCTCCCCTTCCTGAGAAGCAGGGGGCAGGCCCCGGGCAATGTCCTGCAGAACCAGCTCCCAGGCACCAGGGGCAGGTGCTTGTGCCAATGCCCATGGCGGCCCCATGTCACCATGGCAACCTGCCCCAAGATGCTGCAAGGTCAGCGGGGCACACCCTCGCTGCCCTGCGTGGGCCTTTTGCTGTGCACACACTTTCGCCTTTGGCCCAAGGTGGAGTCACCAGGGAAGGGAAGCCCAGGCCAACATGCCGAGGGCTTCCATCCTAGGGGGGCTCAGAAGAGGTGGACATTGAGGACAGTGTGGCTCCTTCCTTTGGGCCTTTCAACAAGGACTCACCTTGCTTACTCCTGCCCAGGCCCTGCTCCTCCCCCGCATCGAGCTCTCTTGTCTCCCTGGCCTGTGACTGACCCAGCAGCATGGGGCCTCTGAGCCTGCAGGGATGAGGGGAGGCCTTGAGCGCAGCCCCACACGCAGGCCCAGGTATCCACACTACCTTCTCCAGAACCGTGAGGCTTTTGACAAGGGTCATGTGCTCCCAGGAAGTGTGGTCGCACAGAGAAAGACAAGGTCCAGCTTCTAAGGCAACTGCCGGCCATTCCCACAGGGGCCTGCCCCCTTCCCAGTCCAGTGTCCACATTGGATATGTGTCTGGGATAACAAGCGCCAGAGCAGGATGGGCAAAAGCCAGCAGGGGATGGTGGGAACCCTTCAACCCAGGCTTCTTCTGGGGATAGAGTGGAGTGCCCAAAGTCACACAGCCCGTTTGGTGCCAGAGCTGGGCCTGCCATTTCTCACTTGATGCTCCCTCTCTGATAGCTCCCAGGGACACTGCCACGGCCTTGGCACCCTCAGGCATGACATCCTCCTAGTCAGGAAGGGAATGAAGCAAGAGGGAGCCTCCCAATCTGATAGAAGACTGGGGGCAGACCTCTGGTTCCTTCTTGAGGCTATCTGCCAGGAACTGGGGTCCTCTCAGGGGTCTGGAATCACTAAGCGCTTCACAAAGGGGGACCCCAGCCCCAGTGTCACCAGACTTAGAGGGACAGGTTCTATAGCTGTGACATGGACGGAGCCTGCTGCCTGAAGACTCCTCCAGACGCCCCATGGGCCAATTCCTGAGGACCTGAATCATGGCTGGTTCCTACGGGATACAGACACCTCACCTCCCTTCACCACTCCAGCTTGGGGAGCCACCTGGCCTGGCCACTCGAATAGCCTAAGTCTACCAGCCCGGCCCCCAAACCAACCCAGTTCCCAGGCCAACTCTGGCTCCCACCCCTGGTCCACCTGTCACTTCTAGTCAGCTGCAACCGAGGCTCAGACTTAATTCTGATAAAAAATAAAAAAGAAACCAAGGTATAAAAGGATCCTAATTCTACCCCATGGGCACACTGCAGTTTTTCAGCTTCAAACATAATTGTGCTGAGTGGAGTTTCGCCAACCCCACGGAAGGCCCAGAAATGCACTTGATTCTTTCATGTAGGAAATTCGTCAGAATGGCTCTCCCCTATGTTAAATGGGAATGGGTTAGTCTTGCTACCCCTGTGGGTGCTGCCCCAGGCGGGCCAGGACCGCTGGGGTTGGCCTGCCCTCCCCGCCTCTGCTCCCCGGCCTGGGTGAGGCTCTGTCCCCAGGCCGGCCGGCCACCTCTCACAGCCCCTTGTTGTACACCACTGTCCGGCTGCTCGTGGCCTGGGCAATCTCAGGCTCTAGTTGGGACGTTTCAATCTGAGGAGAGAAAGAGAGAAACACGGGGTGAATGGGAAGGGGGTTAGCTAGAGCAGCAGGTGGACTAGCCTGGTGACCAAACCCCTGCATCCGCCCCCAGCCAGGGCCCGCGTGTCCTGCATAAGCATACACTTTTCTTCCTTACTGCTCGGCCACCCTGTGGCTCCCATACCCCCGCCAGCCCAGGTCTGGCCTCTTCTTCTCACCACGTGTCTGTGCAGGTGAAAACACACGCTAGCCTGAGTCCCGGCTCCTCCTCATCTCCTAGACCTTTGTTCCCAACACTGCTCACTGAGCTCACTGCTCAGTGCTCCCAAGTGCCTTCAATCCAAACCCCACCCTCTGGGCCGCCACTGGCTGTGACTCCTCTGTTTTTGATGCTCTGAGACAGCAAGTCCCAGATTCTCTGCCTTTTGGTCTTCACATCTTTCCCTCTAGCCTGGACCCTAGGGGCCATCGGTTCATGTGGGTTCTAGCCCAGGGTTCTTCCAGCCCCATCTAGGGCAAGTCCTGCTTCCCAGCCATGAATCTACCATTTCTCCCCTTGAACCCAACCGCCTAATGGAGACCACTCAACTCGCTCTCCCTGCCTGGAGAGACTCTCACAACAGATTTGCCCTCTCCCGTTCTCCATCTTAACCCTTCTCTGCTCTCTGCAACCACCTCACCCCCAGCTCCCCACTCCTGAGCCAACCAGCCTTCTAACTCTAGGGGAAAAAACTTCACAAGCACCGGCGGAACCACTCAGGCTCCCTTGTGAAGCCCGCGGCCCTCTCCTGCAACTCCACAAGCAACGGGAAACTTCCATCTGAGGAAAGCTCTCCCTCAACCCAAGGCAGCTCTGCTCCTTCAGGCAGCCACACTGCCCTAAAGAATACTCTACGCCGGCAGTGCCCACCTCCTCGCCTCCCACTGCCTTCTCAGCCCACAGCAAATCTGGCTCCTGCCCCCCTCCCATGAAACTCTTTCTCTCCAAGGTCACTACCACCCCTCATGGCACCACACAATGTTTCTCTGGGTCCTTGGGGCTCAGTCTCTCTGGGCCCCCCAGGTGACCCCCACCTCTGAGGTTCTCCAGCCATGGGTCACCCCCAGGCATCAGGTCCACAGATGCCTGCCCACCTGCTAGATGTTTCTATGCATGTCTCACAGGCCCATGAATTTGACCCATCGAAATGGAACCAAAACCACCTTTTCCCCCAGCCCCACCCCAGATCCCCATCTTGCTAATGACACCGCTGCCCAGTGGGGCCTGGCCAGAGACCTCCTTCCCGCCTCCTCCTCCCTTCCTCAAGGTGAGTTCACTTTGGTCCATCCCCTACCACAGCCAATGGCCACCTTCTCAGGTCCAGCCACACCTCTCCTCACTAGAAGATGGCTCAGGAGTTCCCACCACCCTCAAATCCAGACTCCGATGGTACCCAGCTCCTGCCTACCCCTCAGCACCCTTCCCCTTGTACTGGAGACACAGGACACATGGACTAATGTGGGTTCCTCAGATACACTGTCCCTCTCCCCTTCGCTCCAAGTCTTTGCCTGCGCTGTCCCCTCTGCCAGAGACGAATCTAACCTCCGTTCCCTCCCTCACCCCACCTCCCTCTGTCTTCAGTCAACTTTTATCGCTCAGTTGTAGACATCTTTCCTCACCCAGGCTGGGTATGGCCACCTCTCCCACCCGGCAGCCTCCAGCACTGCTTAGATCCAAGCGCCATCACGCCCTTCGGGGCTGAGTCCTCCCCCACCTCTATATATCTGGTCACAGGCCCCCTCGGCTGCTGATGGACTGCAGGTCTTGATCACCCCTGAGTCCTCAATGCCCAGCACAGAGCTGGCCCCATAAGAGCCGAATAAATGGATAGAAAGAAAAGAGGCAGCAGGCACTGGGAGGATGGGTCCCCTTGGAGATGCCACAGCAGCACAGATGCTGGCCTTCAGGTCCAGGGACTGAGCCCATGGAGATGCCCCCGGCCTGAGGGGTCCAGGGAGGGAGGTATTCCCTTTGTTGGAGAGGGGACCCAGCCTGGCATCTGCCCAGGGTCACAGGAACACCAGGTCTTTGCAACTATGCTTGGCTGAACTTGGTCTTGGGTATCTGCCTCACAGCTATACTTGACAGCCCTGGGAGGTGAGTAGAGGGGGCTATGGACTAGCTCAGCCTTCCGAGAGCTCCATGGGGCCAGCCTGCGCAGGTCAAGGGGAGTGGCCGGGACTAGAGCTTGTGGCCATGGCGAGGGACCCTTCTGTTCCAGTTCCTGATGCCCCAATACCGAGGCTCTGCTGACTCAAGATGGCCAAACAGACAAGAGCCAGGCTCAGGACCTGGGCCTTGTCCTCACCCCTCTCCCCAAACCACCTTCCCCCTCCCCACCCCTGCCGCCCCCCCAAGTTCCCTCCACCCTGAATCCCCTCCACCCTGCCGGCTCCCCTCGTCCACACGCTGCCACTGACACAATGCACAGCGCCCACGCTTAAAAATCTAAATGCTTTTGAAAATGTTTAACCTAGTTAGACAAATTAGCAAAAATTTGTGCAAAACAATTTAGGTATTTAAAATATTCAATGTTTTTAAAAAACTGGAAAACTGTTCTTAGCTTTCAGCTGCAAAAACCAACAAAATATAACATCCCAGCAATCTTACCATGAGGTGTAACATAACCCTTCGGGAAAGCTGTTAAACAGCTACTGAGGCATCCTGGGAAATAGCACTTCATTTATTCAAATGCACATATGTCAGGCTTTTGCACCATATGTCATTCCAAGCTATTTACAGTAATAATTAAATCTTAATCAACGTTTAACCTCTGTAAAATGTTTGAAGAATCCTAATCACCCTTCAGACTGCACTAATGAAGGAGAAATATATAAACATAAAAGGAAGATGATGCATAGATATCACACTGGAAAGAACAGTAATTGCAAAATTGTATTTCTTTTAAATATAATCAGTAAATGATGTAAAGTAAGCCAAGGAGTATTTTAAGTTAAGACATCTTGGATGTCAGAGGTGTGAGCAGCTAATTTTGTTCTGCTACCCATAACAGATGTAGCATATTTTATTTCAGTGCCATTATTAGCAACTTCCCATGCCGCTTTCACTGAAGCACCGAGGCCCGCACTGAAATCAGAGAGGCTGCTCACCGCGAGGAGGACCGAGGCCCAGGGCCACGGCTGCGCCACTCCCCGGGGAGCGCAGACCGGGACCCAGGCCCCTGCCTCGGCACCCCGGCTCCCCTGGGCCCCTGCTGAGCTGAGGGCAGCAGGTAGGAGGGGCGCATGGGGAGAGGGAGTTGCAGGCAGAGGGAAGGCTCCTGGGGGAGGTAGCTGAAGCTTCCCCAAGCAGGGGCTCAGGGACAGATCTGCCATGATCGGCTTTTTCTTACTCCAGTTTAGCCTGCCCTCAAATCTGCAGATGTTTACAGCCACTGACTCAGGGGCCCCAGGCTTGACAGAGGAGGCCAACCCTTGCCCTCGAGAAGCTAGAAGTCTAGGGGAGGAGTCAGACCAGGAAGGCAGATGGATCCCAGAGGCGCAGCAAAATGCCATGGAAACTGGGGAGGGGCTGGGCGTTACAACTCACTGATGCAGGACCAAGGAAGGAAGACTTCTCAGAGGAGGTGGGCCAGGAACCAAAAGAGAGGGTTTTGATAAGAGAGGGCAGGCAAAGCTTGCTGGGTGATGGGGACAACAGTAGCTGGCTGGCAGGGGCTGTTGGGGATCAGGGAACAATGTTTCCCACACTGGAAATATGGCAGAAAATGGAGGTAGGTTGAGATAGGCAGGACTTTGTAGGCTACATGAAGGTGTCAGCCTTTTATTGGAAGGCAATAGGGAGCCGTGGAAAGATTTTGAGCAGGGGTGGGCCCTAACCCAGGCTGTTTTAGAAAGGTCTCTGGTGGTGGAGGTGTGGAGGAGGAACTGAGGGATGGGGGTAAATGAGGGGGCAGGGAAGCCTCCCTGGGAGCAGCTGTCAGCATCCAAGAGGTGCTAGGTCCTGCCTGATGATGCTGCCAGTGGGGGCCGAGAGGAGGGTGCTCTGAGAATCCTGAGGACAGAATCCATAGGAGTTGATGACCAATTCCATGTGGGGGTGAGAGGAAGGTGTCGAGGATGACTGTGCGTTGGATGACTCCTAATCCTGGCTCCAGAGCTGGGGTGGCTGGTGATGCCATTCTCAGGCAGGGGGTCTGGGGGGCCTGGAGGATGGCGGGCGCTGAGTCTGGGGCGCCAGTGGGTTCCCCAGGTGGAGAGGCCTGGGAGGCAGATGGGTCCAGGGTCTGGGGCTCTGGGCAGGAGCGAGCCCGGATGTGTGCGCGCAGCCAGAGCCTCCAGAGTGGAGGAGCTTGCCCGGGAGAGCAGATGGAGGGGCGGGTGCCCGGGCCTGGGGAACAGGCACATCGGAGGGGCGGGCGGAGGGAACGAGCCTGTGATGGCAGCCTCAGGGACCAGCCGAGGAGCGAGGAGCGGAAGCGGAGACAGAGGGTGCGCAGATACCAGACACACCCTTTCCTGAGAGGGGTCTTCAGGGGACTGAGAGGCTTTGGTCTTGGGGACTGGACTGTAGTGACCTCCTCAGCCCAGGCTCCCCAACCCCCTTCTGCTCGCCTCAATGCCAAGTGGGGGGAAGACCTGGGCACAGGGCTCCTTGGGCTGGCTGCTAAATCAGATCTGCTGTTTCTTCCCCTCTCAGCAATAATCAAGCGGCCCCCTGGGAAGTCCCCCTCTGTGGTGTGTGGGGCCCACTCTTCTCCAAGGGAATGGCGTGCAGGACCTGCCCAGACGGTGGCCTTTGGACCTGCTGGTAGGGAGGGCTGCTCCTGTTGATGCTCCACGGCCCCACAGGCAGGAGCAAAGGGCGGTGCTGTGCTCTTGGGGGTCCCTGCTGCTGGGAGGAGCTGGGGGACAGGAAGCCACAGTCGCCTCTCTGGCTCTGTACCCCATTGGCAGCAAGAGCAATGCCACGAGGTCACTGTGGCTCACAGGTGGGGGTGCAGAGGAGCGTGCCCCGGCTCGGTGAGAGGGATGGGTCTGGCAAGGAGGACCACCAGCGCCAGCCTCGTGAAGTCCAGCGCCCCTGATGCTGGGTGGAGGCGGTAGGGACGTGGGTGGTTGTGACCACTCACTAGCTCTGAGGGGCCTAGTGGGGAGAGGCAGCCAGGAGAAAGGAGAGAAGGAAGGAGAAGCCCCAGGGAGAGGGGTTGCCCTGATCCCAGGCTGCTGACTGGCTCCTCCGAGCGCCTGAGAGCCTGGAGGGTGGGGATGCCTGGGTTAAGGAGCCAGACCCCCAAAGATGGGGGCTGCTGGGACCAGGGAGGAAGCTGAAGTAACCAGTCAGTGCTGGGAACACACATAGCAAGCCATGAAGAAAGCAACTCACCCTACCAGCCCTGCCCGACTCACACAGAACCTGAACCCTAGCTCCCAGACAGCCTCTGGGGGCTACACCCTCCCCTCCTCTCTTCCCCATAGCAAAGCCCAAATCCACCCTGCAGGCCCAGGGCAGACCCTGCCACCCCTCCCAGGAGCATCCCCACATGCCCGACACCATGTCCAGTATCTCCTCTGAGCACCCAAGGCCGGCTGGCTGCAGGACCCCAGAGCATCCCCACAGCCTTCCTTTGTGGCCTGGGAAGGGTTAACCTAGAGCCATTTACCTCCGACTCCTGGCTGGAGGGCCAGAGTGAGGAATGCATCTGGGGCCACCGCTGCCTTCCAGCCCGGAGCAGACACACCTGCAGCCAGGGCTGTGGATAGTTGACATATTTGAACCTGAAGCCAAGGTGCAGAAACATAAACAGGAAACTGGATCCCCGCCGGGGGCCGGGGGGCCCCCTTCTCAGGGGCTCTCACCTACTACAAAGCGTTCCCTCCTCCCAGCGCTTTTCAAGGGCTAGGGGGTGGGGCGCTCGGCCTGACCCTGGACACAGCCCAAAGACACTTCCTGAGCCAGGCCAGGGGTCTGAGCCTCTGAGGATCTGAACGACCGTTGACACAGGTCCCAACCCCCAGGAGGGTAGCCAGCTGCACCTGGGTGTTCACAGCCTCTGCCAGGCTTGGGACCGGCTGGCCCACTGGGCAGCCACAGCCCGCTTTCTCACCAGGTCCTGTGCAGACGTGTGCACACCCATACAGGCCCTGGACAGCTATCCTGAGGGTCCTTGGGGAGCGAGTTGTTGGCTGGGGCTGGACCCTGGTACCGGCTCTGGGATCCCACTGCCTTCTCAGTGAAGCTGGTATTCCTTGGCTGGAAGCTCAGCCCTTCTGGGTCTGGATCTTCCTCTAGATTTCTCACCCAAGAGCTGCTTCCCATTTTCTGTGCACATCAGGCCTGAGTCGAGGCTGAGCGCTGAGCCTGTTCCTCTAAAGTCGGCCTCCTCCTGGAAGCCGCCCTTGATTTTCTCAGACTAAATCCATTAGCTGCTGCTTCTGGTTCCCCAGGCACATGTTCTCATCTTCATCACATCCCTAGTTGAAGACCAGGTGTGGACAGAGCAGCCCCCACTCCCAGCCCTACCCGGGAGCCACTGGGGAGGTTCAGTATTCCCGGCCTCGTACAGCTGGCCCTCCATAAGGGCTGAAGCCAACTGAACGGAAGTGCCCCAGAGCAGGGGACAGCAGAACACTTCCAAGTCCTCAGTGCTGTGTGACACAGCCAATGCTCAGAGCCCCCTCCCCATTTTGGTGCTTTCCACTGTTCCTGGGTGCCCTCTGGTGGACCGAGGCAGAATCCTTCTCTGTCCTTAGTCTTCTCAGCTTCAAGGCCTCAGTTTCCCTTCATGTGCAGTGGGAAGATTTTCTGCCTTAGGGCTAAGAAGAGGATACTATCTAAAAATAGACGAGAAAGCCCTTTGAAGTCTTAAAAATTCATGTGGTGCTCTGAAAAGAAGACAGGACCAACCAGGCGTGGCGATGTAGGCTTGTAATCCCAGTACTTGGGAAACAGACACAAGAAGATGGCAGGTTCAAAGCCAGCCTTGGCAACTTAGCGAGGCCCTCTGCAACTAAGTGAGACCCTATTTCCAAATAAGACATAAAATTGGGCTGGGTATAACTTGGAGGTAGAATGTCTCTGGGCTCGACCCCCATATCAAAAAAAGAAAGAGAGCCGGGCGTGGTGGCGCACGCTTGTAATCTCCGCGCTTGGGAGGCGGAGACAGGAGGATCGCGCAGGTTCGAAGCCAGCTGCGCTGGCGTAAGAGACCCTGTTTCAAAAATATAAAATAGGTCTGGGAGTGTAGCCCGGAGGTAGAAGGGCTTCCAGGAACCCCAGTACCACCAAAAAATAAAATAAAATAAATATATATATAAAATAGGTCTGGGAGTATAGGCCGGAGGTAGAAGGGCTTCCAGGAACCCCAGTAACCACCAAAATAGAGAGAGAGAGAGAGAGAGAGAGAGAGAGAGAGAGAGAGAGGAAGAAAGAAAGAAAGAAAGAAAGAAAGAAAGAAAGAAAGAAGGAAAGAAAGAAGAGCAGACCCGCGGTCATTCTGGCCCAGGCCCTGTCCCCCTCACTTGGCTCACAGAGCAGGTTCTTTTTTAGTTTGCTTGTTTTTGTTTTTGCAGGTCTGGGCATGGAACCCAGGGGCATTCAACCTCTGAGCTATACCTTCTGCCTATTTTTTATTCTTTATCATGAAACCGGGTCTCACTGAGTTGCAGAGGGCCTCACTAAGTAGCTGAGGCTGTCTGCAAACCGTGATCCTCCTGTCTCAACCTCCCGAATGCTGAGATAACAAGCGTGCGCCCCCACGCCCGGCACAGAGCTGGCTCTTGCAGCGAGCCAGGCACAAACCAATGCTCTTAATCTTTTCCGTGGAAGCTTTGCACAGCTGAGCCTCTTCCCAGTCCTGAATTCAGTGAGGTGTGCTAGGAGGTCCTGGGAGGGAGGGCAGGGCGTCACAGGCCCGGAGGTGCCTTGCTGAGGCCTGTGTGCACGTCCACGCGTGTGCACGAGTGTAGGCCCGTGTGCACGCGCAGGTTTGGGCTGGGGGTGTGGGGAACAGGCAACATGACAGGTGGCGTTGGCGTTCCTGGGCTCCAAGCGGCTTTGCCATCCCCATTCGTCCCTCCTGGGGGGTCCTGTGGGCAAACTCCAAGAAAGCAGCGGGCGGGGAGGCGGCAGATTTCTGACAGCAAAAATAGCCTGCTTTGGAGTTCAGTAGGGACTGATTAAACCGGTAAACGAGAAAAACCCCAAACAAACATCTCCAAGCAAAGTAGGAGCTGGATTTGAGACTGGAGGGGAGGAGGCCCCTGCTCTGTAGATGGTGACGGCCTCTGTGGACCCTGGAGGGACATGATGCCCTCTAGACATTGTCTCTGTCCTGGTATCAGCCCTGGAGGAGCAGAGAAGTAGGAGCCAACACATCAGGGTGAACCCAGAGGAGCCATGTTCTGTGTTAGGCGTTGATCAAGAGGCCAGTTCTAGCCGGACGTGGTGGTGGGCATGCCTGTAATTCCAGGACTTGGGAGGCTGAGACAGGAGGATCACAGGTTGGAGATCAGCTTCAGCAACTCAGCAAAACCCTCAGTAACCTAGAGAGACACAGTTTCAAAATAAAAAATTAAAAGGGCTGGGGGCATAGCTAGGTGATAGAATGCCCCTGGGTTCAAATTTCAGTGCCCTCCCCACACACTGAGCGCGAGTCCTGTGCCTGCGGGCTACCCTATGTGCCCAGGGAGGGAGAGGGATGTTGTCCTGAGGCTGCAAGTGTGAAGTGGGACAGAACCTGTTGGGATATATCAGGGAGGACTTCCTGGGGGAGGGCCATTCTAGAACACTTGAACATGAACTTCAGCCAATTAGCAAGTCTTCCTCAATTTTTTAGGGGGTGGGTATTGGGGAATTGTAGGCCAGGGGTGTTTTAGCTGATCTGTACCCCCCCAAGCCCTTTCTGTTTTTATATTTATTTATTTATTTATTTACTTTGCAGTACTGGGGATTGAACCCAGGGGCATTCTACCCCTGAGCTATACTCCCAGCCCTATTTTTTTATTCATTTTGAAACAGCCTCAAACCACGACCCTCCTGTCTCAGCCTCCCAAATGTTGGGATTACAAGTATATGCCACCACGCCTGGCTTTCTATTTTTATTTTGAAACAGGGTCTCACTAAGTTGCTGAGGCTGGCCTTGACCCTGTGATCTTCCTTGAGAGTTCAAATACTTTCTCAGAGAAAGGGAGGCAAGCTGGGGGAGGCTGTCTTCTCATGGGTCACAGCTGCCCCACCAGGCTGGCTCACCAAAGCCACCATTTTCCTGAGGGCTGGTGAGGGAGGAGAGACAATGGAATTCTGATGCCTTCTGAGGGAACCCACATTCTTTCCCTATGCATGAAGGCCATACCTATTGTGTCTTGATGCTGAAAACTGTAGGGAAGGGGACAGGAAGGAGGACGGGGAGGGAATGGGGAAGGTGACTGACCTGACCCTCAGGTTCCTCATTGCCGGCAGTGGTGGTGGCCTCTAAAAGTAGCACTGTGAAAGTGTGTGTGTGTGTGTGTGTGTGTGTGTGTGTGTGTGTGTGTAGCCTTCCTCAAAGCTTGTCTCCCAGTCCTGAAGGGCGAGGGTGAGGCCTGGGCTTGGCAGGGCTGACTCGGGAGACTCAGAGCAGGAAGCCTTGGGGCTCTGCGTCTTTTCTCTCTGAGGTTCCGGTGAGCACCGTATCCTCTGCTGAGATGTCAGGAAAGGTCAAAGGCCAGAAGCCAACAAAGGACAAGACAACTGACAGCAGATAGACCAAGCAGGAAGCACCCTTCTGGCTCCTCCTCGGCCCCTGGAGGCCAGGGCAGGGAGGGGGCACGCTCAGAGTCCCAGCCCTGCAGAAGCCCAGCGTAGAGTCTCTCCTCTCCCCCAGCTGGAGGACAGAGGAGGAGCTGGGGAGGGGCACCTGGGAGGGCACAGTGCTGAGGATCAGCGGCTGACTTCAAGTCCCAGTGCTGCCTGCCTGTGACTCCAGTGCCTGCGGTGTTAGCGCTTCCAGACTCCGGAGCCAGGAAGAAACTTAGTTCCAACACCTCATCTTCCAGCTGGGGACACGGAGGTCTCCAGGGTTAAGGCTCAGGTCATACAGAGGGCTGAGGCTGAGCGAGACCAGCCAGAGAGACGAAGGGCAGCCCCGGGGCTGTGGACTGGCCCTGCCCGGACACCACCTAGGGCCAGGGCCAGGCCCCATTGCCCCCAGCTCCCCAGGCCCCACTCTTCCCCTGACAAGCCCCACCTTCTTTTGTGGACACATTTCAACCTCACCAAATCAGCTAATTATTGACAGTTGGTGAAGAGGAGATTTCACTTTTTCCTCCTGTTAAACTGCTCCTAATTAGTTCCCTGTCACCACGCTGGCTCGCCCGCCCGCCGCCCGTGCGGTGCCTCATTAACCTTTTGCTCCTCTCCTGCCGCCTGCCAAGGAGATGAAGACAAAAACAGATTGTGGAACAATGGCTCCGGCTTGTACGTGCAGCCCCGTTCCCCAGCCCCCGAGCTCCCGGGGGGAGCCGAGGGGGAGATGGGGCTGGGGTGGGGGAGAGAGAGGAATCAGAGGAGGGAGAAAGTGGCACAAAGAGAGATAGAGGCTGAAGCAGGGGAGGGACGCGGAGGTGCTTGGCCTCTGCTTCTTCCTCCAAGAGGCACGAGGTTTGTTAAGTGGGATTGGAAGCCTCTCAGGTAGGGAACACCGGCTGTCAGGGTTGGAGGGACACTTGCCATGGCCCGCTCAAGTGTCTCCTGGCAGCTGAGCCCATGGACCCAGACACTGGATCCTGGACATCTCACTCGAGGGACCTGAGGCCCAGTGTCCGCGGGGCCGGGGAAGGGGGACAGAGGTGACCACTGCTGCCTGGAGCTCAGAGTCCCAAACTCCAGAGAGGGCAGAGCCGGAAAGGCCACACCAGTCGGGTCCCACCCGGACACAGGGAGGCTTCCGCTACCTGCCTTCCCTAAAGTGGCCCTGGGCACGAGCCAGCTCAGCCCTCTGCCTCATTTTAGCGATGGGCGCACCCTGCCCCGACACTTCTTACATATACCACCATAATGGAGGTTCCCCGAGGCCAGGAGCAATTGTATGGCCATCCCAGTTCCAAGAAGGGAAAGCAGGCCAGCCTGCATGGGGATCCTCCGGTAGGGAAGAGATTTGTGGTACTGATGGGCCCGCTCATGTCTGGCCAAGTGGACCTTGGCAAAGCCCCACTGTGGCTTTTTTTTTTTTTCCTGGTGGCACTGGGGTTGAAACCCAGAGGCTTTCTACCTCCGGGCTATACTCTCAGACCTATTTTATATTTTATCTAGAAACAGGGTCTCACTAAGTTGCTGAGAGCCTCACTAAGTAGCTGAGGTTGGCTTCAAAACTGTGCGATCCTCCTGTCTCAGCCTCCCAAGCACGAGGATTACAAGCATGCGTCACCACGTCCGGCTCCACTGTGGCTTTAACCTCCAGGTCAAGGGGACCACCGGGGAAGACCACAAACTTCCTCCATGGGCAGCAGGACTGGGGCCTAGCAGGGAGGCCAAACTTTGTACCCCAGTTCTCACACCCAAGTTCTAAGGAGGTTCCAGGTCCCCCTGAGGGCCCTCTAGGCCCCCTCCCAAACCCTTCCCCAGCTCTGAGTCAGAAGACAAAGGTAGAGCTGGGAGTGGCGGCACACACTTGTAATCCCAGTATTGGGAGGCTGAAACAGGAGGATCAGGGTTTGCTGCCAGCCTCAGCTACTTAATGAGGCCCTCCACAACTTAGTGAGAGCCTGTTTCAAAATAAAGAACAACAACAAAAAATCAGGCTGGGGGTGTGGCTCAGAGGTAGAATGCCCCTGGGTTCAATCCCCAGCACCACAAAAAAAAAAAAAAAAAAAAAAAAAGGAAAACAAAGATACACTTCAGAAGGAAGGTCCCATAGCCGGGCATGGTGGCACACGCTTGTAATCCCTGCGCTTGAGGAGCTTAGACAGGAGGATCGCAGGGGTTCGAAGCCAGCCTCAGCTACTCAGTGAGGCTTTCAGCAATTTAGTGAGACCCTGTTTCCAAATAAAATATAAAAAAAGGTCTGGGAGTATAGCCTGGAGGTAGAAAGCCTCTGGGTTCCACCCCCAGTACCACCAAAAAAATAAATAAATAAATAAAAAAGGTCCCTGTTTAAATGGATACCGATTCCCTGTTGAGGGTTGGAGGCCTGGTGGAGGACACTGGAATGCTCCTACTGATAAATTAGCAGTGATGGGTCCGGGGCAAATGCTTGGCCTCCTCTTCTTTTGGTGAAGGGTGGGCAGGCTGGGGAAGGTCACAGAATTCTTCTGCGTAGGTACAAAGATGGCTCTTTCATTACCAACATGCATCTCAAAAGACACTTAACCTCAGTGTGCCAGTTTCCTTATTTGTAAACCAGAAACATTGGTGCCTACCTCGTCGGATTGTCATGTTCTGGACTTCCAAGCCCCCCACCATGGCCAACCAGACCCCTGTACTCACTGGACCCGGGCCCGCCTCGGGCATCCCTGCCCCAGTATTGCTCTCTCGCCACCCCAACATCCATCTCACAGAATGCCCTGAGTGAAACTTTCTTTGCTGATCCCCTCTAGTTGTTCATCCCTGAGATGGTTTCTCTGAACGAAGTGAGAAAACTGACTGCCATTTTGCCAAGTCTCGTGAGCTCCTGCCAGTCCCCCCTGCCGTAGCTCAGTCTGCACAGAGCCCCCTCTCCCTTGAAATATGCCCTCGTTCTCGGCTTGCAGGAACCTACTGCACCTGGGTTCTTGCCCTGCCTCAAGCTGCTCCTTCCCTCTCACTGTGACCTCACCCCTTCCTTGGTTTTCCTTCCTCCTATGCACCAAAGGCCGCGTATGGCTAGCCAAATCCCTTCCCAGGGCCGCAGATGCAAGCATCTCTCTGCCTGGTTGCATCCCTTGATGTTCAATTATACTTTGGACTCAAAAGGGCATTAAGAGGACTTAGGCGTGCAGAGTTTCCCACATGCTGCCTGGTCTAGTAGATATTCAGTAAATGTAGCCATTACTATCATTATTGTTATTTGCAATTTGACCCTTAGTACCACTGTAGTAGGCAGAAGTACTAATCTGAAAAGAGCAGACCAAACTCTCTCCCAGGAATCGAAGGGGGGATTGCAATCATGACGGGCCAGCCATCCTAAAAACCAGTTGCTAAACTTGATCTCCAAGTCCCCTAATTAATTAATTAGTGTTTCAGAGATTACTTCTGTTGACAGCCTTGGTGGCTTTTTGGCAAGGTTGGGTCAGCCCAAGCAAGTCCAGACTTATGGCAAATCCCACTGGCTTCTGGGATGTGAGAGGTGATCCCTGTACGCAGAAGAAGCGCCTCGTTAGAATTAATTGGGAGAACAAATGGGGGGATGAGGTCCTCTCTGCCACTGGCTTGATGGCCTTGGTGCCATAGGTCACAGGTGGAACTAAAACACCCCATAACGCCCAGCTGGTCTGATCCACTAGGCCGTTCCCAGAGATCAAAGACCTATTAGACAATAACTTCTTCCTAATTGAAAGAGGCTGGGCTTGCCATACTAAGACTTTGACTAGACCCCAGAAGAACTACGCTGGGTGCTTATTTGAGCAGGCATGGGAGACAGAGCAGCCTGGGCCAGAGCGGCGGACTGCGGACCACCTCTGCACTGGGAGTGTGGAGCTCAGGATTTCCTCTCCTGTGCATAGCTGGCTTCTCTGAGCCTGGGCTGGTCCCATGGCTGCTCTAAGCCCCTATTTCCCAGCAGAGTTAGGAGGTTGGTAAACTGGATGACCTTGAAATCCTTCCAGCTGGATGGTCTCTGATGTGGTGTCCCAGGAATTCCCCGCACAGTGTCCCTCCCTCCCCATGCAGCCAGGCAACCTCAAGAGCTACTGAAGCTCTGAGCAACGTGTTGCTGCCAGTACCTAGGGGACTCGGGCCCTTCCTAGAATCATGGGCACGGGCTGACTGCACAGCCACTGCAGGCAGCGGGAGCCCAGCCCTTCACATGCAGGTACCAGGAGCCATGGAGAACTTCTGGACCACCTGGAGCCCTCAACTCCCTTGGGAGTTCCGAGACTCAGCTTTCCCAGGGATAGGGAGGGTGTCCCGTCCTCATGACACAGTTCTGAACATGAGGTAACTGCCAGCTCATTTCACACACCACGCTCCTAAGCAGTACTGGGGTCCCCCAAGCAGGGGCCCCAGCCTGCCAGTCTCCTCCCCAGACTCTGGGGCTCAGGGGAGGGCAGCGGCTGTAGCTCTCACCCTCCAAGGACTTAGGGGCTTGGAACCCGGGTCTCCACCTCCTACTCTAAGGCTCTGGGCCTCTGGTCCTCACCTCCCCCAACTTCCCTCTTGGAACTTCACACCTCCCATGGCCATTTTGGGGGGAGGCTCCCTAAAACAGGGCCAATCCTGAAACCACAAATTCAGAAGTATCCCTCTCTGCCTGCAGTCCCAGCTTCTCACAATCTCAGGCACTTTGAACACCTCCTTCATCCTTTGCCCCCTTGGCCTGCTCCTGCCCATGGGCCCCACTCTTCTCTCGCCCCACAGTGGGCAGGGGGCTCTCCCCTCCTCGTGGGCTCTGCTCCCCCACCTCCTCTCAACATCCTCATCTGCCCTCCTGTGCACCCCCTTTGCATTTACACAAGCTCCAAGTCCTTCCTGTTTAAAAAAGGGAAAAGTAGCTGGGCATGGTAGTGCATGCCTGCAATCTTGGGAACTGAGACAGGAGGATCACAGGTTTGTAGCCTTGGCAACTTAGCGAGGCCCTCCACAACTTAGTGAGACCCTGTTTCAAAATTAGAAACAAAACAGGGCTGGAAGTGTAGCTCAGAGATAGAACGCCTCTGGGTTCAATCTCCAGTACCACACACAAAAAAAGGGAGGGTTGAGGAGTAACTAAAAGCCCTCTCGATACCACATCTGTTCCAACTGTAGGGCCTGGCTCTCTTTTTTTCTCCTGGTGCCAAGCCCACCTCAATCCCACACCTTAGGAACAGGGTTGTCTCTCGCTGCCTGAAAGACAACAGATATTCTTCAACCTCATGAAGCTTGACCTGTCCAGTCAACCCTGATGCCCAGGGCCCAGCTCTGCCCTGGCCAGGACTGCCTTTATCCCTGCAGCCCAGGCCTCTCTTGTGGATTCTAGACCTAGCGCCAACTTCCCAGGGAACCTCGTTTGCATGTTCCACAGGCTCCTCATGCCCATGGATATCCAAGTGGACCCGCTGTCCTCCCTCAAGCTGCCCCTCCTCGTGTCTCCATCTTGTTCCGTAGTACCTCCGGTTTTAAAACTAGAAAGCCAGGCGCACATCCCACCCAGCACATCCTCCCTCCCACCACATGCAATTCTTCACGAAGCCCCAAGAAGCGGCCCCACTTCTCTCTTAAAGGCCCTTCTTCTCTCCATGCCCACTGCCAGCAGCCCAGTCCAAGTCGCCATCATCTCTCGCTGGACGCCAGCCACAGCCTCCTGATGGTTCCTTCTCCAGAGCTCCAACCCAGATTCACAACGGCTCCATGGTCCTGATTTGGACAGCCCTAGGGATGGCAACTCCCTCTCTGCTTTGGCACCCAAATTCCCCACGCCACCTAGCCCGACCCCCCAGCCCAGCCTGCCTCACCTTGCTCTCAGCCTGGTCAGCTCCTGGGACCTGCCGAGTGCCACCCGCTTCAGCCCACATGTCCTCCCCACCCGGCCAACTCCAGGCCAGCCTCCAGGCCCCCGGCAGAACTTCTCCCTTCCTGATTCTTAGTTGCCGTTCTCTGTACCATCACTGTGTTTACGGCTCAACCTTCAACCCTGAGCTCAGAGCCCGGCCCACTTTCAGCCACAGTTCTAACTACAGTGCCTAGCACGGTGCTAAGGAGTTAGCACTGGATCGGTATCAGTCCTTAAAGGAGCCGACTGCATCTCCCAGCCCTCCCTGCCCTCGAGGGCCCCACTGACCTCCGACATCTGCGGGAAGAGGCTGATGGCCAGCGGCAGGGCCAGCCCGAAGGCTGCCAGGCACACGAGGCTATGCACGGGGAGGAGCAGCCGGGGACGCGCCTGCAGGAGAGCGGTCCTATGGAGGAGAGAGAAGGAGGAACCCGGTGAGGCCCAAAAGCTGCATGGGCTGGCATCGGCCACCACGCTGGGTCCCACTCATTCTCAGGGCCAGGACAGCCTCTGGCTCAGTAGACCTCGCAGAATTCTGTCTTCAAGGCCGTCCCCCACTGTCGCTCCACTCCACAGGCCTGAGGGGCATTGCCGATGGAATCCTCCACTACTTAGGCCATCAGCAAGCACTTGTGGGACACCCCCCACTGTGGGCCCAGCCATCTGCCAAGAAGGTCACATGTGCCAGGTGTGGTGGCGCATGCTTGTGACCCCAGTACTTGGGAGGCTGACACAGGAGGATCGTGCAGGTTGGAAGTCAGTCTCAACAGCTTAGTGAGGCTCTCAGCAACTTAGACCCTGTTTCCAAATAAAATATAAAATAGATCTGGAGGCATGGCTTGGGGGGCAGAAGGCCTCTGGGTTCCATTCCCAGTACCACAAAAAAATAAAAGAAGGTCACAGATGGGAGAGAGGAAAGAAGAGGCTGTGGGTCCCCACCTCTGGAGAGACAGGCAGGAGTGTAAGATCGCCCCCAGAAGAGCTTCGGAATTAAACAGAAGATAAACCAGAGTAGGTGCGGCCCCGGGGGAGAAGACAAAGCGCATGCATGCACACACACATGTACATACACATGGCTCGGGGAGCAGAAGACACCCCACTGGCCAGCTCATCAGCTTCAATCCAAGAGCCACTCATCCAGAAGCTCACCCAGAGCCAAGGGCAGAACTGCAGGGGGCAGGCAGGGCTGCGGTGAGTGCCCCCTCCCTCAGGACCCTCTGCCAGCGGCATACCCAGCTTGTCGCACGAGGTGGGACGCCTGCCAGGCAGAGAGGTGTATGAAAAGCCCCTCTCCAGGGCCTTGGGTGCTCTAGCTCTAGGAGAGAGGGGGCTCCCTGACAGAGTGGGGGCCATGCCAGCTGCACGCACCTTCATGAGTTCATTGGCGCTTTCTATTTTGTATAACCAAGCAGGCCCTTTTTTGGGGAATCCCACTTGGGGCATCCCACTTGGGGAGGCCCCAGGGTGCCGGCAGGATGGATAACTGAACCATTTGCCAGAAGATGTTTGGTGGACACTAAATCTGACCTTGGTAGCTGTACTGGCTTCCACAGGACTAGCCCTGGTGTAAAGGGGATGGAGTAGATGATCCTTTTTATTTTTTATTTTTATTTTTTTTTGGCAGTGCCAGGGAAGAAACCCAGGGCATTCTACTTTCGAACTACACTCCCAGCACCCTATTTCTTTCTTCTTTTGTTCTCTTTCTTTCTTTCCTTCTTTTTTTGCTGGTCTGTGGATGGAACCCAGGGGCATTCTACTTTCAAACTATACCCCCCCAGCCCCTTCTTTCTTTCTTTCTTTCTTTCTTTCTTTCTTTCTTTCCTTTCTTTCCTTTCTTTCCTTTCTTTCCTTTCTTTCTCTGGTCTGTGGATGGAACCCAGGGGCATTTGACTCTGAGCCCTATTTTTTATTCTTTACTTTGAAACAGGGTCTCACTAAGTTGCAGAGGGCCTCACTAAGTAGCTAAGGCTATCCATGAACTGCGATGATCCTCCAGTCTCAGCCTCCCGAATGCTGGATTTACAAGCTTGTGCTACGAGGCCTGGCCCTAGTATTATTATTTTCTTTTAGTCCTTTTATTTTTTGAAACAGGGCCTCGCTACATAGCTGAGGCTGTCCATGAACCTTGATCCTTCTCCTCCTGAATGCTGGGATTACAAGAGTGTACCACCATGCCCTGCGGAGTGGATGCTTTTGCCCCTCCACGCCTGGAGCAGACCTGGGCCTGGCCACAGGCAGGAGAGAGGCCTCCGCTATCCTTTGTACCTTGAGTGTCCCCTTAAGGCCCCTGTGTTAAAGGCTTAGTCCCCAGCTTGGCGCTATTGGCAGGCAGAGGAAACTTTAAGAGGCGGGGCCTAGTAGGAGATCTTCCAGTCAGTCACTGGGGCTGTGTTCTGGAAGGGGATAATGGGACCCCAGTCCCCTCTTTTCATTCTTTTTTGATTCCTGGACATAAGGGGAGCCGGGCTGCTCTGCCACACACTTCCACCATGATGCTCTGCCTCCCCACAGGCCAAGGCAACAGGAGCAATAGATTGATGACTGAAACTTCTAACCCTGCGCCCAAATAACCCTTTCCTCTTTGTACGTTCACTATCTAAGGTACTGGTTATAGTAATGGTAGGTAGACCAGCACAGCTCTCCTCCTCTCCCACTCCAGGGGCAGGGACCCGTGGTGGGCAGGCAAACGCCATGTCACCCCTACCTCCTAGGGCGGGGATTCCAACAACGCTTGGCCCTGAGCAGACAGCAACACTGGGAGTGAGCAGCAGTTCTTAAACGCCTGTGTGCTCTGGGATGCTGGGCAGCTGGCTGAAATGGCAATTTCTCAAGGGCTCTGGACCCTGATATCTTGGTTCAGTTGACATTAGGCCTGGGAATTTGCATTTTAAACATACCCAGTTTAAAACAGAGTCTAAAAGAGGTGATCTCCAGATTATACTTTTGAGAATCCCTGTCCGGGGATATTCCGGCTCAGGTATTGATAAAGATGCAATTACTTATTAATTCTATGCAACTTAAAGAGTTGGCCTGGCCCTTAGTAAGTGGTCATAATTGTGTGTCATTATCATCAGAATAAGTAGTAATAGTGATGGGGACTGAACCCAGCGTGTTCTTTCTACCTCTGAGCTACACCCCCAGGCCTGTTTTATTTTATATTGAAACAGGGTCTTGCAAATTGCTAAGGGCCTCACTACATTGCTGAGGCTGGCTTTGAGCCTGAGATCCTCCTGTCTCTGCTTCCCAGGTTCTGGGATTACAAGTGTGTGCCACGACACCGAGCTAAATGTGTATCGTTATTTCTGTGAATATTGCTTATGTTGTGTGGGGAAGAAATTAAGATCCTGATGGCTGAGTTATCTGTCCTCTGGCCCTCCTCACCTGCCCAGACCCTAGATCTGTCCAGCTGTTGAATTAAGCCTGAGCTGAGCTCGTGAGCAGGATTTCCACAGAATCTAGAGAGGCAGGAAAAAGGCACCTGAATCGAGCTCATCCCATCCCTCCCTCCTGTCCCGGCCAGGCCAGGCCTGCACTCTTGCCACAATCGGCCCAAGGCAAGGAAAGGGGCTGGTCTGGGCTTCCTCAGGAGGCAGGAGGGGCTGGAGCAAGGCCCAGACCAGCTGAGGGTTTGGGGCTTACATCAGCTGCAGAGGACTAGGGCTTGCTCTCAACTCTTTTTGCACACAGGCTGTGGAATGCCAATGCCAGGCTGACTTCCTGCTCAAGTGGCAGTGACTGAGGGTGTGAATTCCAGAAGGCACAGCTCCAAGGGCCGCTGAGGGCAGGGGTGGTTGACAGGGAAGAGTGGAGGGAGAGAGTGACGCTCCGCTCCCTCTTCAGCAGGTAAGGCAGGCCAGGGCTCAGTCCTTGGGATTTGGGGTGGGGGACACTGCATAGATAAGCTCTCCTGTGGCCTGTGACCTGGGCTCCTGTCCTAGGGATGACTGGTTGGCTGAAGTCTCTTCTGGGCAGGGAGTCCAGGAAGCCCCAGGCCCATTCTTCCCACTTGAGAAGCAGGCTGGCCCAAGGCTGCAGCCAAACCTAAGCTACGGAGGAGACCCAGCCCGGAGCCAAGCAAACACAGCAGGGCGGGGGAGGGGCGGAGGAGAGGGAAATGGCGGGGAGGGCTGGGAGAGGCAGCTGGGGGAGTTAAAATATGCAGATGGAGAGATGTGCGAATGCTGGATAAAGGAAAGACCCGGATACTGGGGAGTGAATGGGGATGGACTCAGACACCCACTGCGGGTGTGGCCAGTCACCCACCAAGCTTAGGCCCAGCCTGGTGCATTTTTAGGGCTATCTCGGGGCAGGGGTGCAGGGCTGGGGAGCCAGCTGAGCCCTCCTGACCCAGCATGTGAGCCTGTTGCTGAGCTGGGGGATTACATCTGGGGGCTCCTCTGGCTCTGGTTGGTGGTTGCTGCAGGGGAGGGTGTGTGCCTGCATCCCTTCTGAGCATCCCTGGCTCTGGGCTGCCTCACTTTCCTTTCAGTCTCCAGTCAAGGACAGTGGAGCTCACAGAGTTCTCACCTCTCTTCGATCCTCTCAAGAAGCCCAGGCTCTTGGGCTGCGGGTGCTCCTCCTACAGAAGATAATGTGGGGCCGGAGGCAAGCCACCGGGTCCCAGCCCCTGCCGCCACACAACAGCTGGTCGACCCCATGGCGGCACATTCCTCCAGCACTTGGAGCAGTTTTAGTTTGCGCTCCATTAATTTGCAAGTAGGCTGCTTTGTAAGTGTTCTTTTGTCTTTTTTCTCTGGCTGTCCGGAATTCCTCACCCAACCCAGGCTCCCCAAGGGTGGGGGCTGCCTCTCCCATAGGGCTCCTCAGTAAAGGCCCTGCACCAGCACCCAAAGACCACCGGGTGCTTGGCAGGGCCCCGGTAAAGAGCTAAAATGGTGTAGATGGTGCAAAGCCCCAGGGAGCAAGGTGCTGAGGGGCAGAGTCCTCATTTCCCAGGTGGGAACCCAGGTTGAGGCTATGATGTCAATAGCCTGGCAGAAAGTGATAGAGAAGGAACCTAGCTTTTATTTCCCTACCAGAAGTCTCAGTCCACCCCGCCACGTGGTCCTACCTCTCTTTCCTGTGGCTCTAGGGTATGTATGAGATTAATGTCTCTATGAGGGTGCAGACTGGGTCTTGTTCATCTTGATATTCCTGAGGCAACTCGGACTGGACTCTTCTTCTCCCCAACCACCCTCCCAAGAACTCCAGGGAAGGAGTTCAATCACCAGGCTGCCAGGAGCGCCAAACAGCTAACCTTTCAGCTGTCTTACACAATGGTGGGCTTCTGTGGACCCTGAGTGGGGCTGGACCATGTGGCATCTCAGCCACTACACAGATCCCTGGCTGGGGAGGTTCAGAACTAGAATAATTTTCATGCCATCTCCCAAAGCCAAATTTAAGTCCCCAAACCATCCTTCCACTTTCTGCAAACCCAACTTAGATGCAAATTGGGAAGGCATCACAGATCATGTTTCTTCCCAGAAAATTCCCACAGAAGGAATTGGCCCAACCAGCCTCCCACCTCCTCCTGCTGGTAGTTCTCAGGATACCTGTAGAATGTGCTGGGAATACACCAGCCTGAGACAGGAAGGACTTCAGCCCGGGTTTGTCCCTCATCCTAGCAGAGAATGTCCTGCAATGCTGCAGCCCAGCGAGTTCCCTTGAGGGTGTAAAACCACCCTCATCAGTACTGTTACAGGGGCCATAGGTGGCTGAGACTCCAACCTTCCTGGGTGACTTTCCTGAGCCTCGGGGGTGAGGGGACCAGCTTGCCATAAATCCCTACCTGTGAGTAAGGAAGCTTCTTTGCTTATCTTAAGTGAGTGTTCTGTCTCCCCAGATGGGTGCAAGCGACGGGCAACGGTTGGCCTCACAGTTCCATAATTCAGTACTCAGCAACCTTTGAAGACAGAGCCCCACCTTCTCACCTGCCCCCATCTCCTTGTGTGCACCCAGTCACTGGGATTTAGGGATAACCTCAGTTCATGATGGGATGGTCAACCCATCATGTACACACACAAAGAAATTGCCCTCTCAACCTGTTTGTTTTGGTCTGTTGCAATTTTCTTGACCACAACACTCACACACACACCCCCCCACACACACACACACTCACAGAGGCTCTCTGCCCTTTTCTAGGGCCAGGGATGGACACACTGGTACATAGGGCCCCCTGTGAGTATGCCTTCTTCAGCCAGCCTGGACTCCCCAGCATCCAGCGAACAGTCCTACACCCAGCCCAGACAGCCCTCCTTTCTGCAGAGCCCCCATCCTGCTCACTGAGCCCCTCTCTGGAGACCAGCTCTCCTTGCTGCTGGGCCCAGGGCACTCCCTCCTCTCCAGGTCACCTTGGCCCATCACCTGCTGCGCAGTCTCACCTGCAGCTGACCTGTGCATGGCGCTCGCCCATCTCCTTGGTAACAATACAGGCTCCAGGTCAGGTCCCTGATCCGTCCCCCCCCCCCTCCCATCTCCATGCAGGGCAGGACCCTCACTCATGCACGTTATGACGTAGCCTGAAGACTGGAGAGGCAGCCCAGGTGGCCCAGCCAGGCTCTACAGCCCACTACTGACCACCCTGGCTCTACTGTTCCCTAACATGCAGTAGGACACAGATGACACCTCTCCTTGTCTTCTTTCCAAATCCGTGAAATGGGGACATCATAACACATTACTGCACTGTTTTGAGGTTTAAACCTGACCATTCATTCACTCATTCATTCATTCAACAACTCTTCCTGACCTCTACTTTGCACCAGACTACATTCTAGTGGAGCAGAAGGATAACAAACAACTAGATAAATAATCTTGGACATCAATCAGTGCTGCAGAAAAAGAGAAGGCATTGCAAGGGGGAAGGAAGTGATGGAGGCTATTTTTATGGGTGGTCAGGGGAAAGCTCTCAGAGGCGGTGACATCTGAGCAGAGACCTGGCTGAGAGAGGACTAGGATGTAGTAAGTGCTTGGGGGTGTAGCTCAATGGCACAATGCTTGCCTCGTGCATGTGAGGACTTGGGTTCAATCCCCAGCACCATGAAATAATAATAATAATAATAATAATAATAATAATAATTATAATTATAATTATTATTATTTGCTAATTGTTACTACCATTAGGATTATAAGATCAAGAAATCAGGTGAGAAGTCCTTGTCCCAGAACCCCCCAGGGAGTGCCCCTTAACCCTGTCCTTATCCTACACCAATCCAGTCTCTTGAGGAGCCCCCATGGCAGCACCCATAGGAAGAAGGACACACCTTCCCAGCCTTGCCTTCTCCTGGGTCTACACTTGCCCCCAGGGCCTGCCTGGCCCCCTCCCCAGCTCAGCCTCTCCTTCCAGAAGCATATCGGTCTCCACGACTCAATTTCACACTCACTCATTACTGGAATCGCTGTTATTGGTAATATTATGTTCTCTTATTTCTTTACAGTCAAAACAAATATGTGTCCTTAGAACATCCCTCTGAGCGAGGCCCGGAGGTTATTACTATTTGTGTTTTACAAGTGGAGCAACCGAGGCTCGGCGAGGTGGTGATGTGGCTCATGGCGGCTGCCTGCAGGGCTGGCGCTGGTCCTGAGGCTAGCCTTCCTACCAGGATCTCACAGTGGTCCGGCACTGTCCACTAAGACACACACTCACACCTACACAGACACTCACACACAGAGACAGCAGCTCCCTATCCCTTGCGCTGCACCCACACACACCCCCACCCCCAATGTCCTCCCCAGCAGTCCCTCTGTCCCAGCTGTCCACTCACTTCTCCAGCATGGACATGACGATCGGGGGGAGCACCAGGATAGGCATGGGCAGGACCACCCGCGTCAGCGCCGTCTCCAGCAGGGCCTGAGGGGTGAGACAGGCTGTGATTGTGATGACGGGTGGGGGATGGCCACCTGGCGGCAGCCTCACCCCAGAGCCCCCAGGTGTGGGGTGTGCTGCTGCTAAGCACATCTGGCAGCGTGGAATTATTCATGGAATTGCTCACAAAGCCAGATTCCAGGCAACAGAAAAAAGCCACCTCTGTCTTCTCACCAAGCACATTTGGAAAGAGCGGATTCCTGTCACCTGCCACTGTGTGGGGGAGGGGTGGTAACAGAAGCAGCCCCAAGAAGGGGCCTGGGCTCTGGGAGGTCCGCCAGGTGTCAGGGAGCAGCCTCCCTGGCCCAGGATGCGGATGCGGATGTGGATGCAGATGCGGATACGGATGCGGATGCAGAGGAGGGTCTGATGCTCTCAAAACAAAGCAGGTACCAGAAAGCCCAGAACAAACCTGGGCCCCCTGAGCCAGGCAGCTAAGGGAGGGCAGAGATTCTGGGGTTTACTTTATTTATTTATTTATTTATTTATTTATTTATTTATTCGTGGTACTGGGGATGGAACCCAGGGGCATTCTACCTCTGAGCTACACCCCCAACTCTATTTTATTATTCTTTATTTTGAAACAGGGTCTCACTGAGTTGCAAAGGGGCTCACTAAGTAGTAGCTGAGGCTGTTCGCGAACCCTCTCAGCCTCCCAGAGGCTAGGATTACAAGTGTATGCCACCATGCCCAGCTTGGGGTTTACTTTAAAATATGTGTGTAAATATAGATATAAATATATAGAGAGATTTGTCATCCCTCAAAACAATAATTTAGAAGCTCTTGTCTTTGTTGGCACAGGATGAGTCTTTCTTAGTGACAAGAATTGGCTTTGAGAAGGGGACATACTTTTTTTTGTGTGTGTGGGTCTGGGATGGAACCCAGAGGCATTTGACCTTCGAGCTACAACCTCTGCCCAATTTTTTTTTTTATTCATCATTTGGAAACAGGGTCTCACTGAGTTGCGAAGGGCCTCACTAAGTAGCTGAGGCTGTCCGCAAACCGCGATCCTCCAGTCTCAGCCTCCCAAATGCTGGGATAACAAGCATGCACCACCATGCCCAGCTAAGAAGGGGACATACTTTTGCTGAGCTCTTGCAGGGCTCCCATCCAGGGTCTGCCTGGACCTTGCTCTCTGGGGTCCTCATAGGGCAACAGCCTGGGGCCCAGCCTGGTGGCAGTTCTGTTTAGACGGCCATTGTGGGAAGTCCTGTTAGCCTTGTGGGCTCCTGTCCTCAATAGGTGTCAAGTAATGGCAGAGCCCGTGGACCTTTTTCCCCCAGACAGCAGGGGACAAACTGAGCCAGGTGCAGGAAGCCCAGGGCTGCAGAAGAGCTTGGTTTCCCTGGCCGGTTGGCCCAGTCAAGGGAGTTATCACATTACCTCTCTCATAGCAGCTCGGGAAAGGGATAAGGTGGAGGTAGGAGGTTGGGGCCAGATAGAAAATTGAGGCTAAACCCTCTCTTTCAGCTCAGTGCTGAAAAACTCTCCGAGGAAGCCAGATGTGGTGCCGCACACTTGTAATCCTGGCATTCGAAGGCTGAAACAGGAAGACTGCAGTTTGCAGCCAGCCTCAGCTACTTAGTGGGGTTCTTTGCAACTCAGTGAGACTCTGTTTCAAAAAATAAAGAATAAAAAATAGGGTTGGGGGGTGTAGCTCAGGGGAAAAATGCCCCTGGGTTCCATCCCCAGTACAAAAAAAAAAAATCCTCTCCCAGGAACTTCCCGAGTCCTTCATGGTCAGTGTCAAGAAGGCCAGGGTAGGGGCAGAGGATGTGAGTGCAGCCCCAGCTCCTTTCTTTGGTAGTCCAGATGGGCACAGAGGCTGTTTGGGAGAGGACACGGGGACCAAGGAGGCTCTTCAGGCTGAAGGCTTCAGGCGAGATTTCATGGGCCCCACGTGGGATTAGGTGGGAGGTGTTGAGAGACAGTGGCTGGGTGTGCTCGGCCATCTCAGGGCTGACCACTTGCCCCAGTCCAGCACTCAGATGCCAGAGCCCAGGGTGGCAGGCCGACCCACAGCCCCACATCAGGAGGAGGCTGGGAAAGCACAGGTAGTGCAGGCACTGACTGTGCAACCAGAGGTGAAGCAGGGTCTTGTAACAAAACATTCTTCTCTCAGCTGCAACAGCCTGAAATCCCTAGAGGGGCCGGGCTCCCAGCTCGCCAGCTCTGCAGAGGTGCCTATTAACAGGCCACAAGCAACTAGCGGCCAGCTTCCCGGTCGTACCCCAGAGGAAGCAAAGGCCTAGGGATGGAGAGAGGGCTCTCGGGGAGTCCCCTCTGCCCTCACCAATTAACACCTTGTCTGAGGAGCTGTGTCCTGAGGGGCTGAGTCAAGAAATAGAGGCGAGGTTGGAAAGAAGTGAAGGACTATCTGGGGGCCAGGCCTAGCTGGGGAAAGACTTTGAGGCCCCATGTTCATACAGGTGGGGGAGGGGAAGAGGGGGCAGGAACGCAAGGCCGGGGTGCCGGGAGAGAAGCCCCCCTCCCCCCCGTGCCCCTCGCCCCAGGCAACTTACGTGTCTGGCTGCGATCTTGGAGGAGCCCACGAGGTTGCCGTCAGTGTCCAAGACATCGATGCCCTCCTCCAGCTCCCCGTACCGCATCAGGACCACGTTGCAGATATTGGCACTGGCTGGAGAGAGAGGGGCAGGGGCAGGAGTGAAGGGGAGCTGGCGGTCGCCTCGGGGCACAGCTCCTCCTGTGCCAGGCCTCCCCAGCCCTGCCACAAGGGCCTGCATCAAGGTTTATGCTACGAAGGGTGTGTGTGTGTGTGTGTGTGTGTGTGTGTGTGTGTGTGTGTGTGTTGTGCCCAAAAGCCTGGTGAGGGATTTGAGGCTCTCGGGAACCTGGGGAGCAAAGGTGGAAAATAACAGGTGTTAGAGGAGAAATGGTCTGCTTAGAGAATTGCCACCGGATCGAGGGTGCTTTCCTCTCCTCTGGGGCAGGCCCCACGGCAGGTGGGGCGGATGCCCATCTGGGAGGGCTCTCTGGCCTCCACATGCGTTTCCCCCGGGGTCTGAGGTTCCACCACCAGTAACCCCTCGGGCCACCCCATCCTCTTGAAATGCCAGTCCCCACACTCAGTCCCTGTGCCTCACAGTGAATCAAGTTCCCAGAGATTTGTGTCCCTGACAGCAGGTGCCAGAGCAGGCAGGAACCTCAGTGCTCACCCAGCACCACCCCCTCATCATATGGATGGAAAAGCAAGGCTGGAGGGGGGGGTTACTTATCTGAGGTCACGTTGCTCAGTGGGACAGGGCAGAAAAGCTACAGTCCTAAACCTCCAGGTGCCCAGGGCGCTGAAGCTTTGGGGGACACGTTCATCCAGTGTTTGACTTCCTTGTTTGGCCATGCCCCTCTCTGCCTCGGCTGAGATCTCACAGGGACCTGGGCTGAGGGGAGGTCCTGGCTCCTTAGGTGAGCACTGGACATGGAGTCTCCAGGCCCCCTTTGGCGGGCCACTAGCGTAGGGTGCTTCTTCCGGCTCGTGTGCGCTGGGATGCGTGAGGCGCAGCCCTGCTTCAGGATGGAAGTGGGGAGACTTGGGGGTGGTGGGCGGGTGGGAAGTGGGGGTGACAAATGCAGAGCCCGCCCGCTTCACTCCTCCCCCCAAAGCGCCTTGCTGTGTTTAAAGTTTTAATTTTTGCTAATTAATGTCAATTAATTTTGTATAATGAGTGTTTAATTTTGGGGAGTGTGTGAGCCTGGGAGCGACTGCAGTTCTGGGCTGTGAACACTGATTAGCATCAGCACCTGCTGCTTCCCCCACTCCAGTGGGGGGGCACTGGGTTTGGGGAGCTGGAGGGCCCAGTGGGCAGGCAGAGTGAGAAGGAGCCCACGCACGCTCCCGGGGCTGAGCCGGCAGCTGGGGAGCCCAGTGGCCTAGGGTGCTCACAGCTGGGGGACAGGGCTCTGCAGCTGAGGGGTGGCTTGACACCCCGGGGTCTCTGGAGCCTCAGTCTCCCATTTTAAGAAAGTCGGGAGGCGGAATAAACCCAGGCGAAGACTGAGCGGCTCTGCAATCTTTGGAGGGGAAAAGCAGGAGAGCAAATACAGCTCTCACATGTATTTAGAGCACGGATGCCATCTTTGAGCGTCCCTGCCGTCGCCACCCGCCATTCCGCTGCGCTAACCACAGGCAGACACTCTCGGCTGGGACTCAAGCCTTGCGCCCCTCCACCTGTCTTAAACAGTGGCTCACAACCAGGGGCGATCTGGGGAGAAATTAGCCACGCCTGGAGACATTTTTTATGGTCACAATCTGGGAATGGGGGTGGGGTTGCTACTGGCATCTAGTGGGTAGAGACCAGAGAGACCGTCAGCCTCCTGGGATGCACAGGAGGCCCCACCACGAAGGGTTACTTGGTAAAAAAGAAAAAACCCTTGTTTTAACCACAGCCAGAGATGAATTAGGAAGGTCAACCTAAGTAAAGGAGATTCCAGGCAGCAGGGGACCCGGAGGAGGGGCTGGGCGCCTGGGCTTGGGGTCATCTTGCTCAGATTCCAGTTTCTGCTCCGTGTCTCTCCCGGTTCACCTCCAGAGATGAGCTGATGCCAGTCCAAGGATGGTCAGGATTCAGGGCTCAGGAAAGCCCCCCCAGGGTGGCCTTGGGAAGCTGGCACCTGGCCTCTGTGTTGGTGAGATGCCCTCTAGTGGCTGCAGGGATGTTCTGCATCCCCCATTCCCCTGGGGCTGCCAGACCCTCAGTGCCCAGGAAAACCAAGAAACACCACTAGAGGGGACAGTGGGGTTTCCTGCCCTGAAGGGCACCGATCCCTGCCTTCTTAGAATGCCCCCCACTGCCACTGCCAGCCACCGTTCCAGGAAGGGCAAGAGTGCAGGAATGTGGTTGTAGGAATGAGCATCCCCTAAGGTCAGGGCTGCCAGCTCAGTGCGAACACTTGAGCCCAGCTCCTACTGGGCCTTCTGAAGCATAAACGGGCAGGCAGCGTTTAGGGTCTCCATGGGATCTCTGGGCGCACACAAAATGTCAGCCTCTGTACCCGCCCCACACCAGGGCAGGGGAAGGGGAGACAGCTCAATTGTCTCCAGCCCCCATTTTGTGTGTACATGTGTAGAGGAGACAAAGAGAGAGTGGTCTTGGAAACCGTGGCAGACCAGTCCCAGGCTCATGGTGGCATCTCACTGACTCTCTACAATTTCCAAATGTAGAATGCCGGGACAGCAGGACAGGGCAGGACTTTGGTTCAAAAGCAAAACCATGGGAGACAAAAGACGCAGCACAAAAGGAATCAGCCTCTCTCCTTCCCACAGACAGCCTCTCCAAGGACACTCATGGGGACCCATGATGCCCCTCTCATTTAAACTTCTGGGATGGGAAAAAGATAGAGAAAGCCCTAAAGCCCACCTCTGGATGATGGCAACTTCTGGGCTCCACCCTAGAATGGCGCTGATGCCTACGCCCATGGCGTCGCCCTACCATCTCTTCTGTTCACTGATTTCTGTTGGGGTCTATTATTAAGCACCTCTGTATGTGCAAGCTACTAGCCTGCCCCGTCTTCAGCAAAAAGAATGCCAGCCTGGTAGTGATTTCCTTCCCATGGTCTGAGAACTTTTGATTCTGCCTTATCCCTTTCAAACCTTTCCAGGTTCTTCCCATCTCACTCCTGGGAAGTCTAGCTCCTAGAAAGGGACACTGAGACACTTAGATCCTAAGTGTGTGTGTGCATGTGCGTGTGCAAGAGAGAGAGAGAGAGAGAGAGAGAGAGAGAGAGAGAGAGAGAGAGAGAGAGAGAGAGAGAGAGAGACCCCAACCACAACCATGGGTCTCCTTCCTGACACACCAGCAAGATCTACTATTGACGGTATCAGCAGGTTAATTAAGCAGTCTGTTAGTGATAATGTTAAGAAAGCTGGCACATTTTCAACTCAGATTGACACCATTCAAGACTTAGGCATAACTGATGTTGGAGCAGCCATGCTAGGAGATGTCATGGAATGAGAGAGAGAGGGAGAGAGAGATTGCTTCGTGCTGATAGCAAGCTCAGTGTCGCGTCCTGAGGAAATATGCTCTTGACTGCTGCAGATGTTCTCACATCCAACCCACTGCGATGCAAAATCATGCAGATTGTGAACAGCTAATGAAGCACCCAGTGTAACAGGGACAGTGTGGGGAAGAAGAAAACGCAGTAGCCCAATGCGCAGGAGAGTTCTGAGCAGGAAGGCCACAGGGCAGCTGGCTCCCGACCCAGCACAGAACAGACAAGGAGGTCAGTGCAGTAGCCCAGTCCAGCGACGCGCCCACCTGTGTTGCATGCCGATGGGTGGGAAAGCCGTGGTATCAACTCTCAGGGCGGGAGACCATTCAAATACACAGGTAGATCAGTGGCCTATTGATTCAGGGAAAATAAGCTACTGTAACTCCTCAATTCTGATGCATTTCCCCATATCTTAATGTTTTAAAAATCACGATGTGCCTTACAATGGATGTTGGGGGCGCTAGGGCAGGGGTGCTTACCCTACACTATTATTGCCTGTTCCTGCGTGAACTTAGCCACGTGCAGAGGAATCTCTTCATTCAAGTGTCACCTCAGCCGACCACAGTGATCCACACAGAATTTGAACTTAAACTTAGATTCCTAATTGTTGCCTAAAACATCTTTTTCAAACTTACACTAGAATGGTGCAAGGACATGAAAAGTTATTGTACATGCAGAAGATCGTCTGCCAGATACCAGGCAATGCAATTAAAGGCAGTAGAAATTGCCAAACCATAGATAGCTACCCTAAAGAAATGCTTGCCCATATGCACAAAGAGACATTTACAAGGATGTTAATTATAGCACTGTTTGTAAGAGCAAATAATTAGAAACAACCTAAATGTCCACCATTAGGGAACTCACATGGGAAGATCTCCAAAACAAATTGTTATGTGAAAAAAAAGCTACTGAGTATGTGATGATTTACTGTATGAAAAACCCTGTAATTGGTATACACATATATATGTGTGCATAAATCCACAGGTAATATTTTGAAAGGCTCGTAGCTCACAGAGCGCTGCCCTCGAAGAAAGGAAGTCAATTTGAGACTTTGGGGTTATTGAAAAACTTCCACTTTTTTATGCTAAATGTTTCTATATTGTTTGACTTTTTACAATAGAGTGTGATTATGTTTGACTTACCTCAAAAGCCATCTTAGAAATATGACAGTCAAGATCTATTTTCAATTCATATTATAAGAAATGAGAAACTGGAAAAATATATTTATTATCCATGATAAACAAAGGACCACTGATATTAAGATATAAAGAGTAATGGAATTGACTTCCAACAGCTGTTCTACCACCAAAAGATTAGTCCAGAGGAATAGTGATTACCATTCCCTTGGTGGTGATTGGTCCAGAAAGGGACACGTGACCCAAACCTAGCCAATGAGGGACATCTTCTGGGGATCCTGGGAAAAGTCTCCTCCCATTTGAGAAAGGGTAGCAGGCAGACACAGCCTTTTGTCCTCTGGACACAGTTGGGTCCAGGTGTGATGCTTGGAATTGCTGCTGCCATCTTACAACTATGAGAGGGGTGCTAACTTGAAGATGAAACTCACTGCATGATCGGCAGAGCAGAGTCAGAAGGAAGAGAGGAAGGGCCTGGCCGCCTCACATAAGGCTCATGCTTTATAAAATAAATTCCTTTATCACTTAAGCCAGTTTAAGTGGAAGGTTTCTGCTCATTTCAGCTCAAATCATCCATGCAATAAATAAAGTTTTAGAAATTATTAAGAAAAAGATGGAGTGATCAAAATCACAGGAAAATATATGAATTAAAATGCATAAATATTAGCCGGGCGTGGTGGCGCACGCTTGTAATCCCCGCGCTTGGGAGGCAGAGACAGGAGGATCGCGCAGGTTCGAAGCCAGCCTCAGCTACTTAGTGAGGCTCTCAGCAACTTAGCGAGACCCTGTTTCCAAATAAAATATAAAATGGGTCTGGGAGTATAGCCCGGAGGTAGAAAGCCTCTGGATTCCACCCCCAGTACCACCAATAAATAAATAAATAAATAAATAAATAAAATCCATAAATATTGCCAGGCGTGGTGGCGCATGCTTGTAATCCCTGCGCTTTGGGAGGCGGAGACAGGAGGATCGCCCAGGTTCGAAGCCAGCCGCGCTGGCTTGAGAGACCCTGTTTCCAAATAAAAAAGTATAAAATAGGTCTGGAAGTATAGCCCGGAGGTAGAAGGGCTTCCAGAAACCCCAGTACCACAAAAAAAAAAAAAAGCATAAATATTTCAAAAACGAATGCACATGAACTCAATCTTATTATTAGTCAAAAACAGATTTCTGAATCTAAGAAAATAATCAATTTGCAAACTTCTTTACATGTTTCAGACACTAATTCTCTTTGAGTAAATGGTTTACAAATGGTTACTCCTGGCCTGTGGCTTGTTTTTCCCACTTTGCTGAAGATGTCTTTTGTCATGTAATTGACTATTTCATCAAATAAGCAATTTTTTCTTTTTTTGGCATATGCTCTTTGTGTCATTAAGGAATTCTACTACTAATCTGGGCATGATGGCACATGTCTGTAATCGCAGTACTTGGGAGGCTGAGACAGGAAATTCAAGGTCAGCCTGGGCAACTTAGTGAGACCCTGTTTCAAAATAAAAAGTAAAATAGAGCTGGGCTTGTAGCTCAGAGGTACAATGTCCCTGGCTTCAATCCCCAGTACTGCCAAAGAAGGAGGAGGAGGGAGAGGAAGAGGGGGAGGAGGGAGAGGAGGAGGGGGAGGAGGGGGAGGAAGAGCTATGCTACTCCAATGTTCCTCTACATTCTCTTCAAAAAGTTAAAAAATTTTACTTTTTAAATTTAGGTCTTTATCAAAATTTATTTTTGTATATGATTAAAAACCAGGATCTCCTTCTTGTTTCCTTCTACCTGGAAACCCAAATGCCCAATAAAGTTAAGAAAGGATGCTAACCATAGTAGGAATTGGGAAAATACAAATTATATGCGAAACAACCCATTTCAGATGGACAAAAACCTTAAAAGATAAATAATTCCAAGTGCTGCCGAGGTATTGAAGAAGACATAGGGGAACAAATGTCCATGCCCTGCAGGTGCAGTCAGAGCCAGCATGGCAATTCCTAGTAAAGCTAGAAATGGGTCCAGTCTCTGACATGCTCATCCTGCTCCTAGATTCTAAGCTGAAATCAAAGCTGAGGTAGGGCTCAGATCGGTTTCTTTCTGTTTTCAAGTTCCATGGTGGATATGATACAAAGATTTGAAAACCCCCGCCCAGGGAGAACTGCTTGTCGGTCACACAGATGTGTGTACAAGGTTATCTGAGCAGGACCGTGCGTAAAGAAAAATGAAACGACCTAAACACCCCTGAATGGTCCACGGTGGCTAGTCACACAGCAGAATACCCAATGGATGGATACGGATTAAGATAGATAAAATCTCAAGACCGCAATGAAAAGCAAGTTTCAAAACGATATGTATAGCATGGTGGAATAAATGTCAATGTTTAAAGCAAGTTGGGTGTGGTGGCACACACCTGTAATCCCAGCTACTGCCATGGCTGAGGCAGGAAGATTGTAGGTTTGAGGTCAGAGGGTGGTAACTTAGTGATGCCTTGTTTAAAGGGCTGAGGATGATTGGGCGAGGTAGTGCACACCTGTATCCCCAGTACTTAGAAGGCCGAGACAGGAGCATCACAGGTTCAGAGCCAGTCTCGGCAACTTAGGGACGCCCTCCCCAACTTAGTGAGACACTTAAAAAATTAGACAGATATAGATAAGGCTGGGGATGCAGCTCAGAGGTAGAACACCAATGAGATCAATCCATAGTAACTCACACATGCACACACACGCATGCACGCACGCACACACGCACACACGCACACACGCTTGAGATAGAGCTGAGCAGTAGAGCTCTTGCCTAGCACGTGTGAGGCCCTGAGTTCCATCCCCAGGACTGGAAAACAATATCCTAAATGGAGGGCCTTGAGTATATCTAGCATTTCCTTTTTCTCTTTCTTTCTTTCTTTCTTTCTCTCTTTCTTTCTCTCTTTCTCTCTCTCTTTTCTCTTCTTTTCTTTTCTTTTCTTTTCTTTTCTTTTCTTTTCTTTTCTTTTCTTTTCTTTTCTTTTCTTTCTTTCTTTTGGTACTGGGGATTGAACCCAGGGGCATTCTACCTCTGAGTACACCTCCAGCCCTTTTTATTTTCTTTGTTTCAAAACAAGTCCTCGCTAGGTTTCCAAGAGTCTCCTTAAGTTGATGAGGCTGACCTCAAACCTGTCTCAGCCTCCTGTCTCAGCCTCCCAAGTCCTGGGGTTACAAGCATGTGCTACTGTGGCTAGTTCAACTTTCATAATTTTTAAAAATATCCATGAAGTGAACTATTGCTGCTGTTAAAAAAAAAAGGTTAAGTTAAAATTTTATGACTTCCATGGAAAGACATCCTAAATTTATTGTGAAGGCAAAAAGTAGTTTACAGACAAGGATACATATTTGATCCCATTTATATTCAATTATGTTTAAATGGATATAATATATAATATACAAGCACAGATTCATATACATTTAAGTGTTTCCTTGAGTTTGGAAGGATATATATCAAACTTATCTCTGGAGAGAGAAGTAAGACTATTTAAACAATTAAATGTTATCAGAAAAAAAATAGAACCATTTTCATTAATGAACAAAGTACTCAGGCAGCAACCAGGAGACTGGAGTTTTTCTTTCTTTTTTTCTTCCTTTCTTTCTTTCTTTTCCTTCCTTCCTCACTCCTTCCTTCCTTCCTTTCTTTTTTTTTTATGCAGTACTGAAAATTGAACCCAGGGGCATTCTACCTCTGAGCTACACCCCAACCCTATTTTATTTTTATTTTGAAACAGGGTCTCACTGGGTTGATGAGCATCTCACTACTTGCTGAGGCTATCCTCAAACCTGTGATCCTCCTATTTCAGCCTCCCAAGTACTGCATGCGACACCACACCAGGCTGAGTTCCCACTTTTAACTGCAGACCAAAGCCGGACACAGCAATGGCAAATTTTACTTCTTCACCTGCACAAGGGACCGGCATTCCTGGCCTCGCTCCCCTCCTCTCTCTTCCCTTCCTCCTTCTTTCCCTGCCTCACTCCTTTCTACTATTTTGCAGGTAACATGTGCATCTGGTAAATTATTCAAATTGGATAAAAGAGTGAATAATAAAATGTAAGTCTCTTTCCCAACCATGACCACCTTCTCCGGGCTTTCATGTCCTGCCAGAGATGCGTCTACATTTACAGTGTGCATGCATGTGCAGCAGCACCTGCCTACGAGCTCCCACACACACGTTCTCACACACACATTCTCTCACACAAATGGCAGAACACAGCTCTTCAGCCTTTATAGGACGATTATTGAATGAGGATGTCGACCCTAATATTTGCTCCATTTCACAATATCCCTGCTACTCCACCTTAGAGGTGGTGCTAAATGGCACAGATCTCCTTTTCAATAAGCTTGAGACCCTGGGGAAGAGTTTCACAACCCATACTCAAGTGTCACCAACTCAGGACTGGGAATTCCTGGACTGAAAAGTCTGCCTGTAAACCTAGGTGCAGGCTGACTCTGAGGTTGGGACTCTCTTAATAGAAGATTCCTGCTAAGGCACCCGTCTTCTGGAAGGCTACCTTTTTTGTGTGTGTGTGGGTCTGGGGATGGAACCCAGAGGCATTTGACCTCTAAGCTATACCCCCTGCCCTATATTTATTCTTTATTTTGAAATAGGGTCTCACTAAGTTGCAGAGGGCCTCACTAAGTAGCTGAGGGTGTCCGTGAACCACGATCCTCTAGTCTCAGCCTCCCTAATGCTGGGATTACAAGCGTGCGCCACCACACCCGGCTTTGGAAAGCTCCCTTTTATCACAGGTACTCCCTAGCATGAGACCCTGCGACCCTCCCCATTAGCCAGAAGCTAAAGCTCAGGCCCTAAGCTCATACTCAAAGCTCCAACCTGCTCCCTCCTGCCTTCATCACCCCCACCCCTACACACACACACATTCTGTGCTTCTGGCTTTCTCTGCCATCTAAATTTTAGGAATAATAAGATCTGTGAATTGGAAGGCCATTCATTCGATAAATATCTGCTGGGCACCTACTGTATGCCAGATCCCGGGCCAGCTGCCCAGAAACAGGTGATGTGGCCACGTGTAAATGTCCCACACAGCTTTCTGGGCTACTCTGCTAATCAAATATTTCCCTTAAACCCAGGAGTCAGACAGCTCATTCCAATAAAAGACTCATTTTTTTCAAAAGCTCCTATTCTTCTTGCTAGGCTCCCACAAACTGGAGTTCCTTTGGTTATAGACTCTCTTCTGGTGGATAGTGAGGACTGACCGAGGGGCATTCTACCACTGAGTTACACCCCAGCTCTTTTATTTATTTATTATTTATTTATTTGGTAGAACTGGGGATGGAACCCTTCTACCTCTGGGCTACACTCCCAGACCTATTTTTATGTGTTTTAAATTTGGAAACAGGATCTCTTAAGCCAGTGTAGCTGGCTTCGAACCTGCGCAGTCCTCCTGTCTCCGCATCCCAAGCGCGGGGATTACGAGCGTGCGCCACCACGCCCGGCCAGCTCTTTTTTTTTTTTTTTTTTTTTGGTGGTGGTACTGGGGTTCCTGGAAGCCCTTCTACCTCTGGGCTACACTCCCAGACCTATTTTATATTTTTGAAACAGGGTCTCTTACACCAGCTCGGCTGGCTTCGAACCTGTGCGATCCTCCTGTCTCCGCCTCCCAAGCGCGGGGATTACAAGCGTGCGCCACCACGCCTGGCTCCGGCCGGCTCTTTTTATTTTGAAACAGGGTCTTGCTAAGTTGCCTAGGTTGGTCTCTAACTTGCGATCTTCCTGCTTCAGCCTCCAGAGTAGCTGGAATTATAGGTGAGCATCATTGTGCCCCGTACGCCCGTTTTTGGACATTCTATCTTTAGAAATGCAGCTGAAATCTGAGGAAATTTCATCAGAGCCACACACCACAGGGTGGATCCATTCTGAGCATACAGCCCGTGAAACCCTCTGCATCCCTCACTCCCCAAGTCTTCATCCTGAGTACTTTGGTCAAGTCAGGTCTCAGCATCATAACCTTTTTTGTGTATCTATATGGGTTTTTTGTTGATTTGTTTTGTTTTGTTTTCAGTACTGGGGATGGAACCCAGGGACATTCTACCTCTGAGCCACTCCCCCAGCCCTATTTTTTATTCTTCATTTTGAAACAGAGTCTCACTGAGTTGCAAAGGGCCTAAGTAGCCGAGGCTGTCCACAAACCGCAATCCTCCTGTCTCAGCCTCCCAAATGCTGGGATTACAAGCGTGTGTCACCACACCCAGCTCATCTATGTTTGTTTGTTTGTTTTTGTGTGGGTCTAGGGATGGAACCCAGAGGCATTAGACCTCTGAGCTATACCTCCTGCTCTATTTTTTTTGTTCTTTATTTTGAAACCGGGTCTCACTGCGTTGCAGAGTAGCTGAGGCTGTCTGTGAACCGTGATCCTCCAGTCTCAGCCTCCCGAATGCTGGGATTACAAGCATGTGCCACCACGTCTGGCTCATCTATGTGTTTTGAATGGCACATTTTATATCTTGTGAGAGCTCATCAGCTCACCTCTGTGGATCTTTTTAGATCCTGTGCTCTCATCATGAACCCACAGCTCTGCCAAGATGGTGTCCCTGTTCATTGAATGGGAGCCACAGGCCTCCTCTGTCTAAGGCAGTCAGGAAAAAACTGTGGGGGCCTGGGCCGCACGGCTAGAGACCTCCTTCTGGCTGATTTGGACCCGCTACTAACGTCCTCTTGCGGCCTGATGCACACTGGGGTCCATGCCAGTTCTGAGGCTGCCCCCAACTCTGGCAGGCGGCCCAGCCCACCCATCTTTCCAGGAAGCTCTGACAAGAGCATCCTTCCAGAGCGCCTCAGTTCCATGCCACTGTGCCCACACAGTCCTTCGATGACAGTCTAGTGATCTTTCTCTCTCTCTTCAAAACAAACCAACCTAAATAATTTAGTTGATATTAACTTCCTAAAATTTAGGAAGTGTTGGAAGATGCTTTAGAAATATTGCTAAACAGACATCATTCATACTCCGCTCTCTATGAAACTTCATAGCTCTATCACCGGAACATTTGCTTTTGGGTCATTTCAAGCATTTGACTACCCCTGGGCCCCCAACAAGTTCTCTAATGGCAGGAATGTGACACCTCTGGTTCTTGCCACCAGGGGAAAGCAGGTGGAGGAAACTGGGCTATAGGAGAATTTGTGCTGTGCCAAAAGACTGACACGTTTAGTCCCCATGAAGACTTTGCTTAGAGATTCTAGTGCCTCTGCTTTACAGATGGGGTAAGTATGACCCAGAAGGGCTGGATAATCGGATGAGCTAGTCTCAGGCCCCTCGATCATCCAACCCAAGTTTGTTAACCAAAAGGGTGGATACGAAGAGGGTGCAAATTTCATTCACATGCACACACGCATGTGTGCACGCACACACACACGAAGCAACTTTTTAAAAATTAGAATAAATATCTAGGAAGCCACAGAATCTAGTCACTAATGTCACCAGGGTGGAGTTCCACCTCAAGTTCCCAATCTCAAATCTTTTATGCAAAGCACTAGATTTGATCATTTAACAAACCCACCTTGAGCACTGACTGTGTGCACTGGGCTCCGAGGAGGCCTGGGGAATAGAGACTGGTGGGAGCCAGTCCCCATGTTGAGGGACCCACAGTGTGATGAGAGAGGCCAGCTTGGAAATAAAACAGGTAGATCTGGATGGGTGTAGGCACGTACTGGGTGCCATGGTCTAACCTACCGGGACTATCAGAGCGCCTCCTGGAGTAAATGGTGTCTGAGCTGAATTGCAAATACCTGGCAGCCCAGGGTGGGGCGAGGCGCGGGGAAGAGTGGGCATCTAGGCCGGTGGGCTGAGTGCTAAGGCCTGGAGCCCAGGAGGAGGCAGGTGAGGATGACCACAGGACTAGCCGCAACTGCAGTGGGCACAGGCAGGGGCCTGCGGTCAAGGACCGGTGGCCCCCAGGAGCCTCAGGAGCCATGGATGCCACAGGAAGCCCCAGTAACCTCGATGGAGGAAGCACACATCACAGGACCCAGAGCACAGCTGCCAGGATACCTTGTTGCCCCCTGCTTACCTGGGACAAGGAGAGAGGAGCAGGCCGGGGACAGTGCTTTGATGCTCAGGGCCACGCTGCATGGCCACCTCCTGGACAAGACTAGCAGGTGGCCTGAGCACGAGGGAGGAGCGGTGGAGCCAAAGGATAGCAATGACAGGACGACCCGTGCGTCCTGGGGTTATGGGGACACAGGGAAGGGTACAATGGGTATGAACCAACCCGAGATCTCTCTCAAAGATGGCTCCCTCGACAGCCTGAGCACTGGCTCCCTGGGGGGAACAGGGATTGTTTTGTATCTGGCAATGAAATGCGCTTTGACATTTAATGAAAGGGACTGCTGGAGAAGCCCCTGGAAGCGGTCCTTTCCCTGCAAAGGGATGTGAGGCTGGCGTTTCTGGTCCACGTGGGAAGGGGTCAGTGGGCTGATGCTGAGGCTCAGGGTGCAGATGGGGTCTTCATTTACCTGTGGCATTCAATGCTGCTCCCTTCTCCATCCAGGTACAGCCAGGCAGCCTGAGGATGACCAGGGCTTCCTGCCCACAGCCACGGATGTGTCTGCCAAGGTGACCCTGGGGTCTCCACCTCTCTAAAGCCCCCAAGCCTACCCATTTCTGACAACAAGTGTGTCTATTTCTCTAGCCAGTGCCCTCTCATGGGACTGCACAGGGTCCTCTCTCCTGCTGGCTACATTTCCCTACAACCCACACCCCCAAAGGCCTCAGAGAAAAGCTGTTTGTGAGGCCCGCCTCCCCCAGGATGGAGTCTGCTCCTGGAGACTGGTGGCTGGACCTGAGGGTGTGTATTTTTCCAATGCCTCCTCTATTGACCTTTAATTACACTGTTTGCCCAGCTTCCCAAACTATTAACTCCCACCTCGCAGCAATCGCATGTCAATTAATGGAGGGCCTGCTCCCAGCTCAAGCTCCTGAACACAATTAAGCATGACAGTCCACAAATAAGAAAGAACTGGAGAATTAATTAAGGTCTAAACAAATTAATTACCAGTCCCAAATCGATTCCGATGCCAGCACACATGGTCCTGGGCTCACCGTCTCTCCTAACGTCTCCATGTATAAATAGAAACCAAGATTTCCCACACGATTGCTGTTCTAGACCAGGGGCACAGCATGGCTCTGCATGTACCTTGAGGGAAAGAGCAGGTTGCAGCGAGGACCGGCCTCCCACCTACTCAGCACACAAACATGCACACACACACGTGCACACACACACATGCACACAAGCCCGGCTGAACAGCCAAGGGCAAACTTGGAGGCGTAGTGCCCCCGGCAAGGCACTGAGTGGCCTGGGCCTCTCCGGCCACGTCAGTTTCTCAGCTTACAGAGGGCGAGGGACTATCCATCTGGGCTAAATTTGCATGAGTCTGAATTCACTTGTTCTTCCATGAAATGAGGATGACACACTTGGCCTCAGGGTTCTCTGAGCACAAAGTGAGGAACACTGAGCGGGAGGAGAGGTGCGTGGCCCCTGGGAGTCGTGGGCTCTGCAAACCCAGAGGAGGCTCGTGGTGACCACTGAGGAGGTCCCAATGGCAAGGGGTTTGAGTGGGGTCTGGGAAGGGGGAGAGCAGCAAAATTTGGGACAGGGACCAGGTGTCCCAGGTCTCTCTCTCCACATCATCACGTCCAGAGTAGGGACATCTCCCTTGTCCAAGGCATTGGGCTGAGCCAGAAGATGCAGTGACGAGCAGCAGCTGATTCCTGGGAGCCTCCTTGTTCCCAACCTGCCCAGGAGACTGGGAGTGAGCCGTGCCGCTGAGAGCAGGACACACTGGCCTTTTCAGGACTCCCATCACCCTCAGGACCCCCACCTGCCCCCCACCTCCCAGCAACAGGGCATCATGGAATCACTCTCCCTTGCTTCTGCCTATGTTCCATGTGCACCCACAGCTTACTGGCTCCTGTCTCCCCAGAGGGGAGACTCTACAAGGTGAAGCCCACTCTGAGCAAGCCTCTCAGCAATCCCGGTCTGGCCTCCCCTGTCCCAGAAAGCCAGGGTGCACTCTGGGCAAGACAGCCCACAGTGTGGCTCAGAGTGTCTTGGCCAGGGATGCCTGGACATAGGGTGGAGAGACGCCAAGTGCAGGGACGAGGGGGGCTTCTGAGCCCCTGGGTGGTAAGGACATGGCTTTTCATCTTGAAGTGCACAGTGTCAGTACCGACTAGGGGTGTCTACAAGTGCCCATTTGCAGAAGGGACTGGCTGCAGAAAGGACCGCTTCTCTCAGCATCCTGATGGTCTAGGATGATCAAGGTTGTGAACCACGCTGTGTCCAACCTGTGCAACTGGCTGGGGACATGGGGAGCTTCTGACGCCCAAGAGTGGCTCAACTTGTGTGAGGATGCTGAAGGCTCCTTCCCAATGACTAGGTGAGAAGGGAATCAGGCTGGAGCCAAAGAGGGACCAGCCAGAAAGTCTCCGACTGAAAGAATGGTTTCACCTTCTGAAGGAGTCCCAAGAAGTTGAGATAACCACAAGGTTACCCAGCAAGATGGCGGCAGAGTGAGGCTGGAATGGGCCCCTGGCAAAGTTAGCGGAAGCTAGGCTCAAGGACAGATAACATCTCAGCAGGGTCCCAGATCCAGTCAAGGGCAGCCAAGAACTGCCCATTCTCAGGCTGCATCTGACCCTCCAACTCCAATGGGCACGAACACCCGCTGGGCAGCCACGTTTGCGCAATTAGGTCCTGCAACAAAGTCACATCTAAAGAGGTATTCCATTAATGGTCCATGACAGAAATAGCTGAGAGTTCATTAAAAGTGTGGAGTTGCTATAGCAATTATCTGGGTCGGCTGAGCCGGGTGGTTGGTTCTGGGAGTTCATTAGCCTCTGGGCCATGGAGGAGGTGGGGCTGCCCACCTCTTTTTCAGGGGGGCTCCTCAGGTGCTCCAAAGCACGCTCCTATTGATGGAATCTGGTCTGTGGCCTCATTTGCTTCTGGGCTAAAAGAGGTGGGTACTGGTGCCTGGGTTTTACAGCAGGTGAAGATCAGGGTCAGGGCCATGAGCCTGGGTCTCACTCTTGGCTTTTCAGACTGAGCCTTGGCACCCGGGAGGTCAGGGCACCTCAGACCTGCCCTGCCTTTGTCCTCAGATACAGATGGGGACTCTGGCTTGGAATTTGCTTATACTTCTCTTTTCATGATTACTGGTACACTGCTTTGCGCTGCTCTGAATGTTATTTCTTTTGGAAAAACTTCCTACTACAGTGCTCCTCTCCCAAAACAAGATGTGGGCTTCCTAAGAGCCAGGCTGGGCTTTGTGGCATTCTCAGGGCCTGGCTGAACCTTCAAAGCCTGGCAGAACCTTCGTATCTTCTTTTGTGCCAGGAACCCCACTGACAGTCAGGTGAGGCCTACACACGCTTTTCAGAATATTTCTGAGTGAATAAAACCAAATTCAAAGGATTATAAAAGGATTATTCCAGAACAAGGTATCAACATTTTTCAAAATTGAGATTTAGTACTAGACATGCTTTTTAAGACCTAGCAGTTGATGTCTTAAGTATGATCATTTTGGGTTAGCATTGGGCATAAATGATATTTTCAGGTCTCTGAATGACAACCAGGTCATGAAAGTATCTGTGATTTCTATTGGTCCTGTTTTATGTGAGGTGGGAGAGAGCGGTTCTGGGGATTGCACCTGGGATGTTCTCCCTTCAAGCTATACTTCCAGCCCTTTAATTTTTTATTTTGAAACAGTCTTGCTAAAACTGGTTTTGAACCTTCAATCTTTCTGTCTCCACCTCCCAAGTACTGGGATTACAGGTGTGCGCTACCGTGCCTGGCTGGTCCTGCTCCTTACTCTGGTTACTAGGTTCAATCATGATGAAGGGAAACGTTACATTTCCATTAGAAATTAGTGTATATATTTCTTCAAGTTCACAGGATCCATTGCATTCTGTCTACTGACCCTTGGGGTCCTGAGGACTCTAGGTTAAGAATATCTGTGTTGCAGGGTGCCGTGGCACGTGCCTATAATCCTAGCTAGTCAGGAGGCTGAGGCAGGAGGATTTGAAGTTCAAGGCTAGCCTGGGGAAAATTAGGACTCTGTCTCAAGATAAAACAAAACAAAACAAAATAAAGAGCTGGAGATGTAGCTCAGTTGTAGAACATTTGCCTAGCATGTGTTAGGCCCTGGGTTTGAGCCCTCGCACTACAGGAAAAAAGAAAAGAAAGGAAAGAAATTTCTTTGCTAAAAGTAGAACCTCAGGCATGGAGTGGGTGGGTGGGGCCCTGCCACCCTTTCTTCTATCTGCTTACATTTTGCTCCTGTTCCCCAAAATCAGGGGCCCCGCAGGCATCAGGGGAGGTGAGGAAGGGCCACAGGTCTAGCCGTCTGGGACCCCCTCGGTCCTTACACCTGCGCGTGGCACACGCATGTCTGTGAGGTGTGCAGGTCTTACCTACAGCAGGGAACGGCACAAATCTCTGGACGAGAAGGCGGGTGGCTGGGGTAAATTTGTTGGCTTTCTGAACCAGGACATTAAGGCCCACCTTGGAAAGAAAAAAAAAAAAAAAAAAAAACAGAAAAAAGTACATGGTGCTGCAGTGGCTTATGGGAGGAGGGAAAGACCCCCCCCCATCTCTCCTCCCCTCCCCAGCAGCCCACGAGTCCAGCCAATGGCCCTCAGGTGCTGCGAGAGTCTTCTGGCCTTGGGCTTTTGCCAGTGCCAGTCCCGAAGCCTGGGATCCCTGTGCCCAACTCAGCCCACCCCGCTTCCCTCAGGCCCTTTTCCGAGTTCCCTCCCCACTGCCACTTACTAGCAGTGAGACCGTAGGCAGAGAAGTCGGTAAATTTTTTCTGCCTCAGTTTCTTTGTAAAAAGTGATAGTAATTTCTATAACATCCCAAGGCGGTTAGGAGAGTATATGGAAAGTGTTGAGCCTGATAAAGGCAGTTGTATAATGATGGTGAGCCTGATAGAGGCAGCTGTATCATAATGATGCCCCCTCTCCCAGGGCGCTCCTTCCTAGCACTCAGTCCACTGCTCATGGCCTGCTGCCCCACCGACCAGGAGTGAGGCCCCAGGCCTTTTGCATCTGTATACGCCCTGCACATTGGGCTGCACCTGGCGGCTCGTAGTTTATGCTCTGTAAGCTGGCGATTGAGGAAAGAGCCCGTGAACCAAGCAGACACCTGGACAGAGAGCTCCATACGGCTGGAAGGGGCTTCTGGGAGGGAAGGCAGGTGGGGGAGGCTGGCAGAGGAGAAGCACAGGAGCACAGGCACAGGGAGAGAAAAGATGAGATGTGTGTGGCCACATCAGAAGACAACACCCGAGCTTTCTGCTCCCCGAGACTGAGGTCAGAGCCAGCAGCCCCCTTGGCGATCTTCCTGGGAAGAGAAGTGGCAGAGGCTGGCCTGGTGGCACCTGTGCCGTTCTGCCCTCAGCTCTGCACACCTGGTGGCTCAGCAGACCACCCTGTGCCCTCTGGGTGGCCGAGAAGGCGCAGACCCTTGGGAAGGCCTCAGGGTGGCAGGGTGCCTATGACAGGCAGGGCAGGATGCAGCATGGTCAGAACAGCTTGGCCCGGGCTGCAGTCACACCTCGGTGGCGGTGGCGGGGCAGTGTACTGCCAGCCCACCTGGGCCCTGCTGCCCCACCACGCAGGTGGAGCTCACCAAGTCCAGGTCTGCTCTCGGCAACAAGTGGCTGGAAATAACCTCTCACACCTGCCCCTCAAGAAGCTGTGAACAGGGAAGGCCTAGAGGGAGCCTGGGGGCAGGCAGACTGTAAACACTTGGGATGGGGAGGAGGAAAAGGGGGAGGAGGAAGGGGCTGGGAGAAGACCTGCGTGCTACTCAGCACACAGGCAGTATCTTAATGAAATCCCACTACAGGCCTCTGGATAAGCCTTGTTGCCCCTTTTCATAGAAAAGAGGCAGGTTCAGAGAGAAGGAGTCACTGTGCCAAGCACACTCCCTAGGCTGAGGCTGGCAAAGCGGAGAACCCAGCCCCCCCATGCTATTTACATTCCAACTGTCCTCTGGAAGTGACACTTTGATGTCTGCATGCTATTTACAACCGGCTCTTTGTAAAGCAGGAGCCCCCCCTGACAAAGGCCAGCCTGGGGCTGGGGTCCAGATGAGCTAGAAAGGCAGACGGCGGGCGGCGTTTGAACCATCCCTGCCCCAGCCAGGAGTGAGAAGGCCTGTTCAAAGCCCCCCATACTCACCTGGTTAGAGGAGGGAGTACGTAAGGAGGAGGGGAAGCCCGAGCCATCAGGGAGCTTGGAGCTCCCCAGGCCTTGCAGCCTCTCAGTCTCTCAGTTAAGGGGGGACAGGCAGGGCTGGGGACAGCAGGGAGGGATGGAAGCCACCTCTTAGTGAACACCCAGACTCCCACTGCCTGAAGCCGGCCTCTCTCTGGCTGGCCTTCTTCCCACTACTTGGGACTGCTACAATCCATTGGGGGTGGTCAGCCCTGACTCCTCTCCCCAGGTGGATGCCCAGGGTGGGGAGGGAGAGCACAGACGGGCCCTGGTCCCAAGCTTCCCTCTCCCAGAGCCATGGGGAAGCTGGTCTTCCCTCTCCCTCTGGCCCCTTGTCAGCTGTGCTGGCCCACAGTCAGAGCTGGGAGAGCAGTGGCCAGAGCTGGTCCCCTGTGTCCTTCGGCCATTGCTGGTGTCCCAAGGGTCCTGGGCTCGAGCCCGGCCACACAAGGAATTCTTGTGCAAATCTGTACCTTGTTTGTTTTCCCCTCTGCCCAAATGGAGTCCCTGTTTGGTTAATTTCTATTTTGTAGCTTATTTGGAGGCTGTTAAAACAGACCCTGGGGGACCCTCAGCAGCGATTGTTCCATATCTCATTATCTTTCCCAAACCCGATTATTAGCTCTGATTTTTCTGATCGCTAGCTGCTGTTCATGATGAGTTGTGTGCCATTAATGCCAGCTGGTTCCCTTAAACAGGACCTACCATGCCAGGGAAAACGAGCTGGCATTCCGAGCCCCCAGCCACTTGGCTTTTTAATTTTAATGGGCTCCACCAAATGTTCCAGGCCAAAGGGTCCTGAAGAACCAGAACAGACGGGCTCCCAGCCCCCGATCTGCAGCCCACCCTGGGTCCCTGCCCAGGCCGTCGCTGTCCAAGGTGCTGGGGCAGTGGGGCTGGGCTGGGGGCTAGGGAAGGAGTGAGGGTAAGTGGATGAGCTGCCTATGTCCACACCCTTTCTGCCCCTGAGCCCATGGCTAGAGGGCGACCACTGGGCACCCAGTCAACTCCCAGCCACACAAAGCCCAGATCTCCTCCCCACTTCCTGGGTCCCCAGCCCCTATGGTTGGCTGACTCTCAGATACATACACCTGCCTTGCTACATCTCGCCCCATCCATGTGGGACCTGCTGTTCTAAAGCTTCACTCTTGGCCGAGAGCTGTTTGCTGTCCAACTGTCCTTCTCAAGGTGTGATCCCCTCCTATCCACGTGCCATTTAAGACTAGCCGTCTACACAGCAAGAGCAGTTGCCCAGGAGATGGGAAGAGGTGGGTGGGGTGGGTGCTCCATAAAACCCTCAGTGTCTTGAGCTACATGGCTGGTGGCTGTATCCGTGGGTACCAACATCTTTGCAGGCCAACAGCAGCCTGATTTCTGCAAGGCTCGTGAGGAGACACTGAGTGGGACTGGAGCAATGCCTGCATCCCTGTTACACCCTCCACCCCTCCCCTCAAAGGGAACCACCCAGCCTGGGACCACCCAGGCTGCCTGTTTCCATGGGCCTCAGCACCCCAAACCCTGCCTCGTCCACACCTGTTATCCTGACCCACTACCAGCTTGGCTGCTCCCACCTGGACAGGGGCTTCTCAGGACCCACAGCTAGCTCACCATTCTACCTCCTGGATAGCCTGGATGCAGTTCTTCTTTCTCTGCTCTCCTGGCATGACGGCCCCCTCCCTGCCACACTCCCTGACACTTCTGCCCACTCCCATCTACCATCTGCAGTGGCCGGGGCAGCTTTATGAAATGAACATGGCAAGCCAGGCATGGTGGTGCATGCTTGTAATCTCAATACTTGGGAGGCTGAGACAAAAAGATCATAGGTTCAAGACCAGCCTCAGCAACTTAGCGAGCTCTTGTTTCAAAATAAAAAATCAAACATTGGCCTGGGGGTATAGCTCAGAGGCAGAATGCTCCTGAGTTCAATCTCTAATACCACATACACACAAAAAGATATGGCCTTAAGGAGCCTCACACCCCTGTGTGTACGCCCAGCTTTGCTTGTTTGAGGGGCTCCAGATTCCTGGCCATCTTCTGGCTCTTCCCATGAGCCAGTGCTCCAACCTCACCACAGGACCTTCGAGCACTGTCCCTCTGAGGCCTCCTCACATATGGCCTAAATGTCAGGCCTCCTCTTGGCTCAGAGTGCCCCTGTGACAGTCCCTCAAGGAGCCTGGAACTTTTTCTTCTGTGCACCTATCATGGTCTCCCAATCACAGTCTCTTAAGTAAACATTTGTTTACTTTTATTTTTTTTTTTGCGGGTCTGGGGATGGAACTCAGAGGCATTTGACCTCTGAGCTACACCCCCTGCCCAATTTTTTATTCTTTATTTTTGAAACAGGGTCTCACTGAGTTGCAGAGGGCCTCGCTAAGTAGCTGAAGCTGTCCGTGAACCGCGATCCTCTGATCTCAGCCTCCCAAATGCTGGGATTACAAGCGTGCGCCACCATGCCCGGCTTTGTTTAGTTTCTTTTGTTGTTGTTGGCACTGGGGATTGAACCCAGGGGCATCCTACCTCTGAGCTATACTCCCAGCCCTTTTTGATTTTTATTTTGAAATAGGGTCTCACTAAGTTGCTGAGGCTGGCTTTGAACCTGCAATCCTCCTGCCTCAGCCTCTCAACTAGGATTACAGGTGTGCATCACCAAGCTTGGCTTGTTAACCTTCTTAAAAATTTCAAAGCCAGGTGTGGTGGTGCATGCTTGTAATCCCAGTATTTGGGAAGCTGAGACAGGAGGATCATGGATTCGAAGATAGCCTCAGTAACTTAGCAAGACCCTATTTCCAAATAAAAAATAAAACAGAACTGGAGGTATAACCTGGAAGAAGGCCCCTGGGTTTTACCCTAGTAACACACACACACACACACACACACACACACACACACACACACACGCACATGCACACACACACGCGTGCACACACACACACACACACACAAATTTCAGGATCAATATATAATACATGTATCTGATTGTAAAACCTGAATATTACAGAAATAGTTGTTATTTTTGTGTGGACTCTAGATCCATCTCTCCTCATAGACCTAAATACTGGGGCACAGGGCTGCGTCTCTTATTCCTCACTAAATCCCCGGTGCACGGTGACATGAGGGGGATTTAAAAATGCTTCTAGAATACAGGGAATGAATGATTCCTGAAACAGGAAGGAGAAGAAAGAGCCACCAAGGAGACTTGCCTTGGGGCCACTGCTGTCCTCTGCAGTAAATGCTGAGCACCATTAGCCTGGACCCTGCTCTGGTCTACAGTCCCCAGAGGGGATTTCTGCCTGATGGGGGGCGCAGAGGGGGTGGTACCCAAGGGTCATGAAGGCTTTGAGAAAAGGGTCATGATGCCTGACAGAGCCCTGAGGGTGGGTAGGAGGCAGCCCAGGAGGAGACTCTGCAAAGGCTCATGAAATGTAAACCGTCTGCAGGGCGCTCAAGAGGACCATCTGCAGCAGGCTCTGCGGACTCCCCCGTGTCTGCCATGGGGTCCAAGTGACATGAAGGACAATGGAGAAGGCATGCCTGACAGAGGTCAGAATTTAGGTCCACTCTTGGATAATAATATATCCTAATGGTCAGTGTGGGTCCTGGGGTGCCAGGTCTGGGGCCAGGTCAAGGAATCACTGAAGTACCAAAAATACCCACCAGAGGGCGGGCTTTGGCTATCAAGTGGCCCAGTGACCTTCTATAAAGGTCAACTGTCCTCCAGCCCAGCCACTTCGACTGTCCTCCAGCCCAGCCACTTCGAGGCTCAGCCGTGGGGCTCAGGTGCAAAGTGGCCACAGTGGCGGGGACAGAGTTACACGCAGGCCAAAGACCCAGTCAGTTCCAGCTCTGGTTGAATGGCTTTTTGCAAGAAACAGTGGCCAACTCTGACCCCGGAGCCGTGCCCTATAGGGACCAGCGTGCCCCCTGGAGGAAACCGATGACCTCAGACACTTCCACATAGAAGGGGCCAGCAACTTGTCCTCCCCAGCATAGATGCAGAGCCGCTTTTCACATCTGATTCGTCACTGCCCGCAGCACTATCTGCAGGCTTCCAGCACACTTCCCATTCTACTGCATGGTCCACGCAGTGGGCCCTCCAACCCAGAAGCCATGCACAGCAAAAGCAGCAAGTCTGTCCAGGAGGCACAGGTGCTATAGCCCCCCACCTCCCCCAGGCCCAGAAAGGAAGAGAAGGGCCTGGGGCCATCGTTCACTGTAGAGCCAGCCAGGCCCTGTCTCACAGAAGGTAGAGCATGTTCTAGACCCAAAACAAAAAGATGCGCTGACTTGACTTTAGCTACAAAGCAGAGCTCCAGGAACCAAGCGTGAAGGAAGACAGAGCCCGAAGAGCCTCAAAAAAAAAAAAAAAAAAGAAAGAAAAGAAAAAAGAAAGAAAGAAAGAAAGAAAGAAAGAAAAGAAAAAAAACCAGATCCCCACAGCTCTCGGGGTTCCTGGGAGGAGCCTGCCCACCGGGGCCTGCTCACAGGTCCGCCAACTCGGAAGCTAACACACTGACTGGCTTTTGTCCCCTCCTCCGGTCCCAGGGTAGCAAGAAGAGGCAGGGGTCTCTGGGTTAGCGGAAGAGTGTGTATAAGCCCAGGAAGGTCCTGCCATTGACGTCACCTTGTGCCTCAGTTTCTTCATCTGTAAAATGGGGACGAACACCCAAATAATGCCTGGTGCAGTGTAGACACTCTGTCAGTGGTAGCCACTGTTACTATTATGATGGTTATTTGCCAGTCTGACCCTCAGAGGGGACGTGGAGTTTCCAGTAAGCAATGAGAACTGGGAGGTATAGGGGTTCACCCAGGGCTCCCCAGGGCCTTCCCTGTTCTCCAGTGACCGGTAGTAAAGACAAATAATCACTGCATCTTCTACAGAAAGGGCTTAAGGGCCAGAGCCTTTGGGCACGGAGCTGAGAGTGCAGGATTCGTGGGGTGGGCACCAAGCGTCCCCATCTGCTTCCACCAACCAGCCCTGAACCAGTCCTGTAGGACTTCAGCCCTGAGCTTTCTTCCCCTGCCGGGGGTCACTGCTCAACCCTGTCTATGAGCGCTCTCATGTACTAGGCCGGCCAACCTCCCGTGGCGCCCCTCCAGCCCTAAGCCCCTGCACTGTCCAGGTCCCTGAGCTCAGGCTGCGATTCCTGACGCTCACAGCACTGCGTGAGCCAGCCCTGCTGCTGTGCCTCGCCGGCACCATCCCCTTCGCCTGCCCACCACCTCCCTGCATGGGGCCACCCTTGCTTCCTACCTCTCTGTCCCCTGTGCTCTGGGACGCCCAGCCCGCCTCCCCTGGCTCTCTGTCCTATGAGTCAGCCCTATGACTATGAATTGGTAGCCCTCCTGGGTCCCACTGGACCCCAGGTCGGCTTCACCAAGATTCTGACTGTATCACAGGGTGCTCTTAGCCTCCCCTATCAGCATCCTGAAGGCCCACCAGCTTGCCCGGCCCCTGCAAAGTGCCTGGCACACAACGAACCCCTGCAGGGAGTCAGTGGGCGCCTCCACCCTCTGGCCCTCGAGGAGCCAGTGAGGACCGTCCACAGAAGCGCCTCACACAAACCCAGAACGAAAACATCATGAGGACTGCGAGAGGCTTCCTTTGTTAAAAGACAGCAAACTGTTAGATTTCAAAAATAACTTGAGACGGGATTTCTTTTTTATTCTCAAGCAAGAAATCAGACACTGCCAAAGTTATTTAGGAGGTTCACTGAGAAGCTTCTAACCCTAGTGGTCCTGGATCCAGCCTGAGACTTTATTTGAGGGGAGTGCAAATTGGGGGGCCTGGGCTTGGGGGGCCTGCTGGCCAAGGCCAGGGGCTCTTTTAGGAAGGAGAGAAGGCTCTCCAGGGTCCATACAGGAGGCCAGACTCCAAGGCTGGCCTCCACCCCAGCTCAGCTTCAATCCCTGGGACGGCTCTCAGCCTGTCAGCCCCCATCCAGGCTGCCTGCTTGTAGGGACTCGTTTTAATTAATGCCAGGGCTGGGCCAACCACTGGGGCCCTGACACTTGTTTGCAGGTCATCTCCTCCTAACAGGCTCACCCTGGGAGGGGATTTGTCACTAATTGAAGCAGAGATCAGTTAATGAGGCCGTGGGGCCTGGGGTTCCAGAGAACAAGAGAAAGGAAAATAAAATAGGGCCTCTTTCTTTGGAGGTTTTGTGATTTACACACACAAAAGGAAAGCAAGCAAGCTGCAGATTTTCCAAGTCAGAAACTCCGCTCCATCTGCCGAAGTCAGCCCCTCGCTGGGTGAAGACGGCAGGCGGAGGGCCGCTGCGGACGGGAGGGGAGCAGGGCCTCCCGAGGCCAGCGATCAATCAGCGGCCTAATTAATAGGTTTTTATGGAGCAGTGCTCTGTGCTCCCCTCTGCGGGGGAGGAGGCACAGTGCCTGTCCCTGGTTAACTTGTAATCCAGCTGGGGGACAAGGTTCAGACCACGGGACAATGAGGGGGCATAATTGGAGTGTGGGAAGGACGGGACTTGGGTGGGGAGAGAGTAGGATGGCTGGAGTGGTCATGGGAAGGCTCCTCGGGGGCTCCAAGTCCAGGTAAGGGGGAGGAGGGAGGGGAGAGAGGGTCCCCAACATTGGACAGCCCAGGATGAGGACCCTAAGCTCCACTGAGTGAGACCCCAGCTCTGGAAGCCCAGGCCCCAAGTCCCCCAGGAACTCTGCTGGGCCTAGTTTTCAAAACCCCATCCAGGAGTCTGGGCTAGGTTTGGCCCCAGAAAGGGCTTGGGATGGAATGACTGGTGGTCCTTTGGGTGGGACAATAAGAACTGGGGACACAGATCATCCAGAGCTTTCAGAGGAAGGCAAATTCCTATTCCTGGAGCCCAGGCATATCGGGTAAACCCGACCAGAACAATGATCCCCTGGCCTCAAGCCTTCCCCTAGGGCCACCCAGTTCCCTTCCCAGTGCGACTCCTCCTCAGAGCTCCTGCCCTCCTCAACCCTTCTCCAAGAAGGAAAGGGATTTTCAAGCTGCAAAGCTAGGCAGACCATTGGCTCCACTCCTCCCGAGGAGCAACGGGGGAGGGTGGGAATGAGCCCTTCCAAGTCTCAGGAGAGCCGCTGACCTCAGCCCAGCGAGCCCCAGAATCAGGGACTCCCGATTTGTTTGACTCCCGGAGGAAGGTGCAGGCTGGGTTGCAGGGCCACCGGGGCAGGGTTGGCAGTCCCCTGGGAAGCCATCTAAAGAGGCTTGGCAACGTGGTGGGAAGACATAAGGATTTAGGGAAGGGAAGAGATCCCGGGCATGAGACGGGACGCCCCACTTAACTGCCATTTGGAGATGACTTGGTCTGCGTGGGAGAAAAATAAGCGAGGCCATTTCAGGACAACCCCGAATCTCTATTTTAGAAGACCAGCGAGAATGATGGTGCAAGATACAATGGGTTATTCCATAGTCGCACACAATATTATGTTTCCTTAATGACACGGGAAAGACAAGGAAAGGAGGTTTTGCCAAAAGATTATTACATGTGACTTCTTTCATTGTATATGAATGTGTTTTGATTTGCATTTTCTAATTATTTTTTTCTTCCCAATTACAAGTATCTTTTCTGAAATGAATGTAAAGACAGCATTGGGAAGGGGTGCTTTGCCCTCTGGGGTAGGAGGCCTCCCCAGCGAGGATCTAGGGGGCAGGCACAGAGGGTGGGGGCAAGGGTGGGGCGCGTGTGGACACAGTCCTGGGAGCTCCATCCTCCGCACCGGCTCTGGTCCAGGCCCCTGGTTGTGTCGCCAGCCCTCCTCTCTCAACCAGGACTCAGGACCCATCTCCACTCACAGTGTCAATCTACAAACTCCTCTCATGAATAGCTGCTCCAAGTGAGCAGACTCGAAGTGAGCCCAGTGCCACTGTCTTGAGATTACAGGCCTTCGGGAGAGGCTGGACATATGACCACACAACCAAGGCCACCGAGAGGAAATGGCAGCACGCCAGGAACTCAGTAAAGGCCAAAGAGGAGCCGGCCTTCGGGTCAACCATGCACAGGCTGTGTGACTGAGCGTGATGACCAGCTGCTCCGGGTGTCCTACCCTCGCTGTACATGGGCTCCGCCTCCTCTCCAACCCGGGAGCCCCAAAACACTGCTCAGCCTAGAAAGCCCCCCTTACTGTCCCCACAGACCCTGGCCCACACCCTCGCCCACCCGGGCCCTCAGACAAGGTCCACAAAGGAGCAGGGCCATACTCACAGCAATGGAGACGGCGCTGATGACGGCTCCCAGGTAGCCCTGGATGAACTTGGAGGCCGGTGAAGGCTGGAACACAGAGGCAGAATTGCACACCACTGGGTGTCTGGGACTCCACACTCCACCCTGGCCTATAGCCCTGGCCAGCAAGAAGCATTCCTGCCCACCAGCAATACCCAGGCGGGTACCAAAGGGCCTGCCCAGGTCTACAAAACGTACAGGCAGACACTGCTGGCTGGAGGTAGAACAGCAAGGGCCAAAATGGATCACTTAGGGCTGGGCAGGCGGTCTCCAGGTGGGGAAGGCTAAATTTTGCAAGGGGAACCCAGTGCTGGAGAACATCTCAGTACACTGCAGTGTGCATGGCCACCGTGGTCTAGCGGACTCTCAGCCCAAGAGCAACTGGTTCTCCCCATCAATAATGACAGTTGCCCAATAACTCTAAGAAAAATAGATCCTGCTGGGTGTGGTGGCGCACGCTTGTAATCCCCGCGCTTGGGAGGCGGAGACAGGAGGATCGCGCAGGTTCGAAGCCACCCTCGCTGGCTTAAGAGACCCTGTTTCCAAATAAAAGTATAAAATCAGTCTTGGAGTGTAGCCCAGAGGTAGAAGGGTTTCCAGGAACACCAGTATCACCAAAAAAAAAAAAAAAAAAAAAAAAGAAAAGAAAAGAAAAATAGATCCCTATTTTTTAAATGATACTGGCGATTGAACCCAGAGATATTCTACCTCCAAGCCATACCCCAGCCCTTTTTCTTTCTTTCTTTTGAAACAGGGTCTCACTAGGTTGCTCAGAGTCTCACTAAGTTGCTGAGGCTGTCCTCAAACCTGTGATCCTCCTGTTTCAGCTTCCCAAGTACTGGGATTACAGGCGTGTGCCACCACACTCAGGTTAGATCCCAAGTTCTAACATAGGAAAGTAAGAAAAAGCTAAGAAACGTGTCGTGTCTTTCACTACGATCACAACTTTGGAGATACTTGGTTTAAGGTAAAAGGGAGCCAACTAGGTGGAGATGTATATGTGTAAAGCCTGTAAGAGAGGCTTGCTCTGAGGTCTAGCTAGGGTTGGGGGGAGTCCTTAGAGTCTCAGGCCCCTCAAGTCCCTACTTCCCAAGCCAGCTCCTAACTCCCCACCAACCTCTCCTCCAAGTTTAAAGAGCACTGAGGCCCTCCCCTCTGCAAACTGACAGCCTCTCAAGGAGACCTGGCTTCCTCCTCTCCTCCCTCTGCCTTTGGACTGATGGAGACGACCAGTATTGGTAGTCTTATCAGTGAAGTGGGGGCTCCGCAGCTTTTCCTAGAAAACAGAGGGCAGCCAGGCCCCCACTGTGAGCTTGTCCCAGAACTGCAGGGACTTCGGGGAGGAGGCACCAGTCCTCTTGGGCCCCCACCCTCAAGAACACCCCTCCAACTTTGTGGCTGGAGGCACCGAGGCAGCTTCCAGGTGGGCTTGGAGGAAGCTTCAGGGGAATTCAGTCCCCAAGGAGCTGAGACCATCCAGATCCAGTATCAGAGTATAAATCTTCCCAAGAAGAATTCTGAAGCCAGCAGAATACATCCCTTGCTCAGCCCCCATCACACTCTCTTTTATGGGGCTCCCTTGCTTTAGGCAACAGCCCCTCCCGATGGCGCTTGCCTTGGGGGACTCCTGCCTGCTCATGCCAAGAGCTGAACCTGCTCCCCAGCGGGCAGGTTAAATAGGGTAGAGAGCAATGCTGAACCCCAATGATGGCAGGGAGGACCACCAGCTCACCCCAGCCCGAGCCCACCACTGGGCGAGCACTCACCTTGGTAGCATTGCGGTTTGCATAGTTGACACAGGCATTGTGGCTCTGGTTCAGCCACTGAAAGGCAACAGGGAGAGGGGGAGTCAGGGATAGTGTGGTCACCTCCCTGGACAGTGTGGTCCTGGTCCTTGTGACCCCTGGAAGCCAGGCCTGGGCTTCTGGGGGTCGCAAACCCAGAAAGACACAAGACACTATGTCCCGCTCACAGATGGCTCCCTCCATCCCTCTGGTTAGCATAATCGACTATCCCAGCTTGCCCAGAACTGTGCTGGTTTTAGTGCCAGTAGTCCCGAGTCTCAGAAAAGACTCTCAGTGTGTGGCAAACCAGGATGTGGTTCTGCCCACCCTAAGGCAGAGACAGTCCCATCTCCTGGAATGATGGCATCCACTGCCCCCCAAAGAGCCCCGCTGCCGTTGCCACGTCATTCCTATTATAGTACTTGCCAGATGGAAGGCAGCACGATTGACAGCCCCTCTCTCAAGAATCCCCCAGTCCAAGCCAGGTGTAGTGGCCCGCCCTGCCATGCCAGTACTTGGGATGCTGAGACAGGAAGATCAAGGTTCATGGCCAGCCTCAGCAACTTAGGCCTTCTGCAATTTAGTGAGACCCTGTTTCAGAGTGAAAATAAAATAGGGCTGGGGGTATAGCGCGCTCTCTCTCTCTCTCTCTCTTTCTCTCTCTTTCACACACACACACACACACACGCACACGCACACACACACAATCTCCCAGCCCATTACTCTGCACTCTATCCAGCATCCAGGTGTGAAAGCCCTTTACTTTTGTTGTTGTTGTTGTTGTTTATTTTTGTGGTACTGGGCATTGAAGGCGGGGTTGCTCTACCGCTGAGCTACACCACCAACTCTTTTTATTTATTTTTATTTATTTATTTATTTATTTATTGGTGGTACTGGGGGTGGAACCCAGAGCCTTTCTACCTCCGGGCTATACTTCCCAGGCCTATTTTATATTTTATTTGGAAATGGGGTCTCACTAAGTTGCTGAGAGCCTCACTAAGTAGCTGAGGCTGGCTTTGAACCTGTGTGATTCTCCCGTCTCAGCCTCCGAAGCGTGGGGATTACAAGCATGTGCCACCACGCCCGGCTTCTCTTTTTGTTTTGTTTTGAGACAGGGTCTTACTAAGTTGCCCAGGCTGACCTCGAACCTGTGATCCTCTTGCCTCAGCCTCCCGCTGTTGGGATTCTAGGTATGCACTGCCACACCTAGCACCTTAGCAGTTTTGTTCAGGGAACAATCCCCAATGTTTCCCCGCATGGACAGGTTTTCCTTCCTTCTCTTTGTATGCCCAGATACACACAGAAGTATCCTCAGCTGTTTTAAGAGAGCCACAACCAGCCCAGGGGCAGGTACCAGGCTCTGTGATACACTTTGCTAACTGGGGATTAGGGTGGCATAAATATCCCTACAGACTGGGATGAGGCAGATGTCAAAATGTAGCCGTGGGCCTCGGGTCACTGGCCATGGGGCAAGCAGACAAGAAACAGAACGGACGGCCACCAACAAGCCATGTGTTCCAGCCCCCTTGTCACCTCCGTTCAGAGGTCAGAGTGACACAGAGTGGCCAGAGTCACGCTGAGTCCTGACCGGGGTCTGCTCATCTGGACAAGAGCCTGGGGTTCCCCCATGGTCTCTGGGGTGAGGTTTGGGGGAGGAGACGTGGAGAGGAAGCCCCTGAGGAGTACTTGTCTGGCCCTTCCTTCCAGAGCCCTCGGCTCGCAGACTCACCTGCCAGAAGACGGTGGACGCCAGGGTCTGGTTGGGCAGGAGAAGGCCCACGACCTGTGAGAACGAGAGACGGGGAAGCTGCAGAAGGCAAGAGAAACACAGAACACAAGCCCACGGCCGCGAGCAAGAGTGAGCCACCCTGCACGGGCGGATGGGCTTGGATGTGCACATACAAACTGATGCCTGCGGAAGGATGGTACACGACCAAAAAAATAAATAAATAAAAATAAATAAATAAATAAATATTTACATCAAGTTGAAGAGTTAATATAGCACAGATCACTATGTAAAGAAAAAAAGTCTGTGTGTGTTACTGAAGGTGGAACCCAGGGGATTTCCTACCTCGGGGCTATACTCCCAGACCTATTTTTTTATATTTTATTTGAAAACAGGGTCTCACTAAGTTGCTGAGAGCCTCACTAAGTAGCCAAGGCTGGCTTCGAATCTGAGCAATCCTCCTGTCTCAGCCTCCCAAGCGCTGGGATTATAAGCGTGCACCACCACACCCGGCTCTCTCTGTGTGTGTTTTACTGGGGATTGAACCCAGGGGCATTCTACCTCCAAACTGCATCCTCAACCCTATTTTATTTTTATTTTGAAACAGAGTCTCCCTAAGTTGATGAGAGTCACACGACTTGCTGAGGCTGTCCTCAGACCTGAGATCCTCCTGCCTCAGTCTCCTAAAGACTGGGATTACAGGCATGTGCTGCCACGCCTGGCTAAGTCTTATCTTATATAAGATTACACATACACACAAATATTTCTTTTCTTTTCTTTTTTTTTTTTTTGGTGGTACTGGGGTTCCTGGAAGCCCTTCTACTTCTGGGCTACACTCCCAGACCTATTTTATACTTTTTTATTTGGAAACAGGGTCTCTTAAACCAGCGTAGCTGGCTTCGAACCTGCGCGATCCTCCTGTCTCCGCCTCCCAAGCGCGGGGATTACAAGCGTGCACCACCACGCCCGGCTTACACACAAATATTTCTAAGCATGAAAAAATCTGTAGCACAGCATGACTATTAACTGTATTTCTCCAGAGGTCTGGTTACGGGTTACTTAACTTTCTCACCTTTTTTTCCTTCCTTCCTTCCTTCCTCCCTCCTTCCCTCCCTCCCCCTCTTTCTTTCTTTCTTTCTTTCTCTCTCTTTCTTTTTTCCTTTATTTCTCTCTTATACTGAGAATTTAACCCAAGGTCATTCTACCTCTGAGCTACACCTCTGGTCCTATTTTATTTCTTATTTTGAAAGAGATTCTCACTTAGCTGCAACACGCCTCACCAATTTGCTGAGGCTGGCTGAGAACCTGCAATCCTCCAGTCTCAGCCTCCCAAGTAACTGGGATTACAAGCATGTCCCACCACATCGGGATCTTTCTTTCTTTCTTTCTTTCTTTCTTTCTTTCTTTCTTTCTTTCTTTCTTTCTTGTACTTGGGATTGAACTCAGGGCATTGTGTATGCTAGGCAAGTGCTCTACCTCTGAACTACATCCTAAGCTCTTTTTATTCTATTTTGAGACACTATCTCACTAAATTGCCCAGGATCGCTTCAAACTTTTGATCTTCTTGTCTCAGCCTCCCAAATAGTAGGGATTACAGGCATGTGCCGCCACGCCCAGCTTTGTCTTCTTTTTAACAATGGATGCACATTATTTCCAAAATGGGAAGTGGAAGCCCTATAAAGCAAACAAGCACATAAAAGGAACGCCTTCGTATCCACTCGGATAACCTAAACATCTATCGTATAGTATTTTTGTGACGATGACTAAATAAAAATCATTTCAAAGGCCTCAAGTGATTTATAAATAAAATCGAGGGGAATTTGTTATCTCTGGATCTCCATGAAGCAAAAACTTACATCATGTTTAACCTACTGAATGGAAACAGATGAAGAATAACTTGTTAAATAAAGGAAGGAAGGAAGGAAGGAATGAACAGACACACGAGGCTAAGTGTGTTTGCGGAAGTGTAGATCCATTCCCAAAATCCAGGGAGCACCGGGGACCCAGCCTCTCTGACAGCTTTTTGTTGTTTATGTTTAACTGCCTGATCTTGACCCTGGTCACACCACAGACTTCAGGGTTCCATGTGTGTCCCTCAGTATTACCTTTGGAGTATTTGTGTGCAAAATAACATCTACCAAATACCACTGCATATGGGGAAAATGTGCACAACCATCCACATATTGACTTATTTATTATTCCTGTAGATAAAATGGCTCCTTGGCAAGAATTTCTGTAAGGGAAAAGTATAAACATTCAATACTATTGCAGTAAATCAAATTCTAGACATCCTCAGCAGCATTAGTAAATCATGTTTTAAACATTAAAATGTTTTAAAACAGCGAACACACACACATTTATATTTATTGGCCCATATCAGTTTGAATAAAATTATATAACATAAAGCCATTCCATAGCTCCAATGAGGCGTTATCATACGAGGTTTTTCTCCCAGAATAAGATCTCTATTTTCTTCTTCTTTGCAGAAGCAGCTTCAGAGCCTGGGCTGAAAGTCAGGGGACCCTGGTTTTCAGCCTCAGCTCATCCCTGTGGTCTCTGATAGAAGATGATTCCCTTTGGGGTACGAGCTTTCTAGCCTATAAAGGGAAGGGGTGACCTCAGTTTAAGATTCGATCATCAGGTTCCAAGTATAGGTTTGAAGTCAGCAGAGGCAATTCTGTTGTGTGTGGCTACACACTGAGGAGTCTCTTAGAGGGAGGAGAGGGAGCCGAGCAGGGAGAAGGGTGGGGTGAGCGTGCACATACGTGTGCACGAGTAGATGTCTGACTGCCTCCGAAGGCCTGGGACATTCACGCGGTTCATTGTTTGGAGCTCAGCATATCCTCCCCCCGTCTGTAGTTTACACACATGCTGTGCAGTGAGCTCCATCGTCTCCTCCCTGGAGTTCCCATTGCACCCTGAGCTGTGCCAGGGTCACAGGGAACATCATAAGAGCCAGCCTCGTGGGACTTACTCCTTTACCCAACACCTGTCCAGGACACCACATCTCATATCACAGGAAAAAAATTTTCTGATCTCAGGGTCAGAAATTGTACTTCTGAGCAACCGATTAGCACCTGTCTTGCGGACTGTGGGCCACTGAACTGTGCTTCTCTCTGGACCAACCATCCAGAAGCTTGGGTCAGCTCTCCACCACCGCCGCAGCTAAGGGTACCCAGGACGTCCCATGCACTCTGCCCACAGCTGCTCCTCACTCTTCATCTTGTCTTCCCTTCCCTAACCTTCCTGTGTCTCATTTTCATCTTCACTCAGTTGATCCATGGCATGCATATTTAAAAGTGATAGCAAATCTTGCCTAGAAGAGCCCCAGACTAAATTAGTCCCCGGGATATGTAAAACACACACACACACACACACACACACACACACACACACACACACACACACACTGCACATGGCTCTGTGACCAGTGAGCATTTTACCCTGTAGGACAACCCGAAACACCTACCCTAACGTGGGCCTGGTGTCTATGTCCGTAACTCTGTTAAAAACATCTCTTTGTGTTTTCTTAAATCTATTGATTGACTGACTGACTGATTGATTGATTTTGCCAAGCGTTTTCCCATATGTCACTTAGTATAATCTTCGTAATAATTCTAGGAATCAGACAAAACAGCGACTACCTTCCATATTTGGTAAATGGGGAAATTGAGCTATGGAGAAATTCCATGATCAGCCCAAGATTTTACAACAAACTAGAAAGAGTCAGACTTCCAGATCCCTGGTTTGGACACCTGCCACTCTGACTTTAGGGTGCTCCTTCTCCAGCTCATCCCGCTGGGCACAAAGAAAGAGGGATCCGGTCACCACTGCAGCCCATTTAAAGAGCATCTTCTATGTGCTGTGTTCTGTGCTACTCCCAGTGGGAAATCCTGGAGGAGAGGGACAGATGTTCCCTAGCCAAATAAACCAAAGACCAAACAAGGACGTGAATAAGAACATCCTCTAGAACACTGAGGCAGGGAAAATGGCAAGATGCTTCGAGGTTTGTGGGTGTGTGCCGAGTTGATTGGTTTTAGCGGGAGTTCTGGAAGCGCAGGCCAGCGTGCCCCGCTGAGCAAAGAGGTAGAACTGAGCTGAGGGGTGCGTGTGTACGTGTGTGAGCCTGAGACACAGGAGCAGGGACGGCGGGGACCGCCGAGCTATTGGTCTGACGGAGGAGGAGGTCTGGGGGGTCAGCAGAGGCAGTTGGGAGAGAGTGAGGTTAGGGTACAGCAAACACCAAACCGCATTGGCCAAGTGAGCCCTGGAGAGCCTGTGGGGCTGAGGCAGGGGCGCAGGGAGCCTGCCCTCCGGGTCCTGACAGCCCGGCGGCGGGGACCAGCAGCGCGCCGCCAGCTCCATTCCCTATTAGGCAGAGCGCAGCACCATCTGCACAATCCCGGGAGCAAGAGTAGATATTTTATAACTTCCTTTTTTCTTTTTAAGTCTACATTAAAAATAAATGTTCCCTTCAGCTCTCAGATGTATATCTCTGCTGCAACCTGCCCACATTCTCTCCCGCTGCCCTTTCCAGAACATGGCAGGGGAAAGGAAGAAAGAGAGGGATAGAGAGGGGGAGCCAGTCCACCGGGCTGCAATGCCAGTGGATGGCACCTCTTCCAAGAGGGAAACGCTGGCTGCAGGCGTGGCCGCGCAGACGGTGGCGAGAGCCCAGAACGCGCCGGTACCAAGGGAAGTGGAAGGAGAGGGAAACGGGAGCCAACAGCTAGGATTTCTACCCAGCCTCCACCCCATCCCGCTGCAGGACCTTGGCCAAATCGCACATCCTATCTGTTCCCATTTATAGTTCATACCATGGCTGGAGTCCTCCCCATAGCTCCAGCCCCCTGGAGGTGGCTGTCCTCCCTGCACATCTGTGCCTTTGCTGTCCCCTTCCCCTCGGGGGTGTCCAGCTGTGGACCCTCGCAATTAACACTCAGGATGTGGCCGTCGAATGCTGGTGCGGTGCTGACCACATGCACCTCTTTGTGCCTATCTGTGAAATGAGGGGCAGTCCTGGCACCTTCTAGGACAGGCAGGAGAGGAGGGAACAGAGGCAGAATGTGGCTCCGTGCCTGGGAGCCTGTGCGCAGGGATGTCAGTCGTGAGTGCCATCCCCCGCCTGGGTCTGCTTCTTTTCCAGCTTTTGCTGGTCCTTCCTTTCTTGAAAACCCACACTCTAGCCAGGCAAAGGGGCACATGCTTATAATCCCAGTACTTGAACGCTGAGAAAGGAGGATCACAGGTTTGAGGACAGCCTCAGCAAGAAGTAAGGCTATTGATAACCTAGCAGAGATCTTGTTTCAAGACAAAAAATAAAATAGGGCTAGTGCTGTAGCTCAGAGGTAGAATGCTCCTGGTTCAATCCCCAGTACCACAAAAAGAGAAGAAAAGAAAGAAACCCACAGCCTGTATTACACAATTAATTATCACCTTCTAATACAAGTCTTATGTCTCAAAGGTTAATGAGCTCCCAGAGGTAGAACAAGGCCTGATGTCCCCCAAGCATGTGGCACAAGATAGGGCCCTCACTCCAGGCGGGAGAACACTGCTAATTTATTATTAAGAACATCAAGCTGGTTGTGGAGGTGAACACTTGTAATCCTAGTACACTTGGATTATACTTGAGAGGCTGAGATAGGAGGATCACAGGTTCATGGCTAGCCTCAGCAACACAAGGGCCTCTGCAACTTAATGAGACCCTGTTTCAAGATAAACAATAAAATAGGACTGGAGAGAGCCGGGTGTGGTGGTGCACGCTTGTAATCCCAGCATTTGGGAGGCTGAGACTGGAGGACCGCAGTTCGCAGACAGCCTCAGCTACTTAGTGAGGCCCTCTGCAAATTAGCGAGACCTTGTTTCAAAATAAAGAATGAAAAATAGGGCAGGGGATGTGGCTCGGAGGTCAAATGCTCTTGGGTTCCATCCCCAGACCTGCAAAAAAAAAAAAAAAAGGACTGGAGGTGTATCTCAGAGGTTCAATCCCCAGTACCACACACACATACAAAATAAAGAACATCAAATACAGCAGGGGAGTGGTGGCACTGCCTGTAATCCCAATACCTGGGAGGCTGATATAGGAGGATCGCAGGTTTGAAGCCAGTCTCAGCAACTTAGTGAAGTTGTCATGAACTTAGCAAGATCCTCTTCCCAAATAATAAAATAAAATAAGGCTTAGAAGTAGAACACCCCTGGGTTCAATTCCCAGTATCACACACACAAATAAAAATAAATAAATAAATAAATAATAACAAAACAAGGGCTGAGGGTATAGCTCAGAGGTAGAATGCCCTTGCTTGAGTTCAATCTCCAATTTTAAAAAATTTAAATTAAAAAAAAAAAAAGCATGTGAGCCGGGCGTGGTGGCGCATGCTTGTAATCCCAGCATTCGGGAGGCTGAGACTGGAGGATCATGGTTCACGGACAGCCTTAGCTACTTAGTGAGGTCTTCTGTAACTTAGTGAGACCCTGTTTCAAAATAAAGAATAAAAAATAGGGCAAGGAGTATATCTCAGAGGTTGAATGTACCTGGGTCCAGACGACCCCCCCCCCAAAAAAAAAAGCATAAAATATTTCTTGGCCAAGGAAAATTCTCTGCGGGACCATGACCAAGACTGTGATGTCCATCTCTTCCTGGCTCCTGTCATTAGTCTAGTTGTGTGGGGGCATTGGCCCTCAGGGAGGGGTAGATTAAATTTTGGTTACTGCTCCTTCTGTTACCCACATCTTTGCCCCGGCCACAGCCTCCCTATGAGAGGAGGGAATCCCCATGGTGGCTCTGCATGGCCTTCTGACTTTCTTTGGCCAGTGGCATGTGAGAAGAAGGGAAAAGTCCTGATGAGGAGACATCCCTGCCTGGTCTTCAGGTCCAGGGAGGCGGAAAGATGGAAGGACCAGTGAGCAGCTGAGTCTGCTGCCCCCAGCCGACCCACAGATGGGCAGAGAGGAGCAGAAACACCTCCACTGAGCCTCGTCTAGGGCAGGTGGACCCCAGCAACCGTGGGCCATAGTGCTTACGATGCCCTGGGAGCATCTTGGCTGCTTGGTCCACCGATTCAGGAGTACCACGCACAGAATGACGCTGCTATCTTTCTTGGTTCAAAATTCTATACCACGATGAATGCATATTGCATTTTGTCCTTGCTTGGGCTGTTGGTTCCTAAGTATTCCTGCTCATCGCCCCACCCACCAGGGCCACAAGCACACCCTGGGGCCGCCTGGGCCACTGCGTCCAGGAGCACAGTCTCAAGGCAGAGTAAGGAAAGGGGCCAACGTTTCCCATCTGGGAACTACCTTATAAGAAAACCAATCTTCACTCCAGGCCTCCTTCAGAGCGTCCTAGAGGCTGTGGACAGATGAGATCTCAGTCTAGGAGAGCGGCATCCCACAGATATCCCAGCCTGCTCATCTAGGAGCATGACAGGAGCCCCCCCAAGACACGGGCCGGGGGAGCAAGGTCACAATTCTGTGCGCCTAGATATCTGTCTTCAGGGAGCAGCACCGCCCCTTGGCCACCTCCCCTGCAAAACAGACTCCAGCAAGTGACACGAAGATGGTTTAAGGTGCAGGAGATCTGGAAACAGTGTGTATGGAAACAGCTGGCAGGGAAGCTTTTGCCAGAGGAAGGCTGCAGGGTGCAGAATGATCTGCCTCTCACCCCTCACCCCATCTCCGCTGGTCTAATTTCTCCTTCCTTGGCCTTCGGTTTCACTTAGTTGCTCCCTCTAGGAAGCTGTTGCCCGCCCTCAAGACAGGTCAGCAATTCACTTTAGAGTCTGTATTCCTCCATCAGCTGGGGTGGGGGGTGGCACGGGGCAACAAGACCAGGTGATTTCACAGCGCAGCCCCAAAGCCCTCACTGATAGAGCATCGGCCTTTCCACACTGTACCATTTCTCCCACCTCCCATGAGTCCCAAACATTTCTTTTACTTATTTATATTTATTTATTTATTTATTTTGGACTGGGGGTTAGACCCAGGGGCATTCAACCTCCAAGCTACAAACCCAGCCCATTTTATATTTTTATTTTGAACCAAAGTCTTGCTAAATTACCACATGCTGGCCTCACCCCTGTTATCTTTCTGTCTCCCAAGTACTGGGATTACAGGCGTGAGCCCCAGGCTTGACCCAAACATTCCTTTCGATAGACCCACCATGGGCCCCGGTACCCAACAATTTGCCAGGTTTTTTTTCCCCCCTTCTACTCTGTCTCCATCTTCTGATGTATATGGCTAATGATGGAAAGTAATGCTTCAGTATCTTAGCGTACTGCTATTTAAAAGATGCCAACCAGCTCAAGAAAATGCCTTTTGTCAAATGAGCATTTATCCCTGACGGGTGGATTCTAGCTTACCTGAACTGACACTGTCGCATGGGATGAACTGGGCCCAAATGGCTGGTGTCCAGTCACACCAGAGGTGGAGGGAACTGGGATTCAGATTGGAATGTGTGAAGAGCAGAGTCGGGGATGAGGATGGTTGGGAAATGTCAGGAAGGCTCTGGGACATGGCCAAGTCCCGACATAAAGCAAACCCTCCGTGATCCACCCCTGCTGGCCCCCACCTCCTGGAGAGGAAGTGGCCCACACCCACACCTTTGGACACTAAGGTTTCTCTGCCCGCAGGATCATCTGCAGTGTTACAGTAAAGGGGTTCACAGCACAGAATCCAAGCTCTTTTGTTTTGTTTTTGTGGTACTGGGTGTTGAATTCAGGAATGTTTTACTTCTAAGCTACATCCCCAGCCCTTTTTTTTGGGGGGGGGGTGAGGAACAAGTTCTCACAAAGTTGCTAAGCCTGGCCTTGAGACTGCAAACCTCCCGAAATAGCCTCCCAAATACCGGGATTACAGATGTGACCACTAGGCCTGGCAGTCCAAGCTCTTAATGTCCCAAGGAGGACAGGGTCTGACCTGGCCTTCGCCCAGGGACACTAGAACCCTGACCAGGTGCTCACGGTCTGTCTCCTCAGCCTCCCTAGATGGATGTGGGCCTCTTGGTCCCCTCATTTTGGGAGTTCCGGAGGTGATGGGGGAGAGCAGCAGAGCTGTGGGAAGCTCATGGCCCAGGAGGGAGGTCCAGATGCTCGGGGAGAGTTTGAGGCCCAGGAGGGAGGCCCGTTCCTGGCATCTGAGGCATTAAGGTGGCCACAGGTTCGGGACACAGGTGGGGAAATGGCGAAGGGGCAGCCAAGGTGGCCCTGCCTCTTCCCAGCCACATGCATGGAAGGGACGGTGCCACACACCTCCTAGAGGAAATCTGGGGACAGACAGACTGGTGAGACGAAGTGGCCTCACTGGGGAGGCTGCTCTGGGAAGATCGCTACAGAAAGGGCGCTACGGACCGCGGCGGCCTCAGGAGCAGCCCCTCGCAGCGGCTTAGCCGCCGTGCTGATGTATAAATTGGGATCTTTTCGCCACACACCAAAGGGGGAAAAGTTCCCATCTTTAAATGTTAAGCTTAAAATAAGACACTACATGGGTGCCAGTGGATCTGTGAAATCTGCTGACTAAACTGGCATCAGCCCCTGGGAGGAAACCAGCTCGTTTCTCCCGCGCTTTGGGGGGCGGGGATTACGCCGGGGCAGAGGGGAGCAGCACAGGGGTCCAGCCGGGACGGTCGCCTGGCCAGGAGGCAGCCTGGCGTTGCTTCCAGGAGCTCTCCAGTCGAGGCACTGCCAGCCCTCCTCGCCCTTCCCTCCTCGCTCGGGGCCCAGCTCCTAGCACATTCGCCGGCACCCTCGTTTCTATTTTGGTAAGTATCTTAGTGGCTTCTGCGTGCGTACATCTCTTACCCATTTTATCTGACCAGGAGCTTCCCTAAGGTGTGGACGGGAGCCTTTGCTCTCCAGGCCAGGCGTCTGCTGAGATGTTCAGCGCTCTCAGGCGATGGCAAGGCCTTGGAGGGGCTGATGTGGCCGTGGGGCACCAGGCCTTAGGTACAGGTGCGGAGCAGCTGCCCTGAGTCTTCCACACAAGGCCAGGTGGGGGCCTGGCAGTGGCAGGAAGAAAACCAAGAGCGGGGCCGGTGAGTTGGTATGTTGCTTGTCTGTGTCAAAGCGCCATGAGGGAGGGCCACAGATTCTCCATATCCACTGGCTCCTCTGGGGCAAGCCTCTGGCCCTGCTGTTCTGAATCTCTGCAGACTTGGGGCTGGGAAGTAGGGGGCAGACAAGCCTGCCCTTTGGGCTCTGGCTGCCAGGAGGCCTGCTGGGAGGAGCCAGGTCATGCTGCCTGTCTTGCCTCAATCACCCTGGATCAGAGGCTGGGCATCCTGCACTTACCGGAGCACATCTATTTACAGGGGTGTGTCTCTCCAGGCTGAGAGGGGGCTGGTCCTCATGGGACACACACAGCATCTGCTCCAGCCAGGGACCCCTGAGTGGCATCTCAGTTTCCCGGATGCCCCGGGACTATAGTGACCTTGCAGAGACTGTTCATCTTGGGTAGGATAAGGAGGAAGTAGCCAAGTAGGTGACCCTTGGTACCACTGTGGAACTAAACACAGTGCTGCACCCCTTGACTGAGCCGGCCTAGCCTAGTTGATGACAGCCGCGAACTATGCAAGAGTCTACCCGGCCTCTTAGAGGGCAGAGGGCCCCATCTGCACCTTTGCCAGCTTAAATGCCCAGGTCTCTGGTAAAGAGATGATTTTGCCAAATGATAAATCTTTTTTTAACCCCAAGTGTTGACGAGATATTTGTAAAAAATTATTATGGCAGATTGTTGTTTGCCTATCTGTTAACCATTCTTCCCTTCTCTCTCACTAATAAAATCCCTTAAGCTGTGTGTGATGGTGCACACCTGTAATCCAAGTACTTGGGAGGCTAAGATAAGAGGATTGCAGGTTCGAGGAAAGCCTCAGCAACTTAGTGAGACCCTGTTTCAAACTAAAAATGAAAAAGGGCTGAGTGTATAGCTGAGAGGTAGAACACCCCTGGGTTCAATACCCAGTTCCAAAAGAAATCTCTATATTTTGAATGGTCAACTGTGTACCAGCTAAATTCTAATGCATGAAATCTAAATAGAACTACTGTGTGGGACTCCTGAGAAGATTCCTTAAAGAGATCTGACTTAGTTGGGAGATAAATCCTTGTATTTCTCTTGTCTTTATCCTCCCTGGAGTGTGACTGTTAGGGCTGGAACTCCAGCGCCTATACTGGTTTATGAGATGAGTTTTACAATAAAAGCCAGCATCGAAAATGGATTCCGTAGAAAAACGAAGACTGTGTTCCTGATGGCATTGTGGGGTTCTGCCTACCTCTAAAAGTCCTTGGCGTGAGATAGAAATAAACTACTTTAAGTGTATGCCATTTTCAATATGATCCACGTAAAAATTTAAAAAATTTTAAAATTAAAAAAAGAAATAAACTACTTTATTTATGATACTACTATTATTTTGGACTTTCTGTGGTATGCAGATAATCCTCTTCCTGATATAATCACATACTATGCTACAAAGAAAATCACAATAAATCCCAGATAGCAGAATTATAGAGGCTATACTCTCTGAAAACTAGATAAGCTATAAAATAATCAAAAGGATATATATATATATATATACACACACACACACATATATATATATGTAATACGTGGTATGAGATGTATATGTATGTATATATTGTTATTTTCTGAATAAGTTTGAAATTATAGTTTTGAACCCTCTAGTCAATTAGTCAGAAAAATTTTAAATTCTAAGTAACTGGGCTTTTAATACACATATATATGCACACATACATATATATGAAAACAGAGATAGCCATGTATTAGATATATTTGGAGGCAAACTCTAGCACTAAATACTTATTAGACGGAAAGAATGAGAACAAATAAACTACATATTCAAGGCAAAAAGAAAGAAAACCAACCGCAAACAAATCAAAGAAACTGAAAAAGGATATTATAATACAAAAGCAGAAATGCAGAAATTAGGAAATAAAAGAGGAGTTGGGTGTGGTGGTGCACACCTGTAATTCCAGTGCTTGGGAGGCCGAGACAAAAGGACCCCAAGTTCAAGGCCAGCCTCAGCAACTTAGTGAGCCCCTGTTTCAAAATAAAAAGGGTTGGAAGTATAGCTCAAAGGTAGTATGCCCGCCCCTGGATTCAATCCCCAAATCAAGATGAAGGAGAAGGAAGGGGTGAGGAATAAAAGACTTGATAAATCCACCCAAGAGCTGATTTTAGACAGGGATAAACTCAAAACAAAGAAAAGATCATTAGATTGAAAAATATCAACATTTCAAACTTTACTGTAATAAAGACACCAGAGAGTAAAGGCAAAACAGCTAGAAAAGATATTTGTAATGTACATAAGTCAAAGGATTAATATACAAGAAATAAAAAGGAGCTGGGCGTGGTGGCGCACACTTGTAATCTCAGCATTCGGGAGGCTGAGACCAAAGGATCACGGTTCGCGGACAGCCTCAGGTACTTAGTGAGGCCCTCCATAACTTATATATAGAACTACTTTTTATTCTTTCAAAATAAAGAATAAAAAAAAGGGCAGGGTGTGTATCTTGGAGGTTGAATGCCCCTGGGTTCCATCCCCAGACCCAGAAAGAAAGAAAGAAAGAAAGAAAGAGAAGGAAAGAAAGAAAGAAAGAGAAGGAAAGGAAGAAAAGAAGGAAAGGAAGGAAGAAAGAAAAGGGCCACCTACAAATAAACTAGAAAAATATAGCCCAGGAAAAACTGGACAAAAGGGATGAACAGGTAATTCAGAGAAGAAATGGCGAATAAATAAATGGGTAAAAAACAATCTTTTCAGTGTTCAGGGAAATAAAAATTTAAAGTATAATAAGAAACTACCCTCTCCCAAACTCTGGCAAAAACATGGACAAGATGAATATCGGCATTACAGAGGCGTAGGAATATACCCCTGTTGAGGGGAAGTTCAGCAGTGTCTGTTAAAAAAAAAAAAATCAATGTGCACAGCCTTTCATGAAGCAAATTCACTTTCTGGAAAGTATCCTGGAGAAATCTTCATACTGTGCAGAAAGAGCTTCAAATAATCAGAAACAACCTAACACTACCCAGCTACACCCTCAAATCCATTTTTTTAGGCAGGGTCTTGCTTGGGTGCTCAGGCCAGTCTGGAACTCCTGAGCTCAAGTGATTTCCCTACTTCAGCCTCCAGAGTATTATGACTACGGGTCTAAACCACCGTACCCAACTCTGAAAAACAAAACATGCCTCGGAAAAAAACCCTAGAAGCACACACGAGACATCTAAAAGAGGTTACTTCTGGACACAGATATGGGGCTGAGGGTCATCAGGAGTTTTACTTTTGTTTGAATTCTGAGCTAGGAGGGCATTCATGTATTACTCATCTAACTTTTAATATATTCTTTATAAAAGAAATTCTTGGCGGCATATTTTTAAATCTCAAAGAACATATTCATGTATTACTTGTATAATTTTACAAAATATACAGAGAAGTTTTTTTTTTAATTCTAGATATTTTGGAACTCTAAAGATAAGAGAAAATTTTTCAGATAATTCTAAGGAAAGGGGGGAAGTGAAGTTTATATATAAAGGAAAATAGCCTAAGGCCAACTATTATTCATGTATGAAAGGGAAAAAGAGACATTTCCAGATACACAGGATGAAAAGAGTGGACTGTCCACACATCCTGAATGTTATTTGTGTTAACCGAAAACAAAACATACAAAGCCTAAGTAAGTGTGAAGCTAAATACAGTTGTTAATAAGGGCTTCATAAATCTGATTGGATTCTGAATTATTTCCAAAACTTTGGCAGGTGTATAGAGATAAAATGGTAAATAAAGAACAGAGTAAAATGGTATATAAAAGTATTTTCCTGTGTGAGTAGAGTTGGGGAAATAATAGTTATTATTTGATTCTTGATATTTATAACCTTGATGTTCATATGTATATACATATATATATATATATATATACATACATATAGCTACTTCTTTCTACTATAAAATAATAGATAATTGGTAAGTGGAGAGAATTAGGATGCTCCTCTTCCAAACTACGTAAGAAACTAAAAGAACCAAGAAAAACTATCACTGTAGCATAAATCCAGAATAGAAATAGAAATAACAACAAAACTTAATGAATAGGCCAGAGAAGAAATATAATGGCTGGGATACATGGTCGTAGAAATCAGTGGCAGAATAAATATGAATAAACCCCATTTAGTACTAAAATTAAAGATGTTTCTCAAATTGGGTTAAAAAAAAAGTAAAATTCATCTAAATTTCATCTAAAAGAGACCAAAATACAACATGACACAGAACTTAAATGACCTTAACGTAAAGGTGTAGGCGTGGATAAACAAGGCGAATCGATCCGGCAAAATAGAACTAAAATATTAATTTGAGAAACAGAATGAATTCAAGGGGAAAATATTCAATAAAACAAAGACGTTTCATGGGCACATATGAGAAAGATAACATCAAGAGAACAGAACTGTCATAAACGCACCCCCTGAAATATATATATATAGTGACTGCAAGAAATTAAGCACACACACAATTATGGTGGGAAATTTGGAACCCTTTCAGAATATCTCAGAACAATGTAATCATTTCAGGGGAACCACATAAGAACAGAAATGTGGATAATACCTCTGTTAATAGGCTTATATGTAATTAAAATGTAGTTATGAAGTTAAAAGGAATCAGTTCTATTGTTCTACAGCACATTAGGGGACTGCAGCTCACAACAATTCATTATATTTTTATAAAGAGCTAGACGAGAGGAGTTGGAAGTCTCCTAACACAAAGAAATGATCGATGTTTAAGGAGCGGGAAATGCTAATTATCCTGATTTGACCATTACGCCCTATACACGTGTATCGAATCGTCACACCGTACCTCCTAAGTAGCTACAGCTTACATTTATTTTAATGAAAAACATAATCTGGGGAAATAAATATCAACTTTTTAAAATTAAATATATATGTGTATAAAATGAAATATTTCAAGCATACAGTAAAGTCTGGAGGATAATATAATGAGCATCCATATGTTGTCGAGTCTTATCATTTGTCAAATTTTTGTAAAAATTTTGTCTTTTCTAAGAGACAAAACGGCACCAATCCAAATGCACCTTCATCCTGCTAGATTCCGTCGCCCTTTTTCTCCCTGAGGTGAACAGTACCACGGAGCTGCTGCTTATTGGTCCCATGAATGTTCTGACAGATACACTGGGAACTAAATCGGCAAACTAAATATGATATTGCTTTGCATATTTTTAAGCATGATCCAAATGACATCAGAGAGTATTACTACTCTGCTACTATTTTTTTCATTCAGCACTGTTTTTGAGATTTATCCATATTCATAATGTAGAATACTTAACACAGGAAAGAAAATAATGAACAAGGGCTAACCTTGATTCCAAAACCAAACAAAAAGAAGACTTGAAAGCCCTTTCTGAATTAAACTTCAAATGTTAATTTTCAGAAGGCACCTTTGTATTCCTACTTCTCAAGTTCTTTTGGAAAATGTCCCTGTTTTACCCGACAATTCTGAAGGTCAAAAATGTGCGAGGAGGAGCCATTTCCCAACCGGGTGCTGGGTGTAAGTCAGCCTGGTCCTTTAGCAAAAGGAGCTCAAGGGCTGGGGGGGGAGCTCGCAAAGGTTTACATTAGTGAGTGCACCACCCTGGGTTGGCTCCTTAGTTCCAAAAAGAAAGACCAAACAAAAACAAAAACAAACCCGCCCAAAAATGAGCTAAGGACAAGGTGGGGGGATAATTTGACAACGGATGTACAGCAAGCCCAAGAAAAAGATCGATACCATTTCACCCCACAGTGCCCCTCCAGGAACTTAGGCTAAATCAATAACCGAGTCAAATATTTACAAACAATGGTGTAAAGCTATACATTCAAAATTTTGTTTTAGAAAAGAAAATCATTTGAAGGTAACACTTACAATTGGCGTCCCAAAAGGAATGTAACCTGTGAATGGGGAGAGAAAAGAATCAGGTGTCATGACCCACTGGCTCTCCACCCAGAGGCCCAGGAGCGTCCCAGGCTCCTCTAGCTAATGACCTGGCAAAGGGGCCCAGGACACTCAGGGACACGTCCAGCCCCCGAGACCTCTCCCTAGCTCATCCCTCCCATGGCAGAGGGCTCCGGTGTGTCCCCACCTTCCCTCCCTCTGTTCCCCTACAGCCAGACAGCTCTGGCTCTCCTCCAAAACCCCGGGGCCCATTCCGCAGGAAGGGCCGCCGCTGCCCAGGCCACCCCTGGGCCTCCCACCATTTCCTCCTCAAGGCATGGGATCCTGTCCACCCTCACCGGGGAAGCCTAGTCATCCTCCAAGGACCCAGAAAGCCTCCCTTCTTCCTTCAGTTTTTTTTTTTTCTTTCTTTTTGTGATACTGAGCATTAAACCGAAAGTCTTCTACCTCCAAGCCATAACCCAGCACTATCTTATTTTTTGGTTTGAAACAGTCTCACTAAGTTGCTAACGGCCTTGCTAAGTTGCTGAGGCTGGCCTCTCCTGTCTCAGCCTCCAAAATACTGGGATTACCCCAGGTGTTCCCCACTATACCAGCTCAACTTATTATTTTATTCTTATTTATTTATTTTTGGTGGTACTGTGGTTCCTGGAAGCCCTTCTACCTCCATGCTAAATTCCCAGACCTATTTTATACTTTTTTATATTTGGAAACAGGGTCTCTTAAGCCAGCGCGGCTGGCTTCAAACCTGGGCCATCCTCCTGTCTCCGCCTCCCAAGCACGGGGATTACAAGTGTGCACCACCACGCCCGGCATTATTTTCTTTTTCTTCCTGGAGATCATGACCATTTCTGGGAAGGGAATTACCCACCCACCTGATATAGGCCCTGCTAAGTGCCAGAGCTCCTTCAATCTCTAGCGCTTGGGCTGGATGGCCTGTATAGAGCGGTGGAGAGCTGGGGTGAAGCCACCAAGCCCCGGGCCCCTCTCCTCACTGCCTGTGACCCCCCGCTGCTGTCAGTGGGAAGCCTGTTGTTCCCAGCCTCTGTCTTGTGACAGCCGGTCAGCTGGCGGCCCTGGAAACTTGTCTGGGTTGAATTAAAAATGAAATTATAAGCCGGGCGTGGTGGCGCATGCTTGTAATCCCAGCATTCGGGAGGCTGAGACCAGATCGCGGTTCGCAGACAGCCTCAGCTACTTAGTGAGGTTCTCTGCAACTCAGTGAGACCCTGTTTCAAAATAAAGAATAAAAAAAAAAAATAGGGCAGGGGGTGTAGCTCTGAGGTCAAATGCCCCTGGGTTCCATCCTCAGACCCGAAAAAAAATTTTTTAATAAATAAAAAATAAAAATAAAAATGAAATTATAGCCAGGTGTGGTGGTCCACACTTGTAATCCCAGTACTTTGAAGGTTGTAACAGGAGGATCACAGGTTTAAGACCAAACTCAGTAACTTAGAGAGACCCTGTTTCCAAATAAAAAATAAAATTGGGCTGGGGATGTAGCGTGGAGGTAGAATGCCCTGAGTGCAGTCCCCAGTACCACAAACAAACAAATAAATACAAATAAAGATGAAGTGCTTATCCTGGGCATGTGCAAACGTGTACACGCAGGAGCCCTCACTCTCCGACATCCCTCCCTCTGGGGAGAGGCCCCACCTTCAACGGATCCTCAGAAGAAAGATCCAGAATTAGGAAGGAAGCCAGGCCCAGGTTGAGAGGCCCTGAAAACCAGGTGTCACTGGGTACCTAGTGCCCGGTTTCCTTGACAACCTTCTTTCCTTGGCTGTTCATTCTCTCCCCCCCCCCCCCAATGAGATCAGGCTCCCTGAGGCTGGGGACCCTTGACTGCCTCATCCACCTCACCTAGGCCAGCCCTGTGACTCAGGGAGGGTGTGCCCCCTGGCACTGAGAAGTGGCACAGAGGAAGTATTGCCACCTTGCTGCAAGGGTGACCCTCTGCCTCTCTGCCTCTGCCTCTGGGCAAGGCCTGGAACTTCTTAGAGCCATGGGCAGGGCACTCGTAGCAGCCCCAGCTGGGGCTCCACCCCCGCCTTGGGCCGGCACATCCGGATGCTCCTGGAGCTGTGGCCATAGTCCACTGTGACCATAGCTCAGGCTGGACAGGACCAGAAGGGCCAGGAGCTTACCTGACATTCTAAAAGGCATGAAGATCTTCTCATTGGTGTCTGGGTGTAGAATAGCCTGGTGAGAGTCGGGGGCAGCACAGGGTGGGGGGAGGGGGAGGGACAGGAGGAGGCAGAGTGTTAGGAGAGGAAGGAGGGAAGAGGACACCCCCCCTAAGACTCAGATGCTGGGGGCTGTGTGCTGCCTTCTAGTGGATGCTACTTCCCAGCACTGAGGGATGGAGAGAATCCCAGCCGTGACCTGTGCCACCCGCTTGCCGACCGAGCCTCAAAGCCCGTGGGGACTGAGGTCAAGGCTACCTCACAGGCCTCTCCCCTGCCTGGCACAAAGTCAAGACTTTGTGGATGAAGCCTAGTCTCCCCAGGACCTCACAGCCCCCAGGGAAAGGCTACTCTAGCTGAGCTTCAGGCTCAGGCGCTCATGTCTTCAGTGCCGGGCAGGAGGAGGAGGTGAGGGGACCTGGCCTACTGGAGAGGGAAGGCCAGGCACACAATGGCTCAGGAAGGGGGCTTCCTCTAAAGTCCTGGGGCAGGGAGGGTGGGCTCCCAGAAAGAACAGAAGAGACGAGAAAAAGGATCCCGAAGTGAATTACCTGCTTGATTTTCTGTGCACTCCAGAGCTGGAAAGAGAGAGGAATACAAATTAAAAGCAAGCTGGGCCAGGGTGGCACAAGCCTATAATCCTAGCAACGAAGAGGTTGAGGCAGGAGGATCATAGGTTCAAGGCCAGCCTCAGCAACCTAGGGAGACCCTGTTTCAAAACAAGAAAAATAAAGAGGGGGCTGATGTTATAGCCTGGAGGTAAAATGCCCCTGAGATCAGCAACACACACACACACACACACACACACACACACACACACACACACACACACGATGATAGGGAAACAGAAAAGAAATAACAGCAGAATAGCCGTGATCACAAAGGTGGGACCATTAGAACAGAAAAGCACAAAGTGACAAAGGCTGGCTCTTCCCTCTCTGCCCAGAAAGCGCTGTCCTGAGGTGTCCCCAAGTCCAGGCTTGGTGGAGCAGCGCACAGGTCTCTACTTTTCCTCCAAACCCTAAATAAAAGAGCATCAAAGCAATAAGCCGGCACAGAGCCTCCGCCGGGGAGGACGGGCCACCGCAGCAGGAGGGAGATGGGGTTCTGGAGAGCGAAGAGCTGGCAAGGACTGGTCAGCTGCGCCAGAGCGCCCGCATCCCGGGCTCGACAGGAAGCCACCAGAGGGATGAGAGAGCAGGGAGCCCGAGGCCCTGCCCGGGAGACGGAGGCTCATTTCCAGAGAAGTGTGATGAGAGTAGAGCCCAGATGTGGGGTCACAGGCAGAGGGGGGAGACGAAGGTCTGCGCATCCCACACGGCTCTCCACAGGAGCAGGTCCACTTCCAGCACCAGATGCAGCAGACAGGAGGATGGAGGGCCTTTCTCTGCGAAAACTGAGAGGCCCCCAGAGAGAGTGCGCCAGAGGAGCATCGTGAGGATGTGGCACCGCTGTGGCCCTGAGAAGGAGGCCCTGATCCGGGGCCTGGTGCTCTGTGGGCACCGTCTGACTTCCACAATATCTTTTTTGGGGGAAATATTGAACCCAGGGACAGTCTACCTCCGAGCTACACCCCAGCCCTATTTTAATTTTGAGACAGGGTTTTGCTAGGTTGCCCAGAGTCTTAACTACTTGCTGAGGCTATCCTCAAACCTGTGGTCCTCCTGTCTCAGCCTCCCAAGTACTGAGGATTGCAAGTGTGCTCCACCACACCCGGCTTCACAGTATCTTTACCTTAGAACATGTGAGGTGTGAGTGAAGTCCGGCGGGCAGTGGAGTGTGTGCTGGAGCCCTCAGCCTCCGACTCACATGGACCTGGCTCCCGCCCCCCTCCACTTCACTGGCCACCCCCTTCCTGGTCCCCATCAGTGACCCCCGACACCCTCCACTGCTGGCAGAGGGCTGGGTGAGCAGGCCCTTAAGCTGAGGGAAGGGTGGCTCTGGGCACCTGTGAGGGTTGCACCCCCATAGGTACCCCATTGCCAAGGGAGAATGACATTCAATAGCAAATTTAAAAAAATCCTTGCCAGGTGGTGGGAGTGAGAGAAAAAAAGGGAGGGAAGGAGGCAGAGGAGGAGAAGGGAAGGAGGGAAGGGGAGACCCCACAGAAGAGAAGGAAAAGCTTTTTTTTCTGCTTTTTGAAGAAGGATCTTACATTTTCTTTTCGCATAGAGTCCTGGAAATGATATAGTTGGCTCTGCCTATAAATAAGTTGATATTTGGAGGACCTAAATGAAAAAGATCCTTGCTAAGTGAGTCTACGCATGCATACAAGGAAAAGGAATTCTGAGGAAATGAGACAACATAGGAACTCAAGAAAACTTTAAAAGCTCTCACTAGAGCCCTTCAGAGAGCCAGACGGGAAAGAGGGTCAGGATGCATGGGCCTCCGCTGTCCTGCTACTGGAGATGGGCCTTTGGGCGAGCCATTTTGCATTCGTGCCTCAGTTTCTACATCAGTAAAGTGGGTTGTTGCAGGGCTAGGACAGAGACGGTGCACGGTGCCCTGGTAGTTTGCTTTTCTTTGGGGGCGCAGAGCTACCCGGCACTCCCTAGCCCCCTGCGGTCAGTGGGCTCCTGGGACCGGGAGCTGGCTAGCGCGCTGTGCGCAGAAATGGCAATAATCACTTCGCCTGTCCCCAAAGCCTCCCTTGAAAAATCCAGTGGAGGACAGGGGCCTTGAAGATGGTAAAGTCATGAAGTAAAAGAGAACCATGCTGGTGTTTGATGCCCCCAAATATCAGGATGTGCCGAGTTCCTGAGTTGCACTGGATTCACAGCTGAGTGAGGAGCAGACCCGACTGTGGTAAATCCCTGCAACCTGGGACCTATTTGTCACAGCACTTGGCCCCATCTGACTGACTCAGAGGGTTAAATGAGACACACATATATAAAATATTTGACTCATAGATTTGACTCAGCCTGGTTGCCTAAAATAGAAGGGAAGCGATTGAAAGGAACGATATTTTTAAAGGATTTAATCATCTTCCAAAGCAACTTCATGTCTATTGTCTTCCTCCCACAGCAGACCTGCGAGGTGGGGAGGTTCTTTTCAGGCAGGGTAACTCATCTCAGAGACACTAAGCGGCTTAGCCCGCGTTCCAGGGCCCCGGAGGCAGGGTGGAGGCAGGGCCCCAGGCCTGCTGGCCTCTACGCTGGGGCTTCCTGTTCTGAACAGACCCTCTGGAGCAAGCCAGGTTGACTAAGGTGACTGCCAGGCCCAAAGCTGAGTCCCAGAGCAGGTGTTCCTGCCAGGGCCTCGGTCCTCACCTCCCACCAACGTCCAGCAAAAGAGCCCGGATTTCACCCGGAACACGCAGATTCTGCCTCCACCCAGGACAGCGCCAGGCGCCAGGCAGAGGCCGGCTCAGCAGCAAGGTGGGACGTGGCCAGGTGGCAGCACTGGGCGCCTGGGAGGCCAGAGCCCACAGATGGGTGCCCCAGTCCACAGATGGGTGCCCCAGCCCAGAGATGCCACCACCCTGAGGACCCCGGGCCAGTGCCCCAGATGAAGACGGCGGCAAAGCTTCCGCCACGACTCCTGGCTTTTCTGTCTTGCTGAGCACTTTTCCTCCCATGAACTATTTGACTTTCCCATTTAGAAATCTGTTGGCACAACACAGGTGAGAAAGCAAAAGCTTAGAGCCACACCCGAGCTCTCAGAGGCAGAGACAGGCGGCAGCTCAGGACCTCGGGCTGAACCCGTTTACTCCCCTCAACAGCCCTAGGATGCTGGACTAGTGCCTTGTGCCTCTCACTCCACAGATGCAGAACTGAAACGCAGAAAGGGTAAGCGACTTGCCCAGAGTCCCGCAGCGTGCAGGGGTTGGGACTCAAGCAGCCTGGCTCCAAGCCTTCACCCTTAGCTTCTAAATGCCACACACCACTGCACGCTGCTCTGTCCTTTGGCCATGTGATATATTTGGTGTTTTTTCATATCAGTGCACAGAAGCTGGGCATGGTGGTACACCCTTGTAATCCCTACGCTTGGGAGGCTCAGACAGGAGGATTGAATAGGTTCAAAGCCAGCCTCAGCTACTTAGTGAGGCTCCCAGCAACTTAGTGAGACCCTGTTTCCAAATAAAATATAAAATAGGTTGAGGTGTAGCCTGGAGGTAGAAGACCCCTGGGTTCCGCCCCCCAGTACCACAAAAATAAATAAGTAAAAAACATTATCAGTCCACAGAGAACAGGCTTATTCTTCCTAACCTTGAGTGAGTATATTATAAGCTGCCCTGGACTGGGGGTGTAGCTCAGGGCTAGAGCATTTGCCTAGCAAGCATGAGACCCTTGGTTTGGTCCCTAACACTGAACAACAACAACAACAAAAAACTTAAACTGTCCCCTACTGGTGGATTTTTAGACTACTTCCCATCCTGCCTGCCTGTCTGTCTGTCTCTCTCTCGTGGTAAACTACGCATAACATAATTTACCACCTCAACCACAGTTCCGTGGACGGCTCTGTGGCAGTAAGATGTCCACAGTGCTGGGCACGACTGTCCTCCGCGTCTCCAGAACCTTTGTGTCTTCTGCAGCAGAAACCCCATCCCCACTAGACGCGGCTCCGGGCCCGCCCTCCCCAAGCTCCTGGCAACCACTGTTCTATTTTCTGTCTCTATGAATTTAACTACACTAGGTATCTCATATGAGTAGACTCATACACGATTTTTTTGTGTGACTTTCATATCGCTTGTCAGAGCTATTATAAACCTTGCTCCATGCTTCGCCAGAGCTATCATCATTAGATCCTGAGCGTTTAAAGCAAAGGGGCAAATTATAGAGATGATTCTGGCATGATACAGAAGAGACGGACGGTTTCTGTAAGGGAGGGAAAGTGAGCAATGAGGGGGGACAGGGAAAAGAAGATTTCTTTATTCATCCTCTGTTCTTTATATACATCTAGAATTCTCTATCTTGCTCATGTATTACCTACTCAAACAATAATTATTATTTTTTTTTTCGTGGTATTGAGGATTGAACCTGGTGGCATTATACCTCCAAGCTACACCTCCAGCCTCCCTTTTGTTGTGCCTCTGAGCTACACCTCTGAGCTACACCCCTGGCCCTATTATTTATTTATTTTTTCTATTTTGAAACAAGGTCTCACTAAATTGTAGAGGGCCTCACTAAGTAATTGAGACATTGAGACTGATTGCAAACTTATGGTCCTCTTGTCTGAGCCTCCCAAGTACTGAAATTACAAGTGTGCACCACCATGCCCAGCTCACTCCCAGCCCTTTAAAAAAACTTTTGTTTTAGCCAGGCGTGGTGGCACACGCTTGTAATCCCCACACTTGGGAGGCGGAGACAGGAGGATCTCACAGGTTCGAAGCCAGCTACGCTGACTTAAGAGACCCTGTTTCCAAATAAAAATATAAAATAGGTCTGGGAGCGTAGCCTGGAGGTAGAAGAGTTTCCAGGAACCCCAGTCTCCCAAGTACTAGGATTACAGGCATGTGGCCACCATGCCTGGCTCAAAAATAATTTTTAAAGCTGGGCATGGTGGCACACGCTTGTAATCCCAGTGTTTGGGAGAGTGAGACAGGAGGATTGCACAGGTTCAAAGCCAGCTTCAGCTACTTAGTGAGGCTCTCAGCAACTTAGTGAGACCCTGTTTCCACATAAAGTATAAAATAGGTCTGGGAGTATAGCCTGGAGGTAGAAAAGCCCCTGCGTTCCACCCCCAGTATCACCAAAATAATAATAATAATAATAATAATAATAATAATAATAATAATAATAATTAATAATAATAGTTAAATAATATTGGAGGTGAGGGATGGGAATGTAGTTTAATGACATAATACTTGCCTAACATATGCAAGGTCCTGGGTTCCATCCCCTGCACTGCAAAATAAACAAATACAGGTAACCACTAGAAAAATAAAAATAGGAGCCAGGCGTGGTGGCACACACTTGTAATCCCAGCATTCGGGAGGCTGAGACATGAGGATGGCGGTTCACGGACAGCCTCAGTTACTTATTGAAGCCCTTTGCAACTCAGTGAGACCCTGTTTCAAAAATTAAAAAAAAAAATAGAACTGAGGGTGTAGCTCGGAGGTAGAATGCCCCTGGGTTCTATCCCCAGTTCCGCAAAAAGAAAAGAAAAATAGATATAGGGGACACTATATCCAAGCCTCTTGTTGATACCCATGGCATACACCAACTAAGTCTATGTCCTCTTTCTCCATAGTCACAGAATGCTGGCTGGCAGGTGGCTGACCCAATACCTACATTTACCAGCCTCCTTTGCAGTTAGGCTTGTGTAGGTGACTGAGCACTCGGGGGTCCCAGAGAGGAAGTGGGATGTGCCAGTGTCAAGCCAGTGCCTCTCCCTGGATGCTTCTGTCCCCTCCTGTATCCACAGCAAGGATGTGGCTGCAGCCCGGCTATGCAGACAGGACAACACCTAAGGAGATGGCAGAGGAGCATGCTAGAAGGAGCCTGGGTCCCTGAGTGGTCCCAGGGAGCAGAGCCGCCAGCTGTTCACCCACCTGAAACTTGAACTGATACACAGGGTGGAAATGAGCTGCTATCTTATTTGTGCTGGTGGGTTTGGAGGTATTTTCCTTATAGCAGCTAGGAGAGCTGTAACCACCATAGGGTGATGTTGGGGAAGGCTTCCCAGGGAAGAGGCCAATGGGTGGAAAGTTAAGAGAGTCTTTGAGGATCTTCCTGCGGCATCTGCAGGGCACCAACCTCAAGAGGGTTTGGAGTGAAGTGGGAGGGGCATCCGTTTCCAAAGAAAATTCCTGATCGTGACCTGATCTTGTCTGGGCTCATCCCCACTCCACGCTGCCTTGACAAGAGTCACCTTGGCCCCAGCTCAGCCACTAATTTGCCTGGTCTTTCTGTGAAGGTCATCTCACACCTTAGACTTGCATGCTTTATAAAATAAATCAGCCAGGCGTGGTGGCGCACGCTTGTAATCCCCGCGCTTGGGAGGCGGAGACAGGAGGATCGCGCAGGTTCGAAGCCAGCCGTGCTGGCGTAAGAGACCCTGTTTCAAAAATATAAAATAGGTCTGGGAGTGTAGCCTGGAGGAAGAAGGGCTTCCAGGAACCCCAGTACCACCAAAATAAATAAATAAATAAATAAATAAATAAATAAATAAATAAAGCATTGATTAAAAAAATAAATAAATAAAAAATAAAATAAAATAAAATAAATCAGAGCCGGGGGTGGTGGCACACGCTTGTAATCCCAGTACTTGGGAGGCTGAGACAGGACGATCTGGGTTTGTGGACAGCCTCAGCAACTTAGTGAGCCCCTCTGCAACTTAGTGAGACCCTGTTTCAAAATAAAGAATAAGGCCGGGCGTGGTGGCGCATGCTTGTAATCCCCGCGCTTGGGAGGCAGAGACAGGAGGATCGCGCAGGTTCGAAGCCAGCCACGTGCGCTGGCTTAGGAGACCCTGTTTCCAAATAAAAACGTAAAAATAGGTCTGGGAGTGTAGCCCGGAGGTAGAAGGGCTTCCAGGAACCCCAGTACCACCAAAAATAATTATTTTTTTAATTTATTTTTTTGTTTTTAGATTGTGCCCTAGGTTCAATCTCCAGTACCACAAAAAATGAGTAAATAAACAAACAAACAATAAAATAAAATAAAACAGGCAGCAGTAGAAGTAAAACTCTCCAAGGGCCTGTCCTGTCTAACAGGCTATAACACCAGGTCCAGCTTCTAGGGAGACCAGGTTAGAGACTCAGGTCTGATTGCTAGGGTCTGGGCTTTCCCCTGTGACCTGCTGGACACATGAGTTAAATACTAGATGCAGAGCCGGTGCACACTTGTAATCCCAGCATTTGGGAGGCTGAGACAGGAGGATCACAGTTCGCAGACAGCTTCAGCTTACTACTGAGGTCCTTTGCAACTTAGTGAGACCCTGTTTCAAAATAAAGAATAAGCCAGGCAAAGTAGCACGCGCTTGTAATCCCAGCATTTGGGAAGCTGAGACAGGAGGATCGCGGTTCATGGCCAGCCTCAGCTACTTAGTGTAGCCTTTTGCAACTCAGTGAGACCCTGTTTCAAAAGAGACTAAAAAGTAGGGCTGGGGTGTAGCTCAGAGGTAGAATGCCTCTGAGTTCTATCCCCAGAACTGAATAAAACAAAACAAACAAATAAACAAACAACAAAAAAAAAAACCTCACTAGATGCAGAAATGGTAGCAGGTACTGACCACAAGTCAAAAATTGGTTGCTAGCTTGAAGTTTCACAAGCCTGTCCTGCAAACAGGTTGCAGGGGAGGATCGTTCTAGGACTTCAAGCACTGCATGGGAAGCCGGCCGAGACGCAGTGGATGGGCATCCACGCTGAGAATCCAGGCCAGGCCGCTCCCCCACCGCACTCCTGTGTTGTCCCGGCAGCCACTGAACCCTCTTCACCTCAAAATACAATCCTAGTTGTGACCTGATCTCACTTGGGCTCCCTCAGTGCCTCTGGCCAAACATAAAAGTATGCAGCCCTGAGCTCTTGGACTCCAGTGGCAAACCAGTGTGGACAGGAGACTTTGGACTTTGCTTAATGGTCTTAACTTGGGGAGTGAGGACGAGGGCGGTGTGGGGAAGCCGCCTGGGTGGCTAGGAACCGCAGAAGTTTGCTGCTCTCAGAGGCAGCCAGGTCTCGGCTGAGCTGCCCTCAGAATCTCTCTGGATCTCAGTGTGGAGATCAAGGGAGGGGTGGGGGTGGGGGTCCCAGGCTTCTAGGAGAGGGGGACAGGCCCAGCCCCCAGAGAGACTGCCCGGCCCCACCCCCAGTCTGGCTTGCTTCGCTTCCCCTCTGCCTCCTTCCAAGCTGCTTCTCCAAACCTCCAAAGGCAGCAAAGACAGAGCCTATTTAAAACAACCTCCAGAAGGTAATTAAAGAGAGCCTGAAGGGGATCCTTCTGTAAGGCAAAGGATGCCTCCATCAAACAAACAAAAAAAAAAAACTTCCTAATTTATCAGTTGGGCCAATTGCGTGATACTGCACCATTAATTTTGTTGTCATGGTAACTCCCAGGTAGTATATACCTAGGCAAGCCTGGGTGGGGTGAGCCTACCCCAGTTCTGCAGAGACACGGGAGAGCCCCTCGCCTGCCTCTGCAGCAGAGCACCCCACTACTATCCACGCAGCTTCTCTCCACGGAGAGCAAAGAACCCGAAGTTGAACCCAGGTCTGAGCTCCAGGGCTCCCACTTGCTGGCCCTGGGATTTGGGGCAGGTGACTTCATCTTTCTGAGTCTCTACCTCCTTATTTGTCATGTGAAGATAGGAGTATTTACTTTCAAGGTTATTGTCAACACTTGGTTTATTGGTTTATTTTGTGAAGACACATTTATTGAGGAGCATGGACTATGTGCTGAGCCCGGCTGCAGGTGCCAAGGAAACATTCGTGGGACAAAAACAAGGGAAGAGTTCTGTGGAGCTCACAGGCGAGGGGTCAGAAAATAAGCAATAGAAATGACAAAAGGCAGCCGGGCGTGGTGGCGCACGCTTGTAATCCCAGCATTCGGGAGGCTGAGACCTGAGGACCTCGGTTCACGGACAGCTTCGGCTACTCAGTGAGGCCCTCGGCAACTCAGTGAGACCTGGTTTCAAAATGAAGAATAAAAAATAGGGCAGGGGGTGTAGCTCGGAGGTCGAATGCCCCTGGGTTCCATCCCCAGACCCGCAAAATAAATAAATAAATAAATAACAAAAGGCACGTTCTCTGCTATGTATGTTGGAAGGATACGTGCTTCAGGGAGCCGGGAAAATAGAATGGGTCAGAGGACAGGGAGTGTGTGGTGGCAGCGAAGGTTACAACAGGGAGGTGGTGAGGGTGGGTCTCCGAGAGTCTCAAAGTGGGGAGTAAGCCCTGCAGATCTTGACGGGAGATTGTTCTAGCAGACAGAACAGCGGTGCCAAAGCCCTGAGACAGAAGCAGGGAAGCCACGGTGACCAGAGTGGAGTGAATTAGAGGAGTGTGGTAGGAGAGGACAGAGAAGAATGAGGACTTGGCGCACCATGCTAAGGACTGTGCCTTTTACTCTGTGTGGATAAAGGGTCCCCACAGAGTGTCCCCTAGAGCAGTGGTTCTCATCTGGGCATGATTTTGCCCAGGGGGGCATCTGGCGATGTCTAGAGACACTGTGGGTTGTCCTGCCTGGGGAAGGGGTGCTACTGGAACCCATGGGGGCAGAGGGCAGCCCCCATAGCAGAGAGCTACTGGGTTCTAAATGCCAATGGTGCAGAGGAACCAGCTGTGAGATGACCATCTGCAGTGACCCAGCCCAGAGATGTGTCCCCAGCACCTGCCGCGACACCCTGCACAGCATACCCATGCCTTGACTAAAACAGGGCACAGTGCTGGTCCAGAGGGGAGGGGTGCTGGCCAGAATCCCAGAGCCTGCGGCTGGGATTCCAGGGGACCCTAGGGGATCTGCCAGCCTCCCTCCAGCCAGCTTTTGACAAACCTCTGAACCCCCAGAAGATTTGGGGTGCAAGTATTTTCAAGCCTCTGAAATTGGCTCTGCTATTTTCATCAGAACCCAAACACAGCTGACCCCACTTCCTCTCTGAAGAGGAAGAAACTCAGTGTCTCTTACATCCAGATGCCCTTTCTCCTTGGTAGGCTGCACAGAGAAACCCCTGCTGCCTGCGGCCCCCAGGCTGCCAACGTGCTGCACTGGAACACAGCAGGCACTTAAGGAAAGTTGCCTGGCGCCCACCTCGGGACACGCAGGCTGGCGGCAAGCCCATGCAGGGGCCTATGGTGGCTACCGAGAACAGCTCGCTGTACCCCATGACCCCAGTGGCTTCCGGGCTGGTTTCTGCAACAGCCTTCCTCTTCCCAGCCCACCCCAACAGTACCTCCAGGCTGAGCCTACCAGAAACCACTTCCACAGCCACCCCCTTGCCCAGAGCTTTCAGCAGCTTCCTCTTGCCCCGGACGGCAGGTCCAAGCACCTCTACCTGCTTTCCAAAGCCTTTCACCGTCTGGCCTGTGACTTCCCAGCTTCCTCTCTTCTCATCCTGCAGCCCCATCTCTCCCTCTCGGTTCCTCTCTCTCCACGCCACTCTACTTCTGAGCTTTTGTCTGTGACCTGTAGGGACTATCCCTCCCACTGGAGCTAAGGGGTCCAGACTCAGATCCCTGTCCCAGTGCTTACTGGCTACATCACTTCTTGGAGACTCAGTTTGTTCACTTATAAAATAGAGTTGAAAGCCAGGCGTGGTGGCACACACTTGTAATCCCAGCATTCAGAAGGTGGAGACAGGAGGATCGCGGTTCGCAGACAGCCTCAGCTACTACTTAGTGAGTCCCTTTGTAACTCAGTGAGATCCTGTTTCCAAATAAAGTAAAAAACATAGGGTTGGGGGTGGAGTTCAGAGGTAGAATACCCCTGGGTTCCATCCCCAATACCTTAAATAAATAAATAAATAAATAAATATAAAAATAATAAAATGGAGTTGATAGAGGAGGTTTCCATGAAGAGTTAATTGAGACAACACATGTAAAGTCTAATATTCAGTGTAGCACCTGGCACTTGGAAGAACGCGCGTGGTGAGTTGTGGTTCACCGTGTCGGGGATCTTCCATATTAACCCCACCCATCTCCATCCACGCCAAACCACTGCGGGAAGCCCCAGCATACACAAGTGCAGAACCAGGCTCGGCATCCACTTTGCTCAGCTATTGCTTTACTGCTTGACTCGGGGCTGTAGTCCTTATTGGTGTTCCTAGCAGAATAAGGCATTCTACTTCCAAGCTACAACCCCAGCCTGATTTTTTTTATTCTTTATTTGGAAACAGGGTCTCACTAAGTTGCAAAGGGTCTCACTAAGTAGCTGAGGCCGGCTGCAAACCCAGATCCTCCTGTCTCAGCCTTTCAAGCACTGGAATTGCAAGCATGCACCATCACACCCGGCTAATTATATTTATTTTTATTTCATCTTCTGGTCCATTGGTATAGCTGCTGTTTAGCAAGACTGGAGGAGGTATTGGCCATTTGAGTACAGAAGACCTAAAGAGGCCACTGAAAGAGAACAAGCTCCCAGGAGGCTTGCACTTTTTATCTTGTCTTTAAGGTGCTAAAGCCAAGCTGCCCCCCAGGCCCCTCCCACTCTCTGGAGACACATGGGGGCTTTCAGGACAAGAGACAAAGGAGGCCAGGAAACCAGACAGGCTGCTCTAAGCTGCTGAAGGGAGCGGAGACGCGGAGACAGGCGATGCGGCCTCATTCCCCAAACTCTAAGAACTGAGAGAGGTCTCAAGAAGCCCCACTCGGCAAGAATGGGCAGAAGCGGGCTTGGGCTGGGAGCAGACACAGGGTCAGGAAGGGCCTGGGGGTTGGACACACCCTGACAGAAGAACATTCCATTCCAGAGTCTGGGGAAACTGTTGTGGTATCAGGTCAAGCAATCTAGGCTCTTCAGTGTCTACAGCCAGAGAGGAGTCCTGCTGCTGGGGCAGCCGAGACTCAGCACACAGTGGGAATGCTTGAGATGGGCCCTGCATGGCTGGCGGGGGGCTGCAAGCCTCATCACCCCAGGGCCCTGCACAAGGGCTTCTAGACAGGGTGTTGCATCCCCTTGTGTGCCTGCCCTCCCTGTTGTAGTGTTGCTTAGAACCTTCTTTACTCCCTCTGCAGTGTGCTTTCTTTTCTTTCTTACCTGCTTTTTTTTTTTTTTTTTTTTTTTTTTTTTTTGGTACTGGGGATTTGAACTCAGGAGCATTCTACCTCCAACCCTCCTGGCCTCTTTTTTTTTATAATGTGCTTTTATTGGTGCATTATAGTCTCACATCATAATGTAAATCATGTTGATGGTGACATATATGCACACAACACTTGGTGGCTCCTCCTATTTTATTTTTAATTTGGAAACAAGTCTCACCGAGTTGCTGAGGCTGGTGGTCTCAAACCTGAGATCCTCCTGTCTCTGCCTTCCAAGGACTGGGACTAACAGTGTGCTTTCTTGGCTGGGCCGCTAATCCCCTGGGCCCCTCTTGTCATCCCTCAGCTCTCAAGGGAGGCATCCCTACTACACACCCCAGTCTGGGGGAAGGGAGGTTATTGTCTCTGCCAATGAAATCACATGTCTTCACTCTCGTTAGCACTTGGGGGGGGGGGCATGAGGCAAGAGCATCACCCAGCTTCTTCCTTAGGCCATCTCCCAGACCCTATCTCCACATATGAGTGCTGATGTGATAGAAGAGAAGAAAAAGGTAAGAAAATCTGAGTATCAGCCTAAGATGTCCAATATTGGACAAATAGGAGTTCCAGAATGAGAAAGCATTGTCAAAGAAACAGTATACAAAGTTTTGCCAGAACTGAAAAACAGGAGTCTTCAGACTGAAAGGGGTCACCAACAACCCAACACAATGAACTTTAAAAGAGATGGCACTGAGCCGGGCGTGGTGGCGCATGCTTGTAATCCCCGCACTTGGGAGGCAGAGACAGGAGGATCGCGCAGGTTCGAAGCCAGCCGCGCGCGCTGGCTTAGGAGACCCTGTTTCCAAATAAAACTGTAAAAATAGGTCTGGGAGTGTAGCCCGGAGGTAGAAGGGCTTCCAGGAACCCCAGTACCACAAAAAAAAAAAAAAAAAAAAAAGAGATGGCACTGAGAAATTTCAGAAATACATTTTATAGGAAAAGATCATAAATACTACTATAGAATAAAAAACAGGCCACTTGCAAAGAATCAGAAATAAAAGGACATCGGGCTTTTCAACAGCTACACTGGAAGCCAGAAGAACACAGAGCAACGGTCTTCAAAAATCTGAAGAAAACTGATTGTCAACCTAGAATTTTCTCCTCAGCCAAACTGTCAATTAAGGCTGAGTGCAGAAGTACAATTTTCAGATATAAAAGGACTCAAAGTGTTCTTCCTATTTACCCCTTTTCAAGAAGCTACCAGAAGAGGCGGTCTACCAAAACTGTAGTATACATCAAGAAAAAAAAGAGAGAAAGAGAGAGAGAGAGAGAGAGAGAGAGAGAGAGAGAGAGAAGAGATAGAGAGAGAGAGAAGAGATAACAGAGAGAGAGATATGAGAGAGAGATGGGAGAGAGAGAGATAGAGAGAGATGGGAGAGAGAGAGAGAAAGAGAGAGAGAAGAGAGATAACAGAGAGAGAGATGAGAGAGAGATGGGAGAGGAGAGAGAGAGAGAGAAGAGAGATAACAGAGAGAGAGATGAGAGAGAGATGGGAGAGAGAGAGAGAGAAGAGAGAGATGAGAGAGAGATAGGAGAGAGAGAGAGAGGGGGGGGGCAGGCATGTAACTGGCGGGAGGGGGGCTCTAGAAAGGAAAATTCAGGGGAAACATGGAACTGAGACAGGAGTCTTCAAATTGAAAGGAAGAATGAAAAATATTGAATGGCTATTAGAGGACACAGTAAGAATTAAAAATGGTAAAGAGGAAACTATACAAATGAAAAAATTAAGCAAGTATTAACTCCAGATAAAACATAAAGTTGAAAAAAAAAGAAACCTAATCATGATACAACTAACTTGACTATGCATTAAATGTTACTTATAATAACTGCAATAACATGAATACCAAATAATTATAGACCCTCGACCATAATAATTACTTGGAGAGAGTGGGGGAGGAGGAAGAGTTGCACTGGCTGAATCCTCAACTACCATAAGAGATAATGCAGAAAAATCAGTTGAGAAATAGCAGCAAAAGTTGGCAGAGCAGTTTGAAATTCAGATTTCTGTGAAACCATCAAAAGTAGTTGCTTCTGGGGGAATCAGGAGGGATGGGCAACGTACTGCTTTTCCTTACAGGCATTTTAGTAGTATGTGACTTTTTGAATCGTGCACATATATTATTTTCAAAAACATGAAATTAATATTTTAAGTTTTGAATAAAATTTATGAGCAAAAAGGAACACTTTAAGCCGGGTGTGGTGGCTCACGCTTGTAATCCCAGCATTCGGGAGGCTGGGACTGGAGGACTGCAGTTTGCGGACAGCCTCAGCTACTTAGTGAGGCCCTCTGCAACTCAGTGAGATCCTGTTTCAAAATAAAGAATAAAAAATTGGGCAGAAGGTGTAGCTTAGACGTCAAATGCCTCTGGGTTCCATCCCCAGACCCACCAAAAAAAAAAAAAAAAAAAAAAAAAGGAAGACTTTGCCACATCAGACTCTGTAATCATTAAAACCATCCTTCCTCTTCCTCCCCACATGCCTGCATCCACCTCCAACAGAGTTACCTGTTCGTTGGTGACCCCCGGGCGCAAGGTCCCATGCTTATAGTCCTCCAGCAGCTGCACAGCCTCTCTGAGCCGTCTCTACAGAGGAAAGAAAACAGACATTGTGGGCACAGGTCCAGGGCTCCTGAAATCATTCCCAGTGGGTCCACATCAATGTCAATACAAGCGGCTCTCCTACAGTGTGCCAGGCCTTCGCCTCCGCTCATGAGCCACACGAAACAACAGGAAGGATACCGCCCAAAGTCCTTCCAAAGAGGAATGGCTCAACTGTTGCGGTCTTATAATAATACTATGAGCCGGGCGTGGTGGCGCACGCTTGTAATCCCCGCGCTTGGGAGGCAGAGACAGGAGGATCGCGCAGGTTCAAAGCCAGCCGCGCGCGCTGGCTTAGGAGACCCTGTTTCCAAATAAAAATGTAAAATTAGGTCTGGGAGTGTAGCCCGGAGGTAGAAGGGCTTCCAGGAACCCCAGTACCACTAATAATACTAATACTACTACTACTAATAATAATAATATGAATCATTATGTGGCCTTTTAAGAAGTGAAGTGGAGGGCTGGGGCTGTAGCTCAGGAGTAGAACGCTTGCCTGGCATGTGTAAGACCTTAGGTTTGATTCTCAAAACTGGGGAAAAAAATAAAAATAAGAAAATAAGTAAAACAGTGAAGTGGAGCTACATGTGATTCCTGGCCATAGCTCCAAGTTATTTTCTTAAGTGAGAAAGCAAATTGCCAAGAATGGTGCCATTCATTGTACCAAACAAAGCACACTCATACATGTAAACCAATATATTCTATCAGGATATTTATTTATGTGCATAAATGCACCAAAAAGACCTAAAAAGAAACCATCAAACTGGTGACAGGTGCTGCTTTAGGGTAGGAAGAAAGGGCCCAGACTTGGCAAGGGGTGTCAGAAGGAATTTTAACCTTAATTATAATATTAAAACTTTTAAAACAAAAACAATATATTTATATAATACTTTTATAATTTCTTTTCAACATTTTAAAAACACTGGCAGATACCCTGTCTACTCTTTTATGACCTCATCTGCCTCTACAGTGATATTTAGCCTCTACAGTGATATTTCTGTATTTCTTTATTTATTATTATTTTTTTATGGTACTGGAGCTTGAACCCAGGGGCAATCTACCACTGAACTATACCCCAGTCCTTTTTTTTTTTTTTTTTTTTGAGACAGTATCTCACTAAGTTTCAGAGACTCTCGCTAAGTTGCCGAGGCTGGCCTTGAATCTGTGATCCTCTTGTCTCAGCCTCCCAAGGACTGAGATTTGTTGCAAGAGTACAACACCACACTCAGCTTCAGCAATGGCCTTTCCCAAGTAGAGTCACATTTTGAGACAATAGGGGTAAAGGTGGTTTTAACATTGGAATCTTGAGGGGATACAGTTCAATCCAAAACTCCAGATAATCCTCTGGGCTTCAGATGACCCAATACAAAGTTGAGTTAGCTTGTTGGCCAACGCCAAGGAAGGTAGAATTCAAACCAGCATGTCAGGCTGGACGTGGTGGCGCACGCTTGTAATCCCCGCGCTTGGGAGGCTGAGACAGGAGGATCGCACAGGTTCGAAGCCAGCCTCAGCTACTTAGTGAGGCTCTCAGCAACTTAGTGAGACCCTGTTTCCAAATAAAGTATATATATTAAAAAAAAGGTCTGGGAGTATAGCCCAGAGGTAGAAAGCCTCTGGGTTCCACCCCTAGTACCACCAAACCAGCATATCTGCATTTCTGGCTGTCTCCTCTGCATGGAAGAATCTTAGTTGGTGACCTTTAAAGTTCAGTGCCTGGGGTTCTGCCCCGTGATGGTGATTAACCATGGTTAGTGAAGCCTCCAAGCAATAAAAAGCGTGGTCTTGTCCTGGAAGACTAGCTCTGTCAGCCAGGCGGGGGTCCTGTAATCTCTGTGTGTCAGATCCCTCCCCACACAGCAGGGCTGAGTAAACAAACACCAGGCGCAGGGCCTCCTTGTCACCATGCAGATTTCACATGGAGAAGCTTCTAGCCGCCCAAACCCAAGAAAAGGGTTATACACGTTTACAACTAAATTTCTATTTTGGGGTAGATATACCTCTATGCTGGGAATAATAAATGTAATAATACCATCCATTCATACCTTGAACATGAAATGAACTGTTGAGGGTCTTAGTTTCTTTTCTTTATTTTTTTTTAACAGTACTGGGGATTGAACCCAGGAGCATTCTGCATTCTACCTCTGAGCTATGCCCCTCCCGCTATTTTATTTTTTATTTTGAAGCGGGGTCTCACTAAGTTGTGAGGGGCCTTGCTAAGTTGCTGCGCCTGGCCACAAACCTGAGATCCTCCTGTCTCAGTCTCCCAAATTTTGGGATGACAAGCATGTGCCACCACTCCTAACATCTTAGTTTCTTACAAAAAAATTTGGCAGAAATTAACCAATGGGAATACATATAGCTACAATAATTGACAGAGAAAGGGAAAAAAGGAGAGTACAGCTGGGTATGGTGGTGTATGCCTGTATTTCCGGCTACCTAGTAAGTTGAGTTAGAAGAATCATAAGTTCAAGGCCAGTCTGAGCAAATTAGTGAGAATGTCTCAAAATAAAATAAGACAGGTGTGGTCCGCACATGCCTATAATCCCAGTACTTGAGGCCAGCCTTAGCAACTCAGTGAGGCCCTTCACAACTTAGCAAGAACCTGTTTCAAAATAAAATGGGGCTGGGGGCGTAGCTCAGAGGTAGAATGCCCCTGCGTTCAATCCCTATTACCACAAAAAATATTAATTAGTTAATTAAAGGACTGGGTGTGTAGCTCAATGGCAGAATGCTTGCCTAGTGTGCATGAGACCCTGGGTTCCATCCCCAGAAGCATAAAAGAAAAAAAAGTTTGACTTGTTTTGATTTTTTAAATCCAAAAAGCTAAAGAGATAGTGATAGTGATGGAAGGCAGAACTTGTCCACTGAAGGTCTTGCGTATAAATGTTTACAGCTGCACTATTCACATAGCCCCAAATTGCAAACAATCATAGAATATGCTCGCAACGAAACAGTAAGCAATAATTTAAAAAGCTAACTATAAAAAGTAAACTATGAATACATATTACAATGTGGATGAAGCTTGCTCAAAGATATACTGTGGTAGGATGTATCTTTCAAAATGGCCACCTCAACATCCCCATCCGCCATGGCCTTCTAGAACCTTCCAATGTCTCCATCCAGGAGTGAAGTCTATTTCCTCTACCCTTGATTCTGGGCAAGCTTTGTCACTGCTCAACAAGTAGAGAATGGAGTACACTGCTGTGATGTCTAAAATGCTCACATTTCTACGTTGCTTTTAGGAAAGTTACTCTCTTGGAACTCAGGTCCTGCGCTATCAGAAAGCCCAAGCATCTTAGGAAAGATTGACATGCAGAGGAAGTAGCCGGGGCCACAACTTCAACCCAGCCCCCAGCAGAAGCCAACCCCATTTGCTCAGCAAGGAGCGAGCCACCTTGAGAGGGACTCTCTGTTCCCCTGACACAAGCAGCCCTAGCGGGTGCTGCACAGAACAAAGACAAGCCATCCCTCTGAGCCACCCCCAAGTCAAAAAGCAGTAAGCAGAATAATTGGCTGTCAATATTGGGTTTTGTTTTGTTTTGCGGTACTGGGGATGGAACCCGGGAACATTCTACCTCCGAGCAACACCCCCAGCCTCATTTTTTATTCTTTCTTTTGAAACACGGTCTCACGGAGATGCAAAGGGCCTAAGTAGTCTCCGAGGCTGTCCACAAACTGCAAACCTCTTGTCTCAACATCTTAAATGCTGATTGCAAGCGTGCGCCACCACACCTGGCTGTTACACCACTAAATTTTGGGATAATCTGTTGCAGAGCAACAGAAGGCCACGCAGACTGGGCATGATGATGCCCGCCTGACGATGCGGTACTTGGGAGGCCGAGACAGCATGATCGCAGGTTCAAGGACAAGCCTTAACAAGTAGTGAGGCTCTCACCAACCTAGCAAGACCCTGTTTCAAAATAAAAATAAAAATAGCTCAGAGGTAGAATGCCCCCTGGATTCTATCCCCATACCAGAAAAATAAATAAATAAATAAATAAATAAATAAATAAATAAATGGACTGGGGGTGTAGCTCAGAGGTAGAATGCCCCTGGGTTCAATCCTCAGTACCACACACACACATACAAAAAAAAAAGTTCAAAAATATGCGAAACTAACCTATGGTGGTAGAAGTCACAATAATGTTACACTTGGAGGGGGGTACTGACTAGGAAAAAAAACACTTTAGGGTAATGGAAATGTTTGCTACCTTGATCTGTGTGGTGGCTATATGGGCATAAACAGATATAAACAGAAATTCATCAAGCCATAGGCTTAGGAGTCATGCATTTTGATGTATATATGGTATACCTCAAAACTTAACAACAAAGCCAGGCATGGTGGCGCGCACTTGTAATCCCAGTAATTGGGAGGCTGAGACAGGCAGATCTGGGTTTGTGGACAGCCTCAGCTACTTAGTGAGGCCTCTGCATCTTAGTGAGACCCTGTTTCAAAATAAAGGATAAGCCGGGTGTGGTGGCACATGCTTGTAATCCTAGCATTTGGGAGGCTGAGACAGGAGGATCTGGGTTCGTGGACAGTCTAAACTACTTAGTGAGGCCCTTTGCAACTCAGTAAGACCCTGTTTCAAAGTAAAGAATAAAAAATAGAGCTGGGGGTATAGCTTGGAGGTAGAATGCCCCTGGGTTCCATCCCTAGTACTGCAAAAAGAAAGGAAGGAAGGAAGGAAGAGAAAGGAGGGAAAAATCAGGCTGGGGGTGTAGCTTGAAGGTAAAATGCCCCTGGGTTTGATCCCAGGTACTGAAAAATAAAATTTAAAAAACACCTTGACAATAAACAGACAATAGCGATAGAATGGCAGAAGGCAGAGAATGTCGAGGTCCTGATAGGTGCACAGACATGGGATGGCCAGTGAGGAAGAGGAAGCCACCTTGCTCCCCTTTACCTGTGGGTGAGGCTGGCTAGGGAGAGGGTGTAGAGACCTTGACACAAGCCCTTGGGCAAAGGAAGGGGAGCAGCAGGAGGTGCACCCAGGAGGCAGGAGGTCTTGCTGGGCTGCTGGGCAGGCCCTGTGGTCAGCAGGGGTCCACCCCAGGCCTGGCCCACAGCAGAGCCTCCAGCAGTCAGGGCACCTCGAACACTTGTCTTACTGGGAATGGCCCAAAGGCTGGAAAGTACTCTCTGTCCCCTTTCAAATGTATGGATGTCAGTTCTCAGATTCCACAGAACCCCTTCCTGGAAATCTGTTCATTTCCAAAGCAGAGGTAGCTTTGTGGTTGTTGGGTTTTTGTTTGGTTTGGTTTCTCTCCTTTCCCTGTTGATATAAGCAATTCATGCTGCTTAGGGAAAATATCAGAAAAAAATAAGAAAGCATAAAAGATAATCATAAACCATCTGTATACATAACACTGAGCTAACCACTGAAAAAGTGAGGTTGATTTTCCTTTGCACGTAATACATCTACTCTTCAACAAAACTGTATCGTGTTGATCGCTGTCACTTGTGTAAGTTCACACAGTTAAGTGGGCCACTTGGTATCTGAACCCAGAGTTTAGCGAGACCCTTGCTCTGCACCCCTCCCCCACCTCCAACACCCCCAAAGCCTCCTGGTGATGCGGCAGACCCCCCCAGCCCAAGCCTCGCCTCTGCGGGCCTGGACAATGCATGCTCTACTTTCCAGCACTGAATGGTGAATGGCCCCGTGTTCTCATTACTTCTCCCACTCCAGGGATTCTCCTGAGTTCCTATAACAACCTGGCCGGATTCCATCTCATTTGACACGGTCATCAAAGGGAGTCCCTCTGCCAAAAGAATAAGTTTCAACGAGCCTCCATCTTGGCAAAGGGTGTGGGTGGGGGAGAACTGAATCCAAAAAGTTCCTAAAGACAAGCCCACGGGTCCAGGGCGGGAGGAAGCTGGAACAGGTCTTTCTGGCCCTGGGTGCTCTAGGGTGGCCTCAGTTTTAGGTCTCCTCAAGGCTGCAGGGCTAGGCTTCAGGCCCTGGGGGACGGGCAAGGCCTCAAGCCACCTGTCTGCAGAGGTCCCTGAGTTCTGGATATTCTGGTAGCTAAGAAGGGGGCCAGTTCACAGAGCTTTGGGAGCCAGGAGGGGGTCCCTTGCTTTATTATACCCTCCTCTCACACTGCTGTATTGAGACTTGGCAGAAGGGTACTTGGGGAGGGGGGAGCCAGGAGGGAGGTCAGTGCAGGGTGAGCTTTGCAGGAAGTCTTTTCAGCCAGTAACAAACAGGCCCCTGAATGTAGAAGTTGCAAGGGGCTCGGCTGGCCCAGTGACAAGGCTGGGGCCCTGTGTGGAGCCCTGGCCGGGAGTACGATGGCCCAGGCCTCTGCAGCCCTAACTCATCTCCATCACCAGATCCCTGCCCCAGGCCAGCGGCCACAAAGTGCCACCATGAGAATCTCCTCATTTTTTGTTTTGCTTTTCAGTACTGGAGATTGAATCCAGGGGTATTTTACCTCTGAGTAAAACCCATAGCCCTCTTTTATTTTTAATTTTGTCTTGATAAGTTACCACCTGCTGGCTTCAAACCTGCGATCCTCCTGTCTCAGCCTCTCAAGGGCTGGAATTACAGGCATGCATCACATCTGGCTCTCTCCTTTTAATGACAGGGGTGTGGTCTCCAGAAGGTCCTCTTGAGTGCATGTACCTGGAAGGGAGGTCTTTTCTTTTTCTTTTTTTGGTGGGACTTGGGATTATATCTAGGAGCATTCTGCCTCTGAGCTACACTGCCAGCCCTTTTTAATTTCTGTTGTTTTGAAATAGGGTCTAGCTAGGTTGGTGAGAGTCTTGCTAGGTTGCTAAGGCTGTCCTCGAACCTGCAACCCTCCTGTCTCAACTTCCTAAATGCTAGGATTACAGCTGGTGAAAGGAAATGGGGACAGAGGGACCCAGAAAGGAAAAGACACAGGAAGTTGGGGCCAGAGACATCAGAAGCAAAACCAATCTTTCCTGAGACCCCAGCCCCAAATTAAATGCAGACTGAGAGTGATCTCTGAAGAGCTGAGGAGGATGTCAAAATACTCTGCATAGTTAATTATAATACTATTGAGCATATTTAATTACAACATGGTAAGGATAGCACCTGGCCAAGAAGTAAATAGCACCCAAGAATATTCCACTCCCCCTCTGGTAATATTCACTGACCCTGGGGCTGGAACTTGCAGGTTCCCACCTCTGAACCCTACCCTTAAGGTTCCCTTCACCAGAATGCTCTTCCTCCCCAACATCCAGCACCAGCCCCATCCACCCTGAAAGGCTCAGGAATCTTTGAGAAATGTCACCTCCCCTCTCTGAATAGAGAGGCTTGGTTTGCACCTCTCTGAGGATCCTGACGCTTACTAGCCCTGTGCCTACCTTACCTGTCAGAGACGACAAAGTGCAGGAGTGGCTGGCTTTAGAGATCTGCAGGACCACAGGACCTGCCCCTGCCCCCTGCCATCACCAACACAGGGCCAAGCATAATGGATATTTAATGGAAATGAGTGACTGTAGCTGCTGGGGAGATGTGAGTGGCATGATCAGGGTTAGGAGTTCAGGCTCCGATGCCACAGACTGAAATCCCTCCGTGGTGATGCTGGTCTCACAGAAGCCTGTGGCTTCCCCACAGCTGCCTGCTCCAGAGCAGAGCACTCAAGTAAGAAGAGTGTGTTAGTAAGTTCTTCTTCCCTGTGACAAAAATACCTGAGAGGAGCAACTTAGAGGAGGGATAATTTTGGCTCACAGTTTCCAAGATCAGCCAGCTCCATGGCTTTGGGCCTGAGGTAAGGCAGACCTGAGGTAAGGTCTGGAGGAAGACTGGTGGAAGGTAAAACAGAGAAGAACTGCTCAGCTCATGGCAGCTGGGAAAGAGAAGAGAGAGAGAGAGAGAGAGAGAGAGAGAGAGAGAGAGAGAGAGAGAGAGAGAGAGAGAGAGAGAGAGAAGCTTCTCAGCTCATGGCAGCTCCGGGAGAGAGACAGAGAGACAGAGAGGAGACAGGGACAAGAAGTAAAGAGAGTAGAGGGTGGGAGGAGAATGAATGGGCAGTGGGGTGCCTGAGATGGCAGAGAGGCCAGCAGATTCTGTTGCCTTGTGCCTGGACCGCTCAGTAGCAGGTTGTTCTCACATGGCTGGCCTTGCCTCTGCTGAAGGCAGGGCTGTGCTTCCTTTTCACAGATCAACCAAGCTATCAGGGCCTCCTCCCAAGCACTGGGGCTAAGGACCACATGCAAGAAGAATTCTAAGTCCTTCTCCTGTCACCACTAACCATCCTAGGCCTCTTCTTGTTCCCTCCCAGCAGCCCCAGAACCCACAGAGTTAGAGCTGTCTTTACTGGCATGGGTCCTTGGCACCCAGCAACATGAGCCACCGTCTGAGAGGCTCCAGGGAAGCGGGAGGCAGGGACACACTGCTTCTCCAGGCTGAACCTCAGCCACCTTAGGGGAACTAGTGAGGTAAACTGATACAGTTCTGGAAGCATGACAGGTGGTATAGCCCTTCAAGAAATAAATCTACCCAGTTGTCCCAAGAACTTCAAAAACAACCATGGTCTCTAGCCTAGTTACCTTGCTCTTGGGAATTTATTCTAAAAAATGAAGTTAATAGGAATGAACAATGATATGCGTGAGACCGTTTTATGCAGGAGAGTAAAAGACAGAAAATAACCTATCTGCTTGACCTAGAAGTCTAAAAGTAGATGACTATTTATACTGTAAATGTGATCTTAGGGCTGGGATGTAGCTCAGTGGCAAAATACTTGCTTTGCAAGCATAACGCCCTGGGTTCAATCTCCAGTGCCAAAAATAAAAAAGACAAAAAGAAAGTCTAGTTAAAATAAATAAATAAATAAATAAATAAAATGTGACCTTAAACCATTACTTAAATGACTTAGAAACTACTGAAAAAAAGTGTATGTTCAATGTAATAAGAATGCCAAAAATGTATGCAGATGGACAAAAACTTGAAGTATATGAGTATTGACATTTGGGCATTTTTTTAAATTAAAACTTCATCAGATATTTTTTAATTAAAAAATCTAGCTGGGTGTGGTGGCACACATTTATAATCCCAGCATTTGGAGGCTGAATCGGGAGGATTGTAGTTCAAGGACAGCCTCAGCTACTACTTAGTGAGGCTCTTTACAACTCAGTGAGACCCTGTTTCAAAATAAAGAAGAAAAAATAGGGCTGGGGGTATAGCTCAGAGGTAAAATGCCCCTGGATTCCATCCCCAGTACCGCAAAAAATATATAATCATCATCATCATCATCATCATCATCATCTGGCTGGGCATGGTGGCACATACCTGTAATCCCAGAACATGGGAGTCTGAGACAAGAGGATCACAGGTTCAAGGCCAATAACTTAGCGAGACCCTGTTTCAAAACAGAAAATAAAATAGGACTAGGGGGTGTAGCTCAAAGGTAGAATGCCCCTGAGTTCCACAAAACAAAGCAAAAAAGAAGAAGGAGGAGGAGGAAGAAATGAAAGGAAATCTAATACTGTCCAGAATGCCTTTAAGGGAATATCCTTACTCCCTGTGATGAGGCATGTAAACTAAGGAAATTTTGGTCCAGATGTAAATAATTTATAGGAAAATCTATATATAATTTTTTAAAGTCTTATACCCAGAAGTTCTACTTTTAGGAATTTATCCAAAAGAAATTAAGAGAAAAACAGTAAAATTTATGCACAAGGATATATACTACAATGTTTTTTTAGTGGCAAAAGACTTGAAACCACATAAATGGACAACAATAGAGAAACTAATTAAATAACTTATAGAATGGCCATGAGATAGATTATTATGCAATCATAAGCAAATTTTAAACATTTAACAAGAAAAAAGGTTCATGATATTTGCCCCATGAAAGAAAGTATATATCATATACACATACACATCATATATATGATTCTCTTTTTATACGCACATACACACACTCACTCATATTATATGAATCATCTCAATTTTTTATTCTCCAAAATGTTAATGGTGGCTGGGCGTGGTGGTGCAGGCTTGTAATCCCCGTGCTTGGGAGGCGGAGACAGGAGGGTCGCGCTGGCTCGGAGCCAGCCTCACTGGCTTAAGAGACCCTGTTTCCACATAAAAAAGTTAAAAAATAGGTGTGGGAGTGTAGCCCGTGGGAGTGTATCCCGGAGGTAGAAGGGCTTCCAGGAACCCCAGTACCACCAAATAAACAAACAAACAAACAAACAAAATGTTAATGGTGATTATTTCTAGCAGGTGAGCTTATGGGCAGTTTTTATTTTCCTCTTTACACTTTTGTGCATCTTCCAATGTTTAGTGATTACAACTTGACTCCTATCACACCAGGGGGCACAGAATGTCAGGTTTGTTCCTTGTGGCTGGACTAAGTTTCATCACCCAGTCAAAGAGTGCCCTCTGAGCTCCTTGTAAAAGTACCCCCCCCCCCCCGGTGTAATTGCTAAGTAAGCAAGCTGTGGGTGGTACTTTGGGAGAAATGAGTATCTTGTTTCACAACATTCTCCTCTACAGAAATAACATCCATTAGCAATCCTGATAGGAGTTGGTTATTTCCATGAGAGTTACACAGGTCATTGCCTTCAACATCTATTAGCTCATATTCTTCTAAAGACCTTCCCCTTCCCACATTATTAGTATGTCTATAGACTCAGATTTTTTAAAAATTCAATGCATTCCTTCTCTCCTCTCCCTCTCTTCCTCTTCCTTCACCTGCTTTTTGTGGTAGTAGGGATTCAACCCAGGGATACTCTACCTTTGTGCTATACCTCCAACACTTAAAATTTTAAAGTTATCTAGACTGGTCTTGAATTTGCAATCCTCCTGCCTCAGCCTTCAGAGTCACTGGGATGACAAGTATGCACCATGCCTGGATTTCAAAACTATTCTTTTTTTTTTTTTGGTATTGGGGGATGAATCTGGAGGCATTCTACCCCCAAGTTATATCCCCAGCTCAATTTTATTTCTTATTTGGAAGCAAGGTCTTACTAGGTTGTTGAGTCTAAGTTGCTGAAGCTGGCTTTGGACCAGCAATCCTCCTGTCTCAGCCTCCCAGATACTGGGATTAGATGTATGCACCACCATGCCTGATTCCCAGTGCTGTTTTGTTTTGTTTTGTTTGATACTGGGGTTCCTGGAAGCCCTTCTACCTCCGGGATACACTCCCAGACCTATTTTATATTTTTATTTGGAAACAGGGTCTCTTAAGCCAGCGCGGCTGGCTTCGAACCTGCGTGATCCTCCTGTCTCCGCCTCCCAAGCGCGGGGATTACAAGCGTGCGCCACCACGCCCGGCTTCCCAGTGCTGTTCTTAAGGTTCATATTGTCCCACATGTGGTCAGTGGGTTTTCTTTCAAACCAGTTCCTCTGGGTCTGTCACTCCTTAAGTATTTCATTACTTTCTGTATCAACTAAACCTGATTCCATCTTCTCTCCAAGGATCCTTGGTTCCTTTTTGTGGGTAATAGTATTTAATAGCCAGGATCTGAGTGCTAGGTTGGTTTATTGTGATGGGAGTGCCATTATTTGTAGGCCTTTTCAGTGAATAGAAGCTGGAAATTAGGAAATGTAATACAAATATGTACTGTGTATAAATCGTGACGTTAATATCTTCAATTCAAATACAGCATTACACAGTTCTTTGGTTTTTTCTATACTTCTACCTCTGTACTTCTCTAGAAGCATATCTCTGTACTGTATCTCCTAGACTTCTTTCTCGACTCTATTTCCTATACTTCTATCTCCCGACTCCCACAGTGAAAACCTGGCTTCCAAAATCAGTATTATTTATTTATTTATTTTATTCTACAAAACACTCGCAATAGTTTCAGATTGCTATGCCAATATTAGTACTGAGTTGGTATTATTATTTCAGTTAGTTTTCTATATCTTTCAAGAAGAGAACATACCAACCTTTGGGTCATTACTGAATTCAGAGTAGCAAATGCCCTCCATCTTCTGTCCATAATTATGAGTAACTCAGACCCCACGTGGTCCAGCATCCCTTAAGGATCTCCATCTCATCCCATGGCCTAGTGGGAGGCGGAGCTCTCCCCTGGGCTTCCTCCAGCTCCTGGTGGCTTTCTTTCCTGGACCTGACACCGCACACCATATGGACTTCAGGATCCCCCAAAATCCACTCTCACAGAGATTGCACGAGTCAGGCAGACTGCTGACAACTTCCCTGGAACGGTGTTTGGGGGGCAAAAGTGCAAATTCACAGCAACTCTGACAAAGGGAAGGACCTCATAGGTGCCCAGCCACGCCCCACGGTGGCATTCCTGCACGGGCTTTCAGCTCAGCCCAGTTCCTTACTCTCCTTACCGCTGTTTCTTCTGCTTCTTCCTTCTCTCTCTTCTCTCCTGTTAGGATCAGAAAGCACAATTCTTCCCCTCTGTCAAACAGAGCAGCCTCCTCCTCCTCCGAAACCTTGTTCAAAGCATTCTTAGAACAAAGGCAGCCTTCTTCCTAAGAGGAATTATGGCGAGTAAAATTTCCTCCGCCTCATTACACATACAAGAGCTGGAATCTCTTTTAAAGCTGGGTTGGTTATAAATTGCAAGCAAACAGCTGCAAAACTCTCTCGAGATGAGTCTCCACTGACTCACTTTCTGCCCCTCAGAACCGGGTCACCAGATGGCGAACGCTGCCCAGGATCATGCTACCTCGGGGACCTCTGGCTTCCAGAACCATCTCCCATGTCCTCCCACCCTACTGACACATGGGCTGCCCAGGTCCCCTCCAGCTGGGCAGCCGCTGCCCCACGCTTCCTTCCGGGACACCCACCACAGGCCGGGGAGGGAAGCAGTGTTTTTACACATAGGCTGTGGTTTGTGGGCTGAGGGGTGGAGGAGCCCCGCCTGCTTTGCACCCACAGGTCAAGGGCCCCGCTCAGGTCAGGACTGGCAGGCAGCTCCAAGTATCTCATTGTAGCAATAGCGGTGACCTTGCCAAAGAGCCTGCATGGGCTAGAGCCAGTGAAGGCTGGGGTCATTCACTGCCTTGTTAGCCTGGGCCAGGGCCAGATTTTACAAGTATGGTGGCGCACGCTTGTAATCCCAGCATTCAGGAGGCTGAGACTGGAGGACCGCGGTTTGCGGACAGCCTCAGCCGCTTAGTGAGGCCCTCTGTGTCTCAAAATAAATAATAAAAAATAGGGCAGGGGGTGTAGCTCGGAGAATGCCCCTGGATTCCATCCCCAGACCCACAAAAAATAAATAAATAAATAAAAAATTAAAAAAAAGAAAAGAAAGAAAGAAAAGAAACTTTCTGGAAGCAGAAAGTTTCTAAAAGGCCAGCAGGCAGCAGGTATTCTTCAAAATAATCCCCAACTCAGGACAGGGAGGTGTACATCTTTCTGGAAAGCCTATCAGATCTCTGATGAGGGGAGGAAACAGGAAATTTGAAAACTATTCTAACATTGCTGTTACCCTTATTATTATTATTTTCTAGGTAGTAAATTTTGAGTTTATTTGGCATTTTAATTAGAAGTAAAACAGGCATAAGTTTTTTTTTAAATTATTAAGTCAGGCATGGTGGCACATACCTGTAATCCCAATTATTGGGAGACTAAGACAGGAGGATTGCAGGTTTGAGGACAGTTTCAGCAACATAGTGAGACTCTCAGCAAACTATCAAGACTCTATTTCTTTTTCTCTCTCTTTTTTTTTCCTTTTCTTTTTTAACAAGCGTGCGCCACCATGCCCAGCTCAGGAGTTTATTTTAAAACCCCAAACAAAAAGGGCTGGGGGTATATCTTTATATCTTTCAGGTAGAATGCTCCTGGGTTTAATCCCCATTATCATAAATAAATAAATAAATAAATAAATAAACAAACAAACAAATAAATAAATGGTTTGATCATGTATAAGAATGTTGGGTTCAGCCAGGAATGGTGGCACATGCCTGTAATCTCAGTACTTGAGAGGCTGAGACAGGAAGATCTCAGGCTAAGGATGGCCTCAGCAAGTAGTGAGACTCGCACCAACATAACAAGACCCTGTTTCAAAATAAAAATAAAAAATAAAAAATAGGACTGGAGGTCTAGCTCAAAAGTATAATGCCCCTGGAGATATACATATGATGTATATATACATTTTTCAGTTCTGGGGATTGAACCCAGAGGCATATTACCTCTGAGATACACCTACAGCCCAATTTTTTTATTCTTTAGTTTGAAACAAGGTCTCACTAAGTTGTGGAGCACATTACCAAGTAGCTGAGGCTGGCCATGAATCTGCGATCTTCCTGTCTCAGCCTCCCAAGTACTGGGATTCCAAGTGTTTGCCATCATGCCCAGCTTGGGGTCTTTCAAAAAGTAAGTAAGCGCCGGGTGTGGTGGCGCACGCTTGGGAGGCTGAGACAGGAGGATCACACAGGTTCGAAGCCAGCCTCAGCTACTTGGTGAGGTTCTCAGGAACTTAGTGAGACCCTGTTTCCAAATAAAATATAAAATAGGTCTGGAAGTATAGCTGGAGGTAGAAAGCCTCTGGGTTCCACCCCCAGGATCACCAAAGGAAAAAAAGAAAAAGTAAGTAAGAAAAGATGTGAATCAAGGAACAGAAGAATAAAGTGAAATGGTCTGAGAATGAATGGTGGCTTGGGAGGAGGGAGGAGGGGAGCCTCTGGCACAGGGGGCATGCTGCCCTGCAGCAGCTCACCTGTGCCCACAGCCCCTCTCTGCTCGTGGAAGAAAGTTAAGAAAAGTGTGCCCTTGAAGGAGATACTGGGACCCCAGACCTCACTCTCTTTTGTTTCCCAGCTGCTATGAGGTAAGCAGCTAATAGACTGCCTCACCACTGGCTGAAAGGGCAAAGCGACCACAGACTGAAACCAAGAGTCAAAACAAACCTTTCCTCCTTCCACATGGATTTGCTCAGGTATTTTGTCACAGTGACAGAAAGCTGGCTAACATACCTCCCACCTCCCAAGTTCCTTTCTGCCATTTCTCAATGTGCATAAAATCTACCATTAACATTTCCATCTGACTCCTTTACCAAACTGGTGATATTTATGTTGGGATTTCAGAACTTTAATTGTGCCCAGCTTTGTATATTTCTGGAACTTTCTAGGATGACATATTATGTAGGCTAGGTAAGTAGTTTCTTTTGTTTGGTGCTACACTACAGTCCTATTAAAAAAAAAAAAAAAAAAAAAAAAACCAAGGTCTCAGAGCCGTGCGTGGTGGCACATGCTTGTAATCCCAGCATTCAGGAGACTGAGACCAGAGGATCGCGGTTCACAGACAGCCTCAGCTACTTAGTGAGGTCCTTTGCAACTTAGTGAGACCCTGTTTCAAAATAAAAAATAGGGCAGGGGGTATATCTCAGAGGTCGAATGCCCCTGGGTTCCATCCCCAGATCTGCAATAAATAAATAAATAAAAATAAATAAAACAAGGTATCAGTAAGTTGCTGAGGCTGACTGTAAACCTGTAATCCCCCCGTCTCAGTCTCCCAAGTACTGGAATTATAGGCATGCACCACCACGCTTGGCTCCAAATTTTTATATAATCGCATTGATTCCTCCTTAGAAGAATCCACAGGGTCTGTAAGCACTGCTGACTTCCCTTTCAGAGGTGGTAGCCCAAGCGCAGTGGTGGCGCACACCTGTAAGAGGATCACACACTCAAGACCAGCCTCGGTCACATTCAAGACCCTTAGCAACTTAGCAAGACCATTTTACAACAGAAAATAAGAGTTAGGAATGTAGTTCAGAGGTAGAGCACCCCTGGGATCAATTCCCAGTACCACAAAAAAAAGGGGGGGGAGTAGCCCAGAAGGTCAAATAAAACCAGCCAGTAAAGTATCTGTGTTGAGCCCTCTGACCTTGCTGAGATGCAGTGGAAAACCCCTATCAGGGTAATTCCCACTCTCCCTATACTGGGCTGCTATCCAAGCACACTGGGGATGGTTCCAGGCCCAGGTAGCAAACACCTTGTGCTTCGCCCCACCTCAGCTCTTCTCTCCCAGAGCTGGTCAACTCCAGGGCTGAAGAAAGCCAAGGCTCAGCACAGAGAAGCACTATGAAGTGTGATCCAACCGGGATGCTGCCTCAGTCTGTGACCTGAGTCAGGGTGTGTGGAGCCTTGGCTGGAGCTCAGCTCTTCTGCTGGCTGAGAAATCTCCAGAGTGCCCTAAACCCAAGTACCCTGAACAGAAAGCAAATTGGTTGAGAGTAAAGGTCTAGAGGCATAACCTGACCCTACCGCTGGCCAGCACCATGTGCATGAGACTTGACTTCTGTCTGTCTCTTCACCTGTAAAATGGAATGTATAATAGTGTCCTTTTAGGGTGGCTTTGAGTTAATCAGGTGAACTAAAACGCGTAACATGCTTACAAATTCATCACAGAGAAACGATAATTCTTTGAAGGGACAGATATGGTTATTCTGATTTGAACATTACACAATGTATACATGTATTAAAACATCACATGTACTCTATTAATATGCATAATTTTTACTTAAAAATGTTTACAAGCTGGGCATATTGGCATACCCTGTAATCCCAGTATTTGGGAGGCTGCAACAGGAGGATTGCAGAGTCTAGGCTAGCCTCAGCAACTTAGCCAGAAGCTGTTTCAAAATAAAATAGGAATGGGTATGTAGCTCAAAGGTAGAATACCCCTGGATTCTATTCCTAGTACCATTAAATTTTTTTCTTAATTTTTAAAAAAAGTTTACAAACTGTCTTCCTTACAGTGTTTAATAAATATTTTGATATTTTATACATACATTCTGACACATACTTGTGAATACATGTAAAAAGCTTTGAAAAATATCCTTCAACTGGGCGTGGTGGCGCATGCTTGTAATCCCAGCATTCGGGAGGCTGAGACAGGAGGATGGCGGTTCGTGGACAACCTCAGTTACTTAATGAGGCCCTCCGCAACTTAGTGAGACCCTGTTTCAAAATAAAGAATAAAAAAATAGGGCAGGGGTGTAGCTCAGAGATCGAATGCCCCTGGGTTTCATCCCCAGACCCCCAAAACTAATCCTTCAAAGGATGGCAAAAAAAATTAATTTGATGATATCAAGTGTTGGTGAAGAAGTGGAGCAACTGGAACTCGTGTACACTGTTGGCAGGAATGTGAAATGTATAGCCACTTTGAGTGACAGTTTGGCAGCTTCTGATAAAATTAAATATTTACCATATAAATATTTACCATTTACCATATAAGCCAACAATCCCATTCCTAAATGTTTATTCAAAGAAATGAAAACATACCTCCACACAAAGAACGTTCATAGCAATTTTATTCATAACAACCCCAAACTGGGAAAAAGCCTAGGTGTTCATCAATAAGCGAGAGGAAAAACAAATTCTGGAACATCCTTTCAGTGGAACACTACACACAGATAAGAAGAATGAACTCTTGGTACACGCAACAACACAGATGAGGCTCAAATGCAATCTGCTAAGGAGAAGCCAGACACAAAAGGCTGCACACTGTAGGATACCATTTATATGACATTCTAGAAATGGAAAATAGATGGAGGGGTTGATTATAAGGAAGCATGAGGGTGGTGGAACAGTTTTACACCAGTTGTGGTGGTGTACACATGTCTTAATACACTTGCCCCAACTCAGAACTATACATCTAAAAACAGTAAATTTTGTCTTAATAAACCTGATGTCAAAAGTCATTAATGACTTTTACCTAGAGAGAGAAAGGAGGAAGATTGAAAGATAACCTTTCTAGCTGAGCGTGGTGACGCACACTTGTAATCCCAAGCATTTGGGAGACTGAGACAGGAGGATTGCCGTTTGTGGACAGCCTCAACTACTTAGTGAGGCCCTTCGTAACTCAGTGAGACCCCGTTTCAAGATGAAGAATAAAAACTAGGGCTGGAGCCAGGAATGGTGGTGCACACTTGTAATTCCAGCACTTGGGAGACTGAGACAGGAGGATCGCACAGGTTCGAAGCCAGCCTCAGCTACTTAGTGAGGCTCTCAGCAACTTAGTGAGACCCCTGTTTTCTTTTTTTTCTCTCTCTTTTTTTTTTTTTTTTTTTTTTTTGCGGGTCTGGGGATGGAACCCAGGGGCATTTGACCTCTGAGCTATACCCCCTGCCCTATTTTTTATTTTTATTTTGAAACCGGGTCTCACTGAGTTGCAGAGGGCCTCACTAAGTAGATGAGGCTGTCCGTGAACTGTGATCCTCCAGGTCTCAGCCTCCCGAATGCTGGGATTACAAGTGTGCGCCACCAAGCCCGGCAGGAGACCCTGTTTTCAAATAAGTATAAAATAGGTCTGGGAGTAAAGTCCCTGGGTTCTACCCTCAGTACCACAAAAAATAAAATAAAATAAAACAAAATAAAATAAAGAGCCAGGCATGGTGGTGCACGCTTGTAATCCCCGTGCTTGGGAGGCAGAGACAGGAGGATCGCCCAGGTTCAAAGCCAGCTGCACTGGCTTAAGAGACCCTGTTTCCAAATATAAAAATGTATAAAATAGGTCTGGGAGTGTAGCCCTGAGGTAGAAGGGCTTCCAGGAACCCCAGTACCACCAAAAAAAAAAAAATAGGGCTGGGAGTATAGCTCAGAGATAGAATGCTCCTGGGTTCCATCCCCAGAAGGAAAGAAGGAAGAAAGGAGAAAGAAAGAAAGAAAGAAAGAAAGAAAGAAAGAAAGAAAGAAACCTTTCTATTCTACTTAAATACATCTCTGCTGTTTCACACACACACACACACACACACACACACACACACACACACACACACCAGACCTGGGAATCAAACCCAAGTCCTTACATATTCTAAGCAAGAGCTCTACCACTGAGCTACCCTATTTGTTAAACTTTTTTTTTTTTTTTTTTTTTTTTTTTTTGGTGGTACTGGGGATGGAATCCAGGGGCATGACACATCCTCAGCCCTGTTTGTTTTTTTATATTCTTTATTTTGAAACAGGGTCTCACTGAGTTGAGAAGGGCCTCACTAAGTAGCTGAGGCTGTCTGCGAACCGCGATCCTCTTGACTCATCCTCTCAAATGCTGGGAGCATGCGCCACCACGCCCGGCCTATTTAAACTTTTATAATGAGCATATTACATGTGTATTTAGTAATAATTCCATCAAGGAGCCAGGCATGGTGGTGCACGCTCATAATCCCAGTACTTGTGAGGATTGCAGGTTCCAGGACAGCCTCAACAAGTAGTGAGACGCTCATCAACTTGGCAAGACCCTGTTTCAAAATAAACATAAAATAGGGCTGGGGGGTATAGCTTGGAGGTAAAATGCCCTAGGCTCAATCCCCAGCACCATACATCATCGTCATCGTCATCATCATCGTCATCAAAATTCCATTAAGGTTTTATTTATTTTTTTCTTTTTCTTTTTCTTTTTCTTTTCTTTTCTTTCTTTCTTTCTTTCTTTCTTTTTTTTTTTTTGTGGTACTGGGGTTCCTGGAAGCCCTTCTATCTCTGGGCTACACTCCCAGACCTATTTTATTTTTGGAAACGTCTCTTAAACCAGCGCAGCTGGCTTCGAACCTGCGCGATCCTCCTGTCTTCACCTCCCAAGCGCGGGGATTACAAGCGTGCGCCACCACGCCCGGCTCCATTAAGATTTTAAATAATAACAACCATGTATTTATCTTGAAGGAAAACTGAGATCCAAATGAAATAATGAGAAAGAGCACACAGCAGGGTGTATGGACTTTAGATAGATGGAGAGATGACGGAGACAGTGACATGGGCAGCTACGTCCCCTCCTCTCATTGCCCAGCTCCCCTGCCCTCTTCAGCCCCAGGCCCACCCTCTGTGGCCCTTCGGATGCCCACATATTCCAAAGTGCGGAGGTGCAGAGGCCAAGGGGCCTCCAGGGAGAGAGACAGCCACGACTCACCTCAGTGACAAAGAGCGTGCGAGGGTCGATGATATCCAAGAAGTGTCTGAAGCGGCCGTAGAAGGATGTCTGGAGAGAGGGTGGAGAGGAGAGGTCAGCAGCTGTGCACCGTCCTGGGACCCACCCATGGCTTGTATTTGATTGGTCCCCAGGACTCCCATGTGGGTGATGAGTACCCACGGAGCCCCATTTCAGCCGAGGGCTTCGTGGAGTCAACTCAGGCCATTGAGACCCTCGATGGATGTCCCTGCTTCTCCCCCAGGGGCCTCCCGCTCTTCTCCTCCTCTCCACTGCCCTGAGATCTATCTGAGCCCTTCAGGAACCCCCGAGCATCAGCAGGTACACAGGCTGTAGATGACACCTTTTCCCTAGCCACCTCCCAGCCTCCTGGCCTGGCTTAGGAACTCCAGGGTGAGAGGATGCTGTCTGCCCCTCCCAGCCCCCTCTCTAAGGTCCCTTTCTGCCCTCAGCGAGGAAGGTCCCCATAGGCAGAGCCCATGCAGGACAGTGCAAGCCCACAGCCCACAGGCCCTCTTTCAACCATAGCCCGGGAGCTGCTGTAAGGCTCGGGATGAGGGTCCAGCTCCCCCACCCTCGCCCCACAGCCAGGGCCTAGAAAAGGAGGGCTTTGTGCTAAGCAGGCCACGGGCACCGGAGCACAATGAAAGGGAACCAAGCAACGCCACTGCCACTGCCGCGGGGCCTTCTGCCTGGGGATGGAGCCAGCCGAGCAAAGCCAAGCTCAAGGGGAGAAGACGGTGCCAAGTTCGGGGACCGGGAGGACGGCTGCAAGCGCTGGGGGCTCACGCCTCACTACACTCTAGGCACTACCCCAAATTCCTCCCCAGGGCCCACTGCTCTCCACGCACCGTCCTCCACACAGTGAAGGAGACATAAGCGTCCATGTCCTCCTCCCTTGCCGACTAGGACCGCAGACCCTGCAGTCAACTTCTTTCCTTTCCCTAACCAAGAAAGACTCAGAAATAGGCCCCAAGGCACCTCAGAATGGCAGTACAGACTGGGCCCGCCCCACCTGTATGGAGCACCCTCTGCACCCTACGTGTGTGTGTGTGTGTGTGTGTGTGTGTGTGTGTGTGTGTGTGTGTGTGTGTGATGCTGGGGATTGAACCCAGCAACATTCTACCTCCAAGCTATACCCCCAGCCTGAATTTTTATTCTTTATTTTGAAACAGGGTCTCACTAAGTTGCAGAGGGCCTCAGTAAGCAGCTCAGGCTGTTCTTGAATCCGGATCCTGCTGTCTCAGCCCCCCAGGTACTGATATTACAAGTGTGTGCCACCATGCCTGGCCCTTTGCGCTTGTAATCCCCGTGCTTGGCAGGCTGAGACAGGAGGATCGCACAGGTTCAAAGCCAGCCTCAGCTACTTAGTGAGGCCCCTTGCAACTCAGTGAGACCCTGTTTCAAAATAAAGAATAAAAAATAGGGCAGGAGGTATAGCTCGGAGGTCAAATGTCCCTGGGTTCCATCCCCAGACCCGCAAACCCCCCCCCAAAAAAAACCCCAAAAAATATAGGGCAGGGGGTGTGTGTAGCTCAGAGGTAGAATGCCCCTGGGTTCCATCCCCAGTACAGCGGGAAAAAAAAAAGGAATAATAAAAAAAATAAATAGGGCTGGGGGTATAGCTTAAAGGTAGAATGCACCAGGCGTGGTGGTGCACGCTTGCAATCCCCACGCTTGGGAGGCAGAGACAGGAGGATCGCGCAGGTTCGAAGCTAGCCACGCTGGCTTAAGAAACCCTGTCCCCCCCCCAAAAAAAAGTATAAAATAGGTCTGGGAGTGTAGCTCAGAAATAGAAGGGTTTCCAGGAATCCCAGTACCACCAAAAAAAATAAAAAAGGTAGAATGCCCCTGAGTTCCATCTCACCACAAACAATCAGATCTTATTCCAAAAGAACCAGCACTCCTTAGGGAAGTGTCTGGACCAGGGCAGGGGCAGGGGCGGTAAAAGGTGAACTGGTATGTTTGCTCTTCCAGAGAGTAAGGAGGTGCCAGTCCCATCAGAGTGACGGGGGCATGTCAAAAGGACTGGGGGCAGTTAGACATTGTGAGCCTCAAGCTGGAATACTCAAGAAGACCACAGCATCCCCAACATGGGTTCCAAGGGACTGAATCTGATCTCTGAGGAAACATCACACAACGCCCAAGTTGAGGAGTATTTCATAAAATAACTGGCCTTGCTCATCAAATATGTCACTGTCATGAAAACAAAGAAAGACTGAAAAATGGATTCACATTAGAGGACCCTAAAGAGAGGGTTGACTACTTTGTGTGATTTGGGGTTGGCTTCTTGATTAGAGAGAAGAATGCTTCCAAGGGCATTATTGAGACAAATGAAAAATTGGAACATAGATGATAGATTGTGTAAGTATCGCATCTTTGTTCAATTTTCTGGACATAATAACAGATATGGTTAAAAAGAGAATGTCCTTGTTCTTAGGAGGCGTTCACTCAAGTATTAAGGGATGAGCGGGTGGCACCTACTCTCAAATGGTTGAGGGCAAAGAGCAGGTGTAAATATAAAGGGCAGCCATAAAATCTGAAAATGAAGATAGCATCGTTTTATTTTTTACTTTTACAGACTAAAGACGTCTGTAATTATACCATGTATATTTGCTGTTTCCAGACTTTCTGATAGCCTATGGATAAAGAAAGTAACAAGAAAATGTGACAAAATGTTGAAAATGGGCGGATCGAGGCAAAAGGTCCATGCAAGTTTCCCTTATTTTTCCAAGGCAAGAGTTAACAGAGATTGCCTCTGGATAATAGGATTATGGGTAATTTTTCTTCAATACTCAGGATTGAACCTAGGGGCATTCTACCTCTGAGCTACACCTTCAGCCCTATTTTTTCATTCTTTATTTTCTGAAACAGGGTCTCACTGAGTTGCAAAGGGTCTCACTAAGTAGCTGAGGCTGTCTTTGAACTGTGATCCTCCTGTCTCAGCCTCCCAAATACTGGGATTACAAGCATGCTCCACCATGCCTGGCTCTATTTTTCATTCTTTTTTTTTTTTTTTTTTTTTTTGGTGGTACTGGGGGTGGAACCCAGAGGCTTTCTACCGCTGGGCTATACTCCCAGACCTTTTTTATATTTTATTTGGAAACAGGGTCTCACTAAGTTGCTGAGAGCCTCACTAAGTAGCTGAAGCTGGCTTCGAACCTGTATGATCCTCCTGTCTCAGCCTCCCAAGCGCAGGGATTACAAGCGTGCACCACCATGCCCGGCATTCTTTATTTATTTATTTATTTATTTATTTATTTTGCGGGTCTGGGGATGGAACCCAGGGGCATTTGACCTCCGAGCTACACCCCCTGCCCTATTTTTTACTCTTTATTTTGAAACTGGGTCTCACTGAGTTGCAAAGGGCCTCACTAAGTAACTGAGGCTGTCTGCGAACCGCGATCCTCCGGTCTCAGCCTCCCAAATGCTGGGATTACAAGCATGCGCCACCACACCTGGCTATTCTTTATTTTTAAACAGGGTCTCACTAGTAGCTGAGGCCGGCTGCAAACCTGCAATCTTCCTGTCTCAGTCTCCTAAGTACTGGAATTACAAGCATGTGCCACTGCTCCTGGCTGGTGATTTTTATTTCTACATCTTTTAAATTACTTTAAATTTTAAATTACTTTAAAATTATAAAACAGTATTAGATATGATATATAGAATATACATGTATTTGGGGGGTCCTGGGGATTGAACTGCAGGCAATTTTGCCTCTGATCTATACCCCCAGCCCTTTTCATTAGAGTTCCCAAAGAAGGATGTGGGGTCTTGAATGTCCCGTCCCTCCCTTACCGCCTTGCTCCAGGTCTCCTCCCCACCTAGAAGGGGCTGCACAGATCACCTGATGAGTGGGCTAGCGAGCAGCCAATGGCCTCCAGGCTTCCAGAGGGGGTGGAGCCCTCTGATGGGCTTTGGTGGGAGAACAGGATGGGAAGTTAGTGGTCCAAGAGGAATGGGGATGAGCAGGGGCAGGGCCTGGGGCCGGGAAGGGAATGGCCTGATTGGAGCAACTTGTACAAGACGTCCTGGCAGACACCTCCAGCCTTGGCTTGCCCTGTGGTCTCCATCCGTCAAAGTCTGCCAGCCCTCTCCTATCACTCTCCACCAGAGCTACTGGGGGAGAATTCCAGAACCAGCATTTTGTTCCACAGACATGACCACCTCCCACTGCGCAGGGCCCAGGGACTGTCACCAAGAAGGAGTCCTCCAGGAGCTCTGAGCCACCAAGGGAGACAAATAGCTACAAGAAACAAGTAAACAAATAACCACACACGCTGAGATCAGTGTTCAAATGAAGTATCGCAAGGAGCATTGGGGACGTGCCGATTTCTTCCTATTTCTTCCTCCAGTGAGTTAAGGCGGCATCTCAGAGGAGCGGGGACAGGAGGGAGGCCGAGTTTACAGAGCAAATAAGGTTACGGGAGGCAGTGGGAAGGTGTGCAGGATACAGTCAGACGCCACACTGGAAGCCTGTGGTCCCTTCATTGGTTCATGATTCAACTAGCTACGAGGACCTACTGTGTGCCCAGCACTGAGCTGGGACCATGAGTTACACCAAGGCTTACCAACTGTGGAGGGGATGAAGAACAGATTTCTAGTTAGAGGCTAATACTTATTAACCAGGATAAGGAAAGCAAGGGGCACAGTGTATTAATGGAGAGGAAGATTCTATATTGGTCATGTGCATTTGAGATAAGTTAAATAAAGGCCTTTCCCCAGAGTAACTTTTCAATAAACTCTTGGAAATACAGACCTGCGATTCATGAAAGGGGTTCTGAGCTGGAATGCTAAATACACAGGGTAATCCCAGCCCGGTTGGCCTGAATCCTCCAGGGGCCAGCCTTTAGTCTGACAAAAACAGGCTTACTGACTTTTTGCAACAAGGAAAGCCAACAGCAGAGGAATTGGTGGCATGCCTCTCCGGGAAAAGACTGGGTTAGCATAGGCAGAGGTGGGATAAAATTGAAATATTGATCACTTCCAGCAAAGTGAGGCTTCGAGGAAGGATCAACTTGGGTCTGAGCTTAGGGTTTCGTTTCCATGGAAACCACAAGGTTAAGACTAGTGTGGAATGGAGAACTAGAAACTCCTTATATGAAGCTGAGCACTCTGGGTCGACTCAGGTAAGGTGGCTTATATCTGCAGCTGGTAGACATCTCATTTCTACTGATGCAAAAAAATAGCAAAGTTTCTGGGAAATCCATGAACTTAGAGAACTAGATTTCTCAATGAGTGCTTACTCAAAGGAGGATCTTCTGATACTCTGTAGCCACAGCTGGTCCTTGGGAAAAACATTATTTCTTTTCAGAAACAATGGCTTTATCTGTACTAGTCCTTTTTGAAATTGTAACTTTCTAAGTTTGAGTTCATTTTTGGTTTCTCAACAGTGTAAAACGCCCAGTCCTCCCCCCTCCTGCCACCCCCACATACCTAGAGAATTGAGTCCCATTTTCACTCCATCACTCAGTGGATGGATTTTTTTTTTTCTTCCCCTTTTCTTTACCCAAAGAATGAGTCAGCCAAATGATTCCTTCCCTTTCCTTTCACCAAGAAAAGGTGCATCAGCTAATTCTCAAAAGTAGCAGATTGCCTTCCCACTGCCAGGGCTGCCCCTTCCCCAGGGACAGGCCGCTGGGAGGTGCAGGCCCTTAGAACTGACAGCCCCCTGCCCCAGACCTCAAAATGACCACTCACTTTCAAGATTAGGAATAAAATCCTCACTGAACCTACAGCCCAGGCATCCCAAGCCAGGCTGCACCTGGATCTCCTGGTAGGTCACAGTCAGGCCAGACATCAGGGTTCTGGTTCTGTTGGTCTGGCCTGGGTTCCACACATCAAGTCTGTGTAAAGACCTGGCTGAGTGATTCTGGAAGGTGTTGACCCCCACCTCTGCACAGCAAAACCAGTCCCCAGGATATATCTCAGCCTACAGGAAGGAAATGATTCAAAGATATAAGTACCTTCAAGGTACTAGTTTTTTGTTGCTGTTTGTTTGTTTGTTTGTTTGTTTGTTTTGCATTACTGGGGATGAAACCCAGAGGCATTCTACCTCCTAGCTACACCCCTAGCTCTGTTTTTTATTACCTATACATACATACATATATATAGAAATAGGGTCTCACTGAGTTGCAGAGGGCCTCACTAAGTAGTTGAGGCTGGCTAGAACCGCAATCCTCCTGTCTCAGCCTCCCAAATGCTGAGATTACAAGCATGTGTTCTTTTTTTCTTTTCTTTTTTTGGGGTCTGGGGATGGAACCCAGGAGCATTCGACCTCCAAGCTTCACCCTCTGCCCTATTTTTTATTCTTTATTTTGAAACAGGGTTTCACTAAGTTGCGAAGGGCCTCACTAAATAGCTGAGGCTGTTCACGAACTGCGATCCTCCAGTCTCAGCCTCCCAAATGCTGGGATTACAAGCGTGTGCCACCACGCCTGCTCCGAGTTATTCTTTATATTTTTAAAACAGGGATTGCAAGCGTGCACCACTACGCTGGACATCAAGGTACTATTTTGTGTGTGTGTGTGTGTGTGTGTGTGTGTGTGTTACTAGAGATTGAACCTAGTGGCTTTCTACCTCTAAGCTACGCCCCAGCCCTATTTTATTTTTTGTTTTGAAACATCAATCCTCAGTACCAAAAATAAAATAACTAATAGTTCTGGATAGATTGAAAACAAATGAGAAGTGGCCTGTGTGTTTCCTGTCCTGGGGCCCCAAACTTGCTAAGTCAGTATCTTAGTAGAAAGTAAAGAAAAGAGCGAATTCAGAAGAGGAAACACAAGCCGGGTATGGTGGTACACGTCTGTAATCCTAGTACCTGGGAGGCTGAGACAGGATTGCAGGTTTGTAGCCAGCCTCAACTGCTTAGTGAGGCCCTCCGCAACTCAGTGGCACTCTATTTAAAAAAAAAAAAAAGGAAAAAAGTTGGGGTGTAGCTCAGTGGCTCAGAGGTAGAGTCTCCTCACTGGGTTGAATCCCAAATTTTGCAATAAAAAAAAATTAAGTGACAGCTTAGGAAATGTGACTAGGTACTAGTTGTTTAATATTAATAATTATTTTGGGTACAAAGAATATTATGGTTAAATTAAAGCCGTGTGTGTGTGTGTGTGTGTGTGTGTGTGTGTGTGTGTGTGTGTGTGTTGCTGTGAATTGAACCCAGAGGCACTCTACCTCCTAGCTACACCCCAGCCCTATTTTATTTTTTTATTTTGAAACAGGGTCTTGCTAGGTTGATGAGTCTTACTACTTGCTGAGGCTGTTCTAGAACCTGTAATCCTCCTGTCTCAGCCTCCCAAGTACTGGGATTACAGGCAAGTGCCACCATGCCTGGCTTGGAAACAGGGTCTAGCTAAGTTGCTGAGAACCTCGTTAAGTTGCTGAGACTGGCTTCAAACCTGTGATCCTTCTGTCTCAGCCTCCCAAGTACTGGAATTACAGGTGTGTACCACCATACCTGTCTTACAGCTAATTTTAAAAGCCCACTGATAAAATGCGATACAGAGACCTCAGCAATATTTCCCTCCCCCTCCCCAAATCCAAAACAGTAACACTAGGCAAACCCACATTGAGGGATATTCTAAAAACATCTTGCCAGTACTTTCCCAAACTGTCAAGGTCATCAAAAACAAGCAAAACCCAACAAACCCACAGAACAGAGGAAACTAAGACATAATGCCTAGATGCACTCTCATAATCCCAGTACTTGGGAGGCTGAGACAGGAAGATCACAGGTTCTCCACTAGTCTCAGCTACTTAATAAGGCCCTCTGCAACTTAGTGAGACCCTGTTTCAAAAATAAAGAAATCTGGGCATGGTGGCTCACACTTGTAATCTTAGCATCTGGGAGGCTGAGACAGGAGGATCCCAGTTCATAGACAGCCTCAGCTACTATTTAGTGAGACCTTTTACAACTAAGTTAGACCCTGTTTCAAAATAAAGAACAAGGGTATAGCTTGGAGTTAGAATGCCCTTAGGGTATATCTTCAGTACTGCAAAAAATAAAAAATAAATAAAAATAAAGAATTAAAAAATCGAGCTGGGGGTATAGCTCAGAGGCAGAATGCCCTTGGGTTCAATCCCCAGAACCACACACACAAAAGAAAGCAAAATCCAATTAAACCTGCAATATAGCTCATAGTAACATACCAATGTTGGTTTTAGTTTTTACAGATATACCCAAAGCAATGCACAATAATATTAGGTGACCCTGGATGAAGGGCCTTTATAGCTTCCATAAATCTCCTATAATCCCATACTTGGTGGATCACAGGTTCATGGCCAGCTTCAGTTACTTAGAGAGGCCCTCAGCAACTTAGAGAGATCCCATTTCAAAATAAAAACTAAAATAGGGCTGAGGGTATAGCTCAGAGGTAGAATGCCCCTGGGTTACTCTGGGAATGGACCCTGGATTATGAACCCCTGGAAACAGGCTTCTGTCAGGCCAGTACAGGGCACAATGGACATTCACTGGACACCTACTGTATGCCAAACACTGAGGACAGAACCCAGATAAAGATGGCCGAGCTCTTAAGGAGCTCATCAACCCAGGGCACACACTCAGAGCACACACACACGCACGCACGCACGCACGCACGCACGCACACTCTGCAGTCCCCAAGCTGAAGAAGCCTATTGTCCAACATGTTCCCACTTGGTTGCAATTTTACAAGATTCCCAAGAGGCAATCTGTATTAAGAGTTGGCCCATCGCCCTAATCACAACCTTGTCTGTCCATTTAACTCGGGTCCACAAGATCCACTGAGGTGTCAGCGTCACAGTCCTTTACTTGGGCGTCTTTATTAAGCACCTCAGAATGCACTGCTGAGTCAACAGACAGCCTAGGCAGGCACAGCCCCTGATTCCATGAAGCCTTGGTCGGAAGGAGGAGACTGATGGTAGCCAATACTCACCCCAAATCAATGTATACACTGCGAGAGGTGCTTTGCAGTAGCAGAGCAGTCAAAAACTCGACTCAGGTCAGGGGTGGGGGGTTTCCCCAAGGAAATCATGGAAGGTGGCAAAAGCTGAGGGCAAGGGAAAGACGATTCTCAGGCGAATGGCCCAGGAGTGGGAAGGGGCGCAGGGGTCAGGGTGTGATTCAAGCTAGACGGCACCGGCAGTGGGTTGTGTAGAACTCTGGGTCTCTTTGGAGGTGAGATCTTTATCTAAAAAGCAGGGAAGGCACTGTAAGGTATGTAAGTGTGCGTGTATGTGTGTGTAAGGGGGAATCACCTGATCTGACCTGCATTGGTGGCACTCCGCCATAGAGAAGAGGGAGGAACTGGAAGAGGGCCAGATGGAAGCAGAGAACTGTCAGGAGGCTTCCGAACTGGCCCAAAAAAGAGATGAGGGGGGTTAAGAGTCTGGGGGTCTAGTGTAGGAGTCTAGCCTTGGAGATGGGCAGATTTGAGAGTTCTTTGAGAGGTGAGATCATGGCCTCTGGTTGTATTTAGAGGGTGAGGGAGAGAGAAAGGGAAGTATATGGGCAAATCCAAGACTTCTAATTAGCATTTAGGTGGCAAGATGATCTGCTTGCAGAGCCAGGGAGCGGTGTGGGGAGAGCAGGTTTGGAGGAAAAAGGAAAAAATCCTTAACATGGATGAATCACATGGGCTCAGGCACTGGGCTTTCCGCAGGCCACGATGCTAATAGTACACACACTTGACTGCACAATAGAGGTGCCAGCAATGGCGGTAGGAACCAAGCAGCCTCAAATGCACATCTGTGGCCCCAGCAGTGATTATAGCCAAGAGCCTGGTCATTAAAGCCACTAAGAGGTAGTCAACAAATAGCTGTTGGGTGACTGGATGTCTCAGGGCCACACAGACAATAGGCACCAGGGAGCAAAATTTAGAAGTCTTTATTGAACTTTTTTTTGTGTGTTTAGTACTGAGGATGGAACCCAGGGGCATTCTACCTCTGAGCTACACCCCCAGCCCTATTTTTTTTTTCTTTATTTTGAAACAGGTTCTCACTAGGTTGCAAAGGACCTCAATAAGTAGCTGAGACTGTCTACGAACTGCAATCCTCCTGTCTCAGCCTCCCCAACGCTGGGATTACAAGAGTGCTCCGCCGTGCCCAGCTGTGAACATCTTATTAAAAGCCTAACAATACCTCAGGGTAAGACAGAGACAAGGAAGTCAGACAAAGTGGCAGGGGCCTGTAATCCCAGTACTTTGGAGGCTGAGACAGGAGGATCACAGGTTCAAGGACAGCCTCAGCAATTTAGGCCCTCAGCAACTTAATGAGACCCTGTTTCAAAATAAGACAAGAGGGTTAGGGGTATAAGCTGGAGGTAGAATGCCTCTGAGTTCAATCCCCAGTGTCTGTCTGTCTCTCTCTCTCTCTCTCTCTCTCATACACACACACACACACACACACACACACACACACACACACACACACACGGAAGGGCAAAATCAGCCCCTTTTCTCTAAAGGCCTACGTAGGATATGAAGAGAGGATGCTTTAGAGGACGGCAGGAAAGGTTGAGCTATGAAGAATCCCAGTGAAGATGGCCACAGAGGGGTACTGGAGGGAGCAGCGACCTGATCTTATCAGACCAGACACCTCAGAAGGGAGCAAGTGTCTTCTAGAGGAGACGGGCCTGAGCTGGAGTGAGCGCAATGGAGGAGGACCCAAACAATGAAGGGTCACTCAGGGCGGGCAGGAGCACCTGGGACAGTCTTACCAGAGGTAGCATCTCACACTAGCAAGATGTCAATCTCTTCTCAGATACCACATGCTGAGATGGTCTGTTTTTAAAAGGAGTCTAGTCTTGTTTTAAAACCCAGGGAGATAGTTCCTCAGAAAGCTCAGGAGCATAGCTACTTAATTGTTAGTAAAGCTCCATGCTCGGGACTGGATCCAGTTCTCCTCCCACCACCACAGCCAAAAAAAAAAAAAAAAAAAAGGCTACCGCACCGACCTTTATACCATTTTCTTTCTTCTTACAAAGTTCTGGCGACTCCGCTGCCCACCCCACCCCACCCTCCAAGGCTCGATCACTTCAGCCTAACTTGAGCCGTCTCTGCCGTTTTCCCCCTCCCTAAAGACACTGGGGCCCGAATATCTGTGGCACGTAAACTGCCCTTCCCAGGCACCTGTCTCCTGGGCCTGGCCAGCACCTCCCAGCTGCAGGTTCTATCCCAGCCTACGTGGCCCGGGGCCGCGTTTGGTGATGCCCAGGTGGGGGTCCCATAAGAAAAGAACCACAGTCATCGCGCCCAGAATAACCAGAACGGGTCTGGACAGGGCTGAGCGCTCCGGGGCGCTGGGGCCCAGGTGCGGGAGGGCCTGGGGCTGGCTTCCAGGGCGGTGGCCCGTCCGGGGGACCGCGGCCCCAGGGGATGACACAGCGTTTCCTCCGCACCCCTGGCTCTCCCCGCACGTGCTAGCTCCATCCCTGCAGGCCACCTGACGGCCGGTCGGCATGGCAGGATGGGGATCGCTGGGCCGTGCAGACCTCCGCACGCCGCCCCACCCTGCGACACTCCGCGGACCCTGCACGGGGCAGAGGGATGGGAGCGTGACCGCAGGGTGCGGATGCTGGCCGGCGGCTCTGCCAGCAGCTAGGAAAGAATATCAGTCCCGATCGGGGGGGAAAGTTAGAAGGCATCCCGGCCACGCCAACTTCTCACCCAGGGCCAGGCCTGAACTTTGCGCCGGGAGCGGACGGCTCAACAACCTGGAGCGACCCCGCAGCCGCAGCTCGGACCCGGGAGCAGGGTATTCCTGGCCGCGGCGGCGGGAGCCAATCGCAGAGCGCCTCGGGCGAGAAGGGCTGGAGGGCGCGGGCAGGCGGGGAGTGACGGAGCCGGCCGCCAATAGGAAGCCAAGGTGGGAGTCCTCGCCCACACCACTGACCAATGGGAACAGGGCGGTTGTGGCCGAGGTCCCCGGTGCAAGCTGCAGGCTCCGGTGGCCGCGGTCGGAGACCCTAGAGCCGAAAGGTACTTTGGAGGGGAGTTTTCTCGCCCTCCCTGCGCCACCCGCCGACATGCAGACCACAGCCCAGTCCTCACCTGCTGGAAGCGGGGTTTGCCCAGCTGGAAAGGAGGTGCATCGGTGGAGGCGTTAGCGGCACTAGCCGCCGCCGCTGATGCTGTAGTCGCTGTATCCGCCATGGCCACTGACGCCCGCAATCCCCGGCCCTTTTAAAATGTCCCTCCTCGGCCCCCGCCACAGCTGCCTCTCCCGATTGGCCATAAGCAACCGCAGCGAGCGGGGCGCGCAAGGGGTTGTGGGGAGTGTGGTTTTTTTCCCCTCTCGGCACCTGACAACCTCAGACTGCGGAGAGTTGCACCCACGCAGACCAGGTCTCCGTGTTGCAGGGGTGGGTAGTACGGGAACAGTGTGCATGCACGGCCCTGGGGTCCTGGCAGGGGGCCACCGGGCAGCCCCTCGTAGCTTGCCTGCCCCCAGAAGTTTGGGTTGCTGCCCTAGGCGTCGCGTCTGGAGCAGCAGCCCAGAACCGGCCCCACACAAGAGGACGCGATCCGGGACCAGATAGGCTAGGACTTGCACTGCGGATTTTTTTTTTTTTTTTTTTTTTTTACAGTTTCTTGTCGCCAGCCTGTCCTGTCGCCCTGTGTTCTCCCAGCCATCCTGACAATTTCTAGAGTGAGCTGGGGTTCCACCGCCAAACCTTTAAACATCCTGTGCCCAGAAAGCCTGACACTGGCTCTCCTTCTGGCCTCGGCCCTAAATACCCCATTTGCTAATGATCTAGCAACCTTACTTCCACAGAATCCCCTGTAGGTTCTTATGACACCTCGCATTTCTCTTCTGAAGTCCTATTTACAACGACTTATGGGTTCAGGTATCTGTCTTTCCTACTGTAAGGTCCACAGGGCAAAGGCCGGGACTGCTTCACTGCTAAGTCTTCAGTGCTCATATTAGGGACTCAGTTGATAATGTTGCCTGTGAATTAAACAGTGAGAGGCCTCAGGAGCCCTGGCAGCTCCCATCTCCTTGGGCCAACCAAGTAAGATTCCTCCTGGACCTAATTCCTGCAAGAGAACTGGGGAGCTCAGTAGATTAAGTAGTAGAGTAAGCTCAGTAGTACTTATCAAGCACCAGCTACCAGGACTTTAAACAGGAGCACTGAAGGCTGTAGAGCGAGCCGCAGTGAGGGTAATAAACGCACTTCTGCAGAGTGGGGCAACTGGAGATTCCTGGCTGTTGTGCAGTCAGTGAACCAGACTGGAGGTGTGCGGAGGGAGGGGGTCCTTCTTTACCCAAGAGGACAGTGGAGTTACTTAGATATGACCCTAGGGAATCCCACTTTGGGTCTTAGTCTCCTGACAAGGTCCAGCACGGATCATGCCTACCCCTGTCCTTCTGGACACTGCAGGAGCTGTAGCAGGGACTGGGTTCCTCATCCACTAACGAATGGTTGAACCACCAAAACGAAAATTCCCTAAAGCTGGAAAGAGATTCTGGCTGGCTGTGAAGATTTATATTTTGTATTTGTATCTCATCCCTCCTACTGAACTAAGGCGTTCCAGAGCAGGACTCAAGTCTTGCCCTCTGTATTCCCTCACGGTACCCAACAGGTACTACCCAATAAATGAAGGGCTCTGGAGAGTTAGGAAAAGCCAGTCCAGGCCTCTAAGCGACGCTGTACTGCCGCCCCGTGGTGTCAGGACAGGGTAGTGTCTACCAAGGACCCCGCCATCTCAACTTAAGGCTGCCTTCTCCCACACACGGCCTCCCTCACACATTCATTCCCAGACAGACACACGACAGACCACCTGCAGGACATGAACTTTTATTCTTCATAAAATGCTCAAAACATGGAGAACAAGCTCTTTATAAACAGGAGTTACAACCAGGAGGACAAGCAGCAAAGCATAACTGAGCCTGCTACCTGCCCACCCCACTGCAGCTCCCCTCCATCTTGTGGCCAGGAACAGTAACATCAAACAAGAACCCTGGGCTCCTCAAACCCTCTTCTAAAGACACCCTTACCCTGGGCATATGGGAGGCCCATCATCAAGGCTGGGTAGAGGTCAGGGCCAGGGCTGGACCAACTAGAGCCCAGTAGGAGAGTGACCCCTCCCTTGAAGAGAAACCTCTACAACACCCATTGACCCCCAAAAAAACATAACTGAAATCTGGACTCCCTTGAAGATAACCTCTCCAAACTCCACTGCCCCCCCCCAAAAAAATATGACGGAAAACCCTCTGGGCACCTGTGGCTACTTTCCTTGGCTGTGAGGAGTGGGTCGTAAGGTTGTCAGCACTACGGGGGCTTTCCCCCATGTGTGGGGCGCCTCTGCTCCATCCTGGTGGAGACTGACATTGCCGCAGAGCCTATCTCCTTATGAGCCCTTCCAAGTGGGCCCCAGGCCCTCTCGTGAAGAGCCCCAAAGGGCTCTTGCCTCCTCACTGGACCAAAGTGCCTGCCTTTGGAATTTCCTCCTCTCTTCCCTTTGCGAATGCAGGGTGCCCACACCACCTGAGGATCCCTGCCGATGTCATGGGGAAGCCTGCATGTCTGCCACAAGCTAACCAGGAGCCAGGCCAAAGGACAGATACTTCATTTCAAAGTGCACTACGACCAAGCCAGGCAAGGTGGCCGGGCAAAAAGGGCAGGCCAGGACGGCAGCTTAATGGATAGGCAGGAGGGCAACAGAGGCGTTTCCCTAAGTACAGTGTCTCCTATGGCAGGGCGTGGCCTCACTCCAGACCAGCCGATGGTCCAGCACAGCTGAGGCCCGAAAGGAAGAGTGAGCAGGGCAGCCCCAGGATCCTCTGAATGACAAGGAGGGCAGGGGAGATGGCAGGCAGGCTGAGGGGCAGCAGCACTTAGCCAGACCCTTAGCTGAGACGGACTCTTGGAGAGGGATGGAGCACAGAGCAGTGCCGTGCTCCCGCCCATTCCCCTTCTGCAGACCCTGACAGAGCCAGCCCGTGTGCTCAACAGAGGGGGATGCCACCAAGGAGAGGTCTGCATCCAGAGGCTCTTGACCTGCCCACACAAGGCACATTTAATTGGTTTGCAAAAGTTCAAACCCTGTGGCAGCACAGTTTTGGCATCTGGACAGGCAACAAGAATAGACATGGAGGCTTGTCCCCCAAAACAAATGCAGCCCTAAGCCCCAACCTGGAGGGGCCCGCAAAAGAGCGAGCAGGAGCTCTCCCCTCACCCTGCCCTATCTCCACATAGTCGCCCGTGACACTCGATGGAAAGGTCCAAAGAGGGACAGGGAGCAGCCTGGAGAGCAGACATCACCTCCATCCACACTGCACTCAATGTGCAAACAGCTCCAGACAGAAAGAGACTAAGGGCGTGGCAGAGCCAGACCACATCCCACAGGCTCCCTGCTCTAAGGGGTGCCGCAAGGCCCTGGCTGCCCACAGCTCACACATAGGCGACCTGGTCTCCGTCCCAGTCCTAGTAATGCTAGGGTCCCCTCCAGGAAGGAAATGAAGAGGAGGGGACTGGCATGGAAGGAAGAGCTGATCATCCTTGGGGCGATAACAAGTCTCCTCCCAAACACATCAGCCTGCAGCCTACTCCTGCTCCATCTTGAGGGCAAGCTCCCTTGTTCCAATTCTTTGGAGCCCCCCATAGCTAAGGGGTGTGAAGGAGGCAGCTGGGAAAGATGGAGGGCTCCTGAAATTGTACATGGAACCCAGTCCCTCCAGCGGAGTCCAGGGCCCCTTCCAGCAGAGACAGGAGGGAGAGGGGAGCAGGGGTGACAGGGCGACAGCTGCGCCTGGCAGGTGAGGACGTGTGCAGCAGGAGGGCGGGAGGGAAGGGGCAGCAGGTGAGTGCCGGGGCCCTGTCTGGGCGACAGGTCCATGCCAACCCTCCAGGAACAGGGGTGAGGGGCTACTTGGGGGGGCCCGGGGGGATCTGCAGCAGCGTGGGCGAGGTCTCCATGATCCGCACCAGCAGCCGGTCGATGTAGCTTTCCAGCTCCTGCACGTGCTCGTCACGCTGGCTCAGCTCCCGCTCGCGCTGCAGGAGCAGGCCGATGAGCTCGTCGTGCGTCAGATGGTAGTACTTGGCCGACTGGTCCAGCCCCGCAGAGTCCTGCGGCCAGATGGGATGGGAGTGAAGAGGGTGGCCGCAGCCCTGCTGCCTACCTGCCCACCGACGCCCAAGGCCCCCACAGCAGGCCCCGGCCTGCCTCGGTCTCCAATGCCAGAGGGCCTGGCTGGCTTCAACTGCAGCCTGGGGACCAGGCCTGCCCCCCTCCACCCTCCTCACACCCACCCAGGCCCCTGGCTTCCTCCACAGCACGTGTTCCGTCAGCCCCCAGCACCCTGTGGGGCCGCACCTTCAGCCTCTTGGTGTCCACAGTCTGGCCAAGCTGGGGCGCAGGAGCCACAGGCTGAATGCTGCCGGACGTGACTGTCTTGAGCTTTTCCAGCCCGCTGCTCAGAGCTGTGCTCAGACTGGAGCGCGACTGCTTCCTGTCCGGGCTGCCCTCCACAGGGGCAGCGCTGAGGGGCTTCACGGGGTGGGGACTGCAAAGACAGACAGGAGGGGGTTACAGGACAGAGGGGAGCACAGAGGTGGGCCGCTTGCTCTGTGGTGCCTCCAGGTCTCCAGCAGCTGTGGCAGCCATGCCTCAAGCCTGCTCCCAGCCCACTCCACCACGCCCCGGTGACCTGGCCCTCTGACAGGGCAGCAGAGGCCACCCTACTGACTACTGCACCGGTACCATCCCAGTTTCCCCAGAACTGGAGGATTCCCAGGACATAAATGTCAGCTCTAAAACCAGGAAAGACCTGGGCAAACTGGGAAACTTGGCCACCCAGCCTTCCCCTGCTGGTTGCTGCACCCAAGCTTTCATGCCAGCAAACCTGCCTCCTTGACCGTGTTGGCCCCTCCATCAGCCCCTGCCTTCTGATCCGAGCCTCTGCAGGCATGCACACTATATTTTGCACCAAATTTCTTACCCTTTGTTGATTCATCAACCCATCAGAATGGGACCTCAGCCCCATCAGCCCAGTACTGTGAAGCTGCCAAGGCCGCGGGGCTGACTCCCACCCTGACCTCCGCAGCCCACGCTGCACTGCTCGCCTCCTCCCTCCTGCCCCAAGACGGCTGCCTGGGGTTCTAGCCTCTAACAGCCTCGTCTTGGTCTTGACTGCTAGCCTGCCCTCTGCTTTTCTCCCGAATGGCACCCACCCCTCCCCTCCAGCCACAGCTGCTAAATAAGTCGTCAGGATTTGCCCACCTCCAGCCACTCCTCAATTCTGCTGCAGAATGAGGACTCGGCCTTTTCAAGGCTTACAGCCCTTTAGTAGCGCCCTAGGCAAGGTAAGAAAACACAGTGTGGGCCCTGCCCTTCCTCAAGGCCCATGGCTCCCCTAGCAAGGGAAACAGTACTGCCTGTCATCTCCGGGCCTCACAAATACTACCCCAAGACTGGACTCCTGCCCCTCTGCACACCAGCCTAATCCTACTCCTGCTTCAAAGCTGTGCGAGGCTACCTCCTCCAGGAAGCCCAGCCCAAGGCTAAAATGGCCCTCATCTAGGACCCCCCAGCAACCCACACCTGTTGACAGTTGTATAAACTGTAAGCATCAGACCCTCAAATCAGCCCTCAAAACCTGACCTGGAGGAAACTTACAAACGTACACTCACTCTCCAAACTTTAGGTCAGTCGGGAATAGAAAGCAAAACAGCTTCGTGGGAGACCCTGAACTCCACTGAAGGCAGGCTCGCCAGACCCTGGGAAGCGGCCCCGTTACTCAGGCGGTAGACCTGCAGTTCGTTCTCACAGGTCTGTGAGAGTGGCCAAGAGCCCAGGGGCAGGGCAGAGGAGGGAAAGACTCAGTCCTCAGTCCTTAACTGCCACTGAGGAGTCCACATTAGGCACGGGGTGAAAGCCACGCTGAGGACAGCACTGGGTGGTGCGGCTGGACGACCGGCAGACGGGCAGCCAGGCAGCCAGGGCTGCCGGCCCAACTGCCCCTACATCTGAAGCACCTGAGTCCTGCAGCTCTCATCTGACCCATCTACTTTGTGACCTAAGGTACATGTGTGAAGCCAACTCCAGAAGGAACAGAAGTTCCAAACATTGGTGTGTAACTAGAGTCTGTGCTAGAAGCCACTTGGACTTACCCCACTGGACTGGGGTTCCTTGGGTCCGGCACAGAGCAGGTGCTGGGTGAACTCAGGTGACTGAAGGCATGAGCCAGTGTGGGCCCACGCAGGCCGGGGGCCTCATGCAGACCAGGGCTCTGCGCATCACAGGCAGCAGCCCTTCTGCCGCTTACCCAGGCCTCCCACAGGCTAATGTCCTCTGCTACCCCAGCCGGGCCCCACCCTCCACATCCCAATCCTGAGTCCCCAGCCCTCTGCTTGTCACCCCTCAGCAGCCACCCCATCTCAGCCAACAGCCCCGGTAACCGCGGTCATAGGGGCATTTGCTGCCCACTCAGCAGTGCAGGAGAACCCGCCCTGCAAGGCAGGCTGGCGAAGGCCCTACAGGGGCTGGAGGGGCTTCTGGGGCTTCTTAGGTGAGAAGCATTTTAGCTTTTCTTTCTCCCCTCTGGAGGTGTCTCCAGCTCACTCTCTGACCTTCATCTTGGTCCCTCCTTGGGCTCCCCTGGACATTTAGCAAACCCTGCTCCCCGCCCACAGCACCTCAGGGCTGTGTGTAGGGCTCTCATCCAGGGCACACCACCCTCCACGGTGCTCCTCACCCTCCTCCCTCTGGGTGCTGTCCCCCAGCCTGCCCAAGGTCTCATGATGGAGGAGGCCCTCCCTGCCTTGGCGAGGATGAGTCTGGAAAGCGAGCACCTCTGCCCCAGAACCGCAGCCCCCCAGCCCCAAGGTGCATGCTCACCTGGCACTGGGCCGTGGCTCCTCAGCTGGTCGTGTCTCCAAGGGCAGAAGCACAAGCGGGGAGGCTGGGAAGGCTGCAGCACAGTTCTCCCCTCCAGGGGGGGAGGGCTCGAAGGGGCCAGGGGGGGAGGCTGGCTCCCCAGGGGGTGGGGAGGAAGAGGTCAGGGGCCAGGCTCCAGGCAGGGGAGGGCACGGAGGGCCAGGCCCCATATGGCGGTGGCTGGCCCAGGGCGGGAGAGGGGGCGGTGGAAAGGCAGGCTCTGGGGGCGTGGGCAGCTCCTCTGGACCAGAGTGGATGGAAGATTCCCTGGACCCTGGCGGGGATGTGGATGGGAGGCTGGGGGGACCTCGGCTCCCCTGAGACCAGAAGGGGCTCAAGGCCTCCTCTGAGGCCCGCAGATCAGCCTGCTGGGGAGACCCTGACAGAGGCCCACGCTCCTCTACTACTGGCCCCTGGCTCTGAGCCTCAGGGCCTTCTCCTCTCTCTGCGGCCCCCCAGCTCTGCTGACTTGGAAGAGCCACACTCTGTGGGTAACAGGGAATGGGGACAGGCCCCTCAGGGCAGCTGGCAGGCACAGCAGAGCAGGCTGGCCCTGGGAGGCTGGCGTCCTCCCCTGGCTCTTCCAGGCCTGGCTCACCCAGCAGGGTCTCAGAAGACCGGCTGTCGGATTCCTCCGACTCCAGCTTCTCGCCCTCCTCCTTGGCCTCCTGGGGACCAACAATCAGTGCCTTTGGGGCAGCATCTTCTCCTGCCCCTGCCCCCCTTTTACTCAGTCCCCCTGCAGCCTCCTCTTCTTCCTCTTCTTCCACCTGGGAATTTGAGGGTGTGAAGAGGCGCGGAGGCTTGGGAGGTGGTGTGCTGGGCCTCGGCTCCTCATCTGACCCCCACGCAGGGTCAGGCTCTGGCTCCAGCTCCAGCGCCAGAGGCCCCTCACGCCCCTTGGGGCCCACAGTTTCTGGCGACTCTGGCTGTACCCGGGGAGGTGGCAGTGCACTGGACTCTCCTGGGAGGATTGGAGAGGCCAGCTCGGTTGCAGGAGAAATGGTGACCACATCCCAAGGCCAGGGATCATCAACTGTATTGAGTTCGTGGAACAGCTGGTCTTCGCTTCTGGGGGCCACCTCAGGGGTATCATCTGAACCGGGAAGCCTTTCCCACACACTGATCACTTCCGGAGAGCTAAACAGAGACGTCCCACTATCTGCTGGACTGTGGCCGGCTCCCTCTTCCGGGGCTGGCAGTTCTCTGTCCGGTGCTGAGACCGAGGCTCTCAGTTGCAGCTGGGCAGAAGGCAGGCCGGCCCCTGCTGACCCCAGGGGCCCCGGGTCTGATGCACTTGTGCTCCGCTGCTCCTGTCCTGAGTCCAGAGGAGCCCTGGGCTCCAGCCACGCTCCGCTCCCACCTCTTCCTCCCCCAGGGTCTCTCTGGGGCTCTGCTGCCTTCACTGTCATGGCCCCAGGGCCAGGGTCTTGAAGCCCAGCCACCTCCAGCCCCACTCCTTCGGGGGCCAGGGTCTCACTCCTGGCCTCTGGATGTAGCCTGCTGGCAGCAAAGACGTTGAAGGTGTGGTCCCACTCAGGCAGGGCTTTCCCAGGGGAGGCCAGGGGGGCGGGGCTGGCCCTCGAGGCACTGGGGAGAGAGGGAGCAGGTGAAGGAGAGTTTAGTGCTATGTCCGCTACGAGCTCCTCGAAGAAGGGGTTGCTCTGCAAGGAGGTGAGGAATGGGTTGGTGACACCCAAGAATCCGGCTGGGGCGGCTTCGGGGGTGGTGGTGGCGGTGGCAGCAGTGGCGGCAGCAGGGGAGGTGGCTGCAAAGAGGTTAGTGCTTAGCATGGGAGCGGCGGTGGGAGCAGGAGTGGGGGGGTCTGGAGCCCAGGGGGAGCGGGGGAGGTGGTGAGGAGCAGCCAGGTCAGGTTCTACCTGAGGAGACACGTCCAGGCTGTGGAGGGAGACAAAACCGTGAGCCTCCTGGTTAATGCCGAGACTGGAAAAGGCCCTGCTGAGTACCACTCCCCTGCCCTACCTCAGGATGTGCTGCCGCAATGCCACAGGGGCTGTGTGCAGCCACGTGGGCCAGGGAGCAGAGGGAGGACCCCAACCTGTAACTTTATTAGGCGCCACCCAAGGAGAAGGGTACTGGGCAGAGCTAACAAAGCTATGCTAACCGAACCAAGCAGAGTACCCAGAATCCAGACTCCTGAAATAGGCTGGGTTCTACTGGACCCTTGCAGGAGATAAGGATGGGCTGTCATTAGGTAGCCCAAGGTGACTCTCAGAACTGTCCCTCACTTCTTTGAGAAAAAGAATTCTGCTGCCAGGTGCCCACACTGCCTAGGACCGCAGACCGGACAGCAATGGTGCTGCCTCCCCACCTCCTTGTGGGTCAGCAATGTGCATCCCCAGCAACTCTGGATGGCACCTTCAGAGTCCTGCACACAGACCCCCAGCTTCCCCAGGGGCAGGGGCAGGGACAGGGCAGGTCTTCTCAGGAAAACCACTGTGGGAAGGTGAACCTACACTCCCAAGAACAGCACCCGCAGGCCTTCAGGTGCCCCTTGGAGTCTTCCAGGAGCACTCCACATTCTAGCAATACTTATGTGCCAAGCTGGCTCCAGAGATGTCAGGGCATGCTCTGAACCTAGAGCTTTTGCCTCCCCCAGACACAGACAGGAGGCAGTGCTGGAGAAAAGCGGGCCAAAACCCCAGCCTTCAGCCACCTGATGGGCCTGCAGGTGAGCCCGTGAGACCCAGACCTTGGTGGCCTTAGCCTCACTGTCCAGAAATCCCTCCTCATGGCTGGAATCCCAGCACTCTCTCCAAGCTCCCAAGCCCCCCTTCGGAGGCCCCATCCGCGGCCAGCTCCTTCATATCCTCTTTATCATTCAACCAGCTCCTTCTAAAAGAGATGCTGGTGGGGAGCCCTGAGGAGGCAGAAGCCAGGCTTCGGAGAGCCTGCGAGGAAGGCAGGGTGGGGTGGGGTGGGGTGGAGAGTGCGAAGAAGCTGGGCTGCCTACAGCTTGCCAGATTCTTCCAGGAACCCAGGATCCAGGCAGGGCGGGCCCGCACAGAGCAGGGCTGACCACAGGAAGAAGTCCAGTTCAACCAGAGTCACAGATATATCCCAAAGATAGGGGGTCAGCCTCACAACAGGACACAGCCAGGCCCCAAACCCATGGGTGTCTCATAAGAATTGGGCTTCTAAGGACTCGTGTGACCCCACTACCCCCTAGAATTACTCCCCATCCTGGGGTGGATCCTCAGTTAATCTCCACCAACACAGAGGTGAAGACAGAGGGAGGTAAAAATCCCCGCCACACCCGTCCCCACCATGGAAGGGAGAACAATGGACCCAGAGTCCCCAACCCCAGCAATTTCCCTTTATTCTAGGTGGGACCCCAGCCAAGGCCCACATGCCTGCATCAGAGACCAAGAGGCATGAGAAGCAGCATGCCATCACCACCAGGGGAACCAAGACCCTGCCCTCGGCCCATGCCCATCAGGGCATCACAGCAGCCCCAGCCCCAGCCAGGCACACGGCTGGGGTGCCCAAGCCACCCCTCCCCCAGCCCTCCTCAGGAAGAGTGTCCAGAGTAGCCTGGGTGAAGAAAGCCTCAACAACATTGCAGAGTAGCCCCAGCCTGGCCCCCACGCACCCTCCAAGTCTCAGGTCACCTGCTGGAGGTCAGGACTCAGGACGCAAGGAGAAGAGCTCCAGGAAGTGGACGGGGAGGCCAGGCTCAGCAGCTCCACGCGGCTCCCCAGGGGGCACACGAACCCCGTTGATATGGAATCAGCTCTCCTGGCGCCAGGCCAGCAGGCTCCCCAGAGCCTATGGTGCTGAGAGCATCCTGCCCAGCCTGGTCCCCAGCAGCTTGTCCCCTCGTCTTTCTTTCCCGAGCCACACTGACAGCACATTCTGAAGGTGCTCACTTTAAAACATCCGCTTCCTACCCGTCCACCCGGCACAGAGGCGGTCACCTCTGTGGTGGTGCTCTGGAAACAGAACACCTCTGCATTCTGGAACTCGCCACGGGGCCAGGCACAGCCTCCACCCCATGCAGGGGGGGCACAGTGTATGCTGATGACTTGGCCTCTTTTCTGGAAAGGGAAATGAGAAATCCAAACAACTCTGTCCCTTCAGACCGGGGCTGGGGGGACCTCTAGGGTATGCAGGAACCTTGGGACAACTGGCTAAACCTGCTACTTAATGTGAACCACTCAGAGGCCCCTCTTCTCAAACACCATACCTCCAGGGCCACCTGTGCAGCTGGAGAACAAGTTTCACTAGCAGCCACCCCTTCCTCAGGCTGGGGCAAGTTCTGTGTCCTTATTCCACACATTGGTCCCAGACCTGGCCAGTGGATCTGCACGGGCCTCCGCCAGGCAGTCCCCCGAAGGCCCAAGCTAACCTCTGAGGCCCACCCCCTGCCGGAAGTCAATGTGCCCTTTAGCCATCCCTCCTCAGGCACAACCTTCTGACATCCTCCTGAGATGTGCCCAAAGTCCAGGAAACACCCTCTCCCATCATCTGAGCAGAGAGGTCCTTGTAAGCTAAAAGTAGGGAGATCATATCATTTGACTTCCAAACCAGAACACTGTTAATATAGTAACTATGCCGGGGAAACAGACACAAATGGTGTGAGGCCTCGCTAACTCAGAATGACAGGGCGCCGGCCACAGCTCCCCACTCACACCACCCGACGCAGCCTGAGATGCCGCACTATTTCAGCAGCCAAGGCACACATCAGCCCCATCAGGGCCCGAGGAGGAGCTAGGGAGACAAGAGATGCCAAAGGCCACCACAGTAAGTGCACCTGCCTCTCTGTTGTACAGGATTTACAACCAATTTTTAAAAAAATTGTTTTTGAGGCAGGTATGGTGGCATACACCTATAATCCTAGCACTTGGGAGGCTGAAACAGGAGGATCATGGGTTCACCGGTAGCAACTTGGTGAGGTCCTCTGCAACTTAGGCCCTGTTTCAAAATAAATTAACAACAGGGCTGGAGTAGAATTCCCCTGGGTTCAATCCCTAGTGCCACAAAATATTTTTTTTAATTTGGATTCACATTTGATTCCTTCCTGTGCTCAAATCTCTCTGGTTAGTGTTGGGAAGACAGGAGGGGGAGCACAAGGAAGGCCTGGAGTAGGCACAAAAACAATCCGCCTGGCACCAGCAGTTTAACATGCGTGGCCTTGCCGGTCCTCAAGCACGCACTACGCAGCCTGTGGTGCCACAGCAGGGACAGAGCAGGGATGAGTCCTACAGTCCAGGTAGGCTCAGTCCCAGGCTCACATGGGCAGGGGTCTAATGTGACAGCCTCATCTTCTCGGCCCGTCCATGCTCATTCCTTTTCCTGTGACTGCTGCTCTCTCCTGCAGCCATGCACATGATGAGTTCAGCTTCCAGCCTCTCCGTGGGGCATCAATGCCACGTGGGAGCACTAGAGGGCACCATTGCCCTTGCTAGAGCACACCACCCAACAATATGTAACAGCAACCCCAGGGCAGAGGCACCCCACACACCCTGGGCCTGTGGATAGGCTCCATGGCTCAGCTGGAGATGCTGCTGCTAGACAGGCACTGCAGCTGGGTCTAGCCTGCTGCTGCAGTGAGCTGTCTCCCCTCCCCTCCTTTCCTCAGAAACCCTAAGCAAGCATTCCAGGTTGGCGCCAACAGGCCCTCCAGCCGGCCTTCCTCTCCCTGCACAGTACACGGGGCAGGGTGCTGCTGCTGGAGCTTGCTCTCCAGGTCTCTGTCTCCCCAAGTCAGGCACTTTGCCCGGAGAGCAGCCTCCCACCCTACCTGCACGCACAGCTCCAAGGCCTGCCCTGCAATTGTGACCTGCAAATGGGCGCAGGGAAGACAGGGATGCTCTGGGAACCCTCTAGCCTCACCACTCAAGCGTGCGTATGACAGAAACCTCAGCTTCCTTATGTCCATCGGGGACACAAATTCTCTGGACTTGAAAGACCCTTAGGAGACATGGAAAAACAGATGGAAAATAGGAGACTGTAGGCTCCCCAGGAGTAATGGCCATCTAACACCACTCACAGTCACAGCCTGAGCCTGCAAAAGCTTAAGCCCAAAGCCTGAGTTCCTACTACAAACAACCTCAGAGATGACCCCAGTATCCGCCCTGTCCTGCAGAAGGTCCAGAGGCACCCCGCAGACAACAGCACCACCATCCCCCAGCTCCTCCCAGCAAATACCCTGCTCAGGTTTCCTGCCACCCCCTATACCCACCACCTCCGAATATCTCTGATTGTCCAGGCTCACTCTGGGCACCTGGCAAAGGCCCAGCCCCTGGATGCTGGTAAGCAGGGACTGGCCAACAGGAACAGAAGCTGCTGTATGAAGCAGGAGAGGCAAAGGGCAGTATCACCCCAAGACTAATCCACCCCTATTCTCCTTGCTGCGAGGCTCTCAAGAGGGGCCAGCTGGCCGGCCCCAACCCAGGACGACCGCATTTCTCTCCCTCCTCTCAGCAGATGCAGTATTTCATAGAGAAAGAACAAAACCAGACCTACAGGGCTCTTCTCCCCTCAGCTGGGGAACAAGTATAGGGTCCTCCCTCTTCCCAATCTCTTGACCTTTACCACCGGGCAAACCTTCCCACCTGTCCCTGTATCACTGAGTGCAGAGGGGCGAACATGCAACTGGCCTGGCCACCCTGACTGGGGCTGCCACCGAGCTGCCATGGAGGGCTGGCTCCGTGCCCTTAGGAGAGGGCACAGGCTTCTGCAGGCTTCCCTGCGCTCTGCAGACAAAACAGCAGCCTCCCCCGGCTCAGGAGCAAGGAGCCAGCAAGTGGGCCAAGGTGGGGGTCAGGGGCTCTGCCCAGGGCCCAAGCTAAGCACATTCAAAACAAGCCACTGCCATCACGACTTCCAAAGTGCTAGACCTCAAGACCAAGAGACACTAGACCCCAGGGGTCTCCAAAGGTGAGGGTTATATAGTTCAGAGGAGCCGCCACAGATTCTTGCCAAGCTAGAAAACAACTGGGGTGATTACAGAGGAGGGAAGAAGCATTATGATTTGACTCCTACCCCTCAGAGGGAAGAGATCCAGAGTGGGTGGGCAGGGGAGCAAAGGGGAAGTCCTCAAGCTCCGGAGAGGATGCGTGTCTGGCCACACCTTGCTAGCTGCCAAGGCTTCCTTACCTTGAGGCCACAGGGTAAGAGGTGGAGTCAGGAGGCCCCAAATCCACACGGATGACCCCTCCCTGCTCTTCTACTATGTGCCCCCTCCCTCAGGGGCTAGGTGTGCCAAGCTGAGCCGTGGGGCCCAGGACAAAATTGATCCAGGGGACCCTCAGGGTCCTGCAACTCACCTGTGTCCCTGTGCACAGAACAAGCTTTGGCTTAGGGAGACAGGGCACCCCCACTTTACCATGCAAAGCCAGCAGCATGCCTGAGTGCCACATCTGCTCCTGCCCCAGGTTCCAGGCAGCAAACACTCACTCCCTCCCCAAAGAGCAGAGCCGGCCTTGCCAAGGACGTACCTGGGTTTCTGAGTTGGTTCCTTAGCTTCTCTCAGGCCAAACCAGCTACTCTTGGCCTTTTCCTCCCCACTGGTTGAGTGGTGGGGGGAGGCCCCCGGGGTGGGAACTCCCTTCTCCCCTACAGAGCTGCGGCGCCCCAACTCGCTCCGACTCAGGCCCTGATGGTGATGGTGGAAGAGGCCCATCCGGGGTTTCCGCTCTTCCTTCCGAGCGCCCTCCTTCTCCACCACGGCCTCAGAGGCCACAATGGGTGTGGCGACCTGGACTGGCTTCCCCTCAGGAGGCCGGGACCCTTCTTCCTCTGCGGAGCGGCCAGCGCTGATGGCCAGCACTTTGGCTGGAGTGCCCAGCTCCTCCTGTCCAGGCACCACCTCCGAGCTGCCAGGGCCACGGCCACCTCTGCCCCAGGAGTCATCTGAGGACCGAGGCCCCTCCTCAGAGGGCCGAGAAGAGACACCGTGCAGGGAGCTGGAGGGTGGGAATGGGCCCGAGATGGAGCTGCGGTGCCGCAAGGTGGGCTGGGGCTCCTCGTTGTAAATGTGGCTTCCGTTGACACAGAGGGAAGAGCGAGAGGCAGCATCGAGGTGGCCCTGGAGATCGAGAAGGGCCCGAGGAGGAGCCGCGCGCATCTGGCTTGCCTCGTCACTGTAGGTCCTCTTGTGGGTGAGCAACTTGGGAGACTGCACAGAGTCCCTGCCTGCAGAGGAGACACACCTGGAGTTAGCGCACGTTCGTTAAAGGCACCCCATTTCCTGGCCCCAGGCCTGCCTCCCCCCACCCCCAGCTGGCTCACCCCCTTCGGTGGACAGCCAGCTGCTGCGGCTGGGGGAGCGGGTGAGGAGCTCGGCACCAGGGCCCTGGTAAGCCAGGCTCCCACTGGCCGAGGACAGGGTGCTGTCGGAGCCCAGTGAGGTGTTGGACTGGGTCAGGGACGACTTGCGCAGCTTGTTGCGGAGGAAGAAGCCTTTGGCTTTGCCCATCTTGCCCAGGCTGCCCAGCTCAGGATCCTCCAGGGCGCTGCTTGGAAGGATGGCTGAGGAGGATTCCAGATCAAACCTCTTCTTGCCCTTCATCTTGTCCTTGAGCTTGCTGAAGGGGGAGCGCGGCTTGTCCTTCATGGACAAGTCAAACATGCTGGCGCTGAGGTTGTTGCGAGTGAACTGGAGGGTGACCTGGATCTCCCCACGCTCCTTCTCCTTCTTGCCTGTCTTGGAGTGCAGCTTGTACCACCTGTGGGAAGAGAGTGGCCAAGCTCTAGTCACCGGCCCAGGAAGTCCACCTTCCCTCGGTGCCAGGCACCTCACAGAGCCGCCCCCACAGCTCCCTGCTCTGACACATCCGTCTGGGCTTCCAAGTCACAGGATAGCTAAGAAACTGCCCAAAACAAGATGGAAAAGCTTCCTGAGTGGGGGACTCCTCGAGTGCTCCTGAGCAGGGTAGCAGCTCCCACACCACACCCCACCCAGAATGTTTCCTCTGCTCAGAGACCTCTTGCTGCTTGGGGCCCCCATCTCAGAAACTCTGACACTCAAAGAGGAGATGGGCCTGGGAGGAGCTGCCCATACCCAGGCCCCTGGGACAGACCTGCCCATTTTCCCATTTACATCATCTCTAGCCAGTCCCAGCCAAAGTACTACTCTAAGCCACCAGAAAAGAACAGCTCACACAGAGGCCCAGAGCCAGGAACACTACTACACACACACACATACACACTCCCCTCACCCACGCACTGAATCACCCCAAGTCCTGCCAGGAATACCTCAGCAAGACAGAGGAGCAGACAAGAATGACTGAGAGACCTGAGGCAAAAGAGGAGGACGGGGCTCTCACCTGCTGGGCAGCATGTGCAGCCCTGGCAGGAGCTGCCTTCTCCCATTCACACCTGCAAGAGGCACCTGGGGGAGCAGACCACCCCATTCTACATGGCGGGAGAATAAAGCTTGGAAAAGTAATGCAGCCAAGAATAAGCAGACAGGGAAGAAGAGGGGAGACCCAGAGCCAGGTTTCCATCACCACAAAGCCCATGTTCCTCCCACTTTGTTTCTTCCCAGGGAGAAACAAGGACCCCTCACACCGTGAACTCTGCAGGATGAGTGGGGCCCTTATGGGGAGGATGCACTTATGCATGGGTCGGAAGCTTCTTAGAAAGTTAAATATATCCTGCTTATACAAGGAGCAATAGCCCTCCTTGGTATTTACCCTCTTGAGGTAAAAACATGTCCATGGAAAAACCTGCATAACAATGTTTATAGTACCTGTTTATAATTCCAAAACTTGGAAGCTGCCAAGATGTCCTCTAGTGGGTGAACGGCTAAATAAACTGGGATATCTAGACAATGGAATAGTATGCAACAGTAAAAAGAAATGAACTCAATAAAAATGGAAAAATAGAAATTAAAAAAAAAGAGACTTCCGGGAAGATGGCGACGGAGAAAAGCGGTGTTTACAAGTCCCATTAACAACTGATTTCTGTTACCACAAAATCAGTGCCTTTCATAGCCAGAAAAAACTATCAGCAGAGAAATAAAAACTGTAAATACAAGGGACAGAAAAAAAGAGGGCTGGAAGAACAACCAGACACCAGGAAAGAAACCAGCCTGCAGTGCCACGGCCAGAGCTGTGGCATGGAGCCACGGAGGCACCATCTTCCCTCACAGCACCAGTCTCCAGAAAGGAGAGGGACTCAGAACTGAGCTCAAAACCAGAGAAGAGATACACCGGCCTCACAGACAAGGACGAAGCAGCAGCGCCATACTGCCGGCACCAGTGGTGAGTTCACCGGACAGCTCCAGACCAGCGCACTCAACAACACCAGGTTCCAGAGAGGAGGGGTAGACAGCGAGCGGAGGTGAGCAGCTGCAGAACAGCCGGGCAGAATTCAGCAGTTTTTTCAGCGTAAGGAGTGTCTAAAGCTCCCAGCAGCTGAGCTCAGCACACCCTGCAGGAACTCATGGCAGAACTCAAAACCAAAGAAGAAATATACCAGCCTCACGGCCGAGGGTGTGGTAGCAGCACCATATTGCCAGCAGCGGCAGCAGCGAGTTCACAGAGTCCACTACAGCTCCATCAGCGCACTCAACAACCATGAGTCAAATTGCGGCCCCTAGAGGGGAAATACCAGTACTGCACTCCCAGGGACTTGCGCAGATTGTCTCCCTGAGTCGGAGAATTTTGCAGTCCAACCCAATGGGGGAATGGTGGCGGCAGAGATATCACACCATAGTTGCAGCTCCCATGGAAGAACGCCCAGCCTGGCACCCCCATGGTCTAAAGTACCCTCGATTGACTCCCTGGGTCTGAGACTTTGTGATACAACCCAGTAAAGGATGACTGAGATACCACAGACTCGAGATCCAGAGCACCTTAAGTGAAGTTGTAGTGACCCAGAGAAGAACCTAGAAAAGGCACAAACTTCCGAAATCATGGGAAAGAGAAAATAATAATGGAGAAATGAATGCCCACAACCCCACAACATCACAACCTGATAACACAGAAATTCAGAGATCTCTAGAAGATCAAATCAGGAAAATAACTGTAGAAATAATAGAGGACTTTTGAAAAGAATTCAGAAAGAGTCAAAAAAAGATAAAGGATGCAATCATTGAAGTAAAGGCCTCAATTTAAAGTATAAACAACAGATTAGACCACATGGAGAATAGAATCCCACTTCTTGAAGATGATCACTCCAAAAATGAACGCATAGGCTCTAATTTAGAAAAAAATATCCTACAGCAGGATTTTTTTTTTTTTTTTTTTTTTTTTTTGCGGGTCTGGGGATGGAACCCAGGGGCATTTGACCTCCGAGCTACACCCCCTGCCCTATTTTTTTATTTTTTATTTTGAAACCGGGTCTCACTTGAGTTGCAGAGGGCCTCACTTAGTAGCTGAGGCTGTCCGCGAACCGCAATCCTCTGGTCTCAGCCTCCCAAATGCTGGGATTACAAGCATGCCCGGCTTGGCAGCACGAATTTAACACTGAAGAAATAGGGGCCCATTTTAAGAGAGCTAACCTAAGAATAATTGGAATAGAGGAGGGAAAAGAAGGTGAAACCAAAGGAATCAATAATCTCTTCAAGGAAGTGATAGCAGAAAATTTTCCAAACACAGAGCAAGAGGTCAATACACAGGTCCAAGAAACTTATAGAACTCCCTTTAGACAGGATCAGAGAAGAGGATCCCCATGCCACATAATTTTCAAAATGACTAATGTGGAAGCCAAGGAGAGAATCTTAAAGGCAACAAAAACAAAAGGCCAAGTGACGTTCAGAGGCAAACCAATTAGAATCACTCCAGACTTCCCAAACCAAGTCATGAAAGCCAGAAGGGTGTGGAGTAACATATTCCAAACTCTGAAAGAAAACAACTTCCAGCCAAAAATTTCCTACCCAGCAAAACTATCTATTAAATTAGATGGGGAAATAAGAAGCTTCCGTGACAAAGAGAAACTGAAGGAATTTATGTCTTCAAAACCAGTGCTAGAGAAAATACTCAAGATTAACTGCAAAGAAGAAATAGGTAATACACACCAGAACCAAAGAAACAAGATTTCCCCTCCAGCAGATAACTAAGCAAAGAAGAATAAACAGCATCTCAAAGAGAAATAAAATCTTAACATGCTAGGAATTAAAAATTATCTCTCTATAATCACACTGAATGTAAACAGCCTCAACTCCCCAATAAAAAGACATAAAGTGGCAAAATGGATTAAAAACCAGAATCCATCCATCTGCTGCTTACAAGAAACACACCTTACAAGTAAAGATAGGAACAAACTCAAGGTAAAGGGCTGGATCAAGGTAATCCATGCCAATGGAACTCGAAGACAAGCAGGAGTAGCAACTATGATATAAGACAAGTTAGACTTCAAACCCAAACTTATTAGAAGAGACAAAGAAGGTCACATTTTACTGGTAAAAGGCATAATCCAGCAAGAGGAAATAACAATAATCAACATCTATGCCCCAAATATAGGTGCAGCTACTTTCATAAATCAAACTCTTTGTGACATGAAGTCACACATAAATCCCAATACAATAATACTGGGAGACTTCAACACACCTCTAACAACACTAGACTGATCTTCCAGACAAAGGGTCAGTAAAGATGCCTCAGAACTAATGAACACCATTAACCAAATGGACCTGTTGGGCACATATAGAATATTTCACCCAAATACAGTGGAGTTTACATTTTTCTCAGCTGCTCACAGAACCTTCTCCAAAATAGATCACATCCTGGGACACAAAATGAGCACTAGCAAATTTTTTAAAATGTTACATACTTCCCTGTGTCATTTCAGACCATAATGAAATGAAACTAGAAATCAACTATAAGAAGACCCAGAGAAACAACATAAACATGTGGAGACTGAACACCACACTTCTGAATGAAGAATGGGTCATAGAAGATGTAAGAGGTGAAATCAGAAATTTCTAGAAACAAATGAAAATAAAGATACAACATATCAAAACCTCTGGGACACTTTGAAGGCAGTATTAAGAGGAAAATTTATAGCACTAAGTGCGCACATAAGAAAAACAGAAAATCTTCAAATAAATAATCTAACGACACACCTTAAAGCCCTTGAAAAGCAGGAACAATTGAACCCAAAAGCCAGTAGAAGACAGAAAATTATTAAAATTAGAGCAGAAATTAATGAAATAGAGAATAAAAAAATACAGAAAATCAACAAAACCAAAAGCTGGTTTCTTGAAAAAATTAACTAGATAAACCACTAGCCAACCTAACTAAAAAAAAAGAGAGAATCAACCCAAATTATGAAGATAAGGGATGAAAAAGGATAAATTACTACTGACAGTGTAGAAATCCAGAGGGTTATCAGAAACTACTTTGAAAAACTATACTCCAACAAATGGAAAATCTGGAGGAAATCGACAACTTCCTAGATAAATACAACCTTCCTAAACTGAGTCAAGAAGATATAGAACACTTAAACCAATAACAATCAAAGAGATTGAAACAACAATAAAGAGCTTTCCATCAAAGAAAAGCCCAGGACCAGATGGTTTCCCAAGTGAATTCTATAAAACCTTTATAGAAGAGCTAACCCCAATACTACTCAAACTATTTCACGAAATAGAAAAAAATGGGACTCTCCCAAATACATTCTATGAAGCCAACATCACACTAATACCCAAACCGAATAAAGACAGTTCAAGGAAGGAAAACTACAGGCCTATATCTCTGATGAACTTGGATGCAAAACTATTAAACAAAATACTAGCAACACCCATTCAAAACCACATCAAGAAAATCATTCACCATGACCAGGTAGGGTTCATCCCAGGGATGCAGGGCTGGTTCAACATACAAAAATCAATCCATGTAATTCACCATATGAACAGAACCAAGGACAAAAATCACATGATCATTTCAATAGACGCTGAAAAAGCATTTGACAAAATTCAACATCCATTTATGATAAAAAACACTGCAGAGAATTGGAATAGAAGGAACATATCTCAACATTATTAAGGCAATCTACAATAAGCCCACTGCCAACATCATATTAAATGGGGAAAAACTTCAAGAATTCTCCCTAAAAACAGGAACGAGACAAGGATGTCCATTATCACCACTTCTTTCAATATAGTACTTGAGACTCTAGCCAGAGCAATAAGGCAAGAAAAGGAAATCAAAGGAGTACAAATAGGAAAAGAACTCAAACTTTCACTATTTGCAGATGACATGATACTATATTTAGAAAACCCAACAAAGTCAACCAAAAGGCTTATAGAACTGATCAACAAATTCAGCAAAGTATCTGGATACAAAATCAATCTTAAAAAATCAGAAGCTTTCCTGTACACCAACCATAAATCCACTGAAAAAGAAATTCAGAAAACACTTCCACTCAGGATCTCACACAAAAAAATAAAATACTTAGGAATAAACTTGACCAAGGAGGTAAAAGATCTCTACAAAGAAAATTATAAAACATTGAAAAAAGAAATCGAAGAAGATCTTAGAAGATGGAAGGATCTTCCATGTTCATGGATTGGCAGAATAAATATCATTAAAATGGCCATCCTTGCTGGGTGTGGTGGCGCACGCTTGTAATCCCCGTGCTTGGGAGGCAGAGACAGGAGGATCGCCCAGGTTCGAAGCCAGCAGCACGTGCTGGCTTAGGAGATCCTGTTTCCAAATATAAAAATGTATAAAATAGGTCTGGGAGTGTAGCCCGGAGGTAGAAGGGCTTCCAGGAACCCCAGTACCACAAAAAAAAAAAAAAAGGCCATCCTTCCAAAAGTGATCTACAGTTTTAATGCAATGCCCATTAAACTACCAAGATCATTCCTCACAGACATAGAAAAATCAGTCCTTAAATTTATCTGGAATAACAAAAAGCCCAGAATAGCCAAAGTAGTTCTCAGCAACAAAAACCATGCAGGAGGAATCACAATACTTGACTTTAAACTATACTACAAAGCCATTGTAATAAAAACAGCATGGTACTGGCAAGAAAAAAAATAAACCCAGATACATAGACCAGTGGAGCAGAATAGACGACCCAGAAACAAGTCCACACACTTTCAGCCAATTGATTTTATTGATTTTTGACAAAGGGACCAAAAACATACACTGGAGAAAAGATAGCCTGTTCAACAAATGGTGTTGGCAAAACTGGTTAACCATATGCAGAAAATTGGAAACTAATCCCATTTTCTCACCCTGTATAAAAGTCAATTCAAGATGGATCAAAGACTTGGAAATCAAACCAGAGACCTTGAAGAGGGCATAGGTCCAACACTGCAACACAGAGGCACAGATAAACACTTTCTCAACAAGACCCCAAAGGCACAACAAATTAAAAGGCAAATCAATACATGGGATTGCATGAAACTGAAGAGCTTCTGTTCAGCAAAGGAAACTATCAAGAACCTCAACTGAGAGCCAACAGAATGGGAGAAGATTTTTGCCACCTACACCTCTGATAGAGGACTAATATCTAGAATATACAGAGAACTCAAGAAACTCAACACTAAGAAAACAAAGCATCCAATAACAAAATGGGCAAACAAACTAAATAGACACTTCACAAAAGAAGAAATTCAAATGGCCAGTAAAATGCATGAAAAAATGCTCAACATCACTGGCAATCAGAGAGATGCAAATCAAAACTACCCTGAGATTTCACCTAACTCCAACTAGAATGGCAATCATTCAAAACACAAACAACAACAGATGCTGGCGAGGATGTGGAGAAGTGGGAACTCTAAGACATTGTTGGTGGGATTGCAAATTAGTGCAACCACTTTGGAAAACAGTATGGAGAATCCTCAGAAGAATGGGAACAAATCTACCATTTGATCCAGCAATACCACTTCTGGGTATCTACCCAAAAGAAAGGAAACCGAACTACCAAACTAATGCATGTGTATCTATGTTCATAGCTGCACAATTCACCATAGCCAAACTATGGAACCAGCCAAGATGTCCATTAACAGATGAATGGATTACAAAACTGTGGAATATGTACACAATGGAATTTTACTCAGCCATAAAAAAAAAACTCAATTACATCATTTTCAGGGAAATGGATGGAACTGGGGGACATTATGCTAAGTGAGATTAGTCGGTCACAAAAAATAAGAAATCAAATGCTTTCCCTAATATGTGAGAGTTAGGGAGAAATGGGTCATAGAAGGAACTCTTGAAGGGGGAAATCCTATAGAGGAGCAAACAAGACAACCTAAAGGAGGAGAAAGGAGGGGGGAAGAGGAAAATCTCTCAAACACACAATGTACTTAAACATATCGAAGTCAACCACTAAGCCAAGCAAGGGAAGGAGGGTTGGGGAGGGAATGGGGTGGAAATTGGGTAGGGGTTAAATCGGTGATGTGTACATGTATGTACACATAAGTTTTTTACCCCAAAATGATGTATGAATATAATATACCAATAAAAAATTTTAAAAAAAGAAATGAACTGTCAAGCCATGAGAAGACGGAGGGGTTTTCAATGTGCAAGTGAAAGAAGCCAGTCTGAAAAGAATACATACTGTATGAGTGCTATATGACAATCTGGAAAAGGAAAAGCACAGGGACAACAACACAATCAGTGGTTCCCCGGGGTTTGGAGGGAGGAAGGTATGAACAGGCGGCACACAGGGGCATGAGGAGCAGGAGAACTATCCTACATGTACTGTGCCGGCGGCTACATGCCATTTTACATGTGTTAGAGCCCATAGACTGTACAGTATAAACAGGGAACCTGATGTACTACAGCTGCTAGATGATGACAGTGTATTGATACTGGCCCATCAACTGTAGCAAAAGTACTGTACTACTGTAAGAGGTTAATAGGAGAAAGAACCAGGGGGGCTAGGGGTATATGGGATTCACATACTTTCTTGTTTCTCTATAAACCTAAAACTGCTCTTAAAAAAACCCCATAATTTTAAAAAGAAAGGAAGCTGGGCATGGTGGCACAGGTTTGTAATCCCAGCATTTGGGAGGCTGAAACAGGAGGATCATGGTTTGTGGACACCCCTCAGCTACTTAGTGAGGCCCTCGGTGACTTAGTGAGACCCTGTTTCAAAATAAAGAATAAAAAAGAGGGCAGGTGATGAAACTCAGAGGTCAAATGCCTCTGGGTTTCATCCCCAGGCCCACACAAAAAAAAAAAAAAAAAAAAAAAAAAAAAAAAAAAAGAAAAAGAAAGGAGAAAACATAAAAACAAAGAAACTATGAAAGAAATAATACAAGAAAGTTCTCAATGCCAGTGTAAAGGTCCCCGTGTACACATAACCATGAATAAAGGCAGACCCACACCCACAGATGTCTCTGTGTCTCTCCCCTCCCCTCCTCCCTCCCTTACTGATGAGGTCTTATGTTGGCCATACTGGTTTCAAACTCACAATCCTCCTCCTGCCTCAGCCTCCCAAATAGCTGCAATTACAGGCCTGTACCACGGTGCCCAACTTCACTATGGGATTTCTGAACACCAGGCATAGAGAGGAAATCCTAAACGCCTCCACAGAGTGGAAAGAGGCTCATACATCAGAAATGAGAATGGCATCAGACTGAAACACTGGGTACCATAAGGAGCAAGGCCTCCAAGTGCCTGAGGGAAAAGCTCCCTATCAGCCTAGAGTCTTGACCCAGCAAATCAAGCATGTAGGCAGAACAAAGTCTGGCAACGGCCGGGCGTGGTGGCGCACGCTTGTAATCCCCGCGCTTGGGAGGCAGAGACAGGAGGATCGCACAAGTTCGAAGCCAGCCGCGCTGGCTTAAGAGACCCTGTTTCCAAATAAAAAAGTATAAAAAATAGGGCTGGGAGTGTAGCCTGGAGGTAGAAGGGCTTCCAGGAACCCATTACCACCAAATAAATAAATAAATAAAGCCTGGCAAAGGTGGTCAGTCTGGTCACCGAAGGACTCAAAGTCCCTTGGTGCACACACACGTGCCTCAGCATTGGTACAGCGGCCCTCCCTCCCTGGGATCTGCCTACCCCTCAGGACCAGCTCCCTGGGCTTCTGGTGGACACAGAGGGTTGACATGACATACGAAAAGTCCCTACACACCAGAACTCAGTTATGGCAAGGGCATGGTGAGGGTGGCAGTTGTTTGGGATTATTGTTTAATACACTGAAGGGTTTGCTGATGCTGGGTTTTTTTTTTTGTTGTTGTTGTTTTGATTTTTTGGTTTTTTTTTTTTTTTACAGGTCTGGGGATGGAACCCAGGGGCATTTGACCTCCAAGCTACACCCCCTGCCCTATTTTTTATTCTTTATTTTGAAACTGGGTCTCACTTTGTTGCAGAGGGCCTAAGTAGCTGAGGCTGTCTGAGAACCACCACCGATCCTCTGGTCTCAGCCTCCTGAATGCTGGGATTACAAGAGTGCGCCACCGCGCCCGGCTTGCTGATACTGTTTTTAAGGCTGCCCCAGGGGGCAGTTTCAAATTGCCCTCCTTTAGAAAAGCCATCATGCCCAAACCCTCAGGAGCTTAGCACCTTAGGCTACTGGCTGTCCCCTCCTCGGGGCACCCTTGAAGGCCTGAGCACAGTGAGCTTGGGATGCTGCTGGCTTTGCCTCCTAGCCCCAGGAAGGCACAGCCAACCCAGAAGACAGCGGCATATCAGCAAGCGGAGGGCATGCTCAGGGGGTGTGCACCCCTACCTCCCATGAGACAGAGATGGAGACACTACACAGGGGCAGGCGGAGCCCGGCTAAGGGAGTGTGTGAGGGTGTCTATGCGGTGGGAGGGCAAGTTTAATAGACCAGCCGGCAGCACCTGCATCCTCACGCTCTACCTTCTTAACCCGAGGCCCCCATACCTGACCCTTTGAGTCTTTAAATGACCCTGATCACTTTCCCCAAATACAGAGTGGGCCCACTTGGCACAGGAAGGCCCTGGGAGCAGGGCAAAGGAGATGCTAATGGACTCCAGCCCCAGTCTAATGGACTCCGCGACAGCCTTGGCTGGGACGTGAGGGTCAGGGGTGCGTGGCCTCGTGGGTCACGTTCCACACAAGCAGCAGTAACAGCAGTTATCTCTGGGGGTGTGAGGCTGAGGAGGCAGGAGACTATCACTTCCCATATTGGCTATTTTTGTCCTGCTTGAATTTTTTATAAGGAGTGTATATTTCTAGCAACAGGATGGGCTGCTCGGATCACCCCCACGCCCGCAGGTGGAGGCAGGGACGCAGACCAGCCCAAGCTGAGGCCTGAGCCTCTGTCCAAAGGACCGCGCTCTCCCTGGTAACCCACTTCCCCTCGCCCTGCGCTTTCCCTGGGAATTCAGCTTTTTTTTTTTTTTTTTTTTTTTTTTTTTTTGGAAGCAGTCCTCTCCTTCCTATTTCAGAGGTTCTCCCATCCAGAACAGAGGTTGAGAATGACTGGGACCTGCCTCTGAGCCTCAGACACCATTACCCCTCCTTCCAGCTAGGAAAACCAACTCACCCCACTTCCTCTGCCCACCAGGCCAGGCAGGATTGAACCGGACCCTGCCAGGCGCCTGGGATACTGCAGGACTTGACCATGGCAGGCTCCTCCTCCCAGCACTGTGACCTGCTCAGGCTGAGAGAGCAGGGCCACGGACCAACAGCTCGGGATGAGGCATACCCCCCAACCCTGCACCAAAGCTCCTGCTTCCTCCTGCTAGGCCAGGAAGCCTCCCAGCCCCCTTCCACAGCCCACCAGGCATGCAGTGCCTGGTCCTCTGGGCCCAGGGAGCCATCGACGCTGAAGTGGGCCGAGCAGCCCTGTCACAGCTCAGGCAGCCTCTTTCCAGAGCCCCACAAGCAGTAGACACAGCTCAGCCCTGACAGCTCATCCCAAGGCTCCCACAGGGAGCAGGACAACAGGCTCCAGAGGGCTTGCTCCAACCCACCCAGCCCAGGCCCTCGTCTTTCTGACCAGGCTATACACTCGGCACCCCCTCACCCTTCAACCACACCACCTGGCCTTCTCATTCCCTGGGCACCCAGGGTCTCCCCAGCAGAACCGTGGTCCCTATGGGTATCTCCTGAGTACCCCTAGGTGTGCAGATCCAAAGTAGGAACAGCACAGGACACGAGCCGTGAGTCTCAGGACCTCTCAGTTACTCGCTCAACGCGCTCCGTGAGACGCGGGTCTCAAGCATCCAGCTCGCCATTCTCCCCTCAGCCGTGAGCTTGCGGCACTCTGGTTCTTTTTTTTTTTTTTTTTTTTTTTTAACCCAGGGGCCTTCTACCTCTCAGCTGTACCCCCAATCCTTTTTATTTATTTATTTATTTTTGAAATAGGGTCTCACTAAGTTACCACTCCTCCCAGTACTGGGATTCTAGGCATACAACACCAGGTCCTACCAGAACTCTGGTTCTTCATCCCTCACTCTGAGTACTGTGTCTGGTCTTCAAGGCAACGTGCCAGCTCCTTTAAGAAATATCCACCTTTGATCCCCTGGACTAGCCCAGGGGCAGAGCTGCGGCCTCCTGCCCTGGCCTCTGGCTTTGGCATTTCTGTCCCTCCCCCTCCTTCCCCCAGGGCTTTCCCCCATCTTGCTGCCCTTCAGCTGGCCTGCCTGGGAGAGCCATCACAGCCCAAAGAACCCTGAGGCCCAACCATCACTCCCATCCAGGGCTGAGACCTGATTCCAAAATCTTGGGATGTTTTTGTTTCTTTGTTTTTGTATTTTGGTACTGGGAAATCAAACCCAGAGGCATTCTACCTCAGCGACACACTCCCGCTTTATCTCTTTTTTAATATTTTTAGAAACAGGGTCTCACTAGGTCAATGAGAGTCTCACTACTTGCTAAGACTGTCATCGAACCTGTGATCCGCCTGTCTCAGCCTCCCAAGTACTGGGGATTACAAGAGTGCATCACCATGCCCAGCTTCTAAAATCAATCAGGATTTGAGGAAGGCCCCAACATGCACCTAGATTGTAGCTCATCAGATACACACACGATATATATATATATATATATATATATACACACACACACACACACACACACACACACACACACACACATATAGAGAGGGGGGGGGGGAGAGAAGGCCCCTGGGTTAAAAAAAAAAAGAACCAGAGAGCCACAAGCTCACAGCTGAGGGGAGAACAGTGCGCTGGATCCCATGTGTATATAATTGTGTGTGTGTGTCCAAAACTTGCTGAACTCTCCTGAACTCTAAGATCCAGCCTGGAAGGGGCTCCTCACATTACTGTGCTCAAACCCGCGTGGGAACCACAGAGGGACAGTCCCCGCCCACTCTCTGTCACTTCACAAGTTAAAGGCCAACTTTCCCTCCGCCTGGATCCATCCTCAAGGACACTCAGGTGGAAAGAGAAGACACCGGTGGCACTCGATGCCCAGCTAAGCCTTCTCCAGTCCCACAGACATGCCTCTTCTGAGAGGACTGAACCTAGAAATGCCCGTCCCTCCCCATGAAGAAGTTATGCGCCCACACACGGGGAGGGGTGGGCATCACTAATTTAAAGTCCTATAAATTAAGAGTGGTATGAGGAAGCAGGCCTCCTTTCCATAAAACCACTTCTCAGATGACAACCTCACCAAGACAGGAGGTAGGACAGTGATTCCAGTAAATTCCCTGACACCCCTGGGTTCTCAAAGCCCAAGTTGTCAGCCCCTACAATATGTAACCACCAACCTGCACATCCTTCACTGCAGCCAAACTGCTCCACCTGCACCTCACTCTCCCGGACTCCTGAACTCTCCAAGACCCGGGGTCCAGGTGCTCAGTGCACGGAGCACTGATAAAGATGAGGATTAGCTGGGACTTGTCCCAGGTGCTTCTGTAGGCAAGAAATGATGGGTACAGACAGGGAAGGAACAGTAAGAGAAAATCCCCTCCACCTGCAAACATTGCTCTTCAGGAGAAACACACGTCAGGACTTCGCAAACCCAAGAGGGGCACTGGGTCTTGTGAACATACAGGTTCTGACGCTCTCTGTGCAGAGGGCCTGAGAGGCTCCATTTCTGCCCAGCTCCAGGATGCCCACACTGCTGCTGCCTGTGGACCACACCCAAATAGAGGACAATGCACAATGGGGCTAGAAAATAACCAGAGCTAATGTCACTGGGTGGCCGCTGCGACCCAGCTCTGCACCTCTGTTGTTACAGACGCCATCCAGGATCCTCTAACTTGCCCAAGGTCACACAGCTAGTAAGCAATGGACTCAGAACATGAGCATGGAATGCCTGACTCCAAGCCAATGCTCTGAAGCTTTAACAGTCAGCATCACTCAGAAAGCTGAACGCAAGAGCTGGGCATGCAGGTGCATGCCTATAATCCCAGTACTTGGGAGGCTGAGACAGGAGGATCACAGGTTCAACCAGCCTCAGATACTTAGTGAGGCCCTCTGCAACTCAGTGAGACCTGTTTCAAAATAAAGAATGAAAAATAGGGCAGCAGGTGTAGCTCGGAGTTAGAATGCCCCTGGGTTCAATATCCAGTACCATGAAAAAAAGAAAGAAAGGGAGGAAGAAAGGGAGGGAGGGAAAGAGGGAGGAGGGAGGGAAAGAGGGAAAAGGAAGGAAGGAAGAAAGAGAGGGAGAAGGAAAGGGAGAGAGAGAACTGAAGCCAGGCATGGTGATGCACATTTGTAATCCCAGTACTTGGGAGGCTGAAACAGAAGAGCTGCAGGTTCAAGGCCAGTCTCAGCAACACGAGGCTCTCCACAACTCAATGAGACCCTGTTTCAAAATAAACAATAAAATAGGACTGGGGGCATAACTCAGAGGTAGAACGTCCTTGGGTTCAATCCCCATTACCACAAAAAATAGAAAGAAAGCTGAATGCAACTACTCCTGGCTCTGGGCACCCTAAGGACAGAGGCTAGGAAAGGTCTGGGTATGTATCACAGACCCTGATGAGGAGCAGGAATGGGGTGTGAAGACTTGACCCCGCCTTCAGAACACTGGCCTCATCCAAGGACCCGGAGCCCTGTGCAGTCTCTGAAGCAACCTCCGGGTTTTGTCCTATCACCAGCCCCTCAAAACCTCGTCAAGAGCAGTGCAGCATTCCCAGGAGCTGTCAAGGTCCAGAATTCCTGGGGGCATGGATCATGGGAAAGCCCTTCAAGGGCCTCCTGGGCTGAAACTCCTCCCCCAGGCTGTCTGCCCGACAGAGCTCCACAGGCCGAGGTGGACTTGGGACTCGGCCCCAGGAGCAGGGGCCAAGACAGACACAGGGGTGGGAGGGCAACTAGGGTGCTCAACTGTTACCAAAATTATGGCCCTAGGTATTGTTCCTGCTATGGGGATTCCCAGGGCCTCATACCCAGCTTCCAGCTATTTCTTAGGAAATGCAGCTAGACTAACAGAAGCCACACCACATGATCAGGGAAGCCCACAGCCAACCTGGCAGCTGCTAAACACACCCAGGCAAGTGCCAGGTGAACCCTCTTAGAGGCAAGGGTTGGGAGCTGGGAGAGCTGCAGACACAGGCCTGGCACACCTGACTCACCCCTACTTCTTAGTCCAAAATACAGATCCTCCCCAAAAACATCCAGACCAAGGAGCCTCCTGAGGCAGCGTTCAGTACCCGCTCTGCTCGGGTTTCAGCAGCAGAACCTCCTCGGCTGAGTTGCGGGTCTGTAACCTCCCTCTCACCTTGCTTTATTTCTTTGCTGTACTTACCACAGCCTGACTGTGCCTGCCCACGTACACATCCACACCGCCAAATGAGGACATGCACAGGGCCTGTTTAGCATCTGTCCCCTCCTGCTCCACAGACAGGACTATCTTCTCATCTCTATGTTCCCAGCACTTAGCAGTAGACACTCAAATACTTGTTCCATGAGCCAACAAATTAATCAAGAAGCTGACCTGTCTGTCCCTGCTCACAAGTGCTCTCCGCTGTTCCTATCGTGACAAATCCGTGTGTCTCATCTACTGAGAGCTGGGGCTCCCAAGGTGCCAAGGGCCCCTGCCCACTGCCTCCCTGCACAGGAGCCTCCAGAGAGCAGGAGCCACCGGGCCAGGCTTGAGGAGGATGGGGAGCTCCCAGACTTTTTATCTGTGGGACTCCTCCTCAGCTCCCAGCTTTGACCTAAGGTCTCATTAACTTCCCTGAGAAAGACGCCCAGCCAGATCTGGGAAGCGCCCAGCCTCGGGACTGGAGAAAGTTGGGGTGCTGACTCCACTCCAACCCATCACTTGGGGCTGAAAGGCCACTAGTCTTGTCACCATTACCAACCACAGCCACTTGCCCAGTACTTCTTGTGTGATGCACACTACACTGAGCTCTGGAAACACCAAATTATATTTTACTTAATCCCCTCAACAACCTTGCAAGGTGAGGAAGGGGTCAGACCCTGAGAGCGCTACAAGCAGGGACTGGGGAGCTAGTCTGGCTGGTCTACACTCCAGCCCACCACGTACCGTGAGCCCTGGGCCAGCTTGGCTAATTTCTCTATGTCCCAGCTTCCTGTCTATCCACAGGTGGGCAACGGATGCCCCTTCTCACAAGACCACTAGGTGTATTCATCAGTGATTAATGTTAAAGATGCGGCGGGTCCCATTCGCGCACAGATACACGCGGAAATCCATTATAGGTGGCATGCATGCCTTTACGAAGGGAGTCGGCCGCCAGCCCCCGCGGGCCCGCGGGGGCCAGTGGGGGAGAGTGTGTCTCTCTGTCTCTCTCTCTCTGATCTCGCTTCTCCCAGATCCAGAGGGGTGGTCGCCTCTGGGAATCACAGGGCTCCGCCTCCTAGCTTCCGGTCCCGCCCCCCGCGGGGCAGGGGGCTTACACAGGGCCAGCACACAAGTGTCAGCAAATGTGGACAGGAGGTGCAGAGAAGGTCACTGAGGCAAGTCACATACTTATTCAGTAAGGGGGAGGGTCAGGGTTTGAGCCCAGGCTCCCTGATGGGGCCCTGACCATCACACTGCACTGCCCCCACCCCCGCAAATACTGCACACACTCACCCCCAGACCAGGAAAACCACCCCCCCACTCTCTGTCCAACCAAGGAGTCTGAGGTCATCTCACTTCTCTAGAGTTGGGAGAAAAGTTACATCTTTATTTCTCCTGATCTCTAAATGAAACAACCTGGCATCTTTTTTTGCTTCGTTTGATTTGGGGTTTTGGCTTTTGTTTTGTTTTGCTTTGAAAAGGGGCTCACTAAACTAGTACCTAGCTCAGGTACTCGGGATTGAACCAAGGACATTCTACCTCTAAGTTATACTCCCAGCCCTTTTTAGTTTAGTTTTTTGTTTTGTTTTGTTTTTTAGTACTGGGGATGGAACCCGGGGCGTTCTACCTCCAACCTACACCCCCAGCCCTATTTTTTTATTCTTTATTATTTTGAAACAGGGTCTCACTGAGTTACAAAGGGCCTCCCTAAGTAGCTGAGGCTGTCTGCGAACCGTGATCCTCCTGTCTCAGTCTCCCAGATGCTGGGACTACAAGCGTGTGCCACCATGCCCGGCATTTTGTTTTGTTTCAAAACAGGATCTCACTAAGTTGATGAGACTGGCCTCAAACATGCGATCTTATCTTCCTGACTCAGCCTCCAAAGTACTAGGACTACAAACATGAGCCACCGTGGCCAGCTCAGCCAGTCATCTAATAATCTTTAGCTAGGCATGGCAACGCATGCTTGTAATACCAGTATTTGGGAGGCTGAGGTGGAAGAATAGCAGGTTCACAGCCAGTCTCAGCAACTTAGTGAGACCTTCACAACAGTGAGACCCTGTTTCAAAAAAAAAAAAAAAAAATAGGACTGAGGGTATAGCTCAGAGGTAGAATGTCCCCAAGTTAAAGAGCCAGCACCACACCACACACACCAACAACACCACCACCAACATAATAAGTAATTTTTACAGTAGTAACAGCATAGTAGCAATACATATAAGTTTGTCACTGAGAGAAACCAGGTACTTTCTTTCTTTCTTTTTTTCTTTTTTTTTTTTTTTGCGGGTCTAGGGACGGAACTCGGGGGCATTCAACCTCTGAACTACACCTCCTGCCCTATTTTTTTATTCTTTATTTTGAAACAGGGTCTCACTGAGTTGCAGAGGGCCTCACTGAGTAGCTGACGCTATCCGCGAACCGTGATCCTCCGGTCTCAGCCTCCTGAATGCTGGGATACAAGCATGCACCACCACGCCCAGCCAAAACCCGGTATTTTCATATGGAATTATAGCTGTTAAGGATGCCACAAAACACAAAATATTTATACTTAAATACTTTGTTATTGGGTTTTTTTGTTTTTTTGTTTTGTTTTGTTTCTTTGTTTGGTGGTACTGGGGTTCCTGGAAACCCTTCTGCCTCTGGGCTACACTCCCAGACCTATTTTATATATTTATTTGGAAACAGGGTCTCTTAAGCCAGCAAGGCTGGCTTCGAACCTGCGTGATCCTCCTGTCTCTACCTCCCAAGCGTGGGGATTCCAAGCATGCGCCACCACGCCCAGCAGTTGGTGGGGGTTTTGTGTGTGTGTGTGTGTGTGTGTGTGGTATTGGGGATTGAACCCAGGGGCATTCTACCTCCAAGCTACACCTCCAGCCCAATTTTTTAGTCTTTATTTTGAAAAGGGGTCTCACTAAGTTGCAGAGGGCCTCTCTAAGTAGCTGAGGCTGACCATGAACCTGCAATCGTCCTGTTTCAGCCTCCCATGTATGGGATTACAAGTGTGCCTCCATGCCCAGCTTAAACTCACTACCATGAACCATAAAGTTATTAGACCACCACTAGATCGCATTATTTAATATAGTAATAAAGCATGTTTCTCTAGAAAAGTAATTTGCTTTTCTGTGGTACTGGGAATGGAATCCAGGGGCATTCTACCTCTGAGCTATACCCCCAGCTCTGTTTTATTTTTTATTTTGAAACAGGATCTAAGTTGCGGAAGGCCTTGGTAAGTTGCTGAGGCTGGCCATGAACATGTGATCCTCCTGTCTTAGCCTCCCAAACATGAGATTACAGGCATCCACCACCATGACCGGCTGAAAATGGTTTAATATATTGATAAATGTATTTCAATATCCTTGGTGTATTTTGTAATCCTCTCTTTTTAGAGACCTTATTCTAAGAGGCTCATGAGCTTCACCAGATGCCAAAGGGGCCAAAAGCACAGAAAAGTCCGAGAGAATACCCATCTGGAGCGGGAAGGGAGCCTGCTCAGTAGAAGGTAGGTTCTCCCACCCTTCCCCTACATGGTGCCCAGGCTGAGAGCTCAGAGCAGAGGCCAGGCGCTGATCCTATCTCCCACCCAGGGCACACAGGGCCTACTGAACAGCAAAAAGCTGGCTAAAGGCGCTCAGACTCCCCAGCGCCATGCCACAGTGCTCAGGCTGACCCTCGAACAGTGCATACCAACAAAGGTGACTCCAGAGAACAAGAGCAGCCAGGGCACCTGCCAGCTAAGGGGCAGGAGCCGGCCTCAACATTAAAACTCCAACCTCCTGGGCTGGTCCTCATCTGAGCCTCACTTGCTGTGAGTACCCATCAGGTCTGCAGCTTCTGTCTGCAAACATGGACCTGGGCTCTTCAAAGACAGACTTTCACTAACTAGTGAACAGTCACCTCTGTGCAGAGGAGGAGGGGCCTGCAAAGCTGACAGGGGGAGGCATCAAGCCCACCCTGAGGCAAAGGAAGTCAAGATGCCCACAGTGCACTCGACTGTGCTGCCCTGTGTGGGGCGTGAGAATCTTCAAGGGGGAATAAGGTACCACTTGGCTTCCTGAGAGTCTGTATAAACAGGAGACTGCAGAATTCAGAGTAAGAAGGCATGTGTCTCAGAAAGCAGATGTTAAGCTGGGTGTGGTGGCTCACGCTTGTAATCCCAGTGCTTGGGAGCCTGAGACAGAAGGATCGCAGGTTCGAAGCCAGCTTCAACAACTTAGTGAGGCCCTTCACAACTTAGTGAGACTCTGTTTCCAAATAAGAAATAAAATTGAGCTGGGGGTTTAGCTCAGAGGTAGAATGCCTCTGGGTTCAATCCCCAGTTCAGTCCTCAAAGGGAGAATGCCTCTGGGTTAAATCCCCAGTGCCACAAAAAAAAAAAAAGCAGATGTTGGGGAATACATCAAAACACCTGCTCATAACCTGGCCTGTCCCAGACAGCCCCTCCCAGCTAGAAGCCAGCTGGTTCAAGCAACACTGTGCAGATTAAATCATTTATCCTCAAAAGGCCTGCAGCCTTCAACAACTGATGGCATAGACAATATCATAGGTAGGATGGATTTTTTTTTTTTTGCAATACTGGGGGTGGAACCCAGGGGCATTTGTACCTCCAAGATACACCCCCACCCCCAGCCCTATTTTTTATTCTTTATTTTGAAATAGGGTCTCACTGAGTTGCAAAGGCCCTCACCAAGTAGCTGAGGCTGGCTGCAAACAGAGATCCTCCTGCCTCAGCCTCCCAAATGCAGGGATTACAAGCATGCGCCACCATGCCCAGCTGTAGGATGGATTTTTTAATTTGAAAAATCCCTGTTCCTGATGGTCCTGCGCAAGCTGCACCAGCCTGCCATCCCTACAGTAGAATGGCCACAGAGCTGAAAGCCAGAGCTCTTCTTCATGTGGGGTTCCTGCTCAATGACAGAACTGGAGATCCGGGCAACAGACACTAACACCACTAGGGGAAGGCTGGTGGGGAACTCCCATAGGCTGGGTCATGCTAACAGCCTGAGGCCACTGCTGACACTGGGCCTCCCTGAAGGTGACCCAGAGTCAGCAGCCCACCTGGAAAGGACTCATGCCAGGAAAGCTAGTGTCCAGGGGATGGGAAATGAGGGTGAGGGGCACGATGAAGAACCTCTCTCCAGGCCACAGGGTACAGCCCAGTTCCCACACCAGGCAACCATTCAAAACAAAGAAGAGGGAGCTGGTGTCGTGGGGAGACACATTCATGGTGGAGGTGCCGAACTGGATGACTCAACAAACCACCCATGAAGAGAGGTTTTGATATGGGGAAATACGAATAAGGCCTGGACATCTGATGATAATATATTAAGGAACTGCTGCTGGCTTTGTGTGATGATGGCACTGTGGCTATGTTTTTTCAAAGCAATGCAATCTGTGGAGGCTGGCTGGAGAACATACTGAGGCACTTGGACTCATTCTCCTCCTGGTCCCTTAGGGACCACTGGCAGGCTTACATCAGACCCCTGTGGAAGCTGGGGTTAGGCCAGGGCACAGGCCTTCTCTGTCAGCAGCCCACCTGGGCCGGATGCATGCCAGGAGATCTAGTGTCCAGGGGACAGAAAATGAGGGTGAAGGGCATGACAAAGAACCTCTCTCTAGGTTGTATCCCACTCCTCATCTTGCTCCTCAGCCCAAGCCTTGTAAGTTCCCCAGCCCTGCCTGCCCATCACCCCAGGCTGGCCCATGGATCCCAACAGCCCAGCAGACACCCACAAAGCCAGCGCCACCTCTCTTCAGAGAACTTGCCAGGGAAATCCCACCCAACCAGAGGAGGCCTCAACTTGAACACTCCCCAAGTACTTGCCAACAAGAACAAAGCCCTGTGGAGCTTACATCTTGGAAGGGAAATGAGACCCACATAAATAAAGACAGCCAGGCATGGTGGCGCATGCTTGTAATCCCCGTGCTTGGGAGGCTGAGACAGGAGGATCACACAGGTTCGAAGCCAGCCTCAGCTACTTAGTGAGGCTCTCAGCAACTTAGTGAGACCCTGTTTCCAAATAAAGTATAAAATAGGTCTGGGAGTGTAGCCCGGAAGTCGAAAAGTCCTTGGGTTCCACACCCAGTACCACCAAAAAAAAAAAAAAAAAGAGTACAGTCAACCCCACAAGAGCACCCAAATGAAATGCACAGGCAGTTAAAGAAGAGTGGTCAGATTATTTCAAAAGGGTGCACAGGACATGCCATTTATACTGGGCCTTGAATGATGGGTAGAAAAGAGGTGGGGGAGACTGGGTGTGGTGGTGCACCCTTGTAATCCCAGTACTTGGGAGGCTGAGACAGGAAGATTGCAGGTTCTCCACCAGCCTCAGCTACTTAGTAAGGTCCTCCACAACTTAGTGAGAACTTATTTCAAAATAAAGAATGAAAAATAGGGCTGGGAGTGTAGCTCAGAGGTAAAATGCCCCTGGGTTCAATCCCCAGTGCTGAAGAAAGAAAGACAGAAAGATAGAGAGAGAGAGAGAGAGAGAGAGAGAGAGAGAGAGAGAGAGAGAGAAGGAAACAGAAACAAAGGAAGAAAGAAAGAAAGAAAGAAAGAAAGAAAGAAAGAAAGAAAGAAAGAAAGAAAAGAGGTGGGTAGGGGCTAAGGGGAAACATTCCAGGTGGAAGGTACAGGATACACAGGTGCCAGAACTAGACATGCAAAGATGGGCAGAAAAGGAGTTGGGGGCACATGGGAGGCTCCTACATCGTACTAAGGACCAGGACTTTATTCTGGACTCTGAAGTACAGTACAGGGCCTACACAAGGACAGGCCCTGATGGACACTGTGCTATCCAAAAAGTGGGGAAAGAGCGGGGTAGCGAGGTGAGACGGGGAGCACTGCGGAGCCACACGACCCAGAGCAGGACCCAGCAGGGCTGACCCAAGCAGCTTCTTAGCCCTTGGCATAATTTCTGATCATAAATTAATAAATGGGCACTCTCACTTATAAAAAGGCAGCAACAGCTAACAGTCCAGAACACACACACACACACACACACACACACACACACACACACACAAACTAGGACAGGAGCAGTGGGGATGGTAGGAGAGCCAGGAAGCCCCCTGGGGGCACCCTTTTTGGTAACACCCTGCAGCTGCACTGTGGCAGGGCCACCCCAGCCTGGACTCTCAGTGCTACTGACAACAGGGACACCTTTCATCCCTCACTACCCAGGTCAGGGCCTGAGATACAGAACACCTCCTAGCCAGGAATGGCAACATGTATCTCCAGCATGTCCTAGCTACTTCGGGGCTAAGGTAGGCGGATCATATGAACCCAGGAGTTCAAGGCCAACCTGGGCAACACATAGAGGCCAGTCTCACACAAAACACCTGCTGGATAAAAAAAAAGACAGGACTGGCAGGACTCGGCTTCAGTCTCAGAAATAAAATGGAAAAAATAAAATGATTTCAAGGGCCAGGTGTGGTGGTGCACGCTTGTAATCCCAGTACGTGGGAGACTGAGACAGGAAGATCGGGGTTCGCGGCCAGCCTCAGCTACTTAGTGAGGCCCCGTTTCAAAATAAAGAATAAGAAAAATGGGCTGGAGATGTAGCTTGGAGGTAGAACGCCCCTGGGTTCAATCCCCAGCAACACACACACACACACACACACACACACACACACACACACACACAGTCTCAAGAGCACGGTGGTAAAATCCCAGTGGACTAGGAGACAGGAGGCCTGGTTCTAGTTCTAGCTCTGAATTAATAAGAGCTTTAAACAAGCCATTTCTCCTTCACAAAATGAGGGTGATAACAGAAAGACTGGGAGACGTGCCAACTAGAACTGTTGTGCTCAGAGTTGGGGAGACGAGTGGAGAGCCATTTTCCCCAGGTTCTCCCCACCGCATGCCTTCCCTCCTCTGCAAATCCCACCCAAGCAGACTGCCTCAGACACATGGACTGGAGGCACAGGGCCTCAGGCCAAACCCTGTTTCCTAACACCCACCCTAACCCACACCCTTTGATTTGGTATCTACAGTAAAGTAAAACCAACACAATCACAGGACAGGATATGCCTCTTAGCCCAAAGAGGATTATTGCCTCCTCTGGCATTATGCTATGCCTGCTACCCACCCCCTAAGAGAGAGCCCACATCATCATTCATTAGTTCACCCTGGTCTGCGGGCACAACTCAGCCTGCTCAGCGCACCTCAGACCCACCAGGTCTGGCCTCCCTCGTCCTGGGCTTAAACATTTCCTCTAACCTCTAAGTCTACTTCTGTAGACTCCAAAGGTCTATTGCTGTCAGACTGCCTCGTGCTCACTCACATGAGAAAAAAGTTATAAAAATGCAGGGAGGCAAGTCTAACCACCACACACAGCCACAGAAGGTATGTGGTGCAGGCCGCACGATGCAGGGGAAAAGCAATGGCTCGGAGGGCAGAGCTCGGGCAGCTAGTCTAACAAGCCCTGTGACCTTGGACAGGTCACTCCATCTCCACAGCTGCGAAAATGGGAGTCAGTCGGCCACCCTCAGGGAAGAACAAAATGAGGTGATGCTGGGAAAAGTAGGCCAGCTACACATACAGATTTGGGTTTATTGTCGATCAAAGGCCTTTACAGGCTGTGGTCAGCCCCGCGGGAGCGAGGTGGCCAGGACCAAAGAGCGATGACCCTGTCCAGAAGGAAGGAGAGAATGAGCAAGATCGCCTCTCCCGGGGGGTCTCAGCAGACAGGGATGGAGGAAGGAATTCTACAAAGCCCATCCCTCCCCCAGCGTGCCTCACCCCAGATAAGACTTGGATCAGGGAGGACAGAACAAAGTGGTATGTGTGGCTGACCCCCTTCGGGGGCCTCAGTCCAGCCCCACCGTAAGTGGGGACAGATAATAAATACCCCTGCGTGGGAAGGTGAAGTCAACCATGAGTACAGAGCTGTGCGTGGAGACTGCGGCACCTGGGCCAACCAAGGGGGAGGGAGAGAGCAAAACACACAGTGCATCTGCTTACACATGCACAAAACAACTTTGGAAAGATGCACAAGAGCTGGGAGCATTGGTCGTCTCTGGAGAGAGGAGCCGGGTGGCTCGAGGGCAGGGCAAGATGTGCCCTTCAGTGCCTTTAGAATTTAATTTTGAGTGTTCACCTTTTGGACCAGGTGAACACTCAAAATTAAATAAGAAGTAAAGAAAGCCAAAACCAGGCTTGATGGGACACTCCTGCAATTTCAGTACTAGGGAAGAGGAGGCAGGAGGATCTTAAGTTTGAGGCCAGCCTCAGCAACTTAGCATGACCCTCAAAAAATAAAATAAAATAAAATAAAATAAAATAAAATAAAGGCTAGGGGTGTGGCTTAGGGGTACAACATCCCTGTAATCCTAGTGCTTGGGAGGCTGAGACAGGAAGATTGCAGGTTCTAAGCCAGCCTCAGCAATCTAGTAAGGCTCTCAGCCACTTAGTGAGACCCTGTTTCCAAATAAAAATAAAAGCAGGGCTGAGGGTGTAGCCAGAGGTAGAAGGCCTTTGTGTTCCATTCCAAGTAAAACACACACACACACACACACACACACACACACACAAACGTTTAAAATAAGCCAGGCTGTTTTATGTGAGAGAAACACATAGAGAACTAAGGTTGGCAACTTATCAAGACCCTGTTTGAAAAATAAAAAGTAAAATAGGGCTGGGAGTATAACTCAGAGGTAGACTGAAGCCCTGGGTTCAATCTCTAGCAGTACCAAAACAAACAAAATAACCTAAGCTTGGCTCCCCTTGCTGCCTCTCCCAGGCCATCCCATACCACCTCCCCTTCCAGAGGGGCAGCTTCCCTGCCTCTGATCACAGGCCCCATCAGGCCTCACTTGCCATTCAAGGTCCCACCTCGGCCAGGAAGCCCACCCAGATGCCTCCCACTCCAGTGAGCTTCCCCGTCTCCTCTCAGACATGTTATATGCTGCTCTACATGTAGGCTAATTATCCTTCCTGCATAGTTTTATCTTCCACACATATTTTACCTTGTAGGGAAAGGGCTATTGTTTTCTTTCACTGCTCTCTCCCCAGCACTGGCCTAGGAACAGTGGTTACAGTCGTCACCCGTGATGGCTTCTTGGATGTTGAACAAAAGGAAAAAATATAGAAATGACTGCATCGCTGGAGGGGGAGGAACCAATGGGCCAGGAGTGTTCAGTCAGATAAAACAAGCATGTGACATCCTGGGAAAGGCCAGGAAGTCTATGTGCTGGTGCCCACAAGGTCCAGGATGCAGAGCACCAGAGGCATGACAGCTTCCCGGGCCTCACTCCTCCCGAGAGACACCTGGTGGCAGGCGACGGCCCCATCCCTTGGGACAGACATTACCAGGCTAGAGCCACGTACTTGCCCCATAAACCCAGCGTTCCCCCAGAGAAGCACACCACACTTCCAGAGCCCCAAGGTCAAGCCCAGACCTGTGTCAGGGAGGGAGAGGAGGCCTGCACAGGGGAGCTGAGCACTGGCCCTGGGCAGAGTGGATCGTGGGAGACACAGGGAAGCCCGAGATGGTCAGCATAATGCCATGGTCAGGAGCACAGACTCAGGCCAGACTGCCTGGGTCCACTTCCTGACTCTGCCATGGGCTGTGCCCTTAGAAGAGTCACTTCCGCTCTCTGAGACAAGGTTTCTATAGCCCTCGAGCACAAGCACAGCACCTACACCTCAAAAGGGTTGAGGTGAGCTCATGAAGTCTCACCCTCAGGACCCTGCCGGCACTCAGGAAGGGCTTAATAACCATACATGAGGCCAATGAGGCAGTAACAATGACACGCCAGAACAGGGGCAGATGCTCCAGCTGCAGGGACCGAAAGCTGGGGTGGCAGATGGGCTGGGCTCTCCGAAGGCCACCCAGCAAGGCTTTGGTGCATTTCCTCTTCCAAGGAGGCCTGCCTTGACCACAGCCATCCCCAGTGATCCTGTTGTCTAGGCCCCCAAATCCTGAGCCCGGCTGAACAGCCTCAGCTACTTAGTAAGGCCCTTTGCAATTCAGAGATACTCTGTTTCAAAATAAAACATAAAAAATAGGGCTGGGGATGTAGCTCAGATGTAGAATGCCCCTGTGTTCCAGCCCCAGTACTGAAAAAAAAAAAAATGCACAGGGAGGTCCATGTCCTCCCGGCCTCTAGAATCCCTCCCCCATCTCGCCCTCTTGGCCTTTGCCCAAGTACTCCACAAATGCCTCTGGATTAGACTGCCCTTCCAGGTCTGTAGATAAGCCCCAAGATCTCCTCTTTCCCAGCTTCAAAGTCCCTATCTTACTAAAACCCCACAGGCACATCCACAGAAAACTCGTTTGCACACAGGGCCCCAAGTGTCATCTCTTCTCCAAGTTGTACAGTAACCACAGAGCCCTACCCTCCACAAACTGCGAGTAGCTGAGAGCATGGCCTTCCTCTCCACCCTCCAGCCTGGGTTTCCATGTGTCCCAGCTCTCCTCCAGCCCCCCCCTTCCCCTGCGCTGCCTCCTGGGGGCTCCACTGGAAGAGCCCCAGCTCACTGCTGGCTGAGGGGAGGCCTGGGCTGAGCCCCCTCGCTCCTGTGGGAAGAAACAACCTGAGACCAGCTCAGAAAGAGCAAAGTGCCCACTCTTCCCTGACGGGACTTCCAGGAACACAGAGGACCCAGGTAGTGAACACATTTTTATTGCTTAGCTGTGGGGAAGGGCTACAGCCTTCTGCATGGGGGAGGGGGAGGGAGCAGGAGGGCGGGCGGGCTGATTTCCAGAGCAACCACAGCTCTGTCCTGGGGTTCATCATCTGTTCCAGCACAGGATGGGAAGGGCAGGGGAAACATCTGGACAAGTCCACACCAGCAGTTTAGCAACCAGGGGAGTGTCACACACCAGGGTGACAGCTAAAAACAAGAGGGGAAGGCAGCAGCTGTCAGGAAAAAAAAAAAAAAGACAACCCTCAAGGTCACCCTGGATGGAAGCCTGCTGAGTTGCACCTTATCCCAGCTGCCTACAGGGAGGCGGGAGCTGTGCAGAGACCGCTGATCACAGCCCCTGGTAACCTCCCAGTTCCCACTCAGGGCTCAGCGCCGGGGCAGATGTGAGAGGAAGGGGAAACTGCTGTGCCAGCGAAGAGGAGCTGTCCAGACTGACCAGGGAGCCACACCTCCTGCCTCTCCCCACTCCCCAAGACACTGCCGCTCCAGCAACCCCAAATAAAAGAATGACCCATAACCAAGAGAGATGGGTCCTGTGTGTCCCAATGACTGGCTTCTGGGTGCAGCCATACCCTTCCCTGGGAGCCCCACAGGCCTCCATTCCACAGGATTGAAGCAGGAGCCAAAGCCAGGGACCTGAGTGGCCTCAGCTGCTTCCTCAAGAAAGGGGTCACAGTGGAAATGAGTGGGGAGAAGCCTGGGGGGGTCACGCATCGTCTGTCTACCACCATTACATGCAGGCCATCTGAAGGATACGTGATGGAAAGAAGCCCTCAAAGACCTCTCAACCTTAGGCCATTGGACTGTATTACCCTGGGCACCTTCCAGTGCTCCTAAAACCACCCTCTTCATAAAGGTCTCAGATGCCGGGCATGGTGGTGCATGCTTGTAATCCCAGCATTCTGAAGGCTGAGCCCAGAGAATCACGGTTTGTGGACGGCCTCAGCTACTTAGTGAGGCCCTCTGCAACTTCGTGAGACCCTGTTTCAAAATAAAGAATAAAAAATAAGCCGGGCGTGGTGGCGCACGTTTGTAATCCCCGCGCTTGGGAGGCAGAGACAGGAGGATCATGCAGGTTCGAAGCCAGCCTCAGCTACTTAGTGAGGCTCTCAGCAACTTAGTGAGACCCTGTTTCCAAATAAAATATAAAATAGGTCTGGGAGTGTAGCCTGGAGGTAGAAAAGCCCCTGGGTTCCACCCCCAGTACCACCAAAAAAAAAAAAAAAAAAGAATAAAAAATAGAGCAGGGGGTATAGCTCGGAGGTCGAATGCCCCTGGGTTCCATCCCCAGAACCGCAAAAATAAAAATAGGTCTCAGAACATTATGGCCAGGCAGGCAGAAACTTTGGTCTGAGACTTCCATGGCCACAGCCTCCCTAAGCTTCCCCCTTTCCCCAAATGATCATAATAGTTTTAGTCTTTTTTTTTTTTTAAAATGTGGTACTGAGAGTGGAACCCAGGGGCTTTTCTATCTCTGGGCGCTACTCCCAGACCTATTTTATACTTTATCTGGAAACGGGTCTCACTAAGTAGCTGAGGCTGGCTTTGAACCTGTGCGATCCTCCTGTCAGCCTCCCAAGTGCTGGGATTACAAGCGTGCGCCACCACGCCCGGCTAGTTTTAGTCTCTATGATTAAAAATAAATAAATAAATAAAGTACTTCGGACCCAAATCAACCCCTTGACTTTTCCAAGGACCAGCTTCTAACCCTTGAACCAACAGGCCTCCATTTTCTTATGACTGGGACCATTTTAGTGTTCCTGAGGGTCAGGGAGAAGGCAGATCAGGGTTCCACATAGCAGGGTTGTGCCCTCTTCCCTGCAAAATGTACACAGACCAGCACCCCCAGAGGGCCAAGAGAAGGTCTTGCCAACTTACAGGTCTCTAGCAGAGGAACATCTCTTGGAATTATCAGAACCAGGATAGTCCATGCCTAGGCCTAGTTCTACAATGGGGAAGATGTTCTAACCAAGTGTCCTTGTGTACCACATTAAGTTTTCATTTGACATTTTCCTCTTCAATTGTTTGGAAGCATCTAGTGAAATCCCTTACCCCAAGGAGTACCCCACCAACAAAAGACCCTCAGGGGCTACTGGGGCACCCAGAGCCTCAGCCACCACCAGCACAGGAAGCATTAGTGCTGTGAAAGCTTCTATGTGTCTAAAACTATGTGGCATGCTAAATGAGATTAGTCAGTCACAAAAAATAAGAAATCAGATGCTTTCCCTAATATGTGAGAGTTAGGGAGAAATGTGTCATAGGAGGAACTCTTGAAAGAGGAAATCCTATAGAGGAGCAAACAAGACAACCTAAAGGAGGAGAAAGGAGGGGGGAAGAGGAAAATCTCTAAAACACATAAAGTACTTAAACATATCAATCACTAAGCCAAGCAAGAAAGGGAGGGACGGGGAGGGAGAGAAACAAGATTTTCCATCCAAAAGACAACTAAGATTGGTTATCTGTGGAGATTCATTATTTATGTTAGTCTTTTACCTATCTCTAAATTGTATTGTTTGCTTTTATTGTTGTTAATTTTTAGGATTTCTAGTTGGAATATTAATATACCTTCAGATATAGCTTTTGGAAATATTTAACCCCATTCTATCAGTAACTTTTAACTCTGTTTACATTGTCTTTGGATATACAATATTTTTTTTTTTTAGGGAGTTTGTTTACCCTTCTGTTGCCTGTGCCATTGAAATCATATCCAAGAAATCACTGCCAATTTCAATGTTGTGAGGTTTATGACCCAGATTTTCTTCTAAAAGTTTATAGTCTTAAGATTTATATTTAGGTCTTTTATCTATTTTGAGTTAATATTTGTATATGGGATTAGGTAAGGGTCCAATTTTATTCTTTTTCATGTAATTTTAATTTTTCAACAATATTTAGTTAAAAGATTATTTCCTCCACCAAATGTTCATGGAAACCTTGTCAAATATAACTTGACAATATATGGAAGAATTTAGCTCTAGGCTTTTATTTAGCTCCAATAGTTTATATATCTGCCTTTAGAACAGTACTACACTGTTTCAATTATTGTAGCTTTATATGGTTTGAAATCAGAAAATATACATCTTCTAACTTTGTTCTTTTTCGAGATCGTTTTGAGTATCTAGAGTCCATATTCCATATTAGGATAGATTTTTTCTGAAAAATAAATATATAAATATATGATAGTTTCACCTAAAAAAAAAAAGAAAAAATATTCTCTGGTAAGAAAGAAAGCGAAAAGAAATATTGAAATGTTATCTTTAAGTTATCAAAAGCTTGGTATCAGACAAATGAAACTGTTAAGTGAGATTATCATTTTTAATTTTGGATAAATTGCTTTAATACTAGATGTCAACCACTAAGCCAAGCATGGGAAGGAGGGATGGGGAGGGAATGGGGTGGGGATCGGGTAGGGGTTGACTGGCGATGTGTGCATGTATGTCTACAAAAGTTTTTTTTTTTTGTATCCCACTATGATGTATGAATACAGTGCACCAATAAAAAAATAAAAAAATAAAAAATAAAAAAATAAAACTATGTGGCAGCTTTTTTTTTTTTTTTTTTTTTTTTTTTTGCGGTACTAGGGATGGAACCCAGGGGCATTCTACTTCTGAGCTACACTCCCAGTCCTATTTTTTATTCTTTATTTTTTGAAACTGGGTCTCACTGATTTGCCAAGGGCCTAAATAGCTGAGGCTGTCCAGGAACCACAATCCTCCTGTCTTAGCCTCCCAAATGCTGGGATTAAAAGCATGTGCCACTGGGCGTGGTGGCGCACACTTGTAATCCCCACGCTTGGGAGGCTAAAACAGGAGGATTGCACAGGTTCAAAAACAGCCTCAGCTACTTAGTGAGGCTCTCAAGAACTTAGTGAGGCCCTGTTTCCAAATAAAATACAAAATAGGTCTGGGAGTATAGCCTGGAGGTAGAAAGCCTCTGGGTTCCACCCCAGTACCACCAAAATAAATAAATAAATAAAAAATAAAATAAAAGCATGTGCCCACATACCTGGTACTATGTGGCTTTTATAGATGGTACCTTTTTTTGTTTGTTTGTTCTGGAGATGGAACCTAGGGGCATTCAACCTCTGAGCTATACCCCTAGCCCTATTTTTTATTCTTTTTTGGGGAGAGGCAGTACTAGGGATTGAACACAGGTGCATTCTACCTCTGAGCTACACCCCCAGCCCGATTTTTTATTTCTTATTTGGAAATAGGGTCTTGCTAGGTTGATGAGAGTCTCGTTACTTGCTGAGACTGTCCTCAAACCTGCAGATAGCCTCCCAAGTACTGGGATTACAAGCATGCACCACCACGCCGGGCTCCCAGCTCTTTTTTTCTTTTTAAATAGGGTCTCACTAAGTTGTAGAGGGCTTCACTAAGTAGCTGATACTGGCCACAAACCTAAGATCCTTCTGTCTCAGCCTCCCAAGTACTGGGATTACAAGCATGCACCACCATGTCCCACTTATGGATAGTATCATAATCTGTATAACTGATGATTACTATCATGACCTTTTAAAAAATGAGGAAACAGGTTAAGTAACCTGCCCACAAGTCAAGGCACAGACCTGGGAATAAAAACCTGCCCCCCGGTTTTTCAGCCCTGTGCTATCCTGCCTCCCCCAAGGCAGGGGTGGCTCCAGAAGAGGCAGCCAGGGAGGAGAACTGCAGAGCCACAGGCGGGTCTGCGCCTGGTCTATTACCCAGCTCTATTTCTCCAGCCTCTAGCAGCAAAGAGGATAGCAGAAGGCCCCAAAGAGCCAGACCATTTTGTTGGAAACTCTCAAACTCTTGTTACCACCCACAGTCCTGAGGCTTTCCCAGACCCTAGCATCCTAAAAGTCTCTCCAACACAGGAGAGCAGGGCTGCCTTCCAGACTCTGTCAGCGAAACCTCCCTCCACCATGACTGGTGTCTACTGACCCACTACGGCGCCCAGGCATTGCACTAGGAGCTTCACTTCCATCCTCATTCCATCCCTCACGTAACCCGTGGAAAGAGTAAATTATCCCCATTTCACAGAAGAAAAAACTGAGGCACCGAGAGTTTGACTTGACCTCACCTGCCACCAGGTGGCAGGCTTGAGACTGAGATGTTTGGGGCAACTCCACAGCCACCACCTCTTAACCATGAGCCCGAGCAGTATGCCCCGTCAGGGTCCCTGGGGGACACTGGAGACCATCACAGCCAGCGCCGGGAGTGAAATGTGAATACTGTTCTTTTCCCCTACTAGCCAAAGCTGAGGAGGGCACACCCTGGTATTCTCCACCTAGCCCCCTCCTGAGTGGGCAACGTGCAGACTCACTGTCTCGGCAGTCCATGCCAGGGTGCTCCAGGAAATGCCACCAGGAGTGGCCATTGCAGTGAGAGACGGGGACTGGGGCGGGGTGGCAGTGGGCATGCTGTTAGGTCCGATGAGCAAGAGGGGCAGGCCCATTTCATGGGCTTTCCTTTGCCCACCCTAAGTGCCCTGCCCCACTCCTGCCCCTCCAGGCACTATAAATAGCCCAGGTCAACACATCAGAGGAAAGGCAGCCAGGTGGGTGTGGAGCAATCCCTGCGGAAAAGATGACTTCCACAAAGTAAATTAAAGCTCCCATTCAGATCACGGGGTGGTAAGTCAAATTCCCTCAGACATACTGTTCTTGGCTGAAAACAGGCCCACCTGGACCTGCAGGCCGGGCCAGCTCAGCTACGGAAGATCCAGAGGCCAAGAGGAAAGAAAGGGCAGGATCTGGGGAGGGGGGAATCAAAGAAGCTCTTCCCTGCCAGCTAATTTTTTTTTTTTTTTTTTTTTTTTTGGTCTGCCCCTTTCAGCTCTCCCTCCCCTGACACACACCAGATATGTCATCTACCAGCCTGGTCAGTGGAACTGAGTGGTGGGAGGTGAAGAACGAGGGGAAGAGATGGAGTGATGTGGGGACAAACACCTCTTCTGGCAAAGAAAAGGGAGAGCATTTCACCCCACACCCACCCCTTGGGGCTGCTTGAGCCAGGAAGAGGGAAGAGGACAGAAAGGGGGAGGAAAAAACAAAACAAGGGCCAAGCTATACCACATGATCCCAAGCCAAGCCACCACACAGCAAGTCAGGAGGAAAGGAGGGGAGATGGCCAGGGAGATGGAGGCAGTTCACACTCCAGCCTGGAACCTGCCCTGTGCTAACCCACAGCCCATCCCAGGCCACAGCCAGCCAGCCAGGAAGGCCCTTCCCTGGCCTCATTCTGGAAAACATTCAAGGTCAGATCCTACTCTACCCAAATTCTGCTTTCATCTGGATCTGTACCAGGCTCCAGGCTCCAGGCTCATCCTCTCCCCCAGCAAGCCTCCGTGGATTTGCTGGGGAGTGGATGCCATGCCCCCAGGCACACCACGGCTCCCCGCACTCTCCCCACTTAGGGCGCCCCCCCTTCTTTCATCCCCTTCCCCTCCCCACCCAGAACAGTGGCATGGTAGCCACTTGAGTGATCCTCGGCAGGTGGTCTGCCCAGGGGACTGGCTTCCAGATCCCCCCCAAGCCCCAAACAGGAAACGGAGCTACAAGTCTGAAGCCTTGATCTTAACACAGGGAAGGCTAAATGCTGCCAAAGTAAATGATTTTAAACCCCACTGGCCCTTCTCGGGCCAGTGACTGGAAGATGATCCCCTGCTGTGCATTAGCCACCCCGCCTCCACCTGGGGCAGGGCCCTTGGGCAGGCAGGTCATCTGAAGGCTACCTCAAGTGTTTCCTTTTCTTGTGAGGTCCTCCGAGACAGAGTCACTGGGGCCGGGGGCAAGAAAGGGGAGGTGGCAGCAGACGCTGGAGGGCGTCCCCGAACAGGCAAGAAGAAGATGCTCTGTGCAACCTCTAGGTTTGGTGGGAGGGCTCTGTTCAATCGGGTCCTGGAGGGTAACACCTCACCTTCCAGGCCCCCCGGGGCATACAGCAGCCTTAGCTGTTCTTCTTTCCGTTCAAGCAAAGAGAGACAAGACCCTTTGGCCCCGAGACTTCCCTTCTGGACTTGCCACAGCCCCAAAGACTCAGGATCCCACTCCTAACTTTTCTTGGCAATCGATTACTGATCCCTGGCCACCAATTAAACTCCCCCGGGCTTTCCAGAGCCCACCAGCACCCCAAGCCCACCACATCACCTGTTTGGAAGACCGGGAGGTCATTGTGGGGAGAGGACCCCAAAATGCGAACCAACTTGTCTGCCCGTTTACGCCTTTAAGCGCGAGGCGAGTGGCTCACCGCCTCCGCTGGGGTTCGGGGTCCTGATTCCCCACCGACCCCGCCCCGTCAGGCCTTCAACCGTTTCCGAGCCCCCGAGCCCCCCACTCACTGCGTGTGCTGGGCGCGGCCTGCGCCGAAGACCTCGTCCAGCGCCACGGTGGCCTGGCCCAGGAACTTGTCGACGCCGATGAGCGAGCGGTGCATGGTGGTGAGCACCAGCTCGCAGGCGGCGGCGGGGCCGGTGGCCCAGGGCGCCGGGCCCGCGTCGGCCTCCTGCGCCCGCAGCAGGCCGTCCAGGGCGCCGGGCGGCAGCTCGAAGGAGCACTCCTCGCGCCATTCGGGGCAGCCCTGCGTCTTCTCCACCACCGATGTGCTGTACTTCTCCCGGCCCACCTGGATCACCGTGTACGCGTCGCTGGTGCTGCCGGCGCCCGAGCTCTTGCCACGCAGCCCGCGGGCCCGCAGCACCGTCACCTGGACGTGCGTGGGCAGCCAGCGGGAGGGCCCCGCCGCCGGCTCGGCGTCCCGCACCAGGGCCATGGCGCCGGCGCGCACGCAGGGCCCGAGTGACAAAGTTGGCAGCGGCGGAGGGCGGTCAGGGGCCGGCTCCCAGCGCCGTCGCCCTCGCACCCCGCCGCCGCAGCAGCGGGCTGGGCGGAACCGGCCGCCGGCTCCTCGCCTCCCCGGCCGCCAGACGACGTCAGCGCCCCGCCCCGGACACGCCCACCGACACGCCCTCTGCCCGACGCCCCGCCCCTGACTCCGCCCCCGGCCGTAGGCCACGCCCCGCGTGCGGTGCGGCAGTGCTGCGGGGGCTCTGGCCCCGGCGGCCGCAGGCCTCTGCAGAGGGGTGGGCGGGGCTCCCGCTGGCCCCGCCCCGGGATGGGGGCGCCGGCGCAGCCCCGCCTTGCTCGGGATGAGATAGGCGTCCTCCCGCGGGTACAAAATCCCCGCTCTGCGCCTCCCCGCCAATCCCGAATCTCCCCGGAGGATTTAGCCTCGGCCTAAACGGCCCTGGCCGGCCCTCCCGGGACGGCCATCCCCTGGGCGCTGGCTTGTGCGGGCGATGCGGGCCTCTGCCAGCCCTGCCCTATTGGGGAAGATGCCCTAGTAAAACCCGAGCGACTCCCGCCCCGCCGCGTGACGGCTCCCGCACCCGAGACCTGGACGCCGGGAGCCGCCGCCGGAGGCCAGAGGGGAGGGCTCACCCTCGCCGACGCTGCGGCGGGGCGATGAATAAATGAGTAACCACATCAATATTTAAGTGTTCGCTCTGAGCACGGTGACCTCCGCGTCACGGTGGGGGATTTTAAGTAATTACTGTCGCCCATTAAGTGCCTACTATGTGCCGAGCCCTTGGGTATCACTTGTATGTTTGGCTTATTATTAATAATGGCAATGGTTAATAATTGTTGATGCTGAATGTTGGCCAACACTGGCCTCCTGTGCTTTTCTGCGTTACCTCATTTTATCCTCAGAGGCACCCTGTGCGGTGAGTATGGGCTTTGTTGTTATTATTAGTCCTTTCCCCCACCCCACCCCACCCAGACACTGTGGATTGAACCCAGAAGCACTCTGCCACTGAGCTGACCTCTAGCCCTTTTTATTTTGATTTACTTATTTTATTTAGGACTGGGGATTGAACCCAGGGGCGTTCTACCTACAAACCATATACATCCATCCCTTTTTATTATTTTTATTTTGTAACAGGGTGTTGCTAAATTTGCTGAAGCAGGCTTCAAACCTGCCCTCCTCCTGCCTCGGCCTCCCAAGTCGTGGGATTACATCTTTGCTTCTGTATGGTGTGTTTTTTTTTTTTTTGGGGGGGGGTGTTTGTTTTTGCGGTACTGTGGATTTAACCCAAAGGCATTCTACCTCTGAGCTACAGGCTCAGACTTATTTTTTATTCTTTTTTTTTTTCTTTGACATTACCGGGAATGGAACCCAGGAGCATTCTACCTCCGAGCTACACCTGCAGCCCTATTTTTTAGTCTTTTTATTTTTTATTTTATTTTATTGCGGGTCTGGGGATTGAACCCAGGGGCATTCGACCTCCGAGCTACATCCCCTCCCCTATTTTTTATTCTTTATTTTGAAACAGGGTCTCACTGAGTAGGGCCTCACTAGTAACTGGCCATGAACCTGTGATCCTCCTGTCTCACCCTCCCAAGCCCTGCATGGTTTTTAATCCCTATTTTTCCAGAAAATAAAACTATAGGTAAACTTGTCCAGCTCATAACTGGTAGAGATGGGATTTGAATCCATATAAATGTCCCCAGACCTGTTTTATTTTTTCATTTGAAAACGGTCTCACTAAGTCGCTGGAAGGCTCACTAAGTTGCTGAGACTGGCTTAAAGCCTGCAATCCTCCTGTTTCAGCCTTCCAAGTACTGAGATAATAAGAATGTGCCACCATGCCCCATCAAAGCCTTTACTTTACTTTTTACCTTTCAGAATCTGTACTTTTTTTTTTTTTTCCAGTACTGGGATGGAACCCAGAACTGAACAACACCCCCAGCCCTATTTTTTATTCTTTTTTCTTTTTTCTGGTGGTACTGGGGGATGGAACCCAGGGGCCTTCTACCTCTGGGCTACACTCCCAGACCTGTTTTATATTTTATTTGGAAACAGGGTCTCTTAAGCCAGCTGAGGCTGGCTTTGAACCTGCGAGATCTTCCTGTCTCAGCCTCCCAAGCGCAGGGATTACAAGCGTACGCCACCACGCCCGGCTTTTATTCTTTATTTTAAAACAGGGTCTCACTGAGTTGCAAAGATCCTCACTAAGTAGTGAGGCTGTCAGTGAACCATGATCCTCCTGTCTCAGCCTCACAAATGCTAGGATTACAAGTGTGTGCCACCACGCCCTGCTTCAGAATATGTACTTTTATTTTTTTTATTTATTTTTTATTTATTTATTTATTTATTTATTTATTTTTTTGGTGGTACTGGGGTTCCTGGAAGCCCTCCTTCCTCCGGGCTACACTCCCAGACCTATTTTTATATTTTTGAAACAGGGTCTCTTACGCCAGCACGGCTGGCTTCGAACCTGCGCGATCCTCCTGTCTCCGCCTCCCAAGCGCGGGGATTACAAGCGTGCGCCACCACGCCTGGCCAGAATATGTACTTTTAATATAATAATTTTGTGTGTGTGGTACTGGGGTTCCTGGAAACCATTCTACCTCCGGACTACACTATACTCCCAGACCTATTACATATATATATATATATATATATATATATATATATATATATTTTTTTTTTTTTTTAATTTGGAAACAGGGTCTTTTAAGCCAGTGAGGCTGGCTTCGAACCAGCGTGATCCTCTTGTCTCCACCTCCCAAGCACGGGGATTACAAGCATGCGCCACCACACCCGGGTAATATAATAATTTTTAAATAAACTAGGTACCATGACACACACCTATAATTCCTGTACTTGGGAAACTGAGGCAGGAGGATGGCAAATTTGAGACCAGCATGGACAGTTTAGCAATACTCTGTCTTGAAATAAAACTTAAAAAGTCAAACCTGACATGGTGGTGCACGCTTGTAATTCCAGTACATTCGAGGGTGAAACAGGAGAATCACAGGTTTTCGGCAAGTCTCAGCAAATTGTGAGGCCCTCTGTAACCTAGTGAGACTCTGTTTCAAAGTAAAGAATAAAAAATCAGATTGGGAGTGGAGCTCAGAGGTAGAATGCCCATGGGTTCTATCCCCGGTACCACAAACACAAAAAAATTTAATTAAAAAATAAGAAGCCAGGCGTGGTGGTGCACGCTTGTAATCCCAGCATTCAGGAGGCTGAGACCAGAGGATTGCAATTTGCAGACAGCCTCAGCCACTTAGTGAGGCCCTCTGCAATTTAGTGAGACCCTGTTTCAAAGTAAAGAATAAAAAATCAGATTGGGAGTGGAGCTCAGAGGTAGAATGCCCATGGGTTCTATGCCCGGTACCACAAACACAAAAATATTTAATTAAAAAATAAATTAAGAAGCCAGGCGTGGTGGTGCATGCTTGTAATCCCAGCATTTGGGAGGCTGAGACCAGAGGATTGCAATTTGCAGACAGCCTCAGCCACTTAGGCCCTCTGCAATTTAGTGAGACCCTGTTTCAAAATAAAGAATAAAAAATATGGCAGGGGGTATTCGTAAGTAGAATGCCCCTGGGTTCCATCCCCAGACCCATAAGTAAGTAAGTAAATAAATAAATAAATAAATAGACTGGGTGTGGTGGTGCACGCTTGTAATCCCAGAGTTTGGGAGGCTGAGACAGGAGGATCACACAGATTCAAAGCCAGCCTCAGCTACTTAGTGAGGCTCTCAGCAACTTAGTGAGACCCTATTTCCAAATAAAGTACAAAATAGGTCTGGGAGTGTAGCCTAGGGGTAGAAAAGCCCCTGGGTTCCACCCCCAGTACCACAAAAACAATTAAATTAATTAATTAAAATTAAAAAGGCTGTGGGTATAGATAAGTGGTAGAGTTTCCTAACATTCAATACCCAGTACAGCATAATAATAATTATAATTAATAATAATAATAATAATAAATTTTAAATAAAGAGTAATATAAGGTGGGTGCAGTGGCGCACACTTGTGATCCCAGTATTTGGGAGGCTGAGAAAGGAGGATCGTAGTTGGTGGACAGCCTCAGCTACTTAGTGAGGCCCTTTGCAACTCAGTGAGACCCTGTTTTAAAATAAAGAATAAAAAAATGGGGCTGGGGGTGTGGCTCTGGGGTAGAATGCCCCTGGGTTCCGTCCCTAGTACCACACAAAAAAAGAGCAATATATACAAAGAACTACCAAATAGGCTAAAAAGCCTCTTCTCCTTCTCATTCTTCTTCTTCTTCTTCTTCTTCTTCTTCTTCTTCTTCTTCTTCTTCTTCTTCTTCTTCTTCTTTTTTTGTAGTACTGAGGAGTGAGCCCAAGGGCATTCTACCAAGCTACACCCCAGCCCTAATTTTTAATTCTTTATTGTGAAACAGAGTCTTACCAAGTTGCAAAGGGCCTCACTAAGTAGCTGAGGCTGACAATGAACCCGCGGTGCTCCTGTCTCAGCCTCCCGAGTACTGGAATTACAAGTGTGCACCACCACATCTGGCTAGAAGCAAAACCTCCCCATCCCTCCATGCGGAGATACCTCTTAAAGCATTAATCCCCAGGCCTGGCGCTTGCCTCCACATTGCTGCATTACCTGTAGCTCTATGTGGATTTATCAGGGCTGGCCTTCGACCCGTGGGCTTCCCGCCATGCCGGATGATGATTTTAGCTGCTTCACTCCCGCGTTCCTCCTGCAGTCTTGTATAGTTATGCTATTATTTTTAGTTCTCTATTGATACTTTCATAGTGGAAGCCTTTATTTCTCTTAGGGATGCTCTCCACAGTACTGTTCGACTTTCTACTTCCCAGGCCACGTCCTTCACCAAGAAATAAACATGGGAAAGCAAGAGACCGGCAGGGGAGACCCGTGGGAACACACCCACCGCAAGCCCAGCTCTGACCTCCTCCCAGCTTAACCCTGGATTCCTGAGACTGGGCGCTGTGCTGCAGGGTTGAGCATCCCTGCAGATGCAGCCTCGCTATGCAGACTGACAGGTCTGCCTGCAGGTCTTGGCTGGCTGCCACTTAGTATTGGACTGTGAGGTCAATGTGTAATCAGCTCCTAGCCTCTCTCCGCCTCAGTTCCTCGTCTGAAAAAATGGAACTGATGATGGCTACCTCAAACAGTTGCTCAGATTATACAAAAAAAATATATATATATATTGCCAAAGATTTTAATGACGCCGGGTGTGGTGGTGCATGCTTGTAATCCGAGTATGTGGAAGGCTAAGACAGGAGGATCGCAGGTTTGCGGCCAGCCTCAGCAACTTAGTGAGACCCTGTTTCCAAACAAAGAATGAAAAACAGGGTTGGGAAAGTAGCTCAGTGATAAAATGTCTCTGGGTTCAATCCCTAGTACTGCAAAAAAAAAAAAAAAAAAAAAAAAAAAGGTTTTAATTAAGTAAAGACCATCATGTGTATGATCCCAAAGCTACCTGATCATCAAATACAGCTTTTTTCCTGATTATGAAAGCAGTTTGGAAAATACAGATAAATGTAAAGAAAATTAAATCAATCTCACTATCCAGAAATACATAAAATGATTGTTATATTCCATTCAGTGGTTGGTTTATACACGTTACAGTTCTGAGGCAACTAGAGCGTAGTGGCCAAGCCTGTGGGCTTTGGAGCCCTGCTCCGACCATTTTTCTTGCAGTCTTGGAGATTGAACCCAGGGATGCTCTACCACTGACCACATCCCAGCCCTTTTATTTTTTTTATTTTGAGACAGAGTCTCACTAAGTAGCCCAGGCTGGTCTCGAACTTGGGATCTGCCTGCCTCTGCCTCTGCATCCCAAGTAGCTGAGATGACAGGCATACACCACTACCTCAGCACTACCATTTACTCTTTATGTATTATCCCACTTGCCCCTGAGGACAACCATTTAAGGTGGGTACGGTCACTACCCTCAGTTTCACTGATGAGGAAACAGAAGAGAGCTTGGGTAATTTCCTCCAAATCACCAACTGGAAAATTGCAGAGACCGAACCTGAATTCAAGCCTCATTACTTTACTGCCTGTGGCACTTTGCCCTCACCCTGGCTTGTTCTTCATCTAAGCGCTACAGCCACTGACAGTTGACAGGCAGGAAGTGTTCTCATACCCGTTTTACAGATGAAGAAATTGAGGTCTCACCTCCTGTCTCACCTTCCCAAGTACTGGGATTACAAGCATGTGCCACCACACCTGATTAACAAAAAGATTAACAGCTGAGCATGGCAGCACAGGTTTCTAATCTTAGCACCTGGGAGGCTGAGACAGGAGGATCCCAGGTTCCAGGCCAGCTTCAGCAATTTGGAGAGACTCTTATCAACCTAGTGAGACCCTGTTTCAAAATAAAAAGTAAAGCCGGGCGTGGTGGCGCACGCTTGTAATTCCAGCACTTGGGAGGCTAAGACAGGAGGATCACATGGGTTCAAAGCCAGCCTCAGCTACTTAGTGAGGCTCTCAGCAACTTAGTGAGACCCTGTTTCCAAATAAAGTGTAAAATAAGTCTGGGAGTATAACCCGGAGGTAGAAAAGCCCCTGGGTTCCACCCCCAGTACCACAAAAAAATAAAATAAAAATAAAAATAATAAAAAGCAAAAAGGGTTAGGGGTGTAGTTTAGAGAGAGAGAGAGAGTGCTCCTGGTTTCAATTCCCAGCAAACCCCCCCCCACACACACACAGGTTAGCAGACTTAACCCAAGCTTACAGAATAAGGATGAAGCCTCCACTTAAAGATTAGATTCCCAAGCCAGGCGTGGTCACTGGTGACGCATAGTTGTGATCCCAGTACTTGGGAAGGTGAGACAGGAGGATCACAGGTTGGCAGCCAGCCTCAGCAACTTGTTATGCCCTCCACAACTTGGTGAGACTCTGTTTCAAAATAAAGAATAAAAATAGGGCTGGGGATGTAGCTTGAAGGTAGAATAACCCTCGGTTCAATCCCCAGTACCAAAAAAAAAAAAAAAAAAGAGTAGGCTCCCCAGCTGGGCATTGTGGCATAATACCACACACACCTATAACTATCTGGGAGGCTGAGGCAGGAGGTTGACAGGTTCAAGGCCAACCTCAGAAACTTAGTGAGGCCCTGTTTCAAAATTTAAAAAAAAATAGACATTTGTGGTGGCACATGCTTGGAATCCCAGTACTTGAGAGGCTGAGATAGGAGGATCCCTGGTTCAAGGACAGCCTCAGCAAGTAAGACTCTCATCAACCTAGCAAGACCTTGTTTCAAAATAAGAAATAAAAGCCGGGCGTGGTGGCACACGCTTGTAATCCCCACACTTGGGAGGCTGAGACAGGAGGATCACACAGGTTCGAAGCCAGCCTCAGCTACTTAGTGAGGCTCTCAGCAACTTAGTGAGACCCTGTTTCCAAATAAAATATAAAATAGGTCTAGGAGTATAGCCCGGAGATAGAAAGCCTCTGGGTTCCACCCCCAGTACCACAAAAAAAAAAAAAAAAAAGAAAAAAGAAAGAAAGAAAGAAAGAAAGAAAGAAAGAAAGAAAATCAGGCTGGAGATGTAGCTTGAAGGTAGAATGCCTCTGGGTTCAATCCCCAGTATGAATCAATCAATCAATCATTTAATGATGTGGTATAGCTCAGAGATAGAATGTCCCTGGGTTCAATACCACACACATCTCCAAGGGCTTTGCAAGTGAAAATATCTGTGTTTTTTGTACATACATGCAAGTGTGTGTGTGTGTGTGTGTGTGTGTGTGTGTGTGTGTTGTTGTTGTTGTTGGGGATTGAATCCAGAGGCATTCTGCCTCCAAGCTACACTCTCAGTCCTCTTTTGCAGGTCTGGGGATGGAACCCAGGGGCATTCAACCTCTGAGCTACACCCCCTGCCCATTTTTTTTTAATTCTTTATTTTGAAACAGGGTCTCACTAAGTTGTGGAGGACCTCACTAAGTAGCTGAGGCTGTCAGCAAATGGCTATCCGTCTCAGCCTCCCAAATGCTGGGATTACAAGCGTGTGCCACCTCGCCGGCTTCTCAGCCCTTTTTATTTATTTATTTTGAAACAGGGTCTCTCAGGTTGATGAGAGGCTCACTAGTTACTGAGGCTGTCCTCGGACTTGTGATCCTCCTGTCTCAGCCTCCCAAGTACTTAGACTACAGGTGTGGACCACCACACCCTGCTTAGATATTACCAAAGTTCAACTGGCATAAGTTTGTCATACCTCTTCGAAGGTTCTGTTTCACATTGTCCAACATAACGGCTCCTTCCTCCCTCCTTCCCTCCCTCCCTCCCTCTTCCTGCAGGACCGAGTAGCAAGGCTCCAGGAAAGGGTAAAGAGGAACTCCGATAGGCTACCCCCCTCCGCTCCCTTTCCTCCTGCCCTGGCCCACGCAATTTGGCAAGTTCAAGCTTCCTGCTAGCTCAGGATTGGAGTTGTAGGGCTCCCCCTCCAGTCTCTTGGCCCTAGCAAGAAAGGGTGGGTCTCTAGCTCTCTGTGTCAGAAAAAAACAGATACTGCAGGCTTTGAAGTCTTGGCCACCTAGAGGTGAACTTCCTCCCTAGGGAAATGAGACCACCCATCCCATCCACTGCAGCCCTGGAGAAATGGACGTTTCTGGGACTAGTGCAGGGAAACACAAAATGAGCTTAGATCATTTTACAATCGTAGAAAATAGATCTTTAGGGGAAAAGGGGAGTGAGGGGCACACACACCCTCGTAATCCCAGTACTTGGGAAACAAGAGGATCGCAGGTGTGCGGCCAGCCTCAGCAATTCAGTGAGGCTCTTAGCAATTTAGCGAAACCCTGTTACAAAATTGAAAGAAACAAAAAGCAGGCTCAACCCCTAGCACTAAAAACACAACTCAAGAGCCAGGCATGGTGGTACACACCTGTAATTCCAGGACTTGGGAGGCTGAAACAGGAGGATCACAGGTTCCAGGTTAGCCTCAGCAACTTATCAAGACCCTGTTTTAAAATATTATATATGTGTATGTATAGAAAAGGGGAAGCCAGGCACGGTGGTACATGCTTGTAATCCCAGCATTTGGGAGACTGAGACAGGAGGATCTCAGACAGTCTCAGCTACTTAGTGAGGCCCTTTGCAACTCAGTGAGACGCTGTTTCAAAATAAAGAATAAAAACTAGGGCTGGGGGTATAGCTTAAAGGTAGAATGTCCCTGGCTTCCCCCAGTACCGCAAAAAAGAAAAAGAAAAAAGGGGGGTCCGTGTATGTAGGTAGGAGGCAAAATGACCTTGGGTTCAATCTCCAATATAAAAAAATAAAAATCCACAGGAGCCAGTGGATTGGGGGGGGGGGGTACTGGGGGTGGAACCCAGGGGCTTTTCTACCTCTGGGCTATACTCCCAGACCCTTTTTTATACTTTTATTTGGAAACAGGGTCTCACTAAGTTGCTGAGAGCCTCACTAAGTAGCTGAGGCTGGCTTTGAACCCGTGTGATCCTCCTGTCTCAGCCTCCCAAGCGCTGGGATTACAAGTGTGGGCCACCACGCCCAGTCACAAAAAATAATCTTTTAAAAAATAAAGAATACAAATAGGGCAGAGGGTGTAGCTCAGAGGTGGGGGTTCCATCGAAGAATGCCCCTGGGTTCCATCCCCAGACCCACACACACAAAAAAAAAAACCAGACCCGCAAAAAAAAAAAAAAAAAAAAAAAGAATAAAAGTAGGGCTGAGAATATAGCTTGGAGGTAGCATATCCTTGGGTTCAATCCCCAGCACTGCATAAATAAATAAATAAATAAATAAGCCAGGCGTGGTGTCGCACGCTTGTAATCTCCACACTTGGGAGACAGAGACAGGAGGATCACGTTGAACGGACTTGGACTCCAGCTCGAGCTAGTTCCCCAATAAACCCCTTACTGTTGTTTGCATTACTGTGTGTGGTGGGAGTCTCTGTCACCTTGGGATCCCAGACTTTGAGTATAACATCTTAAGCCAGTGAGGCTGGCTTCAATCCTGTCTCCACCTCCCAAGCGTGGGGATTACAGGGTTTTTTATGATGCTACACTTCAGCTTTGGTGCTCTGCTTTTATTTTGAGAAAAACAGAAATCCTTGGGCTTCAGCTACTTATTGAGGCCCTCTACAACTTAGTGAGATCTTGTTTCAAAATAAAGAACAAAAAGTAGGGCTGGGGGTATAGCTCAGAGGTAAAATGTCCCTGGGTTGCATCCTCAGTGCTGCAGATAATAATAACAACAATAACAACGACGACAATAGTAATAATAGGATTCAGACCCAACAGTCCCTACAGCTATGCTTTGGGCAAGGGTGTGGGGATTGTCTTTGAGAGTTCTTTTTCTTGGCCCAGATAGAGATAATGAGCTGGGCAATAAGGATCAAGGACAAGTTGGGTGTTTTGGCACACGCTTGTAATCCCAGCTAATCCCAACATTTGGGAGGCTGAGACGGGAGGATAAAGGTTCGCAGACATCCTCAGCTACTTAGGACCTTTGTAACTCAGTGAGATCCTGTTTCAAAAATAAAGAATAAAAAATAGTGCTGGGATGTAGCTCAGAGGTAGAATGCCCCTGGGTTCCATCCCTAGTACCGCAAAATAAATAAATAAATAAATAAATAAGATAAAATAAAAAAGAGCCAAGTCAAGCAGTTGGAATATATTGCAAGGCAAAACAAGATTTATTATGAAAGCCAGAGTAATGTTTACCTGAGACATGGTGGGGAGGAGAGAAGAGGAGAGAGAGAGAGAGAGAGAGAGAGAGAAAAGAAGAAGAAGGAAGAAGAAGAAGGAGGAGGAGGAGGAGAAGGAAGAGGAAGAAGAAGGAGGAGGAGGAGGAGGAGGAGGAGGAGGAGGAGGAGGAGAAAAGAGCATCCCACACCTTTGAGGAGACGCAATGAACAGAGTGCTGTCACCCTCTGGACCCTGGATTTAAGTAGGGTTTGTTCTATCTGGTCTTCCTTATCTGGCTTGCTAAGTTCCAAGCCAATAGCCCAGCTTTGTCAGCATCTACTTGAAAGGATATATTTTTTTTTTTTTTAGCTTTTCCAGGACTCATGGCCTTCTAAGTTTTAAGGTTTGTGACTTTCTTAGTGTTGGCCTTTCTCTTATCCTTGTTGCCATGCCCAAACAGCAGGCAGGAAGAGTAGGAAGCAGCCTGTTTTAACCTTTTAAATACCTGCTCTGCTTCGGGACAGGGCATGGTATGAAATTATCCATAACCGGATCAGGGATAACCCCGGTCCAAGCAATGCCAGGAAGCAGCTGAAATACTCTAGGCAAACCTCATGGAAATGGAGACCCTGGGGCCTCCAGTGCCAAGCTGGGCACAGGCTGGCACCCAGACTGAGGAGTCCAGACCTGGGAGGTGCCCCACTGGGCACTGACTGTCTCAGCAGAGGATGGGAGTGCAGCCAATGGGTGAGTTGTTGTAAAGCTGTTGGTTATTGGGGTAGAGGATGGAAAGACCCACTTTAGGATCCTAGCCTGCAACAAGCACCACAGGAGGGAGTGCAGCCTTCCTCCTCCTCCTCTTTCATCTTCTATTCTTTTCTTCTCCTCCTTCTTTTATTCTTCTTCTCCTTCTCCTCTTCCTCCTCTACCAATGAGCTACATCTCACCCCTTTTCATTTTATTTATTTATTTATTTATTTATTTATTTATTTATATTAGATATTGAACCCATGGGCATTTTACATTTTACCTCCAAGCTATACCTTATTCTTTTTTTTTTTTTTTTTTTTGGAAACAGGGTCTCACTAGTGATGAGTCTCACTAATTTCTGTCCTTGAGCCTGTGATCCTCCCATCTCAGCCTCCCAAGTACTAGGATTCCAAGCATGACTTACCACACTTGGCCTTCTCTTCCTTTCTTTCCTTCTTTTTTTTTTTTTTTTCCCCGTGGGACTTTGGTACTTGGGCATTGTACCTCTGAGCTACACCCCCCCCCCCAGCCCTATTCTTTCTTATTCTTTTTTTTTATTTTGAAACAGAGTCTCACTAGATTGATGAGAGTCTCACTACTTGCCAAGGCTGTCCTCAAACCTGCAATCCTCCTGTCTCCGCCTCCCAATACTGAGATTACTAGCATGTGCCACCATACCTGACTCGGTCATTCTTTATTTTGAGATAGGGCCTCATAAATCACCCGGGCTGGCCTTGAGTTTATGATTCTTCTGCCTTGGCATTCCAAGTAGCTGATATTACAGGCAGACATGAACCACCAAACTGCCTAGGTATTCTTTCTTTCCTTCTTTCTTCCTTCCTTTTTTTCTTTTTTCTTTTATGGTACTAGTGTTATGGTTTAAATGGCGCAGAGGGTACTATTCTGTTTGGGGGATCTCTGGAGGTGGGCTATGGGTATTTTGTGGAATTAACTTTTTACAGGGCATTTATTTATTTATTTATTTATTTATTTATTTATGGTACTGGGGATGGAACCCAGGGGCATTCTAACTCTGAACTACACCCCCAGCCCTATTTTGTAGTCCTTTTTATGTTTGAAACAGGGTTCCACTGAGTTGCAAAGGGCCTCACTAAGTAGTACCTGAAGCTGTTCGCAATCCTCCTGTCTCTGCATACGGAATTACTGGGATTACAAGTGTGTGCCACCACACCCGGTTTACAGGGCTCTTTTTTTTTTTTTTTTTTTTTGTGTGTGTGTGTGTGGTACTGGGGGTGGAACCCAGGGGCTTTCTACCTCCGGGCTACCCTCCCAGACCTTTTTTCTATTTTATTTGGAAACAGGGTCTCACTAAGTTGCTGAGAGCCTCACTAAGTAGCTGAGGCTGGCTTCAAACCTGTGTGATCCTCCTGTTTTAGCCTCCCAATCACGGGGATTATAAGCGTGCGCCACCACGCCCGGCTTCTACAGGGATTTTTTTTTAATTTTTTAATTTTTAATTTTTAATTTTTATTTTTTGGTGGTACTGGGGGTGGAACCCAGAGGCTTTCTACCTCCGGGCTATACTCCCAGATCCATTTTATATTTTATTTGGAAACAGGGTCTCACTAAGTAGCTGAGAGCCTCACTAAGTAGCTGAGGCTGGCTTTGAACCTGTGTGATCCTCCTGTCTCAGCCTCCCAAGCGCAGGGATTACAAGCGTGCGCCACCACGCCTGGCTACAGGGCTTTTTAAAAGAGTGTCCCAGCCAGGCGTGGTGGCTCATGCTTGTAATTCTAGTACTTGGGAGGCTGAGACAGGAAGATCACTTGAGTTCGAAGCCAGTCTCAGCTACTTAGTGAGGCTCTCTGCAACTCAGTGAGACCCTGTTTCCAAATAAGGCATAAAAAGCAGGGCGTGGTGGCGCACACCTGTAAACCCAGCATTTGGGAGGCTGAGGCGGGAGGATCGTGGTACACGGTCAGCCTCAGCTACTCAGTGAGGCCCTCCGCAACTCAGTGAGACCCTGTTTCAAAATAAAGAATAAAAAATCGGGCAGGGGGTGTAGCTCAAAGGTCAAATGCCTCTGGGTTCCATCCCCAGACACACACACACACACACACACACACACACACACACACACACACAAAAGCATAAAATAGGTCTGGGAGTATAGCCCGGAGGTAGAAAAGCCACTGGGTTCCACCCCCAGTACCACACTTCCACACACACACAAAAAAAGAATGTCCCATCTTTAGACAGGCACTTATTTGGAGCCTCACTAGACAATAGTGGTTTTCCTTGAAGCCTCAATAAGGACCAAGCACTGGCCCTGCTCCCCTTACCTAGGCAATAGGCAGCAAGGAACATACCCCCGAAGGGTGCAGATCCCAGATTGTGACTGGCCACCACTGAGCCTGTGAGTAAGCTAGAAGGAGGTTCAAAGTCCCTTCTTGTCTGCCCTACACTATTCATAGGGGTTACTTCCTGGAGGGGATTCGACTACAGGTTACTTCCTTGGTGGGGACATGGTCCCCATGAGCCAGGATTGCCTCCCAGATGCCAGACGATCAGTCAGTCATTCTGGGGGAACTCCTTATCGCTCCAGGAAGGTACATGCCTTTTGGGGTGCAGTGGTATTAGGACCACCAGCAAGATAATCACTTTTGGAGATGCACTGGTGCGAAATCTGCTCTATAGTTGTTTTAAAGCTCTACAGCCGGAGCTGAAGCTGCTGCTGCCCACCGAATCACCAGACCGAGAGTCCTGTGAAAATTATAATCGAGCCTCTCGTCCCTTCGTGGTCACCATGAATGTTACAGTTTAAATGATGCCGAGGGTTCTTTATTCAACTAAAGTTTGTTGAATAGAAAAAATAAAACTAATAGGCAGCTCCGTGCTGCTTTAATAAATCTTGATTACACAATCAGTAGGAAGTAGAGAAGGGAAGAAGAAGCAGCCTGCTGACCCGCATGCTGGAGAGCCCGAAAACGGAACTCTGGCCCCTTTTAGGGACCCCAGCCTTTAAATAGATTTTGTATTGGTATCTTCTGATCAGCGTTACCAAGGCAATGGGCTAGGAACTTATTCCTTAGGCGGGTGGTGCCTCTTTGTCTCCGGACAGTGCACTTACTAAGTGCAGGGGTCAAGAGCCAGGGGCCTTTGCCTCTATTGTACTGGGCAGTATTGGCTGCTCATCAACTATGGGTGTTCAAAGCAGCACATGGAGTTTACCTTTCCTGCACCCAGGCCAGGTCACAGAGGAGAGGAGGTAAACAGAGGCACTGACTGCCTCTATACATTTTTAGGGCTAAAGGCTTTGTCTCTAAGGCTTTTATTATAGGTTAATCATTAGAACAAAGGGCAAAGAGAGAGAGGGACTCTGCTTTGTAACACCTGCCTCCCCTCCCTGCCTGAGCGCCCACGCAGCACATAGGCCCTGACTACTTTTTACCTCTTTGAAATTGATACCAAGCCAGGCATGGTGGCGCACGCTTGTAATCCCAGCATTCCGGAGGCTGAGACAGGAGGATCACAGTTTGCAGACAGCCTCAGCTACTTAGTGAGATTCTTTGAAACTCAGTTAGACCCTGTTTCAAAATAAAGAATAAAAAAATAGGGCAGGGGTGTAGCTTGGAGTTCAAATGCCCCTGGGTTCCATCCCCAAGACCCGCCAAAAAAAAAAAAAAAAAATTAATACCAAAGCAATTTTCCAATACCAGCACACTAGGAACTCAGGGACATTCTACCTCTGAGATATACCCTCAATCCTTTTTACTATTTATTTATTTATTTATTTATTTATGATACTGGGGATGGAACCCAGGGACATTCTACTTCTGAGCTACACCCCAGCCCTATTTTTTATTCTTCATTTTGAAACAGGAGCTCACTGAGTTGCAAAGGGCCTCACTAAGAAGCTGAGACTGTTCTCGAACCACAATCCTCCTGTTTCAGCCTCCCAAATGCTGGGATTACAAGCTTGCACCACCATGCCCAGCTTACCTTTCATATTAAAACAGGGTCTTGCTAAATTGCTAAGACTGACCTCAAACTTGCAGTCCTCCTATCTCAACCTCCCAACCAAGTACTAGGATTACAGGCATGTGCCACCACACCTAGTGTAGGTAGTATTTCTTTTTCTTTTCCTTTCCCTTTTTCTTTTTCTTTGCAGTACTGGGGATTGAACCCAAGGGGCATTCTATCTCTGAACTATATACCCAGCCCTATTTTTTAATTTTTATTTTGAAACAAGTTCTCATTAAGTTGCAGAAGGCCTCACTAAGTAGCTGAGCCTGGTCTGTGAACCTTCAAGCCTCCTGTCTCAGCCTCCCAAATACTGGGATTACAAGTGTGTACCACCACGCCTGGCTAGGCATTACTTCTTTTCCTTTCTTTCTTTCTTTCTTTCTTTCTTTCTTTCTTTCTTTCTTTCTTTCTCTTTTTTGTGGTACTGGGGGTGGAACCCAGGGACTTTTCTACCTCTGGGCTATACTCTCAGACCCATTTTATATTTTACTTAGAAACAAGTTCTCACTAAGTCGCTGAGAGCCTCACTACATAGCTGAGCTGAGGCTGGCTTCTAACCTGTGCGATCCTTCTGTTTCAGCCTCCCAAGCATAGAGATTCCAAGTGTGTGCCATCACGTCCGGCTCTGGCATTATTTCCTGAGGGAAGAAAAGAAGTGCCCAGGAGAAGAATGAGAGAGGGTGCTTGGCTTTTGAGTGCTACCACATCCTCACACAGGGGTGTGTGTGTGTGTGTGTGTGTGTGTGTGTGTGTGTATTTTTACTGGGGATTGAACCCAGAGGCATTCTACCTTCAGACTCTATTTTTTATTTTTATTTATTTATTTATTTATTTATTTATTTATTTATTTATTGGTGGTACTGGGGTTCCTGGAAGCCCTTCTATCTCTGGGCTACACTCCCAGACCTATTTTTACATTTTTATTTGGAAACAGGATCTCCTAACCCAGCGCGCGCAGCTGGCTTCGAACCTGCGCGATCCTCCTGTCTCTGCCTCCCAAGTGCAGGGATCACAAGCGTGCGCCACCACGCCCAGCCCTCTATTTTTTATTTTTGAAACAGGGTCTCACTAAGTTGTAAAGGGCTTAAGTAGCTGAAGCTAGCCACAAACCTTTGGTCATTTTGTCTCAGGCTCCCAAGATTATGTTTACAAGCCACCACACTAAGCTCCACTTAGACATTTTTTTCCTTTGTGGCACTGAGAATTGAACCCAGGAGCATTGTGCCTCTGAGCCACATCCCCAGCTGTATTTATTTATTTATTTATTTATTTATTTATTTATTTATTTATTGGTGGTACTGAGGTTCCTGGAAGCCCTTCTATGTCCGGGCTACACTCCCAGACCTATTTTATATTTGGAAAGAGGGTCTCTTAAGCCAGCGCAGCTGACTTCAAACCTGTGCGATCCTCCTGTCTCTGCCTCCTAAGCGTGGGAATTACAAGCGTGTACCACCACGCCCGGCCTTTATTTTTATATTATTTATACCCAGCCTATTTTTTAATCCATATTTTGAAATGGGGTCTCACTAAATTGCAGAGAACCTCACTAAATTGCTGAGGAAGGCTGTGAATCTGCAATCTTCCTGTCTCGGCCTCTCAAGTACTGGGATTACAAACATGTGCCACCATGCATGGCTCACATAGACTTTTTTTTTTTTTTTTTTTTTTTGGTGGTACTGGGGATGGAACCCAGGGGCCCTCTACCTCTGGGCTACACTCCCGAACCTATTTTATATTTTTTATTTGGAGACAGGGTCTCTTAAGCCAGCTGAGGCTGGCTTCGAACCTGCACGATCCTTCCTGTCTCAGCCTCCCAAGCGCAGGGATTACAAGCGTGCGCCACCCACACCTGGCTTTCACATAGACTTTTTAAGATTTATGTTCAGCTGGGCGTGGTGGCGCACACTTGTAATCCCAGCATTCGGGAGGCTGAGACCCGAGAATCACGGTTCGCGGACAGCCTCAGCTACTTAGTGAGGCCCTCCGCAACTTAGTGAGACCATGTTTCTTTCCTTCCTTCTTTCTTTCTTTCTTTCTTTCTTTCTTTCTTTCTTTCTTTCTTTCTCTCTCTCTCTCTCTCTCTCTCTCTCTCTCTTTTTTTTTTTTGTGTGTGTGTGTGGTACTGGGGGTGGAACCCAGAGGCTTTCTACCTCCGAGCTATACTCCCAGACCTATTTTATATTTTTTTATTTGGAAACAGGGTCTCACTAAGTTGCTGAGAGCCTCACTAAGTAGCTAAGGCTGGCTTTGAATCTGTGTGATCCTCCTGTCTCAGCCTCCCAAGTGCGGGGATTACAAGCATGTGCCACCACACCCAGCTCATGAGACCCTGTTTCAAAATAAAGAATAAAACATAGGGCAGGGGGTGTAGCTCATAGGTCAAATGCCTCTGGGTTCCATCCCCAACCCACAAAAAAAAAAAAAAAAAAAAAAAGATTTATGTTCAGCTAAGAGGCTGAATAAAAAGGGTTGTACCTTGGGAATAGAATGCACCTTGGTTCAATCCCCAGTACAAAAAGAGAAAAAAAAAAAAAAAAAAGAAAGAGAGAGAGAGAGGGAGAGAGAGAGACAGGAAGGAAGGAAGGAAGGAAATGATTGCTTTTCTGTGTGTTATAATTTGTCCCAGGTCTCTAGGTAAGTCTGGTAACCTTCCACTGGTATTGAGGGTATAGGTCAGAGGTAGAATGCCCCTGGGGTCAGTCTCCCCAACACCACAGGAAAAATATATATATCAAAGAAAGAAAATACTATAAATACTATATCTGCTGTTAGGATCCTGTTAGAACCAAGAATACCATGACAGATTTCTTCCCAGCTGGAATAATATATTAAACCCATGTTCACAAGCCAGGCGTAGTGGCGCACGCTTGTAATCCCCGCACTTGGGAGGCCGAGACAGGAGGATCGCACAGGTTCAAAGCCAGCCTCAGCTACTTAGTGAGGCTCTCAGCAACTCAGTGAGACCCTGTTTCCAAATAAAATATAAAATAGGTCTGGGAGTATAGCCCGGCGGTAGAAAGCCTCTGGGTTCCACCCCTAGTACCACCAAAAAAAAAAAAAAGATAGAATGCCCCTGAGTTCCATCAGTAGTACCAAAAATTAAATAAATAATTAAATAATAGCTGGGTTTGGTGACCCATGCCTGTAATCCTAGTACTTAGGAGGCTGAGTCAGGAGGAGGATTGTTGGTGTGAAGCCTGCCTCACCCATTTAGTAAGGCTCTCAGCAACCTAGTGAACGAGACCTTCTTTCTAAATAAGAAATAAAATCGGTCTGGGAGTGTAGCTCACAAGTAGAATGTCTCTTGGTTCAAACCCCAGTACCACACACACACACAAAAAGTGGTCTTTTCCTATGGGAACTCCCATCTAATCACACCTGCAGAGCTGAGTTCTGTTCACATCCATGCAGGGAGAGTAAAACAGGTTAAATGGTACAATAAGAAAGGTGAGAAAAAAACCAGAAATTGGAACATTGCACAGGACGCTGATCCAGTTTCTTCAACATGTTACAGTCACAAGACAAAAAAAAAAAAAAAAAAGGAATGGGAAAAATTGCTCTAGATTAAGAAAAAATTAGAAGACACAATTACTAAATGTAATACATGGGTCCTAATTCAAATAAACCAATTATAAAGGATATTTTTTAAACAATTGGAGAATATGACCTACTATTAGATAATATTAAGAAATCATTGTTAATTGTGCTAAATGTGATAATGACATTTTCTTCTTGTTGTTCAGTGCTGGGATGGAACCCCGGGGCATTCTGCCTCCAAGCTCCACCCTCAGCCTGATTTTTTTTATTCTTTATTTTGAGTCAGGGTCTCACTAAGTTGCAATCCTATCTCAGCTTCCCAAGTATGGGGATTACAAGTGCGTGCCACCATGCCCGGCTTCATTCTGACTTTGAACCCAGGGGCATTCTACCTCTGAGCTATATACCCTCAGCCTGGTTTTATTTTTTATTTTGAAACAGGGTCTTACTAAGTTGCTCAGACTGGTCTTGAACCTGTAATCCTTCTGTCTCAGCCTCCCAAATACTGAGATTGCAAATGTGTATCACATACCCAGTTTATGACATTTTTATCTAAGGAAATGTCCACATATTTATGAAATGCATTAAATCTCGAATTTGTTTCAAAATAGTTCAGTAACAGCAAAAACAACATATATATATCCAGAAAAGGAAAAGATGAAGCAAGTTTTTTAAAAAAATGTTGATATTACTGAGTGTAGATATGAGGAATTCTTTAAACTACTCTCCCCTACTTTTTGGGTATGCTTGACATTTTCCATATTTGATTATTTCAGAATTTCTAGAGAAGCCGGGCATGGTGGCACATGCCTAATCCCAATACCAGAGAAGCTGAATCAAGAGGACCTCATGTTCAGCTTCAGCAATTTAGCAAGACTCTATTTCTTTTTTCCCCCTTTTATTCTTTTTCCTTTCAGTTTTTCTTTCTTTCTTTATTCATTTTTGTTACTGACCGTTGAATGATTGACCCTAGGGACATTCTACCTCCAAGCTACACCCCTAGCCCTATTTTTTGTTTTTTTATTTTGAAACAGGGTCCCACTAAGGAGCTGAGGCTGGCTATGGAGCTGCAATCCTCCTCTCTTGGCCTCCCAAATACTGGCATTACAAGGGTGTGCCACCATGCCCAGCTGCTGTAGGACCAAAACGGGGCCATGACAGGCTTCATCCATACAGCAAACATGCTAGGCCTAAGTTTCAGGAATACAACTTACAGTTAAGTGACAGTTTTGGCACCTGGGTCAGGATGAAAAACTCCCAACCAACCTCAGGAGGCACGAACCAAATGGGAGGCACTTGGTATCCTGTTCTTGCTTGTGATAACAGCAGCAAAAATTCCTTTGGTTTAAAGATAACTCCTTTGTAAATCACAGCCCGAGTGACTGAAATGTATAAAACTGCCTTGCAACAAAGACTCGGGTCCTTGTCAAGACTCCACTGCGTTGGAAGGACTTGGACCCCAGCTCGAGCTAGTTCCCCAATAAACCCCTTCCTGTTGTTTGCATTATTGTATGTGGTGGTGGTCTCTGTCACCCTGGGGTCCTGGACTTGGAGTATAACACTGCAAAGACCCTATTTCAAAAAATTAAAAATTACTGGTCATGGTGGCTCAGACCTCTAATCGGAGAACCTGAGAGGCTGAGACAGGATCAAGACCAACTCAACAACTTAGTGATATCCCTTTTCAAAATAAAAAAGTAAAAAGGCTGGGGGTAGCCAGGCATGGTGGCGAACGCTTGTAATCCCCGCGCTTGGGAGGCTGAGACAGGAGGTTCACACAGTTTCGAAGCCAGCCTCAGCTACTTAGTGAGGCTCTCAGCAACTTAGTGAGATCCTGTTTCCAAATAAAATATAAAATAGGTCTGGGAGTATAGCCCAGCAGTAGAAAGCCCCTGGGTTTTACCCCCAGTACCACCAAAAATAAAAAATAAAAAGGCTGGGGGTAGAATCCTCTTGAGTTCAATCCCAGTATCGCATAAAATTAAATGAAAAGGGTGCCAGGCATGGCGGCACATGCTTGTAATCTTAGAGCTTGGGAGGCTGAGACAGGAGGATCACACAAGTTCGAAGCCAGCCTCAGCTACTTAGTGAGGCTCTCAGCAACTTAGTGAGACTCTTTCCAAATAAATTCTACAGTAGGGCTGAGGGTATAGACCAGAGGTAGAAAGCCCCTGGGTTCCACCCCCAGTACCACACACACACAAAAAAAAAAAAAAGAAAAGAAAAAACAGAAAAGAAAAGAAAAGGGCTGGGGATGTTGATAAGTCGGGTCCCTCCCCCACGTGATCTCAGCAGTGGGAATAGGAGGCGGAAATCCGGAAGCCAGAAGCGGAGATATCGTGAGATCCCAGGTGCCTCGAGACTCCAAACATCGCGAGACTGCAGATGTCGTGAGAGAATCGGCATGCCTATAAAACATCAGTGCCTCAGATCCTCCACGTGACTCAGGCGGCCGATCAGGACTATTCACAACTCCAGACGCATGGCCTGTCGGTCCCGGCTGACTCTCCAGAGGGGCCGGGTCCGAATAAAACAGCGGTCTCTGATAACCCAGTTGGTGTTTTTACCTCCCTCTTAAGCTCCCTAACTCTATTTTCAACCTTCCAGATGTAGCTAAGAGGTAAAATGCCCCTGAGTTCAATCCTCAATACAAAAACAAAACAAGACAATAACAACAACAAAAACATCAAAAACAAAAACAGCCGGGCATGGTGGCGCACACTTGTAATCCCCGCTCTTGGGAGGTGGAGACAGGAGGATCGCACTGGTTCGAAGCCAGCCTTGCTGGCTTAAGAGACCCTATTTTCAAATAAAAATATAAAAAATAGGTGTCTGGGAGGGTATCTGGAGGTAGAAGGGTTTCCAGGAACCCCAGTACCACCAAAAAACAAAACAGCCAGTCGTGGTGGCGCATGCTTGTAATTCCAGCACCTGGGAGGCTGAGACAGGAGGGCTACACTACCTCTGGGCTACACTTTCAGAACTTTTTAGTTTGAAACAGGGTCTCACTAAGTTGCTGAGGGACTTGCTATGTTACTGAGGCTGGTCTCCAGCCTCTAATCCTCCTGTCTCAGCCTCCTAAGTATTAGGGTTACAGGCTTGAGCTACAACACCCAGCCTGTGCACGATTCTCAGTGTGATTACTTTGAGATTCCTGTAATAACCATGTAACATCAATATTATTGCATTTTTTGATACTGGGAATTGGACCCAGGGACATTCTGCCTCTGAGCTACACCCTTAACCCTTTTTTATTTTTTGTTTAGAAACAGGATCTCACTAGGTTTCTGAGAGTCTCAATGAGTTGCTAAGTGTCCTCAAACCCGAGATCTTCCTGTTTCAGCCTCCCAAGTACTGGGATTACAGGTGTGGGCCACCACACCTGACTGAGACTTTCTCTCAAAAAAAAAAAAAAAATTTAAAGGGTTGGAGGCACAGCTTGGAGGTAGAATGCCCCAGTACCTAAATAAATTCAATCCCCAGTACCAAATAAATGGCCTGTTAACTTACAAAGAGTTTACTCATTTCTTCCTGCATACTTTAAATCATCTATAGACTACATAAAATACCGAATGCAATGTAAATACTATGTAGATAGTTTTGTTTAACAAATGACAGGGGAAAAAAATCTGTTTTAAAACATGTTTAATACAGATGCAATTTTCCCCCAATTTTTTCAACCACTAGTTGTCTGAATCTGTACTTGTTGAATCCACTGATACAGAAGACCAACTATATATAATTGAAATAAAAGTATGTTGCTGGGCGTAGTGGCACACGCTTGTAATCCCAGCACTTGGGAGGCTGAGACAGGAGGATCACACGGGTTCGAAGCCAGCCTCAGCTACTAAGTGAGGCTCTCAGCAACTTAGTGAGACTCCCAGCTTCCAAATAATATACAAAATAGGTCAGCCGGGCGTAGTGGCTCGCGCTTGTAATCCCCGCACTTGGGAGGTGGAGATAGGAGGATTGCACAGGTTCGAAGCCAGCCTTGCTGGCTTAGGAGACCCTGTTTTCAAATAAAAAGTATAAAATAGGTCTGGGATTGTACCCCGGAGGTAGAAGGGTTTCCACAGTACCACCAAAAAAAAAAAAAAAAAAAAGGTCAGGAGTGTAGCCCAGAGGTAGAAGGTCCCTGGGTTTCATCCCCAGTAAAACACACACACACACACACACACACACACACACACACACACAGAGAGAGAAATAAGTGTATATAAAATTATGGCTTTAATTTTTTCAATTTAAAATTATTTGGGCTGGAGCTGGGCATGGTGGCACACACTTGTGATCCCAGTACTTGGGAGGCTGAGACAGGAGGATCAAGGTTCACCAGAGCCAACCTCAGCTACTTAGTGAGGCCCTCTGCAACTTAGTGGGACCCTGTTTCAAAATAAAGAATATAAATGGGGCTAAGGGTGTAGATCAGAAGTAGAATGTTCCTGGGTTCAATCCCCATTACACACACACACACACACACACACACACACACACACACACATTATTTGGGTTGGTGTGGTAGTGCACACTTGTAATCCCAGTACTTGGGAGGCTGAGAAAGGAGGGTTACAGGTTTGCCACCAGCCTCAGCTACTTAGGGAGGTCCTCTGTAACTTAGTGAGAACTTGTTTCAAAATAAAGAAAAAGAAAATAGGGCTGGCTGGGAATATAGTTCAGAAGTAGAATGCCCAGAGGTTCAATTCCCCAATACCACACACACACACACACACACACACACACACACACACACACACTATTTAGGAAGCTGGTCATGATCCTATTACTCATAATCCCATTACTGGGAAGGTTGAGACAGGAGGATGGTAGGCTCGCAACCAGCCTCAGCTAATGATTTAAGATGCTAGGCATGGAGGTACACACCTGTTATTCCAGTACTTGGGAAGCTGACACAGGAGGATCTTAGGTTTGAAGCCAGCCCCAGCAATTTAGTGGGGCCCTCAGCATGGTGGATCGTGGTTTGTTGCCAGCCTCAGCTACTTAGTGAGGCCCTTCACAACTTAGTGAGACCATGTTTCCAAATAAAATAGGTCTGGGAATATAGCCCAGAGGTAGAAAAGCCCCTGGGTTCCACTAAAGAATAAAAAATAGGCTGGGGGTATAGCTCGGAGGTAGAATGCACCTGGTTTCTATCCCCAGTACCTAAAAAAAAAAAAAAAAAAAGAAAGAAAGAAAGAAAGAAAGAAAGAAAAGAAAGAAAGAAAAAGAATATTTTGGTTTGTTTTTTCCTTTTTAAATCTCTATCTATCATCTGTCTGTCTGTCTGTCTGTTGTGGTACTGGAGATTAAACCCAAGAGCATTCAACCTCCAAGCCACTACCAGCCTATTTTATTTTTTATTTGGAAACAGTCTCACCAAGTTGCTGAGAGCCCTAGATGCTGAGAATGGCTTCAAACCTGTCCTCCTCCATCCACTACACTCTTCCTTGGTTATTCCACTCCCTCTCTGTGTGTACACCCTCGGTCCTTAAAGTATCAGCTGTTCCCAGGCTTCTGCCTCTGTCTGACTCCCTGGCCAAGCCTGTGCAATCTCTGCCATTCCGATCTTTGCACAGTTGCGGGCGCAATGATGACCCCAGATCGGCGTGCTTAACCTCAACCCTGTTAAACCAGCCTGTCTCCTGCCAGAGCTCCAGAGCTGGACAGTGCATCGACTGCCCTGCGCACATCTCGGACAGGGCGCCCCTTCGCCTTTCCTGAATGCCACCACGCACTCCTCTCCCCAATCCCTGGATTTGGGATGTGGTCAGGCGACAAACAGGCAAGCCAGATCACCTCACACTCACACTTGCTCCCCAATTCGATCCCTTTCGGAATCTTCTCATCACACCTTAACTCCCAGCCCCCAAGTTCACCCCCATTTTCCCTGCCTTTGGGCAGCGCGCATGCAGCAGAGCGCGCACACGCAGGACACCAAATGGAGCGGTGCTGAGCTGAGGGCGCCCTCTGCTGCTAGTTTACAGAACTACAACTCCCGGCGGTTCGCTCCTGGTATCACTAGCTCTAGCAGAGTTTGGACCTGGATCTCTCCACGAAAAGAAGTCGCTTTGCCTCTGCTAGCGGCGAGGTAATCAGTCGTCCCTCTTTCCCCAGCCCCGGGTCATCCTCATTAATCCCCTGCTCCAAGCACAGGGCCCCACCGGCCTCTCCTAGCTCACAGCTTGGTGGTAGGACTTCACAGAGGCAGAAAACTCCCCTTCCCCTGAGCTCATTCAGGCAGGCCAAGTCAGTGTTTAGAAAGAAGCGCCCCTTCTGAGGCAGCCCCGAAGATATGCCCATTAAAAAGCTCTTTTACAGGCTGGCTTGGTGACATAAGCCTGTCATCTCAGTACTCGGGAGGCTGAGACAGGAGGAGCACAGTTTAGAGGACAGTCTCAGCAAGTAGTGAGACTTTCATCAACCTAGTGAGCCCTTGTTTTAAAATAAAAATAAGAGGCCGGGCGTGGTGGCGCACGCTCGTAATCCCCGCGCTTGGGAGGCGGAGACAGGAGGATCGCGCAGGTTTGAAGCCAGCCACGCTGGTTTAAGAGACCCTGTCTCCAAATAAAATATAAAATAGGTCTGAGAGTGTAGCCCAGAGGTATAGAGGGCCCCTGGGTTCCATCCCCAGTACCACCAAAAATAAATAAATAAATAAATAAATAAATAAATAAATAAATAAATAAAAATAAGCCGCCGGGCGTGGTGGCGCACGCTTGTAATCCCAGCACTTGGGAGGCTGAGACAGGAGGATCGCACAGGTTCAAAGCCAGCCTCAGCTATTTAGTGAGGCTCTCAGTAACTTAGTGAAACCCTGTTTCCAAATAAAATATTTTTAAAAAGTCTGGGATTATAGCTCGGAGGTAGAAAGCCTCTGGGTTCCACCCCCAGTACCACCAAAAATAAATAAATAAATAAGTAAGTAAGTAAATAAGCCGGGCATGCCTTGTAATCCCCGCGCTTGGGAGGCGGAAACAGGAGGATCGCGCAGGTTCAAAGCCAGCCACGCTGGCTGAAGAGACCCTGTTTCCAAATAAAAAAGCATAATATGGGTCTGGGAGTGTAGCCCGGAGGTAGAAGGGTCTCCAGGAACCCCAGTACCACCAAAATAAATAAATAAATTAATTAATTAATTAAATAGAGCTGGGGGTGTGTAGCTCAGAGGTAGAATGGTAGAATGCCCCTAGGTTCAATCCCCAATACCACAAAAATAAATAAATTAAATTAAATAAGGCTGGAGGTGGAAGTGTAGCTCAGAGGTAGAGTGCCCTGGGTTCCATCCCCAGTAACACACACACACACACACACACACACACACACACACACACACTTTCCTCCTAGATGCCAGGGAGGATGCAGAGGAGACATAGGGAATACTCTGTGCCAACTCCCACTGAAACAAGCTGTATTTCATCCTCCCGCAGCATTCTGAGGGCAGGCAATACTGGGGCAGGACCCAAGGCATTCTACCTTTGAGCTATACTTCCACCTCCAGCCCTATTTTATTTTTTGTTTTGAAACAGAGTCTCACTGAGTTGCAGAGGGCCTCACTAAGTAGCTGAGCTTGGCCATAAACCTGCAATTCTCCCCTCTCAGCCTCCCAAATGCCGGGATTACAAGCGTGCGCCACCACAGCTGGCTTCTCCCACAGCATCTTATTAATATGTCCTGGTATAGCTGACATGGTGGCGCACGCTTGTCATCCCAGCATTCGGGAGGCTGAGACAGGAGGATTGCGGTTCGCCGACAGCCTCAGCTACTTAGTGAGGCCCTCTGCAACTCAGTGAGACCCTGTTTCAAAATAAAGAATAAAAAATAGGGTTGGGGGTGCAGCTTGGAGATAGAATGTCCCTGGGTTCCATACTTAGTACCACACACACAGAAAAACAGGCTACGTGTGGATTGGTTGACCAGAGGCCCACGGGAACCTACCATGAACTTTCGCCAGGAGCTGCAGTTCACTCTTTGTTAACTCAGTGTTCCAGTCAGTCTCACAGAACATGACACCCGTGAATACTGAGAATAGACTGTGTCATCTCACAGTGTCTGCGGGTCAGAAGTCTGAGAGCAGCTTAGCGGAGTGGTTTTGGTTCAAGGTCTCTCAGGAGGTTGTAGTCAAAATCATCCTGGGCTGCGATCATCTGAAGGCTCGACCGAGGCTAGAGGAGCCACCGTCAAAGTGAACCTCCCGCGTGGCTCCTGGCTGGCGAACTCAGTTCAGCATCAGGCTGGCCTCTCCGGAGGGCTGCTTGAGCCTCCTGCAGACATGGCAGCTGGCTTCTAGAATGAGTGATCCCCGTGTGGTGTGAGCAGAGCAGGAGAAAGCTGCAATGCCTCCTTGGTGGTGAGGTTTTTAGCTTGGTCTTTGTTTTGTTTTGTTTTTTCGTTTCGGAACTGGGTATGGAACCCAGGGCGCCACCCTCACAAGGCAAGTGCTTCACCACAGAGCTACATCCCAGCCCCGGAAGTGCTTTCTATGCCCTAGTCTGGGAAATCTGCCCACCATGACGACCGCTAGATGCATACGCTACAAGTGGGTCACCAAGTCCAGCCCACGCTCGAAGGGCATAGAGTTAGGTGCTGATATATATATATATATATACTGGAGTTGGAACATACCACCGAGCTATGTTGTCAACCTTTTTCATTTTTATTTTGAGACAGGGTTTCATTAAATTGTCCAGGCTGGGCTTGAAGCTGTGAGCCTCCTACTTCAGCCTCCCAAGTAACCGGGATTACAGGCGTGCTCCACTGGACCCCGGTAAAGTGCTACCTCTTGAAAGGAGGACTATCAAAGAATTTTTGGACATTTTAAGAGTACCTCAGCATCTCTGAAATGATATACCAGATACTATAGTAATGATATTTCTTTCCTCTAAAGAAGAGAACTAGGAGGCTGGGAGATAGGAAGGAAGGAATATTTTACTATTTATTTATTTATTTATTTATTTATTTATTTATTTATTTATTTATTGCAGTACTGGGAATGAAACCTAGGGGCATTCTGCCTTCGAGCTACACTCCCAGCCCATTTTTTAAAATCAGTATTGGGGGTAGAACCCAGGAGCATTCTTCCTCCGAACTACACCCCCAGCCCTATTTTTTATTCTTATTTTGAAACAGGGTCTCACTGAGTTGTAAAGGGCCTCACTAAGTAGCTGAGGCTGTCCTCGAACCGTGATCCTCTGGTCTCAGCCTCCCAAATGCTGGGATTACAAGCGTACGCCACCACACCCGGCTCTATCCCTATTTTTTTATTCTTTATTTTGAAACAGGAACTCACTAAGTGGCTGAGGCCGGCAGCAAAACACAATTCATGATCCTCTAGTCTCAGCATCCCAAGTACAAACCTGCGCTACCCACGCCCAGCTACTTAGAATCATTTTTATCTTTAGAATATTTTACAGTGTAAATCTACTTTCTCTGTAAGGCAGTGACAGCCTCTTTGTGTTTAGAGATACTAGACGGCAAGCCAGGCATGGGGGTGCACACTTGTAATCCCAGTACTTGGGAGGCTGAGACCCGAGGATAGAAAGTTCTCGGCCAGCCTCAACTACTTAGTGAGGCTCTCTGCAACTTAGTGAGACCCTATTTCAAAAATAAAGAATAAAAAATAGGGCTGGGGGTACAGCTCAGCGGTAGACTGTCCCTGGTTTCGAACCCCAGTGCTACAAAATGGAGGCCATTTAAACAAGTAAATAGCCGAGCGTGGTGGCGCACGCTTGTAATCCCCGCGCTTGGGAGGCTGAGACAGGAGGATTGCATGGGTTCAAAGCCAGCCTCAGCTACTTAGTGAGGCTCTCAGCAACTTAGTGAGACCCTGTTTCCAAATAAAATATAAAAAAGGTCTGGGAGTATAGCCCGGAGTTAGAAAGCTTCTGGGTTCCACCCCCAGTACCACACACACACACACACACACACACACACACACACACCACACCACACACACAAAACAAATAAGCAGGGAGTGATGGTGCACGCTTGTAATTCTAGTAATTGGGAGGCTGAGACAGGAGGATCACTGGTTCCCGGACAACCTCAGCAACTTTCCAAGGCCCTCCACAACTTAGTGAGATTCTGTTTCGAAAAAATAAAATAGGCCTGGGGTGTAGCTCAAAGAAAGAATACCACACACACACACAAACACATACACACACACACCTGTGTTGTTGAGAGGAGTTCAGCCCCCGTGTGCTTGGCTGGGAGCAGGACCAGGGGAAGGACAACTTTTGGTGATTAATTAGGGGGAGGAACGGTACAGGTGTGGCTGTGGGTGAGGGCAGAAGCTGCTCCTCCCAGGTTCTTGGCGGGAGGCCACAAGATGCTAAATCAGGTGTAAGGTTTTGGTCTTTCAGCATAAGCAGGAAGTTAACTAGAGCTTTAAAAAGATGTGTTCTCTCTCCCACCTCCCCTACTATCTTTAGAAAAATACAGAGCAGGAGGTAATGGAGTTGCCTGGGGAAGCAGAAGAGTGGAAAAGAGATTTGCTCTTTTTTTTTTTTCCTTTTCTTTTTAGTGTGTGTGTGTGTGTGTGTGTGTGTGTGTGTGTGTGTGTGTTACTGGGATTGAACCCAGAGGCATTCTACCTCCGAGATATACCCCCAGCCCTATTTTATTCTTTATTTTGAAATAGGGTCTCTAGCCGGGCGTGGTGGCTCACGCTTGAAATCCCAGCATTCCGGAGGCTGAGACCGGAGGATCGCCGTTCGAGATAGCCTCAGCTACTTAGTGAGGCCGTCCTCAACTTAGTGAGACCCTGTTTCAAAATAAAGAATTAAAAAAAGAAATAGGGCAGGGGGTATAGCTCAGAGGTCGAATGTCCCTGGGTTCCATCCCCAGTCCTGCAAATAAAATTAAATAAAATAGGCCTGGGAGTATAACCCAGAGGTAGAAAATTCCCTGGATTCCACCCCTAGTACCAAAAAAGAAAAAGAAAAAGAAAAAAGAAATAGGGTCTCACTAAGTTGCTGAAGCTGGCAGAGAACCTATGCTCCACCTGTCTCAGCCTCCCAAGTACTGGGATTACAAATGTGTGCCACCATGCCCATCTTCTTTATTTTTAAATAACTTACTATCTGACCTAACAAATTTACTTTTGAGTATTTACCTAAGAAAAGTGAAAACTTTTTTTTCCTGACAAATATCTATACACTTGCCAGGCATGGTGGCTGATGCCAAAGAATCTCAGGTTTGAGGACAGCCTCCAACCTCAGGGAGACTTTGTTTCAAAACAAAAATAAAAGCTGGACCTGATGGCGCACACTTGTAATCCCCGCGCTTGGGAGGCTGAGACAGGAGGATTGCACAGGTTCGAAGCCAGCCTCAGCTACTTAGTGAGGCTCTCAGCAACTTAATGAGACTCTGTTTCCAAATAAAATATAAAATAGGTCTGGGGATATAGCCCAGAGGTAGAAAAGCCCCTGGGTTCTACCCCAAGTACCACAACAAATAAATAAATAAATAAATAAATAAATAAATAAATAAATAAGTCAGTCTGGGGGTTTAGCTTGGAGGTAGAATGTCTTTGGGTTCAAATCCCCAGTATACACACACACACACACACACACACACACACACACACACACACACAGGCAAAACTGTGCCCAAATGTTCAGAAGATGAGGAAGTCCAAAGACGCTCGGGAGAGGGGTCAGAAGGTAGGGACTGGCTGGCTGGTGTGTGCAGGAAGGGATCTGGATTAGGCAAAGGGCATTTGGGATCAAGTGCATTAGGATGCTTTGACAGGAGAGAAGAGAGGAGAGGAGAGGAGAGGAGAGGAGAGGAGAGGAAGGAGAGAGGGGAGGGGAGGGGAGGAGGCCTCCAGTTTGGCTCACAGAGGCTTTGGTGGGGTAGCAGAATGCCCATTCCCCAAGGCTGTGAGGCCAGCTCACTGGATCGACCTGATGCGTGTGCCCCACACGGTGTCAGGAGTGGCGAGGGCGGAGGTGGATCGAGCTGGGTGGGTGTGCGGGGTGTGCGGGGTGGGGGCAGCCTCAGCTACTTAGTGAGGCCCTTTGCAACTCAGACCTGAAACCTGGTGAAACCTGGTTTCCAAGAATAAAAATAGGGCTGGGGTTGTAGCTCAGAGGTAGAATTCCCCTGGGTTCCATTGCCAGTACCACCAAAAAAGAAAAAAAAATGGTGTGTGTCACCACACCTGGCTCTATTTATTTTATTTTATTTTATTTTATTTTATTTTATTTTATTTTTGTGGGTCTGGGATAGAACCCAGGGGCATTTGACCTCTGAACTATGCCCCCTGACCTATTTTTTATTCTTTATTTTGAAACTGGGTCTCACTGAGTTGCAAAGGGCCTCACTAAGTAGCTGAGGCTGTCCTCGAACCCTGATCCTCTGGTCTCAGCCTCCGGAATACTGGGATTACAAGCGTGCGCCACCATGCCCGGCTGCTATTTATTTTAAAACAGGGTCTCATTAAATTGCTAAGGTTCTCGCTTCATGGCCTCCAACCTGTCATCCTCCTGTCTCAGCCTCCCAAGTACTGGAATTATAGGTGTGAACCACCATTTCCAGATACAACCACTACTTTTCTTTTTTGGTACTGAATATTGAGCCCAGTGGTGTTCTACCTCTGAGCTGCACCCCCACCCCCAGCTCTATTTTATTTTATTTATTTCTTTGTGTGTGTGTGTATGGGTATGTGTGTTACTAGGGATTGAACCTAGGGGCATTCTACCTCCAAGCTACATCCCAATCCTATCTTTTTTTTCTTTTTTTTGGTGGTACTGGGGGTGGAACCCAGAGGCCTTCTACCTCCGGGCTATACTCCCAGAGCTATTTTCTACTTTTATTTGGAAACAGGGTCTCACTAAGTTGCTGAGAGCCTCACTAAGTAGCTGAGGCTGACTTCGAACCTGTGCAATCCTCCTGTCTCAGCTTTCCAAGCGCGGGGATTACAAGTGTGCACCACCACGCCCGGCCCAGTCCTATTTTTTATTTTTATTTTTTATTTGGAAATAGGATCTCACTAAGTTGTGGAGGGCCTCACTCAGTAGCTGAGGCTGGCTACGAACCTGCAACTCTCCTGTCTCAGCCTCCCAAGTACTGGGATTACAAGTGTGCACCTTCATTCTTGGCTTTTATTTCTAGTGTTTGTTTGTTTGTTTGTTTGTTTGTTTGTTTGTTGTGATACTGGTACCTCTGAGTAACACCCCCAGCTCTGTTCTTTATTCTGTGTGTGTGTGTGTGTGTGTGTGTGTGTGTGTGTGTGTGTGTGTTACTGGGGATGGAACTCAGGGGCCTTCTACATCCAGGCTACACTCCCAGACCTATTTTATATTTTTTATTTGGAAACAGGGGCTCTTAAGCCAGCTGAGGCTGGCTTCGAACCTGTGTGATCCTCCTGTCTCAGCCTCCCAAGCGCGGGGATTACAAGCGTGCACCACCACGTCCAGCTATTTTTTATTCTTTATTTTGAAACAAGGCACTGAGTTGAAAGGGCCTCATTAAGTAGCTGAGGCTGGCCACGAACCACAATCCTTCTGTCTCAGCCTCCAAAATGCTGGGATTGCAAGTGTGCGCCATCACACCTGGCTTATTTCTGATTTTGAAAGAGGATCTCACTAAGTTTCTGAGGACTCTGCTAAGTTCCTGAGATTGTCCTCAAGCCTGCCACCATTCTACCTCAGCCTCCCAAGGGCCACCATGTCCACTCCACAACCAGTATTTTTAAAGGAAAATTAGAAAAGTAGAAGATACCCTGGTGTATGAATTTATTAAATGAGATGTATGAGGTTTATTAAATGCACTATCATCTTATGCAACATCTATTTCAAATACATAAATACAAGGTCTGGGAGTAGAGCCCGGAGGTAGAAGAGCCCCTGGGCTCCACCCCCAGTACCACAAAAAAAGAAAAAAAAATACATTAATACAGTATACATGTGTATACTTGGATCTGGAAAAACATCTATTTCTTACCGTGAGTTGAAGCCAACATGATTGAAAAATACTGATCCAAGAGTTTTAACAACCTAAGGTTAAAAATATATATATATTTGAGTTATCCTGACTCCCACACTCTCCTCTATGCCATTTTTTTTTACAGTATTTCTCACTTATTTTTGTTTTAATTAGAGAAGTGGTTTAAGAACACCTGCTTGTAGCTGGCACAGTGGCTCTTGCCTGTGATAGCAGTAACTTGGGAGGCTGAGATCAGAGGATCACAGGTTCCAGGCCAGCCTCAGCCACTTAGTGAGACCCTGCCTCAAAATATAAATAAATAAATAAATAAATAAATAAATAAATAAATAAATAAATAAATACAAGGGATGGGGAGCCGAGTGTGGTAGTGCACGCTTGTAATCCCAGCATTCAGGAGGCTGAGACCGGAGGATCTGGGTTCACGGCCACCTACAGCTACTTAGTGAGGCCTTTTGCAACCCAGTGAGACCCTGTTTCAAAACAAAGAATAAAAAATAGGGCTGGGGGTGTAGCTCAGAGGTAGAATGCCCTGGGTTCCATCTCCAGTACTTAAGGAAAAAAAAAAAATTCCTGCCCATACCTGTAAATGTGTTTCTTTTTGTTGTTGTTGTTGGTTTTTTGTTGTTGTTTTTTTTTTTTTTTTTTTCAGTACTGGGGATGGGACCCAGAGGCTCTCTACCTCCAGGCTACACTCCCAGACCTAGTTAGGTCTCACTAACTTGCTGAGAGCCTCACTAAGTAGCTGAGATTGGCTTCAAACCTGCACAATCCTCCTCTCAACGTCCTAAGTACTGGGATTACAAGCGTGAGCCACCAAGCCCGGCTCTGGCTCATTCTTTTTAAGGGCTGAGTGATATTCCACAGCTTGCGTGAACCAAAGGCACCTAGGTGCCCGTCTCCCTTCCTTAGCTGACCGGCCTGATAGGAGAGCAGCCGGGCTCCCTTTCCATAAGACCACACATATTCAGGAGAAGCCTCTTTTTCTTCCTTTTCCTGCCCTAAAGAAATAAGAACAGTGCGGTGGAGTGTGGCAACAATGGGGGAGGGGTAAAATTTGAAGCACTACGAAGAAGGCCTCAGAAGGTTCTGCGACCCCCTCCTGTGACTCTCAGCTTCCACTGCCTAAACACCCCTCTTTCCCTCCCAGAAACTGGGGCACCCTCCCACCCCAGCTCCTCCAGCAGACTCTGCCCTCAGCATTGGCCAGGCCCTGGCTGGCAGCAGCCTCAGCCTGGCAGGAGGGAGCCTCCAGGACCGGGAGACGCTATCGAGGATGCTTAGCAACACTCTGAGTTAATTATTTAATTGGGTGAAACATCCATTAAGGAGGATTCTCACTTTTCAGACAGCCTGTGAGTAAACATGTCGGGAAGAGAAGAGTGAGGTGTTGGCGAAAGCTGCCATTCACCCCGCTCCTCCCCGCCCTCCCAGCTGGGGAAGGGACCCCACAGGATTCTGCCCAGATGTTTCCGCAGGCTGGGCCAGGTCAGGCTGGCCAGCTGTGGCCAGGGAGTCGGAAGCTGTGGCTCTCTGAGGCCCTCCGTCCCGCTTCAGGATGGAGGAGGTGCTCAGGAAAACCCATTGCGCCAGGTGACTCACTAGAGATGGGATTTGCCTTGGAGGAGCTGAAAGCAGAGAAAGGGGAGGCTGTTAAAAAGTGAGCCACTAAGGCCGGGCGTGGTGGCGCACGCTTGTAATCCCCGCGCTTGGGAGGCAGAGACAGGAGGATCGCGCAGGTTCGAAGCCAGCCGGCGCGCGCTAGTTTAGGAGACCCTGTTTCCAAATAAAAATGTAAAAATAGGTCTGGGAGTGTAGCCCGGAGGTAGAAGGGCTTCCAGGAAAAGTGAGCCACTAGCCAGGCGTGGTGGCACACGCTTTTAATCCCAGCATTCGGGAGGCTGAGACAGGAGGATTGTGGTTCGTGGGACAGCCTCAGCTACTCAGTGAGACCCTGTTTCAAAATAAAGAATAAAAAAATATATGAATGGGCATATAGTTCGGAGGTAGAATGTTCCTGGATTCCAATCCCAGTACTGAAAAGAAAAAAAGAAAAAAAAAAAAAAAAAAGAGTGGGGGGGGGGGTTTGGGGGATGTAGCTCAGTGGTATAGTGCCCCCTGGAGTCAATCATCAGTATTGCAGTAACGGCTCATATCTGTAATCTCAGTATTTGGAAGGCTGAAAAAGGATCACAGGTTCCAGGACAGCACAAGGTGATTTAGTGAGACCCTGTTTCAAAATTAAAAAACAAAAAAAATCTGGGCATGGTGGTGTATGTCTGTAATCCCAGTACTTAGGAGGCTGACATAGGAGGATCCCAGGTTTGGCCATCAGCAACCTAGAGAGACATTGTTTCTAAATAAAAAATAAAACAGGGCTGGGAGCATAACATGGAAGCAGAAGGCCCCTGGATTATATCCCCAGTATGTATATATGTGTAAATAAATAAGAAAAACAAGAAGGAAAGAAAGAAAGAAAGAAAGAAAGAAAGAAAGAAAGAAAGAAAGAAAGAAAGGAGGGGAGGGAGGAAGGAAGCAAGGAAGGAAATAAGGCTGGGAATAGTGGTGCACATTTATAATCCCAATATTTGGGAGGCTAAAACAGGAGGATTGTAGGTTCTCAGCCAACCTCAGTAACTTAGTGAGACCCTGTTTCAAAATAAAAAATAGAGCTGGGCATAGTGGTGCATACTTGTAATCCTAATACTTGAGAGGCTGAGACAAGAGGATCGTAGGTTCAAAGCCAGCCTCAGCAACTTAGAGAAGCACTCAGCAACCGAGTGAGACCCTGTTAACAAATAAGAAATAAAATCAGGTTGGGGGTATAGCTTGGCGGTAGAATGCCTCTGGGTTCAATCCCTCAACCAAAAAATAAAAATAAGGCTGGGGTGGAACTCAGAAGTAGAAAGCCCCTGGGTTCCATCTCTAATACCAAAAAAAGAAAAAAAGAAAAAGAAAGAAAGAAAGAAAGAAAGAAAGAGAAGAGAAGGAGAAGGAGAAGGAAAAGGAGGAGGAGGAGAAAGCGGGGCTGTGAGTATAGCTCAGAGATAGCACATCCTTGGGATGAATCCCCAGGGAAACACACACACACACACACACACACACACACACACACACACCAGCAAGAAGTTGCTTCTAGTGAGAGGAGGGAGGGGATGGTGCTAACCTGGGCCCAAGACCTGGGGCTGCAGCTCAGAGCCCTGAGTGGAGGGACCAACAGCTGGGAGGTGGGGCTATTTAGGGGTTGCCTGGCAGAAGCTGGCTCCACAGAACAGATGCTGATGGAAGTATATATAGAGAGGACAAGAAATAATCCCCTTCCCCCCTCCAGCCTCCAGTCTCCCGCCGGAGCCTTGCATCGGTTGAACCTAACAGGACCATCGGGCAGGGTGGCCTGGCACAGGTCATGTGCAGGATCGAGGGCACAGCAGGGGAGGGTGGGGAGTGGATGGATGCACAGAAGGCAGTGGCCCCACGTGGGTGGGCAGCTCTGAGACCCAGGGTGGTGCTGGGTCGGCCGGTAGGAAGGATGAGGCTTTCTTTGGCAGGAGAACTATGACAGGTGCTGTGGCATAGGTGTACATGAGAAAGAGATGGCCTGGTTTGCACCTGTACCTCTCAGGGTTCAGTGAAAAGCCCTCAGAACTTTTTTTTTTTCAGTACTGGGATGGAACCCAGGAACATTCTACCTCTAAGCTACACTCTCAGTCTTATTTCTTATTCTTTATTTTTATTACTTTTTTTTTTTTTTTGGTGGTACTGGGGATGGAACCCAGGGGCCTGCTAACCCCAGGATACACTCCCAGACCTATTTTATATTTTTATTTGGAAACAGGATCTCTTAAGCCAGCGAGGCTGGCTTCGAACCTGTGCGATCCTCCTGTCTCAGCCTCCCAAGTGCGGGGATTACAAGTGTGCGCCACCACGCCTGGCTCTTATTCTTTATTTTGAGACAGGGTCTCACTGAGTTGCAAAGGACCTCAGTAAGTAGCCAAAGTTGGCCATGAACCGGGATCCTCCTGTCTCCGCCTCCCAAATGCAGGGATTACAAGCACGCGCCACCATGCCCGGCTTCCTCGGAGCATTTTAATCAAGGAGAGATTTAATAGGAAATTAGATACTTGGGGGGGGGTAATGGGAATTGAACCCAGGGGCATTCTACCTCCAAGCTACACCCCCAGCCCTATTTTTTAATTCTTTATTTTATTTATTCCTCAAGTTGTGGAGGCCCTCACTAAGTAGCTGTAATCCTCCTGTCTCAGCCTCCCAAACTCTGAGATTACAAGTATGCACCACATTCCCAGCTGAGAATTAAATACTTTCAAAATTACTTGAATGATTGGAATAGTAGCGTTTAACCTGAAGATCCAGGTATAACTTCCAGACTTCCCAAGTGACCCCCAGGGGCGCTATAGCCTCTAAGATCATCTCTTAAACTATAGGTTCAAAATCACTATAACTAGCTGGGCGTAGTGGCACGTGCCTATAATGTCAGCTACTTGAGAGGCCAAAGCAGGAGAATCACAAGTTTGAGGCAACTTAAGGAGGCTCAATAAAAATTTAAAAGGCTGGGGATGTAACTCAGTAGTAGAGGACTTGACTAGCATGCATGAGGCCCCAGGTTCAATTCCTAGTATTGTGAAAAAAAAAAAAATCACTGTCCTGTAATAGATTAAGAAAATAGAATCTGGTGGTTACTGTCACCCCTGCCATTATCTCTTGATGTCCAGAAGCTAGAGAATGCACAAGAAAAAAAAAAAGTGAAATGTTTCTTTGTATTTATTTATTTATTTATTTATTTATTTATTTATGGGTCTGGGGATGGAACCCAGGGGCATTCAACCTCCAAGCTACACCCCATGCCTTTTATTATTATTTTTTTTGAAGACTTAAAGAAGTTTATTAAAAGATAGAAATACAGGAGATAGAAATACAGCCTCATGCCAAAATGGCATGAGGGGGTGACTCGAAATGAATACACCCTATTTTTACTCTTTATTTTGAATCCGGGTCTCACTGAGTTGCAAAGGGCCTCACTAAGTAGCTGAGGCTGTCCGCGAACCGTGATCCCCCAGTCTCAGCCTCCCAAATGCTGGGATTACAAGCGTGTGCCACCATGCCCAGCTCGTGAAATGTTTCTTTGAAACAGGGTCTTGCTAAGTTGCTGAGGGTCTCAAATTGCCAAGACTGGTCTCAAACCTGTGATCCTCCTGCCTCGCCTCCCAAGTACTGAGATTACATGTGAGTGTCACCATCCTGGGCAAATCTTTGCTAAGCCATTAGACCCAGGGCAGTGACTTGGGAGGCCAAGACAAGAAAATCAGTTTTAAGGCTGGCCTCAGCAATTTAGCAAGACTCTGTTTCAAAATAAAAATTTGAGCCGGGCATGGTGGCACATTTGGGAGGCTGAGATAGGAAGATGGAGGATGGCAGTTCACAGACATCCTCAGCTACTTATTGAGGCCCTTTGAAACTCAGTGAGACCCTGTTTCAAAATAAAGAATTAAAAAATAGGCCTGGGGGTGTAGCTCAGAGGTAGAATGCCCCTGGGTTCCATCCCCAGTACCATGAAAAAAATTAAAAAATAACTAAGAAATAAAAATTTGGGGCCCAGGCATAGTGGTGCACACTTGTAACCCCAATACTTGGGACGCTGAGACTGGAGGATCGCGAGTCGTGGTCAACCTCAGCTATTTAGTGAGGCCCTTCACAACCTAGTGGAGACCCTGTTTGAGACCCTGTTTCTAACTAAAAGATAAAACAGGACTAGGAGTATAGCTCAGAGGTGAAAGGCCCCTGGGTTCAATTCCCAGTACCACAAAAAGAAAGAAAGAGAAAGGAAGGAAGGAAGAAAGGAGGAAAGAAAGAAAGAAAGAAAGAAAGAAAGAAAGAAAGAAAGAAAGAAAGAAAGAAAGAAAGAAAGGAAGGAAGGAAGGAAATGGGCTAGGGGTGTAGCTCAGTGATAGAATCCCCTAGGTTTAATTCTCACTCTAGAAAGAAAGCCAGGCCAAGATATCTTTAGCCTCATCTCCACCCCAGTTTCAGTTGTAACTGATCAGTGGAAACTAATTCACACTGAGATCCCCAGTTGCAAGGGAATCTGAGAAGTGCAGTTCTTAATTTCCAACCCCTCCAGACAGAAGGAGATGGCCTGGGAGGTTGAGGGAGCCGGTGCTCCCGTCCAGCACACACTCACATCAGGTGGGGCACAGTGTCCGCCGCAGGTCTCCCCGTGTGCCGAGGGCCCCAGCCGCTGCGGAAGCTCTGCGTGGGCAGCGGGCCCTCGGGACTGTGGCTTTCTGGAGTGACGGATGAACGTGTGCACACGTTCGTGCAGAGCAGCCCGCCCGGCTGAAACTCAGCGAGACCCCTCAGTGAGGGGATGGGCCATCTTCCCATCCCCTCAGAGCCAGGTCCCATCGCCACCCTGTTTACTCACAGGGAAATGCAGAGGTCACAAGGCCCGCAGAGCTACGTGTTTTGGCTGGGTTGAAGGGAGAGGCAGAAAGAGAGGAGATGGAGAAGAAGGTGAGGCACCCGGACAGACGACAAGGGCAGTGAATGGGAGGGGCATAGGGGAGCCGCAGTGCTGAGGAGGGCCAAGGAGGGGTGAGGCGGGATGGGGTCTCCTGCTGCACATGGGGGGCAAAGGGCTGGCCCTGGGGCAGGAGCCCAGGGGGACAGGGCAGAAACTGGGCAGTAGGCCAGGGACAGGAGAAGGTGGAGGCCAGGTGAGCCCCAAGAAAGGGGGCACCCTCGCCTGGGAGGAACAGTCCTCTCCATCACTCCTGGGCTGGGGAATGGCCATTCCAAGGGGAAACAGCCTTACTGATAGCCGTTCAGAAGCTAGGGGCTCCTGGATGTCACCCTCAACCCCGATAATTAGCCACTGTCAGCCAGCACCTTCCCCAGGGCCTCGGAAACAGCATGGCCACTTGAGAACGGCTTCATTCCTCCTCAAATGCCTTTTCAGTGAGTGACCTCCACCCAGCTTGAATGCCTTCCTCGGCTGAGGAGCCAGGGACAGCCACGTGGGTATGTGCCTTTCGCAGGTCCCCATGCCTGGCACCATAGTATTCTAACCTGGCCATCTTGAAATTCTCAATAATTTATTTTGGGGAGGTACTAGGAATTGAACCCAGGGGCATTCTACCTCCAAGATACACCCTCAGCCCCATTTTTTATTCTTTATTTTTGAAACAGGGTCTCACTAAGTTGCGGAGGACCTCACTAAGTAGCTTGGGCTGTCTGTGAACAGGCGATCCTCCTATCTTAGCCTCCCAAATACCAGGATTGACAAGCGGGAGCCACCATGCCTGGCTTCAATAATTTTTGAACAGGTTGCTCTGCATTTTAATTTTGCACTCAGACTCTTTTTTTTTTTTTTTTTTAGGTGGTACTGGGGATGGAACCCAGAGGCTTTCTACCTCCAGGCTATACTCCCAGACCTTTTTTAAAAAAAAAATATTTTATTTGGAAACAGGGTCTAAGTTGCTGAGAGCCTCACTAAGTAGCTGAGGCTGGCTTCGAACCTGTGCGATCCTCCTGTCTCAGCCTCCCAAGCGTGGGGATTACAAGCATGTGCCACCACGCCTGGCTGGGACTCAATATTTTAAAAAGTTAAATATTGGCTGCCGGGCATGATGATGCATGCTTGTAATCCCAGCATTCGGGAGGCTAAGACAGGAGGATCGCAGTTTGCAGGCAGCCTCAGCTACTTAGTGAGGCCCTCTACAACTCAGTGAGACCCTGTTTCAAAATAAAGTATAAAAAATGATCTGGGGATGTAGCTCAAAGGTAGAATGCCCCTTGGTTCCATCCCCAGTATGGCAAAAAGAAAAAAAAGTTAAATACTGGGTCCCAGTGCATGACATCTGGGTTCAGGGGACACTCTTCATTGACCCTTCAGGAAGGGGGGATTAAAGCCCTTGGCACTTCTCCTGTTGTTTGGTATTGCATCTTGTTTACTATATCATGTCCATGCCCTGATCCCCGAGCTTCGCAAAAATCTCCCCTGTTCCTTTATAAACGTGTACCATGCTGGGTGTGATAGCACACATCTGTAATTCTAGCAACTCAGGAGGCGGCAGCAGGAGAATCACAAGTTTAAGGCCAGGCTCAGCAACTTAAGAGAGATCCTGTCTCAAAATGAAAAATAAAGCCAGGCGCGGTGGCGCACGCTTGTAATCCCCGTGCTTGGGAGGCAGAGACAGGAGGATCGCGCAGGTTCGAAGCCAGCCATGCGCGCTGGCTTAGGAGACCCTGTTTCCAAATAAAAATGTAAAAATAGGTCTGGGAGTGTAGCCCGGAGGTAGAAGGGCTTCCAGGAACCCCAGTACCACCAAAAAAAGAAAAAAAGAAAAATAAAGGAGCTGGGGATATAGCTCAGTGGTAAAGCACCCCTGGATTCAATTCCCAGTGCTGCCAAAAACAAACCAAAACGATGTGAAACGCTTCCCAGTCCTGTGCCCAGACTCACTCTAAATCCTGAGAAGCAGGGCTGTGCCATCTATTTCAGGCACTGTGACCCCCACCCCCTCCAGCTCCACAAAGGACCATCACGCAGCAGAGGCTTCAAGGGTCTAGCCAACCCTGACCTAAGGCCAGATTGGGCGGGATGGACAGACTGACAGTACCTGAGGTTGCTTTTCTGCAGCCTGGGCAGGAGGGAGAGGGGAAGGGGTGTGTGTGTGTGTGTGTGTGTGTGTGTGTGTGTCACACACACAGGGAAGGGGCGCATAAAACAGAAACAAATAAAGAGTTCAAATGTGAAACGATTAAAAAAATAAATCGAAGGGAGTGAGATAAGGCAGTGGAGCCTCTGCTCCCTAGTTAACATTCATTGGATTGAATAATCAGGCTTCATTATCTCAAATTGTCTGCATATTTGCCCTCAAAATGCTAATTTACAGTTGGCTGGGAGCAGTCTCGGCCTATTTTGACTAAAATATTATTTCACTTTATTGAGCATTGTTCTTAGCTGTCGGGCATCTTGGTTTGCAGGAAAAGGAGGGGAAGAAATAGAGGGAGAGAGGGAAATATTTTCTATCAAAGCTGTGCCCCGCTCCAGTCTGATTATGGGCTCCCTGTTTTGCGTAGAAATGGCATTTCTAAGCCTCCAAGTAAAATTAGAGTCTTTATCATTTTCTTTTAGGGGATAGACAGTTTATCATTAATCTCAGAGAAGGAAATAGGAGAAATAATTTTTTTTGTTTGTTTTACTGAAGGGTTGAAAAATCTGACGCATCACCTCCCCCTCCCTCTGCATGCAGAGGCCGCCCAGCGCCCTCCTCTTCCCCTTTCTCTCTGCCCTCGAAGGCCTGGGATTCTCAGCCTCCTGCCCTTCTCTGTCCTCCAAGCCCCAGTGGCCAAAGAAATGGTCCCAGGCTACTGGAATCAGCTCTGGAGTCAGGTGGAGTTTCCCAGAATCTCAGCCCTTGCTCCAATTTGAGCCAGTTCAGTAAGACACTAAGAGCCAAGCATCCTAGTTCAGCAGGTGCACTGCAGCCCTGGAGCTAGGTCAGTCTGGGGATGGTGAGGAGGGGGAAAGGCCGACCTGGGTATCAGTCCTAGGCCAGGCCAGCTCTGGCTGTGGTTGGTGTCAAAGGGAAAAGAGCGTTAAATTCATTTTATGTCAACTTTATCGATGAGGTTACAAAACCAAGGCTAGAAAGAAACAGTTGGAGGTTACATATCTAGTAGCTAGGTCACCTTGGAAACTCCTGGCACTGTTGAGGAGCCCCTACTCTCTGCCCTTTCAGGCTCTTTATTTTTTTTAACTTTTTTTTTTTTGTACTGGGGATGGAACCCAGGGGCATTCTACCTCTGAGCTACACCCTCAGGCCTATTTATTATTATTACTATTATTATTATTTTTTTTTTGAAAAAGGTCTCCCTGAATTGCAAAGGGCCTCTCTAAGTAGCAGAGGCTGTCCATGAGCCGTGATCCTCCTGTCTCTGCCTCCCAAATGCTGGGATTACAAGTATGTGTCATCATGCCCGGCTCCCCCAGTCCTTTTTAATTTGAAGGAAGTTCTCGTGCCAGATATGTAATCCCAGTAATTAAGAGGCTGAGATAGAAAGGTCCCAGGTTCGAAGCCAGTTTCAGCAAAACTTTTAGGCTCTCCGTAACTGAAGGAGACCCTGTTTCCAAGTAAAACTTAAAATAGCCAGGTATAGTGGTGTACCCTTAAATCCCAGTACTTGATAGGCTGAGACAGGAGGATTGCAGGTTCAAGGACAGCCTCAGCAAATAGTGAGACTCTCATTAACCTAGTGAGACTATGTTTCAAAATAGAAATAGGCCTGGGGGTATAGTTCAGATATATATATATATATATATATATATATATATATATACATATATATATATATATATAGAATGCCCCTAGATTCAATCCCCAGTACTGCAACAAAAGGAGAAGGAGGAAGAGGAGGAGGAGGAGCAGGAGGAGGAGGAGGATTGCTGAGGATAGCCTCAAACTTGTGATCCTCTTGTCTCAACCTTCCAAGTACTGGAATTACAGGTGTGTGCCACCACACCTGGCTCAAGCTTCTTTCTTTCTTTCTTTCTGGGTGCTGGGGACCCTTCTATCTCTGGGCTACATCCCAGATCTATTTTATTTCTTATTCAGAAATAGGGTCTCACTAAATTGCTGAGAGCCTTACTAAATTGCTGAGGCTGGCTTTGAACCTGTGATCCTCCTGTCTCAGCCTCCTAGGTACTGGAATAACAAGCGTGCCCCAACTCACTCAGTTTCAGACTCCTCTGAATGCTCTCTCTGGTCAATCCTCCCTCCATCTTTCATCTTCTCCAGAGTCATAGGTCTCTCATGGTCAGTGGGGTGGCCAGTCTGAAGCTCTATGGAGCAGGAAGACTCTGGGGTCTGTTCCATCACCGCAAAGACCAGGCCAGAACTCAGGAGACACTGAGCTCAGTAAATAGGCCTCCAGCTAACCTGATGCCATGGCCAGGTCTTCCCAGCCAAACCTTCCCCCTCCTACACAGCGTGAGCAGAATGTTCTCTCTGTTCTGCGCACAGTCTCTGCTAGCCCCAGAAGCAGCAAAAGTGGACACATTGATGGGCATGGCTCAGGGTCATTGTGCACAGCTGGGCAGGCTGGAAACAGCACAGACCACATGCACAGGGAGCCAGTGAGGCTGAGACCCAGCTCCTGCTCCATTCCCCACGTCCTGAGCCTGACATGGCTCAGGCCTCTGCGCGAAGGGGGCCATATGGACTTGCCTGGCTCTCCAGAGCTGGCTCATGTCTGACCCCCACCTGCTCCAACCATCCAAGCACTGCCTTCTCCCAGGGCTCCCCTCCTCCTCCACCATCCTCTGCCCGAAAATGATTGTTGTCTGGATTGAGACCCAGACATGACACCCATCCTCATCTCCTGCCTGGGATCTGTGTGGTGCATGGGTCAGTGGGTGGCCATCCTTCTCATCTGTCTTTATCAGGATTTGAAGCCTCCAGCCACTGGTCTTTGTCCATCTATTGCCGGTAGCACCTGTCACTGGCTGAGTCTCCAAGCTCCTGGTCATGGCAGTTACTGCTGTCCCTTGGCTTCCTGAAGTCCTAAGATGCTGGACTCTGAAGTCCTTCCCTGCTTGCCTCCAGGGGGCAGCAGCCTCTAGCCAGGCAGAGCCTCTGGTGGGAAGATGTCTCCAGGCACTGGACAGCATCAGGGTGCAGCCTGCAGGCCCCCTGCCACCTGCATGCACACAGGGCAGACGATACACTCATGCTTCCTGGCCACACACCCTGCAGACACTGCAAAATACAGTCATGCCCAGGACACACCAGACACACTACACTCCTCAAACACCCATACCCCACCAACACTCCCATACACCTACACTCATATTCAACAGAATCCACATGCACCTTCAGCTGACACCACACACACACACACACACAGCACCTCCCCAGGCACACACACATTCATACACAGCAGATACCACATACACACCCCAACTGATGTCTCCCCTCCCTCCCGCTGACTGATGTCAGTGTCCTGAGAAGAGCAAAGCTCCACCAGCCCATAGCCCCTGGGTAAGGCCCAGATATTACATCTTCATAATTTATATAACATGACCACTGACTGACGGTGAGCCCAGGCACAGAGGCCTCTGGGATGCAGAACCCCAGCTGCAGCTAGGCTCTGCCACTGCAGAGACCCATGACTTAAATCACCCTTAATCAGAATAAAGGGCGTGAGAGGGACTTGTCCAACCAAAGTCTACAGAGGGGCTGAAGGTGCCTGGTGTTCACCGCAGCCTGTTTTGTGGCTCACCCTAGGCTGGCTGCTACAGAGCAGATAAGGAATCCCAGGCCCAGACTTGGTCTCTGCCCCCAGGGTCCCTGTCTGGCTGGAGAGAAGGGTCTTGGTATCAGAGGACAGAGAAGAAACACACACTTCCATTGATTGTACAAAGCATGCAACCCAGAGGCGGCTGTCCTTGCTGGCTGTGTCTAGAGGAAAGAGGAAGACAGGCTTGGGGAGGGAAGGGGAGGAGGTGGGAATTGCAGGGCAGTTGTCCATCAGCAGCTATGTATTCAGCCTTTGCAGTCCAGGTACTGCTGTGGCTGCCAGATGAGGCCCCGTCTCTTCCTGCACTGCAGGGGAGGTAGCGGGTACTAACCAGCTGATAGTGAGGGTGGTGTGGGGCTTCAAGACGCCAGCGGGTAGCAAGCAAGCAGTGCCTTGAAAGGGCTGTCTTGGGGGCGGGCCTGGGACTAGGGTAGAGCAGGGAGGAGCCTGAGATGCCGGAGGGCTCCCCCTTCATCTGGTGCTGACCAGATGCTGACCCTGCACCTGTGTGGCCTTGAGCCTGATGCCCCTCAGCCAGCATGCCTCCGTGGTGGCTCACTGGCCTCTCCCAGTTCAGCCTGGCGTGAGCACCGAGGCATGAGGGTCTTCTTTGCTATCCAGTTCTCTTAGCCAGGAGCCTGATTCCCCCCTTCATCTCTGTTTTTGTGTGCTCGCCCAGGCCCAGCCTCCGCTCCCAGCCCCAGTCCTGAGTCTTGAGATGTGAGCAAGGCTCTCTTCCAAGGGCCTTAACCCTTTCTCCTGCCTAGAGAAGCCAAGCTTTATTTGAATTGTGAGCCTAGACCAGGGAGCAGGCTCAGCTGTTCCAGCCTGGGGTGGCTATTGTGGGAGTGGAAGGATGCAGGCTCCAGATCTGATTGGAAAGAGGAAAGATGGGGGGCAAGACGCAAAACCCACCCAGCTGGGAACGGGGTCCTGCCCCTGTGGAGCCCACCCAGTGGTCAGTGCGCTGGCCCAGTGGACCCACAGCACCCTCTTCTCTCCCCTGGCTGCAGGGACCTCTCTCAGGAGCTCCTGTGGAGCAGGCCATGGCACAGCAGAGCTGGAACAACACTCTGTGGGACCCTGACCCTGTTTTTTCAGTGAAAGAATACAGAATGGGGGCGCTGGGAGGCCACCCCCCCCTTTCCACTCCGCAGCCACGGGAATCGGGTCCAGGTCACTGCGGAGATGCTGGTGTCGGGAGCTCCATAGTGAGCTCTCAGGGTATCTAGCCACCCATGGGTCCCGCGCTCTCTGCTTGTCTTGTAAGGACCGCGGGGTGTGCGCCCAGCCTCACTCAGCCTGGGACAGCTGGTCCGGGCTCCCTGTGGAAGGTGGCGGGCGCCTCCTCCTTCCCCACCTCTACGTCCCCCATCCCTACACCCCCCCGCCCCCCACCCCCGCAACCTCGATGCCCTTGCCAGTACCATTCCGGGAGGACCTCTGCTGGAAGAGGGCGGGGGTCCCGACGCCCCGAGGGCCAGGCGGGGGCTGGGCGCCCCCCGGGGAGCTGGGCTGAGCCGGGGCGCTAATCGATGGGCAGCGGCGGCGGGCTGGGGATTAGGGGAGGAGGAGGACAATTACCATCCCGGCCGCTCCCCTCCGCCGGGCCGCAGAAAGCCACGTTTGGGATGCAGCGCGGCGCTCGGCCTGTTTGCTCTCGGAGCCGGGGCCCCGGGGCAGGAAGCCAACTCGCAAGTGTATCAGAGATTAGGGCCCTCGGGGCAAACACGCGGCCGCCTCAATCCCCTGGCCTCGATTCCGCCCGCAGCGGCGCCCGCCCTGCCGCCACTCGGCTGGGGTGGGGGCCCGGCCGCCCCCGGGGAGCCCGCGCGGCGGCGGCTGGGAGGAGCCGGCGCGGGCCCAGGACCTATTTCTTCCATTACGTGTGGTCAAATTGCCCCTTTTCTATAAAAATCATGCACGTCTTAAGGGGTGCTTAAAGCCAATTCCCCTTAAAAAATTAGGTGGCAGAGAGGGGTCCCGGTGACAAGGACGGGCGGAGGAAGAGCGGGGAGGGTGGCAGGGGCAGCCTGGGCCTTCTCTTTTCTAGCCCATCTTGTGACTTCTGTCTCCACCCCGGCTCTAAGCCTCCTCCCTCCTCAAACCCCGAATTCTCCATCCCCAAAAGGTGACCAGGGGAGGTAGAGAACCCAATGGGGGTGGGCAGGGTGGAGAAGGAAAGAAGGTGCAAAAGAAGGTGCCTGGAGACTGCGGAGTAGCTGGGCTGGCCACCCCCTATCATCTCAGTACTTAGGCTAAGTGGGCCGCCCCCTATCATCTCAGTACTTAGGCTAGGTGGGCTGCCCCCTATCATCTCAGTACTTAGGCTAGGTGGGCCGCCCCCTATCATCTCAGTACTTAGGCTAAGTGGGCTGCCCCCTATCATCTCAGTACTTAGGCTAGGTGGGCTGCCCCCTATCATCTCAGTACTTAGGCTAAGTGGGCTGCCCCCTATCATCTCAGTACTTAGGCTAGGTGGGCTGCCCCCTATCATCTCAGTACTTAGGCTAGGTGGGCTGCCCCCTATCATCTCAGTACTTAGGCCAAGTGGGCCACCCCCTATCATCTCAGTACTTAGGCTAGGTGGGCTGCCCCCTATCATCTCAGTACTTAGGCTAGGTGGGCTGCCCCCTATCATCTCAGTACTTAGGCTAAGTGGGCTGCCCCCTATCATCTCAGTACTTAGGCTAGGTGGGCTGCCCCCTATCATCTCAGTACTTAGGCTAAGTGGGCCACCCCTATCATCTCAGTACTTAGGCTAGGTGGGCTGCCCCCTATCATCTCAGTACTTAGGCTAGGTGGGCTGCCCCCTATCATCTCAGTACTTAGGCTAGGTGGGCTGCCCCCTATCATCTCAGTACTTAGGCTAAGTGGGCTGCCCCCTATCATCTCAGTACTTAGGCTAGGTGGGCTGCCCCCTATCATCTCAGTACTTAGGCTAGGTGGGCTGCCCCCTATCATCTCAGTACTTAGGCTAAGTGGGCTGCCCCCTATCATCTCAGTACTTAGGCTAAGTGGGCTGCCCCCTATCATCTCAGTACTTAGGCTAGGTGGGCTGCCCCCTATCATCTCAGTACTTAGGCTAGGTGGGCTGCCCCCTATCATCTCAGTACTTAGGCTAGGTGGGCTGCCCCCTATCATCTCAGTACTTAGGCTAGGTGGGCTGCCCCCTATCATCTCAGTACTTAGGCTAGGTGGGCTGCCCCCTATCATCTCAGTACTTAGGCTAGGTGGGCTGCCCCCTATCATCTCAGTACTTAGGCTAGGTGGGCTGCCCCCTATCATCTCAGTACTTAGGCTAAGTGGGCTGCCCCCTATCATCTCAGTACTTAGGCTAGGTGGGCTGCCCCCTATCATCTCAGTACTTAGGCTAAGTGGGCTGCCCCCTATCATCTCAGTACTTAGGCTAGGTGGGCTGCCCCCTATCATCTCAGTACTTAGGCTAAGTGGGCTGCCCCCTATCATCTCAGTACTTAGGCCAAGTATGGGGATTCAGGATCAAGGCCATTGCCAGCAACTTATCTAGACCCTGTTTCAAAATAAAAAGGGATGGGGGTATAGCTCAGAGGCAGAAAACTCCGGATTATACACACACACACACACACACACACACACACACACACACACACACACAAACACACACCTGGAGAGGGGCAACCCCTCCCCTGGCTGGCACTTGGGGACTGTCTGCTCGGCGGGGCCACATGCCAGTGACCAGGGTAGGCAGGTGAGGGGGCGCCCTGGTGTCTAGAGGGCCTAGCCAGTCACTGCCCCAGGCCTGAGTCCTCACAGCTCCAGGAACCAGTCCTGGAGCGACAAGGGCCTCTCTCTGAACTCCCCAGGGTGAGAATGGTTAGGATTCCAGAACAAGTTCCTCTTCTGGGGCCATAGGAATCACTCCCACAATGGCCTAGGCCAAGTCCCCAGCTACTGAAAGAGCTCCCCCTGCCCTGCCCCACGCAGACTGGTCACACCTGCAAACCCACCTTTGTTCAGCCTCCTCAGAGGGCCCAAGCCCTGCCAATCTCTTCCTGCATGAAGCCTCCGAGTGTGAACAGAGTCAGCATCTGACTCCATCTCCAGGGGCCCCCTCTGGGGGTCCTTGCCTTTGGGCTGGGAGGTTTGGACAAAGACAGGATCCCCCCCTTATTCCCAACACATGTTGTGCTTAAAAAAGCTGTAGGCTGGTCCTAGGCAGGCTGGACCCCCTCAGGAGCCCACTGGGACTCCCCATTCTGGGGTCACTTTGACCAACTCCCCAGCACAAACACTCCTGGGACACAAAGCACTTGGCAACCAGCCTGAAGGGGTTCTGCAGTCCTTCCTCCCGCTATTGACACTCCTGGACCTGACCCAACCAGCCCCTTCTCCCTTGGTGCCCTCTCCACCCTCGCTGAAATTCTTCAGTGAGCTGCTAAGACTCCTGGTCTTCCTCCTGAGGGGAGGGGTCTGGACGCTTCTCTCTCTTATCTACCACGCTTAGGGGGCTGTAGGCGGCTGTAGGCGCTCTACACCCCAACCTCCATGTCCTCCTTCCCACCCCGCCCCTGCCATCCCCCATGCCAGCTTCATTTCCTGTAGCCTTGGAGGAGGCTGCAGACCAAGATGATCCTAACTCCTAGGCTCCTGTGGAAGGGACTTCACTCCCAGGGCAGCCTCCTCTGCAGCCCTCCTCCGGCTGCGGAGACCTTGCAGTCAGGACCCGGCCAGCTGCTGAGAGGTCGGGCGCCAGCATCTCACGGTCAGCGCGCGCCCCCTGCTGCCCGCTGCGAGACATGACACTCTCCATGGCTACACCTCCAGCCCTAGTTTTTCTTTTTTTATTTATTTATTTATTTTATTTTATTTATTTATTTATTTTTTGGTGGTACTGGGGTTCCTGGAAGCCCTTCTACCTCCGGGCTACACTCCCAGACCTATTTTTATATGTTTGAAACAGGGTCTCTTACGCCAGCGCGGCTGGCCTCGAACCTGCGCGATCCTCCTGTCTCTGCTTCCCAAGCGCGGGGATTACAAGCGTGCGCCACCACGCCCGGCGCTTTCTTTTTTATTTTGAAACACATCTCACTGAGTTGCTAAGGGCCTCCCTGAGTAGCTGAGGTTGGCCACGAACCGCTACCCTCCTGTCTCAGCCTCCCAAATGCTGGGATTACAAGCGTGCGCTGGTAGCACCTGACACTTCTCATATCCCAGGTATCTTCTTTCTCATGAACCGGAGAGGACAGCGCCCAGGAGGAGGAGGAGGCGCTTGGAGGAGGAGTAGGCGCTTAAAACAGGGCGTCTTTTGAGCCGGGCGTGGTGGTGCATGCTTGTAATCCCAGCATTCGGGAGGCTGAGACTGGAGGATCGTAGTTCGCAGACAGCCTCAGCTATTTGGTGAGGCCCTCCGCAACTTAGTGAGACCCTGTTTCAAAATAAAGAATAAAAAAATAGGGCAGGGGGTGTAGCTTGGAGGTCAAATGCCCCTGGGTTCCACCCCCAGACCCCCCCCCCCACACACACACACACAAAAGTTGCTGAGGCTGGCTGAGAACTGTCAATTCTCTCTCAACCTCCCAATTACTGGGATTACAAGCATGAGCCACCACACCCAACATCTTCCTGGGTTTTTGAGTATTCACTTTTCTTTCTTTGCGGTTCTGGGTATGGAACCCAGGGGCATTCTACCTCTGAGCTACACCCCCTGTCCTATTTTTTATTCTTTATTTTGAAACAGGGTCTCACTGAGTTGCAAAGGGGCCTCATTAAATAGCTAAGGCTGTCCTCGAACCATGATTCTCCTGTCTCAGCCTCCCGAATGCTGGGATTACAAGCGTGTGATCATCGTGCCTGGCCACTTTTCTTTCTTTCAATGCCCCCTTGCCCATGCACAAACTGCATTTATGTGTGTTTTCTCCTCTTAATCTGCCCACTGCTGGTTTATCTCACAGACTCAGTTATGAAACCAGCAGTGGAGCATGGGGGTGGCTCAGGCCTGTAATCCGAAGGACCCTGACTCAGAGGCTGAAGCAGGAGGGTTGTCAGTGGAAAGCCAGCCTGAGCAAGTTAGTGAGACCCTGTCTCAAAACAAAATTCAGAATTAAGACCTGGGAGCTAGGTGTGGTGGCTTACACCTCTAATCACAGTTCTTGGGAGGCTGAGACAGAAGGATCACAGATTCATGACCAGCTTCAGTAAGTAGTAAGACTTTCATCAACCTTGGAGACCTTGTTTCCAAATAAAAATAAAATAGAGCTGGGGCCATAATAGAATGCTCCTGGGTTCAGTCCCTAGTACCACACACACACAAAAAGAGCTGGGAGCAAGGTACCGGTGGCACAAGCCTTATAATCCCAGTGTCTGTGAAACAGGAGGATTGCAAGTTGGAGGACAGCCTCAACATCTTAGCGAGACCCTGTTTCAAAATAAAAAAATAAAAAGAGCTGGAGGTGTATCTTGAAAGCAGAATGCCCCTGGGTTCAATCCTTAGTACCCCCCCCCCCAAAAAAAAAGAAAAAAGAAAAGGGAAAGAGCGGAGAGGTAGCATAGTGGTAGAGTGCTGCAGTCTTGCAACAATACAAGACCTTCAAAGAGTAGAGAGAGAGTTTTCTCCCCCCTGTAGTAGTCAGATGGTGCTGGAATAATTAAAAGACGTGATATATATATATATTTGTGGGTCTGGGGATGAAACCCAGGGGCATTTGACCTCCGAGCTACACCCCCTGCCTTATTTTTTTATTCTTTATTTTGAAACAGGGTCTCACTAAGTTGCGGAGGGCCTCACTAAATAGCTGAGGCTGTCTGCGAACCACGATCCTCCAGTCTCAGCCTCCCGAATGCTGGGATTACAAGCCTGCACCACCACGCCCGGCTTCAGCCTCAGCAACTTTTGAGGCCCTCTTCGACTTAGTGAAGAGTGCTTGTGCTCCCAGTGTTTGGGAGGCTGAGACAGGAGGATTGCACAGGTTAGAAGCCAGCCTCAGCTACTTAGTGAGGCTCTCAGCAACTTAGTGAGACCCTCTTTCCAAATACAATAGAAAAAAAGGTCTGGGAGTATAGCCCGGAGGTAGAAAGCCTCTGGGTTCCACCCCCAGTACCACACAAAAAAAGAATAAAAGAATAAAACCCGAGTGTGGTGGTACATGCTTGTAATCCCATCATTTGGGAGGCTGAGACTGGAGGATCACAGTTCATGGACAGCCTCAGCTACTTAGTGAAGCCCTCTACAACTCAGTGAGACCCTGTTTCAAAATAAAGAATAAAAAATTGGACAGGGATGTAGCTCGGAGGTCAAATGCCTCTGGGTTCCATCCCCAGACCGGGAAAGAAAGAGAAAGAAATAAAGAAATGAAGAAATGAAGAAATAAAGAAAGAAAGAAAGAAAGAAAGAAAGAAAGAAAGAAAGAAAGAAAGGGAGAAAGAATAAAGCCAGGCAAGGTGGCGCATGTTTGTAATCCCAGCATTAGGGAGGCTGAAACAAAAGGATTGCAGGTTCCAATGTGCCTCAGCTATTTAGTGAGGCTCTTTGCAACTCAGTGAAACTCTGTTTCAAAAAGAACAAAAAATAGGGCTGGAGAGATAGCATGCACCTACATTCCATTCCCAGTACCCCAAAAAGTAAGTAAGTAAATTAATTAATTAATTAATTAATTAATAGGGCTGGGGGTGTAGACCAGAGGTAGACTGCTCCTGGTTTCAATCCCCAGTACCAAAAACAACAACAAAAACCAGGAAGAGCTGGGTGTGGTGGTGCACCCTGGTAATCCCTGTACTTGAGAGGCTGAGACTGGACAATTGCAGGTTCGCAGCCTGCCTCAGCTACTTAGTGAGGCCCTGCACAACTTAGTGAGACCTTGTTTCAAAATAAAGAATAAAGCCAGGTGTGGTGGCACACGCTTCCTTTGGGAGACTGAGACAGGAAGATCGCACAGGTTCAAAGCCAGCCTCAGCTACTTAGTGAGGCTCTCAGCAACTTAGTGAGACCCTGTTTCCAAATAAAGTAAAAAATAGGTCAGGGAGTATAGCCCGGAGGTAGAAAAGCCCCTGGGTTCCACCCCCAGTACAACACACGCCACACACACACACACACACACACACACACACACACACACACACACACAAAATGGGCTCTGAGGTAGAATGCTCCTGAGTTCAATCCCCAGCACCACAAAAGAAAGAAAGAAAGAAAAAAGAAATATAAATAGGTCTTCAGAGGAACAAAAGCCTGTAACAAAGTGTGTCTGGGCATAGGGTCACCTCTAGTCTCCACCACTAAGAAAAGAGTTATCTTCTCTGGTGGAGAAGATTCTCTGGAAAGGTATTAACAAATGAATCCCTTTTTGAAAGTCTAAAACAGAAAAGGGAAGTTCAAAGAAGGTCCTGCCCAGCTAGTGCTGTTCCTCAAGGACTCACCTTTAGGAGGAACTAACATCCCAAACGCCAACAAGGTGAATTTCCTGGACTCCAAGCCATTGCCCTTCCCATAAGGCCTAGAGCCCAGGCTTCCTCACAGCAGTCCAGACCTCCAGAAGCCACGGATGCAGGCTTAAACTCCCCCACTGCAAAAGCAGCAGTTGGTAGCCAGCGTGGTGGTGCACGCTTGTAATCCCAGCATTCAGGAGGCTGAGACCAGAGGATCGCGGTTCGCGGACAGCCTCAGCTACTTAGTGAGTTAGTGAGGCCCTCCGCAACTTAGTGAGACCCTGTTTCAAAAAAAAAAAAAAAGAATAAAAAAGTAGGGCAGAGGGTGTAGCTCAGAGGTCAAATGCCCCTGGGTCCCACCCCCAGACCAAAAAAAAAAAAAGCAGCAGTTGGTGGTGCATACATATAATCCCAGGGGCTAGGGAGGCTGAATCAGGAGAATCACAAGTTCAAGGCCAGCCTAGACAGTTTAATGGCACCTATCTCAAAATAAATAAAAAGGGAGCTGGGTGTGGTGGTACTCCCTTAGGAGGATCACAGTTTGAGGCCAACCTCAATTACTTAGTGAGGCCCTGTTTTCAAAATAAAGAATAAGAGCTGGGTGTGGTAGCACAACTTGTAATTCCAGTACTTGAGAGGTTGAGACAGGAGGATTGCAGGTTTGAAACCAGCCTCAGCTACTTAGTGAGGCTCACAGCAACTTAGTGAGACCCTATTTCCAAATAAAAATATAAAATAGGTCTGGGAGTGTAGCCCGGAGGTAGAAGGCCCCTGGATTTCATCCCCAGTACCACACACACACACACACACACACACACACACACACACACACACACAAAGAATGATAAAAATCAGGCTGGGGCTGTAGCTCGAAGGTAGAATGTCCCTGGGTTCAACCCCCAATAGTGGAAAAATAAAATAAATAAAATAAAAACAGATACTAGGCCGGGCGTGGTGGCACATGCTTGTAATCCCTGCACTTGGGAGGCAGAGACAGGAGAATGGTGCAGGTTCAAAGCCAGCCACGCTGGCTTAAGAGACCCTGTTTCCAAATAAAAATATAAAATAGGTCTGGGAGTGTAGCCCGGAGGTAGAAGGGCTTCCAGGAACCCCAGTATGAAAAAAAAAAAAAGAAGAAAGAAAGAAAGAAAGAAAGAAAGAAAGAAAGAAAATAGGCCCTCTGCAACTCAGTGAGACCCTATTTCAAAATAAAAGAATAAAATTGTGGTGGAGGTGTACTCAGAGGTAAAATGCCCCTGGATTCAATCCCCAGTACCACCAAAAAATAAAGAATAAGTGCAGGCAGACATGGTAGTGCACACCTATAATCCCAGTACTTGGAAGGATTGCACATTTAAGGCCAATCTCAGCAATTTAGTGAGAACTTGTTAAAAAAAAAAAAAAGCCAGTGCTGTAGTGCATGCTTGTATTCCCAAGATTTGGAAGGCTGAGACAAAAAGATCACAGGTTCAAGGACAGCCTCAGCTAGTAGTGACAAACCAACCTAGGAGACACTGTTTAATTTTTTTTTCCCGTACTGGAGATTGGACCTAGGGGCATTCTACCACTGAGCTATACCTTCGGCCCAATTTTTTTTCTTTATTTTGGAACAGGGTCTCATTAGGTTGCAGAGGGCCTTACTAAGTAGCTGAGGTTGTCTGTGAACCTGAAATTCTCCTGTCTCCGCCTCTTAAATACTTGGATTACAACTATGGTCCACCATACCCACCTAGTGACCCTGTTTCAAAAATTATATAATAATAATAAAATTAAAATAGGGCTGGTGACAGGAGGGTCGGAGGTTTGTGGCCAGCCTCAGTTACTTAGTGAGGACCTGTTTCAAAATATAAAGAATAGCCGGGCGTGGTGGCGCACTTTTGTAATCCCTGCGCTTGGGAGGCTGAGACAGGAGGATCACACAGGTTCGAAGCCAGCCTCAGCTACTTAGTGAGGCTCTCAGCAACTTAGTGAGACCCTGTTTCCAAATAAAAAATATAAAATGGGTCTGGGAGTATAGCCCGGAAGTAGAAAGCCTCTGGGTTCCACAAAAAAAAAAAAAAAATATATATATATATATATATATATATATATATATATGATAATAGGGATGGGGGTGTAGCTCGGAGGTAGAATGCCCTTGGATTCAATCCTCAGCACTGAAAAAAAAAAGTAGGGCTGGGGGTGTTGCTCAGCAGTAGAATGTCCCTGAGTTCAATCCCCAGTTGAAAACACACACACACACACACACACACACACACACACACACACAGTATCCCCCCAAAAAATTCTATGGAGAAAAACTTAGCAACCTTGGAGAAAAAATTGTAAGAAAAAGTTAGGAATGTAGGGCAAGATGGAGAAGTCAAGTCAGAGGAAGCTTTATTTCAAGGAAGGTGACATTTTAGCAAGGATTCAAAGGAGGTATGGGAAGGAATGAGCCCTGTGGATCACTGAAGAACAAGCATTGTAGGCAACGGGAACAGCAGGGCAGAGGCCCTGAGACAGGAGCTTGCTCAGTCAGAGAAAGGCCAGGAGGCCAGTGCGCTGGCGCAGAGCCTGAGAGGGGTGCTGTGGATGGGATGAGAGGGGCTCTTAGGACCAAGGCGGGGACAAGGTCAGAGCTTGGGATATTTTGAAGGTGCAGGTAGCCAAGACGAAGATGCTGACCACTGGACGTGAGAAAGAAAGAAAGAAGCCAGGCCTGGTGGCACACAATTGTGATCCCAGTACTTGAGAGGCTGAGTGAGACAGGAGGATCGCAGGCTTGAGGCCAGACTCAGTAACTGAGCAAGGCCCTGCACAACTTAGTGAGACCCTGTTTCAAAATAAAAGATTGAAAAATATGGCTGGGAGCTGGGCATGGTGGTGCATACTTGTAATCTCAGCATTTGGGAGGCTGAGACAGGAAGATTGCAGTTCAAGGACAGCCTCAGCTACTTAGTGAGGCCCTTTGCAACAGTTCATTGAGACCCTGTTTCAAAATAAAGAATTAAAAAAGGACTGGTGGTATAGCTCAGAGGTAGAGGAATTATTATTATTCTTTTTTTTTTTTTTTGGTACTGGGGATGGCTATATATATATATATATATATATATATATATATATTTTTTTTTTTTTTTTTTTTTTTTTTTTGCGGGTCTGGGGCTGGAAACTTCGAGCTACAACCCCTGCCCAATTTTTTATTCTTTATTTTGAAACAGGGTCTCACTGAGTTGAGAAGGGCCTAAGTAGCTGAGGCTGTCCATGAACCGTGATCCTCTGGTCTCAGCCTCCCGAATGCTGGGATTATAAGGGTGCGCCACCACGTCTGGCACTTATATTTTATTTGGAAAGAAGGTCTCACTAAGTTGCTGAGAGCCTCACTCAGTAGCTGAGGCTGGCTTCAAACCTGTGCGAGCCTCCTGTCTCAGCCTCCCAAGCGTGTTCCACCACGCCTGGCCTAGTTCAGAGGTAAATATGGCTGGGGATGTAGTTCAAAGGTAAAATGCCCCAGTAATGCCCCCATACACACACACACACACACACACACACACACACACACACACACACACGAGAGAGAGAGAGAGAGAGAGAGAGAGAGAGAGAGAGAGAGAGAGTGCAGAGCCTCTGCCAGGCATGATGGCACATGTCTGTAACGGCAGCAGATATAGCTCTGGAGGTAGAGGGCTCCTAAATTCAGTCTCCAGTACAGAAAGAAGAAAGAAATAAGGGAAAGAAAGAAAGAAAAGGAAAGGAAAGGAAAAAAAGAAAGAAGGAAGGAAGGAAAGAAAGAAAGCTGAGACAAAAGGATCCAGGTTTTCGTGGCCAGCCTCAGCTACTCAGTGAGGCTTTCCACAACTTGAGCCTCTGTTTCAAAATAAAGAATAAAAAATTGAGCTGGTAGCCGGGCGTGGTGGCGCACGCTTGTAATCCCTGCTCTTGGGAGGCAGAGACAGGAGGATCGCGCAGGTTCAAAGCCAGCCGAGCGCGCTGGCTTAGGAGACCCTGTTTCCAAATAAAAATGTAAAAATAGGTCTGGGAGTGTAGCCCGGAGGTAGAAGGGCTTCCAGGAACCCCAGTACCACAAAAAAAAAAAAAAAAAAAATTGAGCTGGGGATGTAACACAGAGATAGAATGCCCCTGGGTTTAATCCCCAGAATCATACCAAAATAAAAAATTTAAAAAAACGAAAGGAAGGGTTATGGTTTAAGTGGTGCAGAAGGCTCTTTTTCTTGTTCAACTAGAGTTTGTTGAATAGAAAAAATAAAACTAATAGGCAGCTCCGTGCAGCTTTAATAAATCTTGATTACAGAATCAGTAGGAAGTAGAGAAGGGAAGAAGCAGCCTGCTGACCCGCATGCTGGAGAGCCCGAAAACGGAACTCTGGCCCCTTTTAGGGACCCCAGCCTTTAAATAGATTTTGTATTGGTATCTTCTGATCAGCGTTACCAAGGCAATGGGCTAGGAACTTATTCCTTAGGCAGGTGGTGCCTCTTTGTCTCCCGACAGTGTACTTACTAAGTGCAGGGGTCAAGAGCCAGGGGCCTTTGCCTCTATTGTACTGGGCAGTATTGGCTGCTCATCAACTATGGGTGTTCAAAGCAGCACATGGAGTTTACCTTTCCTGCACCCAGGCCAGGTCACAGAGGAGAGGAGGTAAACAGAGGCACTGACTGCCTCTATACATTTTTAGGGCTAAAGGCTTTTACTATAGGTTAATCCTTAGAACAAAGGGCAAAGAGAGAGAGGGGGACTCTGCTTTGTAACACCTGCCTCCCCTCCCTGCCTGAGCGCCTGCGAAGCACCCAGGCACTGACTACTTTTTACATTTTTGAAATTAATATTAAAGCAATTTTTCAATACTGGCACAGAAGGAAGGAGGGTAGAAAGATAGACAGATAGACAGACAGATGCCAGGCATGGTTGCACATACTTGAAATCTCAGTATTTGGGAGGCTGAGACAGGATCACAGGTTTGGCCAACCTCAGCTACTTTGCGAGACCCTTTTGAACTCAGTGAAACCCTGTTTCAAAATAAAGAATAAAAAATAGGGCTGAGGGTATTCCAACCCCAGTACTGAAAAAAAAAGGGGGGGTGGCTGAGGGTATATCTTGGAGATAGAATGCCCTGCTTTCAATCTCCAGGACTGAAGAAAAAAAAAAGAGAAAAGAAGAAGAGGAGGAGGAGGAGGAGGAGGAGGAGGAGGAGGAGGAGGAGGAGGAGGAGGAAGAGGAGAAGGAATGAAGGCCCCAGCATTAGGATAAATTGCCCTCCACAAGGAGTTCTCTGGCTCAGTGAGGAAGTCAAATTCCTTTCTTTCTTTTTTTTTTTTTTTTTTTTTTTGTACTGGGGATTGAACCTAGGGGTATTCATTCTACCTCTGAATTCTACCTCCAGACCTTTTTAATTTTGATAGGTTGATAAGAGTCTCTCACTATTACTAAGACTGGCCATGAACCTGTAATCCTCCTGCCTCAGCCTCACAAGTACTAAGATTACAAGGCTGTGCCACCACGCCACCACGCCCAGCTAAGAAGCCAAACTTCTTTCTCTCCCTCCCTTCCTTCCTTCCTTCCTTCCTTCCTTCCTTCCTTCCTTCCTTCCTTCCTTCCTTCCTCTTTCTTTTCCGTATTGGAGATTGAACCCAGGGGCATTCTACCTCTGAGATACACCCAGCCCTATTTATTTTTTTAAACAGGGTTTCACTAAATGGCAGAGGTCCTTACTGAGGCTGTCTGTGAACCCATAATCCTCCTGTCTCAGCCTCCCAAATACTGGGATTACGAGAGTGTGCACCATGCCTGGCTAGGAAGGAAGATTTCAACATCTCCAACTCAGGCTCCTCACTGGTTGAGCCTCCATGTGGCTCTTTTCAGGAAAGGAAGAAGCTAGGGCTGAGCCCTTGCCCTGGCTGCCGCTTCCAGCGGGTCCAGCCTCCCCCTCATCCTCGGGAGTTGGTCAACTTGCCTAGGTTAGTCTCTAGACCCTGGGAACCCTGAATTCAGCCCATGCTCCCCCTTCCCACGCCCATGCCCACATCTGCTGCCAGGACTCCAAAGGGCAGCTCTTTCCATGCAAGTGTGAACTTCAAACAAATCAGTCTGGATACAAACTTCCTCACAGGAGCCTCAGTTCCGTGCTGAACAAACAGCCAGCCAGAGCCCCCACCCCACTCTTGGACCCCCAGAGGGTGGGCAGCCAAGCCCAGTTCCTGCACCTGGCCTGGGAGATGAGGTTTCCCAGGACTTCCGGTGCCCTTCCCCCACTGACACTCTTCTAACCTGCTCCTGGTGGACTCCCCAGGCCCAAGCCTTAGGGGTGATGGCAAAGGCTTAGGGACAGCTCCCAAAGCCCACTTGTAGAAGTGCCCCCAAAGGAACTGGGAGTGGTGGCACCTGTATTCCCAGTACTTGGGAGGAGGCAGGAGCTCCACAGGTTCGAGACCAGCCTCAGACCCTGTTTCAAACTAAAAAAATAAAATAAAATAGGGCTGGGAGTGTAGCTCAGAGGTAGAATGCCCCTAGATTCCATCCTCAGTAACTAACACACACACACACACACACACACACACACACACACACACACAGAGCCCCAGAAGGTTACAAGGATAGCTGGGTGCAGTGGCACACACCTGTAATCTTAGTACTTGAGAGGCTGAGACAGGAGGATCACAGGTTCAAGGACAGCCTCAGTGAGTAGCGAGAGTCTCATTAACCTAGGAAGACCTTGTTCCAAAATAAAAATAAAATAGGGCTGGGGTGTAGCTTGGAGGTAGAATGCCTCTGGATTCAATTTAAAAAAGTCACAGGGGCCATGACAAGTCTGTGAGTCCATCCTATTCCTCTGCCTGGCCCCACCTGCTATCTAGGCACACTTAGTACCATCTCCCCACCAGCACCAGCATCTCTGCTTCTCTCCTCTGAGCAGACACTTCTGTCCACTCCTCTCTCTGACCTCATCTGCTTACAAAACACTTGGAGCGTCACACATATCCTAACCCAGCTTTCTCTGTGTCTGTCCATTTCAACACTGCCCCTGACCCACAGGTTTGAATGGTAAAGCTACGATAGGCGACCTATCATATGATAGGCTGGGGATGTGTCAGCGGTAGGATGCTTGCCCAGCAGGCACAGGCCCATGGGAAGACAGGTGGTGACAAAGAGCTCAAGGACTGAAGGACTTTGCAGCACAGGGTGAACAAAATTAAGAAAATAAAAATTAAAAAGAAAGCCAGTGTGTGCCTGCAATCCAATGCTTGGGAGGCTGAGAGAGGAAGACCACAGATTCCAGACCAGCCTCAACAACTTAGTGAAACTCTCAGCAACCTAGTGAGAACCTGCTTAAAAAAAAAAAAAAAAGCCAGGTGTGGTGGCACACACTTGTAATCCCAGTACCTGGGAGGCTGAGACAGGAGGATTGCAGGTTTGAGGACAGCCTCAGCAAGTAGCGAAACTCTCATCAACTTAGTGAGAATTAGTTTCAAAATAAAAATAAACCAGGAAATCAGGTGTAGTGGCGCACCGCTTGTAATCCCAGCATTCGGGAGGCTGACACTGGAGGATCACGGTTCGAGGACAGCCTTAGCTACTTAGTGAGGCTCCTTGGACCTCAGTGAGATCCTGTTTCAAAATAAACACTAAAAAATAGGGCAGGGGGTGTAGCTCGGAGGTAGGATGCCCCTGGGTTCCATCCCCAGACCCGCAAAAAATTAAAATAAAATAAACCAGGAGCCAGGCATGGTGGTATATGTTTGTGATCCCAGTACTTGGAAGGCTGAGACAGGAGGATCTTGGGCTCACAGACAGCCTCAGCTACTTGCTGAGGTCTCTGCAACTTAATGAGACCTTGTTTAAAAAAAAAAAAAAAGATAAAAAATATGGTTGGGGATGTAGCTCAGAGGCAGAATGTTCCTGGGTTCCATCCTTAGCACTGCAATAAATAAATAAATAAATAAATAGCCGGACGTGGTGGTGCATGCTTGTAATCCCAGCATTTGGGAGGCTGAGACAGGAAGATCGCAGTTTGCAGACAGCCTCAGTTAGTAAGACCTTTTGCAACTCAGTGAAACCCTGTTTCAAAATAAAGGATCAAAAACAGGGCTGGGTAGCTGGGCATGGTGGCTCAAGCTTATAATCCCTGTGCTTGGGAGGCTGAGACAGAAGCCAGCCTCAGCTACTTAGGCTCTCAGCAACTTAGTGATACCCTGTTTCCAAATAAATTATTAAAAAAAAAAAAATAGGGCTGGGGCTGTAGCCCGGAGGTAGAAAGCTCCTGGGTTCCACCCACAAGTACCACAAAATAAATAAATAAATAAATAAATATATAAATAAATAAATAAATAAATAAATAAATAAATAGGGCTGGGAGCCGGGCATGGAGGTGCAAGCTTGTAATCCCAGCATTCAAGAGACAGAGACCGAAGGATTGTGGTTCGTGGCCAGCCTCAGCTATACAGTGAGGCCCTCTGCAACTCAGTGAGACCCTGTTTCAAAATAAATAATAATAAATAGAGCCGGGCGTGGTGGCGCACACTTGTAATCCCTGCGCTTGGGAGGCTGAGACAGGAGGATCGCACAGGTTCAAAGCCAGCCTCAGCTACTTAGTGAGGCTCTCAGCAACTTAGTGAGACCCTGTTTCCAAATAAAATATAAAATAGGTCTGGGAGTGTAGCCCGGAAGTAGAAAGCCTCTGGGCTCCACCCCCAGTACCATAAATAAATAAATAAATAAATAAATAAATAATAGGGCAGAGGGTGTAGCTCAGAGGTAGAATGCTCCTGGGCTCCATTTCTAGTACCACAAAAACATAAATAAATAAAAATAGGCTGGGGGTGTAGGTCAGAGGTAGAATGCTCCTGGGCTCAATCCTTAGTACCAATAAATAAACAAACAAACAGTAAGGATGGGGGTGTAGCTTGGAGGTAGAATGCCTTTGGGTTCAATCCCCAGTAACAAAAAAAAGAGGTCAGGTGGCGTAGGTCAGAGGTAGAATTCCACCCATAGAGTCTGTCCCTTTGGGCACTTGCATTGGTTTGTTGTGGGTGCGTCTCTCTGTCCTTTTCCACACCTCTGCCATGAAACTGTGAGCTCCATTTGGCAGGAGTTGTATTCTTCATTACTCTTTGCACCCCTCATAAAACCCAACACAGAGAATAGGCTTCAAACAAATACATGTTTGTTGACTTCGGTCTAATTAAAGAGCACAGGGTTTCAGAAAGAGAGTCTTAAAAGCAGCATACATGAGAAAAAGTACGAAAACACTAGGTAACTGCAAAGTGCAATGTGTGTTAGCACACACAGCGCCTCCTCTGTCACTGTGCATTCCGGGAGGGAGGAACAAACAAGCTTGTTTGCTCTTGGCCTGGCAGGTGCAGGGCCTGCTAGAGGGCTGGGCAGGAGGAGTAGTGGGCTGCAGCAGAGACAGCCTTGGGCAGGAGGAGCAGGTGCCGGGCTTCACCAAGGTAGCCCGGTCAAGGCTTGACTTGAGGCTTGATGTGTGGGTCCTCCATCTCGGCCCCAAAGAACCTCTCTCATCCGGATGGAAAAGACTCCCCTCGGGGAGATGGAGAGGCATGGAGGGCGGGGATACTTGGCAAAAAAGACAGTAAAAGAGAGAAGGAATAAGGATCCATGGAGTTGTTGGGAGAGAGAATGGCAAAGGTCCCAGTGCATTTGCCCCAACTTCCTAGTTCTCTGTGATCTCACCTAGGGCTGAAATGTCTACATCTGGCTTTATCCCTCTACCCAGAAGAAACTCCTGCTGTACTTGCGTGAGATGCCCAGTGCAAAGCTCAGGTGGTCTTAAATATTATCAGTTATTATTATGACTTTCCCCTCCTCCTTTCTACCCACTTCACCTGCATATTAGGGTGTTCAGACAGCCTTAGTGTGGAAAGAGGATTGGAGAGGAGGGGGGGATTAAGGACAGCTAGAAAGCTCCTACACAAGTCCTTCCTTCCTCCCTTCCTTCCTTCCTTCCTTCCTTCCTTCCTTCCTTTCTTTTCTTTCTTTTTTTCTGATCTACACTCAGACACCCCCACCTTTTTTTGGCACTGGAGATTGAGCCCAGGGAGGGGCTTTCTACCTCTAAGCTACACCCCTATCTCTCTTATTTATTTATTTGTTTGTTTATTTTTGTGGTACTGGGGATGAAACCCAGGGGCATTCTATCTCTGAGCTACACCCCAGCCCTATTTTTTATTTTGAAACAGGGTCTCACTGAGTTGCAAAGGGCGTAAGTAGTATCTGAGGCTGTGAATCATGATCCTCCTGTCTCAGCCCCCTGAATGCTGGGGTTATAAGCGGATGTCACCATGCCTGGCGGCTACACCCCTATCTCTATTTTATTTATTTCTTTTTTTTTTTTTTTTTCAGTACTGGGGATTGAACCCAAGGGTATTCTACCTCTGAGCTATACCCCCAGTCCTATTTTTATTCTTTCTTTCTTTCTTTCTTTCTTTTTTGTAGTATTGGGGATGGAACCAAGGGGCACTCTATCTCAGAGGTACACCCCCAGATCTATTTTTATTCTTTATTTTGAAACAGGATCTCACTGAGTTGCAAGAGCCTCACTAAGTAGCTGAGGCTGTCCTTGAACCATGATCCTCCTGTCTCAGCCTCCCAAATGCTGGGATTACAAGCGTGCACCACCATGTCCCGCTTTTGATTCTTTATTTTTGGAACAAGGTTTCACTAAGTTGGGGAGAGCTTCACTAAGTAGCTGAGGCTGGCTGCGAGCCTGCAATCCTCCTGTCTCAGTTCCCCAAGTACTGGAATTACAAGCATGTGCCACCATGCCCCGCTTTATTTTTATTTATTTATTTATTTGTGTGTGGTACTGGGGATGGAATCCAGGGGCCTTCTACCTCCAAGCTATACTCCCAGACTTGTTTTATATTTTATTTGGAAACAGGGTCTCACTAAGTTGCTGAGAGCCTCACTAGTAGTTGAGGCTGGCTTTGAACCTGTGCGATCCTCCTGTCTCAGCCTCCCAGGTACTGGGATTACAAGCCTGCGCCACCACGCCCAGCTAGTTTTTATTTTGGAACAGTGTCTGACTAGGTTGATGAGAATCTCACTACTTGTCGAGGCTGTCCTAGAACTTGTGATCTTTTTGTCTCAGACTTTCAATTACTGGAATTGCATATTCCACCATATTTGGCCTATTTATTTGTCTGTCTATCTATTTATTTATTTTCCAGTACTGAGGATTGAGCCCAAGGGCATTCTATCTCCAAGCTACACCACAGCCCTATTATTTATTTATTTTTTATTTATTTATTTTTATTTATTTATTTATTTTTTGCAGTACTGGGGATTGAACCCAGGGGCATTGTACCTTCAAACTATACTACACCCCCAGCCCTATTTTTTTTCTTTTTTAGTCTTTTAAATTTTGAAACAGGGTCTCAATGAGTTGCAAAGGACCTCACTAAGTAGCTGAGGCTATCTGCAAACTGTGATCCTCCTCTGGCCTCAGCCTCCCGAATGCTGGGATTACAAGCGTGTGCCACCATGCCTAGCTTTATTATTTTTTTTCTCTTTATTTTAAAACAAAGTCTCACGCTGGGCGTGGTGGCACAAGCTTTTAATCCCAGCATTCGGGAGGCTGAAACCAGAGGATCGTGGTTCGCGGACGGCCTCAGCTACTTAATGAGGCCCTCTTTAACTCAGTGAGACCCTGTTTCAAAATAAAGAATAAAAATAGGGCAAGGTATGTGGCTCGGAGGTCAAATGCCCCTGGGTTCCATCCCCAGACCCACAATAAATAAATAAATAAATAAATAAATAAATAAATATTATAAAACAAAGTCTCAGTAAGTTGCCAAGGGCCTCACTAAGTAGCTGAAGCTGGCCATGATTGTGTGATCCTCCTGTCTCAGCCTCCCAAGTACTGGAATTACAAGTGTGCGCCATTACGCCCGGCTTGGCATAGTTCAAACTGTGGTTCCATCCCCAGACCCGCAAAAATAAATATAAATAAATAAATACTTATCCTATAACTGGGCGTGGAAGCTGAACATGGTGGCCCACACTTATGATCCCAGTACTTGGAAGGCTGAGACAGGAAGATGGCGCAGGTTCAAAGCCAGCCTCAGCTACTTAGTGAGGCTCTTAGCAACTTTGTGAGACCCTATTTCCAAATAAAATATAAAAATAGGCCTGGGAGAGCCATGCGTGGTGGTGCACACTTGTAATCTTAGCATTCAGGAGGCTGAGACCAAGAAATTGAAGTTCATAGACAGCCTCAGCTACTAAGCAAGGACCTTCGCAACTGAGTGAGACCCGTTTCAAAATTAGAAAGAATAAAAAAGTAGGGGCTGGGGGTGTCGCTCGAAGGTAGAATGCCCCTGGGTTCCATCCCCAGCACCACAAAACAAAACAAAACAAAACTGGGCGTGGAGATGCACACCTGTAATTCCAGTACTTGGGAGGCTGAAGACAGGTGGATTGTAGGTTCAAGACCAGCCTCATCAGCCAGATGTGGTGGCACACAATTATAATTCTTTTACTTGGGAGGCTGAGACAAGAAGATCATATATTTTTTTTATTTTGTGATACAGGGCATTCTATTTCCATGCTATACATCCAGTCCTATTTTTACATCCAGTACTATTTTTTTTTTTTTTTTTTTGCAGGTCTGGGGATGGAACTCAGGGGAATTTGACCTCCAAGCTACATCCCCAGCCCTATTTTTTTATTTTTTATTTTGAAACTGGGTCTCACTGAGTTGCAGAGAGCCTCACTAAGTAACTGAGGCTGTCAGCAAATTGCGATCCTCCTGTCTCAGCCTCCCAAATACTGGGATTACAAGAGTGAGCCACCACACCCAGCTATTTATTATTTATTCATTTGTGTGTGAGTGTTACTGGGGATGGAACCCAGAGACATTCTACCTCTGAGCTATATCCCAATCCCTATTTTATTTTTTATTTTGAAATAGGTTCTCAATAAATTGCTGCAGCTGGCCTCGAACCTGCAATCTCCTTGTCTCAGCCTCCTAAGTACTCGAAGTACTAAAATTACAAGAGTGTACCCCCATGCCTGGCTGGGTGGACTTTTTTTTTTTTTTTTTTTGTACTGGGGATTGGACCCAGGGTTATTCTTCTTTGAGCTACACCTCCAGCCCTATTTTTTATTCTTTATTTTGAAACAGGGTCTCACTAAGTTGTAGAGGGCCTCGCTAAGTAGCTGAGGCTGTTTGCAAACCAGTAATTCTCCTGTGTCAACCTCCCAAGTACTGAGATTACAAGCACGCGCCACCACTTCTGGCTCCAGTGGGCAATTTTAAACAAGGAGGGAGGGAGAGAGCACAGTCCTTTTCGCACCTGGGCCACCTTACATAGACCCTGATAAGATGCAGCCTGGGGCGTGCAGGAATTGAGGAAGTCTTGCTTGGACCAAGGAAAAAAAAGACAGCTCCCTGCCCCGCCCTGTCCCGCCCGCCAAGTTTAAGAGTCCTTCCCACAGTTGGGACTCTTTTCCCTAAGTTGAGTCTCCTTGTTTCCCTACGTAGGGTCTCCCCTCTCCCCTCTTTCGCGCCCACACAGCCTCAGAGGCCTCCTGGGACGCCCTGGGCTAGTGCCCCAGCAAGGGTCGCGCCATGTCCAGCCCAGGGTCGCAGGGCTCCCAGCCGCCCGTTCTCCCGGGCGCTCAGACCCATCCCCTGACCTTCCACCGCCCTTGGATGCCTACGGTCCCGGAGCTCCAGCCTCGCGCGCAGGGGCCGGGCATGCCCCGCGCTCCTGGGAGCTTCCAGTCCTCGTTCTCGGTGGAGTCCATCCTGGCGAGACCCGACCCCTGCGCGCGGGTCTGCTCCCGACTGCCAGTCTCCCACAGCGCTGCCCCGCACTTCTGGACCGCTCTGTCCGCACCTCCCGCCCGGGCGTCACCCTGGGTGTGCCCGGCGACCTGGCCGCCCGCCTGCCTGAGCTTGGGTGTCTACCCGCTATGTCCACAGCCCTCCGTGCCGAGGCTGCAAGTGTCTTACCTTTGCAGCCCCCAGGGCCCCAGTGTCACAGGTAACGGGCTGGGATGGAGCGTGGAGGCTGCGGCCACCTGCGCCAACTGGGTTTGAGAAGCACACAAGGTTCGAGTGGGCAGGGGCAGGGATCTTGCAGTTGAAATCAAGGACCCAGACAGTCGTGCTGGGAAAGTCCTGGCTTCCCCGGCAGGCAGCAAGGTGCGAGCCTTGCTTGGTGGTGAGGGCAAGTGGGGGTGGGGGGTGGGGAACTTGGCTCGCTGTGGGTGCAAGGGGACCCATTCCTGCTCCAGGTCTCTGCCTGGATCCATTCCACCAAGAAAATCAAAACCACTTTCGAGTAATGCTCCCCAAAAGTGGCTCAGACACTTCTCAAAAGATGCTTTCTGGCAGGCAAGGTGGGGAAGAAAGACAGGTCCCTAACTCCCAGTATTTAGGAGGCTTGAGACAAAAGGACCGAAGGAGGTTTGAGACCAGCGCGGGAAAGTTAGTGAGACACTTTTTCAAAATAAAACAAGAGCTGAGGCCGGGCGTGGTGGCGCAGGTTTGTAATCCCCGCGCTTGGGAGGCTGAGACAGGAGGATCGTGCAGGTTTGAAGCCAGCCTCAGCTACTTAGTGAGGCTCTCAGCAACTTAGTGAGACCCTGTCTCCAAATAAAGTATAAAATAGGTCTGGGAGTATAGCCCGGAGGTAGAAAGCCTCTGAGTTCCACCCCCAGTACCACCAAAAATTAAAAAAAATAAATAAATAAAACAAGAACTAGTGTGGTGGTGCACACTTGTAATCCCAGTATTTGGGAGGTTGGGACAAGAGGATTTGCAGGTTTTTAGTGAAGCCTCAGGTATTTATTAAAGGCCCCTGAAATTTTTTTTTTTTCAGTACTGGGGATGAAATCCGGGGGCCTTCTTCCTCGTGGCTACACTCCCAGACCTATTATTTTATATTTTATTTGGAAACAGGGTCTCTTAAGCCAGCTGAGGCTGGCTTCGAACCTGCGTGATCCTCCTGTATCCGCCTCCCAAGTGCGGGGATTACAAGTGTGCGCTACCACGCCCGGCTCTAAGCCCCCTGAAATTTAGTGAGACCATGTTTCAAAAGAAAGAATAAGCCAGGCGTGGTGGCACACACTTGTTGAGGTTTCCACGCTTCATAGTCTAGACATGGCTATTTTGGAAGAGCAATTGGTCAAGTCTTACCAGCCATCCAAGATCACTAGCATGCAGCCTCTGGGGTCCCTATGACTGCAGACATGACATGCACCCCTTTCTGCATGCATGAGCTCCTGGACTCCCAATCCCATACAGACTCACACTTTAGCTGGGAGCCCGCCCAGCCCTCCAAGTCACCCATCCCTGAGCTCTCCATACCTGAGGGCTGAATTGCAGTTTACTAATCTATGTTCCATATGGATCATTTTGTGTGTGTGTGCAGTACTGGAGAGGGAACCCAGGAGCATTTTACCTCCAAGCTACACTCCCAGCCCTATTTTATTATTATTATTATTTTTTTTTATTGGTGGCATGGGGGGGTGGGATCCAGGGGCTATACTCTCAGACCTATTTTATACTGTATTTGGAGGGAGAATACCCCTGGGTTCAATCCCTAGTACTGCAAAAATAAAACTCTTACTATGTTGCTGAAGCTGTCCTTGAACTTGCAATCTTCCTCTCTCAGCCTCCCAAGTACTGGGATTACAGGCATGTACCACCATGCCCAGATAGAAGCTTTCTTATATATTTTTTGTGGTACTAGGGATTGAACCCAGGGGCATTCTACCTCCCAGCTACATTTTTTGGTGGTACTGGGGTTCCTGGAAACCCTTCTACCTCTGGGCTACACTCCCAGACACCTAGTTTTTATATTTTTATTTGGAAACAGGGTCTCTTAAGCCAGCAAGGCTGGCTTCAAACCTACGTAATCCTCCTGTCTCCACCGCATGGGGATTACAAGTGTGCGCCACCACGCCCGGCTTATTCTTTATTTTGAGATGTGTGTGTGTGTGTGTGTGTGTGTGTGTGTGTGTGTGTGTGGTACTGGGGTTTGGAACTTAAGAGCATTCTTCCTCCGAGCTATACCCCCAGCCCTACTTTTTATTCTTTATTTTGAAACAGGGTCTCACTGAATTGCAAAGAGCCTCACTAAGTAGCTGAGGCTGTCTGTGAATTGCGATCCTCCTGTCTCAGCCTCCCAAATGCTGGGATTACAAGTGTGTACCACCACACCCAGCCTCTTATTCTTTATTTTATTTATTTATTTATTTGTACTTGGGGTGGAACCCAGGGGTTTTTCTACCTCTGGGCTACACTCCCAGACCTATTTTTGATATTTTATTTGGAAAAAGAGTCTCACTAAGTTACTGAGAGCCTCACTAAGGAGCTGAGGCTGGCTTCGAACCTGTGTGGTCCTCCTGTCTCAGCCTCCCAAATGCTGGGATTACAAGTGTGTGCCACCATTTCCGGCATTATTTTTTTATTTTAAAACAGGGTTTCACTAAGTGTTTGAAAGCCTCGCTTACTTGCCAAGGCTGGTTTTCAACCTGAGATCCTCTTGTCTCAGCCTCCCAAGTACTAGAATTACAAGCATGTACCACCAGGCCTGGCTCCAATTTTATTTTTTATTTATTTTTCTAAAAAAGTAAAGTTTAATTAAAAAACATATACAAAGCTAGGCATGGTGGCGCAAGCATTTGGGAGCCTGAGACAGGAGGATCCCGGTTTGTGGCCAGCCTCAGCTACTTTGTGAGGCCCTCTGCAACTCAGTGAGACTCTGTTTCAAAATAAAGAATAAAAAAAAAATAGGACTGGAAAAATAGGGCTGGGGATGTAGCTCAGAGATAGAATGCCCCTGGGTTTCATCCCCAGTTCCAAAACAAACAAACAAACAAACAAACAAAAAATACACACACACACACACACACACAAAATTTCTGATTCTCTTTTTTTTTTTTTTTGCGGTACCAGAAATGGACCCAGGGGCATGGTACCTCCGAGCAACATCTCCAGCCCTATTTTTTTTCTCTTTCTTTCTCTCTCTCTCTCTTTTTTTTTTTTTTTTTTTTTGGTGGTACTGGGTTGTGGAACCCAGGGGGCTTTCTACCTCCAGGCTATACTCCCAGATCTATTTTATATTTTATTTGGAAACAGAGTCTCACTAAGTTGCTGAGAGCCTCACTAAGTAGCTGAGGCTGGCTTTGAACCTGTGCAATCCTCCTGTCTCAGCCTCCCAAGCCGCGGGGATTACAAGCGTGCGCCACCCCGCTTGGCTTTCTGATTCATTTTAAGCTCTTCCACTGGGTTTTCACCAGTAGTTCAGTTTCCCACTGAGTTCAGACTATCGATGTGCCCACGGCGGACAGAAAGCTGTTTCCTCTTTAACGTGAAATATAGCAGCTTCTACTCAGGCTTGAATGATACCTGTGACCTGAATGGCCAAGTAGAAAGGTGGCCCCTGTCAGGTTCAGAAGGCCAGCTTCTTCATCAGGAGATAAACTCTGGGCTCCATCTCGAATCCATGCAGGTTGCTGGCATCACCCTGCACCTCGAGAGTGGACCCCCGTAGGATATGTAGGCAGAGAGGCATGTTGCTGCTTCAGTCGAGGTTTCGTGCCCCTCAGTTCGGTACACTTTCCTATACGTTACATACTCAAACTGGTCAGCCCTGAAAGGTCTGTCCTCTGTGGGTTGTATTCACCACCATCCAGGGTGTCACCTTCATATAAAGTAATAGCTATGACCAATCGGAATTTGTCACCCAAGTCCACAGGGTAAATCTGAATATTTACATCTAAGACGAGTTTCATCTTGAAGGATTCACTTTCACAATGCAGTCAAGACACTTGGTCAGACTTCTTACCCTCCGGAGCAATGTCTTTCACATCAAATATATTCTCAAACAGGATGCCTGCCATCGGGAGGGACCACGGGAGCAGAAGAGGCGCTAAATGCGCGGCCATGACTGGGGTTCACATGCCCCCCTTGATTTTAATTTTTATGTTGAAACAGGGTCACACTAAATTGCAGAGCTGGTCTCAAACCTGCAATGCTCCTGTCCCAGCCTCCCTAGGACTGGGATTACAAGTGTACAAGAACATGCTCAGCTGTTTTTTGTTTTGCTTTTTGCGGGTCTGAGGATGGAACCCAGAGGCATTTGACCTCTGAGCTACATCCCCTGCCCTATTTTTTAAATTCTTTATTTTTATTTTTTACTTTTTCTGTGGTACTAGGAATGAACTCAGGGGTGTTCTAACTTTGAGATACACTCCAGTCCAATTTTTTTTTTTTGTGCTACTGGGGTTCCTGGAAGCCCTTCTACCTCCGGGATACACTCCCAGACCTATTTTTATATTTTTGAAACAGGGTCTCTTACGCCAGCGCGGCTGGCTTTGAACCTGCGTGATCCTCCTGTCTCCGCCTCCCAAGTGCATGGATTACAAGCGTGCGCCACCACGCCCGGCTTTTTTTTTTTTTTTTTTAACAGGGTCTGGCTAAGTTGTTGAGGCTGTTCTCCAACCTGAGATCTTTCTGTCTCAGCTTCCAAGTACTAGGATTACAAGTGTGCACCACCATGCTCGGCTATTTATTTATCGTAGTACTGTGAATTGTACTCAGGGGCATTCTACCTCTGAGCTACATCCCTAGACCAGTGTTTCTCATATAGAAGACATTCAAGAAATATTTGTTAGCCGGGCGTGGTGGCGCACGCTTGTAATCCCAGCATTTGGGAGGCTGAGACCAGAGGATCATGGTTCGCAGACAGCCTCAGCTACTTAGTGAGGCCCTCCACAACTAAGTGAGACCCTGTTTCAAAATAAAGAATAAGCCAAGCATGGTGTCACAGCTTGTAATCCTCACTCTTGGGAGGTGGAGACGGGAGGATCGGGCAGGTTCGAAGCCAGCATCTCTGGATTAAGAGACTCTGTTTCGAAATAAAAAAAAAAAATAGGTCTGGGAGTGTAGCCTGGAGGTAGAAGGGTTTCCAGGAACCCCAGTACCACCAAAATAATAATAATAATAATAATAATAATAATAATAATAGTAATAATAGTAATAATAATAATAATAATAATAATAAAGAATAAAAAATAGGGCAGGGGGTGTAGTTCGGATAGGGCAGGGGGTGTAGTTCGGAGGTTGAATGCCCCTGGGTTCCATCCCCAGACCAGCAAGAAAAAGAAAAAAAAAAGTATTTGTTGAGCCAGGCATGGTGGCGCACACTTGTAATCCCAGAACTTGGAAGGCTGAGACAGCAGGAGGATCGCACAGGTTCGAAGCCAGCCTCAGCTACTTAGTGAGGCTCTCAGCTACTTAGTGAGACCCTGTTTCCAAATGAAGTATAAAGTATAAAATAGGTCTAGGAGTATATCCCAGAAGTAGAAATGCCCCTGGGTTCCACCCCCAGTGACACACACACACACACACACACACACACACACACACACGTATTTGTTGAGCCAAGTGTGGTAGCATGCACTGTAATCCCAGTACTTGGGAGGCTGAGAAAGGAAGATCATCCCAGACTCAGCAATTTAAAGCGACCCTCGGCAAAACTAGCAAGACCCTATAAAAAATAAAAAATAAGCTGGGCATGGTTGTGCTTGCTTCTGATCCTAGTACTTAGGAGGCTGAGACAGGAGGATCACAGGCTGGCAGCCAGCCTCAGCAATTTAGTGAGGCCCATCAAAACTTAATGAGACCCTGTTTCAAAGAGTAAAAAGGTAAAATAAGGGTGGAAGTGTAGCTTACAGGGGAAAGCCCTGTTTGCAAGCCCCAGCGCATGCATGCGTGCACACACACGTATTTGTTGAATGGGTGAAAAGGGTGAAACCCTAGAGGTCCCTTCTCTGCCCATGGGGTTTCCCAAAGCAGTCAGGGAAAGAGGAGGGTGAGGAGGAAGGAGGTTTGGCGACTCCCAGGCCGGGTCTCTTCCCACTGTACCTGTTCACTCTGTTGCAGGGCTGGAGCCATTCCCGTGGTGTCTCCTGCGAGGGCGGGCGGGCGGCTGCTGGCTGACCTCTTTTGCTGTTGGTTGCTCTTTAGGCTCGGAGCTGGCTCGCTGGTCAGGTTTCCCAGACCCGGCTCCTAGGAAGGGCCTTAAGGATACCACCGAGAAACACCAAAAGCGAGTTCGAACCATGTTTAACCTGGAGCAGCTTGAAAAGTTGGAGAAAACGTTTGCGGAACAGCACAACGTAGTAGGAAAGAAGAGAGCCCAGCTGGCAGCCCAGCTCCACCTTACGGAGACCCAGGTGGGAGCGGGAACTGCACCGGGGCTGGGCTGCACCTGGGACCAACACTGCCTCAGGAAGGCCCTGCGTGGGGTGAGGGGAAAACATGGGCCTCCTGCCTCTGTGCCAGTCTTTTGGGGGAAAGCTCTGTTATCCCTTTTTTTTTTTTTTTTTTTTTGTAGTACTAAGGATGCACCCCCAACTCTTATTTTTATTTTGAAACAGTCTCTCCAGATTGCTGAGAGTTTCACTACTTGCTGAGGCCATCCTCAGACCTGCAACCCTCCTGTCTCAGCCTCCCAAGTACTAGGATTGCAGGTGTGCGCCATCACACTAGGCAAACAGTCCCATTTGAAACCACATTATGGGAACAGTAGATTAATCTAAATTTTTTTTTTCTGGTGGTACTGAGGTTCCTGGAAACCCCCACACCCGACCACTCCCAGCTCTTTCTATTTTTTGTTTCAAAACAGGGTCTTGAGCTGGGCGTGGTGGCGCATGCTTATAATCCCAGCACTGGGGAGGCTGAGACCAGAAGATCATGGTTTGCGGACAGCCTCAGCTACTTAGTGAGGCTCTCCGCAACTCAGTGAGACCCTGTTTCAAAATAAAGAATAAAAAATAAGGCAGGGCATGTAGCTCGGAGGTTGAATGCCCCTGGGTTCCATCCCCAGACCCATAAAAAACAAAACAAAACAAAAACAGGGTCTTGCTATGTTTTTGAGAGTCTCACTAAATTGCTGAGGCTAGTCTTGAACTTGTGATCCTCCTGTCCCAGCCTCCCAAGTACTGGGATTACTGGCATGCACCACCATGTCCAACTTACTCTAGAAATTTGGTAAAGTAATTCTATGCTAAGTAAGAAGGAGGCCTTCCTCAATACGATTCTGTTTCAAAATAAAAAAAAAATGAAATAGGGCTGGGGATACTGCTCAGAGGTAGAATCCCCCTGGGTTCAATCCCCAGTACTGGAAAACAAAAAAAGCATCCAAGAGACTCAATATTGAGAGATAACTGTCCCTTTGGCCCCCATTTTTGTCTCCCACTGTTGTGCCACTTTTCTGCCTCCTTCACAGCCAAACTTCTCAAGAACTTGCTACATTCGCTGACTCCACATCCTCGCCTCCATTCACTCCTTACCTCATTCCAATATAACTATTTCCCTCCAACCCCATCAGAACTTCTCAGCAAGGTCTCTGATGACTTTCCTGTTGCCAACACCACAGACACTTTCCTTTCTTCAGCTGCCTCCACAGCTCAGCAGCCCAAAGCACAGCTGACCGCTCCTTCCCTTACTCACCACCCCCCTCCCCCCGTCTCTTGCTTTTCCTCCCAGTCCTCTGGTCACTTCTCTCTCTTTGCAGGCTGGTCTTCTCTTTGGTACCTCAAAACTTCTCCCCAGCTGGTCTCATCTATCCCCATAGTTTATTTATTTATTTATTTATTTATTTATTTATTTTTGCGGGTCTGGGGATGGAACCCAGGAGCATTTGACCTCCGAGCTACACCCCCTGCCCTATTTTTTATTCTTTATTTTGAAACCAGGTCTCGCTGAGTTGCAGAGGGCCTCACTAAGTAGCTGAGGCTGTCCGCGAACCGCGATCCTCCAGGTCTCAGCCTCCCAAATGCTGGGATTACAAGCGTGCGCCACCACGCCCGGCTCCCATAGTTTAAAACACCACTAAGCCCATGATGCTCAGATTTGTATCCTCAGTCCAATCTTCTCTTCTGACTTTTACATCTCACTATCTTCTTGCCATCTTCACTCAGATGTTTCATGAGCAGGTATTGCAAACTTTACCAGTCGAAACCTCAATTCTTGATTTTCCCCCCCCCCAGATCTGCTTCTTTTCCCATACACAGCCCCACCATCCATCCAGTTGCTCAAAACACTAAGTCATCTTAGATTCCATCTTTCCCCCCCACTTCCAACCATCAGCAAGCCTTATCACCTCTGCCTCCAAATTGCAGATGGAATTGTTTCATTCTTCTCCATTGCCCCAAGTTCACACTCTAGCTGGATTCCTCCAGTAGCCTCCAAGCTGTCTCCCTGTGTCTCTCTCTATCCATCCTTCACACTGCAGCCCGCTGATGTGTGACTCACTTAAGATGTAAACAGGACCATGTCATTCATGTCCCAGTTAACAGCCTCAAAGGTGACCCTCCCTGTGGTCCCCCAAGTTCCTGAGTGTTCTAGCCCCTGCTGACATCTCCCTCTCTCTCTCTCTCTCTCTCTCTCTCTCTCTCTCTCTCTCTCTGGTACTGGGGATGGAACCCCGGGGCATTCTACCTCCGAGCTACATATATCCCCAGCCCTACTTTTTATTCTTTATTTTGAAACAGGGTTTCAAAGGGCCTCACTAAGTAGCTGAGGCTGTCTGCAAACTGTGATCCTCCTGTCTCAGCCTCCTGAATGCTGGGATTACAAGCGTGCACTCCCACGCCCAGCTTCTGACTTCTCTTATTTACAGCCACATTCTTCTTTTTGGTCTTCAAACACATCAAGCTTGTTGCCTACTCATCCTTCCAGCTCTCCACCTGGCCTGTTCCTCTGTTCCATGAAGCTGGTGTCTCTGGTCCTCAGAGCCTTGGTACTGAGCCTTCAGGGAAATTCTCCCAACCTAAGGATTTGTGTTTATATATTTCTTGTTTGTTTTCATTTATTACCAGCCTTCCTGTACTAGATGGTGAACTCCACAGGAGCAGGGACCAGGCCTCTATTGCTCAAAACTGTATTACCATCACCTAGGATGGTGCCCTGCACTTCATAGGAGCTCAATAAGTTCTGGCCCAGATGAAAGAATAGTGACTGGTATTAGAGAAATGGGCATTTTGGAGGCAGAAGAGCAAATCTGGGCCAGAGAGCAAGGGGTGGGCCCCTTGGGACTGGGGGAGCAGCAGGACCTTCTGCTCACATTCTGATGTCTGCCCGCTGCTCACACTTACAGGTAAGGATCTGGTTCCAAAACCGCAGGGTCAAGTACCAGAAGCAGCAAAAGCAGAATCTGCCAGCCACATCGGCCATGGCTGTCTCCCTGGATGAGCCCTCCAGCAGCTCCGACCCAAGCATTCAGGATGAAGATGCTGAGTCAGGAGCAGAGAGCTGAAGACTGGGGAGGAGGCCCTACCTACGCTGTGTGGGCTAGTGCTTCCTAGGAGAACCCACCCGCCGCCGGCCTTCCCTTCTCTAAGTCTCGGTGAAGAGCCTCCGCAGTGTGAAAGGGCTGGGAGCAGTAATAATGTAACGGTCAGAGGCACGGACTTTGATCATCGACCATACCTTTGACCAAATTCCTGAACTTCTGAGCCTTTTCTCTTCGTGTGTGTAATTGGTGTATACAGGGGTGATGTCTTTAAGGCACTCACCAGGTGGCGGGCCCAGCCGTGTGTGGCAAGTGACGGCTGCCCCTTTCCCGCACCAGCTCTGGCTTCCCAGGACCAGATCAGTCTTTCCCTGGCCTGGCTGTAGAGAAAGGGCCTCCTTGAATCCGTGTCTGGGTGTGGAAGACTTCCCTACCAGAGATGGTGGAGTTGAGCGTGAAGAGGAGGGAATGGTCGCTGCTTAGTGCACTTTGCTCACAGTTTCCCAAAGGTTTCTTGTTTGGTCTGAGCCATGACCACTTTCAGAAGAGTTCAGGCCCAGCTGAACTCAGATGAATTGTCCTCTTTTCCTCTCTAGCTACTTGTTTCCTTCCTTGCCTCCCTCTCTTCCTTCTTTGGGATTGAACCCAGAGGCATTCTACCTCCAAGCTATACCATCAGCCCATTTTATTTATTTATTTATTTATTTAAAAAAATTTTTGAGCCGGCCGTGGTGGCACACGCTTGTAAACCCAGCATTCAGGAGGCTGAGACCGGAGGATCACGGTTCGCAGACAGCCTCAGCTACTTAGGTCCTCTGCAACATAGTGAGACCTGGTTTCAAAATAAAGAATTAAAAAACAAAATAGGGTAAGGGCTGTAGCTTGGAGGTAAAATGCCCCTGGGTTCCATCCCTAGACCTGCAAAAAAAAAAAAAAAAAAAAAAAAAATTTTTTTGGTGGTACCAATCCCCAGTACCTCAAAGGAAAAAAAAAAAGAAAAAGAAACTTATCTGTCCCTATCTTCAGAGAAATTCTTCCTAATGCTGGAGGTGGAACCCAGAGGCTTTCTACCTCCGGGCTATACTCCCAGACCTTTTTTTAAATATATATATTTTATTTGGAAACAGGGTCTTGCTAAGTTGCTGAAAGCCTCACTAGGTAACTGAGGCTGGCTCCGAACCTGCACAATCCTCCTGTCTCAGCCTCCCAAGCACGGGGATTACAAGCGTGCGCCACCACGCCCGGCTCCATCAGCCCATTTTATATATATAAAAAAAATTTTTTTTTTTTTTTGCGGGTTTGGGGTTGGAACCCAGGGGTATTTGACCTCTGAGCTACACCCTCTGCCCTATTTTTTATTATTTTTATGTTTGAAACAGGGTCTAACTAAGCTGCGGAGGGCCGAGGCTGTCCACGAACTGCAATCCTCCAGTCTCAGCCTCCCAAATGCTGGGATTACAAGCGTGCGCCACCATGCCCAGCTCCCCATTATATTTTTTAAAACAGAATCTCACCAAGTTGCTGAGGTTCTTGCTAAATTGCTGATGCTGGCCTTGGACCTGCCATCCTCCTGTCTCAGCCCCCCAAGTTATCTGGGATTAGAGATGTCTGCCACCCTTCCTGCTGTATTTTCATAAGATGGCTTCTGTGTTCCCCCTTCAAGCTCCTGCCTCATAGCTCCCTTTCCTTCCCAAGAATCTCCTCTGTTTCTCTCTAGGAAGCCCGCTGAAAGGCCACACCTGTGAGTTGCATTTTTCAGAGCTGGTTTCTATAACACACACCCTTCATTCTAGAATGGCTCCCAGCGCTGAGGGAGAGATGCCTGTCCTGCCACCTTGTGGCGAGAGGGCACAGTCCCGAGCTGCTCTCAGGCCCGATTTTCTGAAGGATAGGGAGGAAAGGCAAGGAGCTGAGCTGACCTTGGGAAACAACCAGCATACACCCACCCACTGGCCTGGAAACCACATGGCAGGCTTGAGGGGAGCCAAGGTACAGCTTCAAGAACCTCTGTGTCAGCTGGGCATGGTGGCATACTTGCAATCCCATTACTTGGGAGGCTGAGACAAGAGAATCACTTAGTGAGGCCCTCCGCAATTTAGTAATTCCCTGTTTCAAAATAGAAGAACGAAAGATAGGCATGGGGGTGTATCTTGGAGGTAGAATGCTCCTGGGTTCAATCCCCAGTACCTCAAAGGAAAAAAAAGAAAAAGAAACTTATCTGTCCCTATCTTCAGAGAAATTCTTCCTAATGCTGGCTCAAGGTCAGTTCTATTAATCAAAAGAATTTAAGCTACATCTCCCTATTTCAGGAACTGGCTCACTTTTTTCTTTTAATCAATAGGCCATTTACCTATTAAACAGCTAGTGGGCCCTGCCCGGTCCCCAAATGTCACCATGAGGCCCTAGCAGATGCAAACACAGGTTCTTTTTCCCAGAAGGCAAAGCCAACTGGGGGACAAGGAGGCAAGGTGTGGAGGTCAGGCCTAGCTGTGGGGATAAGGTGCAGTAGGTCAGTGGTGGACAGCTTTTCGGGGTCCTGAACAAGGATGTGTCCCCTCTCCGGTTCTCCAGAACAGTGCATATGTACCCTCACTTTTGCATCCAATTTAAGGGATCCTCTGACTGAGGTCTACTTTGGACTGCTCCATCATCCCGGGCTGCAAGAACCTAATGGCCCTGGAGTATCTGAAAGAGGCACAAGTCCAGCTTGATCTGTGTAGGGAGGTGTGCCCCCACTGCCAGAGGGCTTATGGAAAAAGGGAATCTTGTGTCAGGTTGAAGAGTGTATAGGTGTGGTGAGTGAACCCCAGGGTGTATAAGCTAGTTCAAGATGAAGGTCAGAAAGGCAGCCTTCCCCTGCTCCCCATCCAAAAAGCACTTTTCTCAAGACTAGCCACTGTGCAGAGATACACAACAGATACATAAAATGAACTCAGACTTAGATACCTCAAACCTATGTAAGTATACATCGACTCCGATTGAAGCCACGAAGACACAGACACAACCGGCACAGATGTAAAAGCACAAAGACAGGCCCAGCTACCCTCAAAAGGCACCCAACCTCCGACGCTCTAGGGCGCGGGGAGGGCCGGGGGCGGGGCCGCGGAGGGGGCGGGGCCGCGGGGCCGGGGCGGGGCCAAGGGTCAAAAGGCGGAGGCGCGCCCAAGATGGCGGCCTCCATGTGCGACGTGTTCTCCTTCTGCGTGGGCGTGGCGGGCCGGGCCCGGGTCGCCGTGGAAGTCCGTTTCGTGAGCAGCGCCAAGGTGAGGTCAAGGCGGACCCTGCCGGGAGCCCCCACCCCGTCGGGCCTGGGAGACGGCCGCGGAGACCCATGCCCAGAGACTAGAGGCTCTTACACTGCTCGGATGCTGCGGTCCGGCCCCTGCTAGTGGACCGGGGCTCCCTGTCTGCTCGCGTGCCGGGGCTCCTGGAGCGGTCACGCGGCGCCCTCGGCCCCCGGGCTCCGGCGCGTGCCCCCTCCCAGCTGACCCCGGCCTGCCAGCCAGCGGATCTGGTACCGCTGCACTGGGTGGGATCTGGGGGGCCCTGGCCCTGCTGGCCTAGTCTGGGGTCATGCTGCTGGGTCGCGGGAGTGATGGGTGCGGGCATGCTGGGCCGAGGAAGCCGGAATATAAAAAAGCATGGAGATATGGGTGGGAGACTGAGGAGAGAGAGGCCAGGGCCCTTCATGCAGGGTCTTGGAGTGCTAAGGAACTTGGACCAGAACCCCAACGCTGGAAGAGCGTTTGAGATGTTTGATTGCTAGAGTGACGTGATTTCGTCGTTCTTATTATTGTTTTTAAGGTTCGTTGCAGAAGAAAATAGAAAATGCATGTGAGAGCCCGGCGTGGTGGCGCACGCTTGTAATCCCTGAGCTTGGGAGGCTGAGACAGGAGGATCGCACAGGTTTGAAGCCAGCCTCAGCTACTTAGTGAGGCTTTCAGCAACTTAGTGAGACCGTGTTTCCAAATAAAGAATAAAACAGGTCTGGGAGTATAGCACGGAAGTAGAAAGCTTCTGGGTTCCACCCCTAGTACCACCAAAAAAAAAAAAAAAAAAAGTATAAAATAGGTCTGGGAGTATAGCCTGGAGGTAGAAGAGCCCCTGGGTTCCACCCTCAGTACCACCAAAAAAAAAAAAAAAAAAAGAAAAAGAAAAAGAAAAGAAAAAAAAAAGGAAATGCATGTGAGAAAAATAAAGATAAAAATAATTCACAATCCTGTACTTGTGTAAGTATGTGTATATTAAAATCGCTTTTTTAGATACTACGTCTTTGGTGCAGCAGCGAGTCCTTCAATATTAATAAACTTGTTTTTATGTATTAATTTTTGAGATCTGGATAATCACCTACTTCATGGGAGGGCCACAGTTCACTCAACCAAACCCTTATTTACGGGCCTTTTCTGTTGTGTCTGTGCATACATCCTTCTGTTCTTTCCAGCACTATGTTCTTTACTAGTTATCTTTGCCAGTTGACATGTGCAAAATGGTATTGCTTTGTTCTCATTTACATTTCTTTGGGTAATGGTGAGGTTGAATAATTTATAATGTGTAGTGACTGTGTGTATCCTTGGTCCTTGCCCAAGACGTTAGCCCTCTAGTCATCTGTCTCTGCTGTCAGCATCTTCATATTGATCCAGTTTCCCAGCCCAAGCTTCCCGTGCTCTCTTTTTGCTCCAGAGGCATCTGGAGCACTCTTCTCCCAGGGGAAAATAGCTCCTCCCCCCCCCTCTCTCTCTCCCCCCTCTCTCTCTCTCCTCTCTCTCTCTCTCTCTCTCTCTCCCTCTCCCCCTCTCTCTCTTCTCTCTCTTCTCTCTCTCTCTCTCTCTCTCTCTCTCTCTCTCTCTCTCTCTCTCTTTCCCAGGGGCATTCTACCACTGAACTATACCCCCAGTGTTATTTTTTAATTAATTAATTAATTAATTAATTTATTTATTTTGCAGTACTGGGATTGAACCCAGGAGTATTCTATCTCTGAGCTATACCCCCAACCCTATTTTATTTTTTATTTTTTATTTTTATTTTTATTTTTTTGGTGGTGGTACTGGGGGTGGAACCCAGAGGCTTTCTACCTCCAGACTATACTCCCAAACCCATTTTATATTTTATTTGGAAACAGGGTCTCACTAAGTTGCTGAGAGCCTCACTAAGTAGCTGAGGCTGGCTTCCAACCTGCGCGATCCTCCTGTCTCCGCCTCCCAAGCATGGGGATTACAAGCGTGCGCCACCACGCCCGGCTCTTATTTTGAAAAAGTATTTCACACACCAGGCGTGGTGGCGCAGGCTTGTAATCCCCTTGCTTGGGAGGCGGAGACGCTGGTTCCAAGCCAGCCCCGTTGGCTTAAGAGACCCTGTTTCCAAAAATAAAAAAGTATAAAATAGGTCTGGGAGCATATCCCAGAGGTAGAAGGGCTTCCAGCAACCCCAGTACCACCCCCTCCAAAAAAAAAGAAAAGAAAAGAAAAAGTATCTAAATTGCAGAAGGCCTCATTAAATAGCTGAGGCTGGCTATGCACCTCCTGTCTCAGCCTCCCAAGTACTAGGATTATAAACTGAGCCATCACACCTGTTCCTATTTTTATTTATTTCAAAACAGTGTCTCACAAGTTGCAGAGTGTCTCACTTAAGTAGCTGAGGCTGGCTGTGAACCTGTGATCCTCCTTTCTCAGTCTCCTAAGTACTGGGATTACAAGCAAGTGCCACCACGCCTGGCCTTGCCCTCTCTTCTTGTGCTCCTAGTTGCTAACATCTAGAGCCTTTAGTGCTCCTGGGTGGCCCCTAGTTTGATGATGTCTCAGTTCTTCACTCCTAGGGAGTGATACTCACTTTTATCTTCCTTAGCCTTGTCCCTATCTCTCCATACCCTCACCGCCCCGCCTTTTTGGGTCCTTGGGTTGGAATGCAGGGGCATTCTACCTCCAAACTACACCCCCAGCTCTATTTTTTTATTCTTTATTTTGAAAGAGTCTCACTGAGTTCCAAAGGACCTCACTAAGTAGCTGAGGCTGTACACCGATCCTCCTGTCTCAGCCTCCCAAATCCTGGCGTTTGTTCTCTCCCTTTTTGTGGTACTTGGCACTGAACCTAGGGGCATTCTACCCCTGAGCTATACCCCCAATCCTATTTTATTTTTTATTTTGAAACAGGCTCTTACTTAAGTTGCAGAGGCCCTCGCTAAGTAGCTGAGGCTGGCTGTGAACCTGTGATCCTCCTGTCTCAACCTCTCAGTACTGGAATTACAAGCATGCCCCACCAAATCACTTCTCTTTTCATCACTTCAACTCTTCTCCTTGCCTAGCTGTCTGGTCCCAGCCTTTTATCAAGACCCCAGCGGGTCACCTTTTCTATGCTTATACCTAATCTGCTGCTGGACAGAATCACATACACATCTGGACTTGAGAGCGAGATGAATTGTCATCAAGTGAGATTGGTATATGATTTTTTTTTTGTCTTTGTGCTGTCTTCCTCAGGTTACCACATGAGGGTTATGCTTGGTTTAGAGTAAAATTAGAATTATGTATTCTTTGAAAGTCTGAGAGAACTGTCTCACAGTATTGTGGGGGTAGTTTTCGATCACTTTTTATTGCTTTTCTAGATATTGGCAGGAGTGTTTTTTTTGTGTGTGTGTGTGTGTGTTTGGAGATGGAACCCAGGGGCATTTGACCTCCGAGCTACACCCCCTGCCCTATTTTTTATTCTTTATTTTGAAACAGGGTTTCACTAAGTTGCAGAGGGCCTCACTAAGGAGCTGAAGCTGTCTGTGAACCCTGGTCTCAGCCTCCTGAATGCTGGGATTACAAGCGTGCACCACCACTCCCGGCTGGCAGGAGTGGTTTTCAAAAATTTATCAACTCAGCCCGGTGTGGTGGCTCACGCTTGTAATCCCAGCATTTGGGAGGCTTGAGACAGGACGATCCAGGTTTGCAGCCAGCCTCAGCTACTTAATGAGGCCCTTTGCAACTCAGTGAGACCCTGTTTCAGAACAAAAAATAATAATAAAAAAATAGGTCTGTGGGTGTAGCTCAGAGGTAGAATGCCCTGGGTTCTATCCCCAATACCACAAAAGGAAAAAAAAAATTATCAACTGGCCAGGCACGATGGTGTACATTTGTAATCCCAGTATTTCGTAGGTTGAGACAGGAGGATCTCAGATTCAAGACCAGCCTTGTCAACTTAGCAAGACCCTTTCTTTTGGTGGTACTGGGGTTCCTGGAAGCCCTCCTACCTCCAGGGTACACTCCCAGACCTATTTTATACTTTTTTTTTTTGAAACAGGGTCTCCTAAGCCAGTGCGGCTGGCTTCAAACCTGAGCTATCCTCCTGTCACTGCCTCCCAAGTGCGGGGATTACAAGCTTGCACCACCACGCCCAGCTGCAAGATCCTTTTCTAATTAAAAAATAAAATAGGAAGCCAGCATGGTGGTGCATGATTGTAATCCCAGCATTCAGGAGGTGGAGACAGGAAGATCATAGTTCCATAGTTCACGGACAGCCTCAGCTAATTAGTGAGGCCTTTTGCAACTCAGTGAGACCCTGTTTCAAAAATAAGGAATAGCCAGGGGTGGTGGCCCATGTAATCCCCGCGCTTGGGAGGCTGAGACAGGAGGATTGCATAGGTTCGAAGCCAGCCTCAGCTACGTAGTGAGGCTCTCAGCAACTTAGTGGGACCCTATTTCCAAGTAAAATATAAAATAGGTCTGGGAATATAACCCAGAGGTAGAAAGCCTCTGGGTTCTACCCCCAGTACCTCCAAAAAAAAAAAAAAAAAAGAATAAAAAATAGGGCTTAGGGTGTAGCTTGGAGATAGAATGCCCTTGGTTCCCATCCCCAGTAACGCAATAAATAGACAAATAGGGCTGGGCTGGGAGTGTAGCTCGGAGACAGAATACCCTTGAGGTCAATCCCCAGTACCACCAAAAACCATTTTTTTTTAATTAGTCACTATGCTAGGGATGTGACCAGTTGGGACAGAAACCCGACCAGGTGCAGTGGAAGCTAGCTGAAACGCCATAATGGTGTACACTAGCCAGAGCTCAGCATGGCTTACACCAGACCAACTAATTTTGTTTTCTATTTGGATAGAGGGTCTTACTAAGTTGCTGAGAGCTTGCTAAGTTGCATGGGCTGGCTTTGAACCTGCAGTCCTTTGTCTCAGCCTCCCAAGTACTGGGATTAGAGGCATTATAGGCATGCACCACCATGCCAGGCTGGGCTTTCTTCCCTTTTTTTTTTTTTTTTTTTTTTTTTTTTGGTGGTACTGGGAATTAAACCCAGGGGCATTCTACCTCTGAGTTACTCTCCCAGCCCTATTTTATTCTTAATTTTGAACAGAGTCTCACTAAATTGCGGAAGACCTCAAGAGTTGTTGAGGCTGGCCACAAACCAGCAATTCTCCTGTCTCAGTCTCCTAAGTACTGGGATTACAAGTGTGTGTCACCACATCTGGCTAGAAAACATCTTTTAATAAAAATTTAAAATTTACAAATGGTCATAGAGTTTTGCCTAGTCTTAAGACTTCTTTTTCAGCCAAATGTGGTGGTACATACTTGTAATACCAGTATTTAGGAGGCTGAGATAGGAGGATCACAGGTTTGAGGCCAGCCTTAACAATTTAGTATGACCCTATTTCCAAATAAGATAATAAAAAGGGTGGGGAAGCTGGATGTGGTGGCGCACGCTTGTAATCCCCACACCTGGGAGGCTGAGACAGGAGGATCACAGGTTCAAAGCCAGCCTCTGCTACTTAGTGAGGCTCTCAGCAACTTAGTGAGACCCTGTTTCCAAATAAAATATAAAATAGGTCTGGGAGTATAGCCCGGAGGTAGAAGAGCCCCTGGGTTCCACCCCCAGTACCACAAAATAAAAAGAAAATAATTTTTTTATTAGGTTGTTTCAAGATTAAAGGCTTGGGGGTGAGGCTTCAGGAACAGTCATGGGTGTCCGTGGCTTTGTTCCTACTGTGTTTCACCTGTCCTGTTCTACCATTAAGTGGCTCCAAGAGTTGTTCACGGGGTTGAGATTTGTGGCCCACGGGTTGCCGTGGGTCCTGGGCGGGCCTGTTCATTTTTGTTGTTCTGAGTTTGGCAGAGGAGCTATCCTGCCAGAATGCCTGTGCTAAAAAGAAACAGGAACGCCGGGCGTGGTGGCGCACGCCTGTAATCCCCGCGCTTGGGAGGCGGAGACAGGAGGATCGCGCAGGTTCGAAGTCAGCCGCGCTGGCTTAAGAGACCCTGTTTCCAAATAAAAATATAAAAAATAGGTCTGGGAGTGTAGCCCAGAGGTAGAAGGGCTTCCAGGAACCCCAGTACCACCAAAAAAAAAAAAAAAAAGAAAAAAAAAAAAAAAGAAACAGGAGCACTCAAGAGGCCGCAGGGGCAGGCTGCTGTGCTGGCTCCCTCCCCAGCCAGGCCTCCCGCTTGCTGCAAGAGGCAGGCGCAGCCAGAAGTGGGTTAGAGCCGCCTCTGCAGAGGAGGCTGTTGTGGAGGCTGCTGACCGCCCTCCCTGAACCCTCAGAGACAGCGGCCTCTGCTCGAGGGAGGCATGTGGCTGAGGTATGAATTATGTCCCTTCCTAGAGCCATCCTGCTCTTCTCTGTCCTCTTAGGGAAAGGGGCTGTTTGCCACACAGCTGATCCGAAAAGGAGAGACCATCTTCATAGAAAAGCCCTTGGTGGCGGCGCAGTTTCTTTGGAATGCACTTTATCGCTACCGAGGTGAGCGCATCCTGCCTATTCCTCATGGCTGCTAGGCCCAGTCACTTTTGTGCGTGGAAGAGAGCCACATACACGTCTACTGGCTGATGTCTCTAGGACTCTGGGTGTTGGGAGGAAGTGCTGTCTTTCTCTGGAGAGCTGTATCTGAGAAGTACACCTGTGGCCACTCAGACTTTGGGGCCGTGCTCCTCTGACGTGCTCCTGGAGAGGTCTGTCACTCAGGCAGAACTCAGAGTTGGCCTCAGAATAGGCATCTAGATGTTATGCTGAAGGGCAATCTGCCAGTGTGTCCCCCTCAGATGTGACTCTGTGACCCTTACTCAAAGAAGCCTAAGGTAGGAGTTAGAGTAAGTAGGATTGTTGGCCACATGCCTTTTTCACACTTCGTAAGCTAGAGACAAACCATAGAGGGAGGACCAGTTTGCTCTGGAGAGTGGAGAGAGCCTCGTTTGTGGCTGGTGGGGGAGCACGCAGACTGAGTCTGAATGAGAAGCAAGGGGGCAGAAAGAAGGGCCAGGGGTTCTAGAGAGGGATGAGGGGATCATCCACTTTTGGATGCATAGAAGATCCACTCATTCATTCACTCCATCATTAATGTCATTCATTCACTTCCCAAACTTCTGTGGAGGGCCTACTGTGTGTCGGGGACACTGGGGACACTGCTATGCAAAGGACAGGTGTGCCTGCTGCCTTGGGACACTTACATTGCCATGTCTGGCTTCACCCCAGCCTGTGACCACTGCCTCCGGGCACTGGAGAAGGCAGAGGAGAATGCCCAGAGGCTGACTGGGAAGCCGGGCCAGGTCCTACCTCACCCGGAGCTGTGCAGTGTGCGCAAGGAGCTGCACCAGATCTGTCCCCACTGCCAGGTGAGCATCCCTGGGAGGCTCCTGGAATAGAGTGGGCGAGGGAGGCCTTAGCGGATTCCACACTGGGAAGACAGGAGCCCAGACAGACCTGGTCAGGGCCCCCGAGAGCCAAGAGGTAGGGCAAGACATTGAAAGGGCCTAGAAGAGCCGGGCATGGTGGCACACACTTGTAATCCCAGCATTCGGGAGGCTGAGACTGGAGGATCTCAGTTCAGGGACAGCCTCAGCTACTTAGAAAAGCCCTCTGCAACTCAGTGAGACTCTGTTTCAAAATAAAGAATAAAGCCGGGCATGGTGGTTTTATGCTTATAATCCCAGCATTTGGGAGGCTGAGACTGGAGGATCTCAGTTTAGGGACAGCTTCAGCTACTTAGTGAGGCCCTCTGCAACTTAGTAAGACCCTGTCTCAAAATAAAGAATAAGCCGGGTGTGGTGGCGCACGCTTGTGATCCCCGCGCTTGGGAGGCAGAGACAGGAGGATCGCATAGGTTTGAAGCCAGCCGCGCACGCTGGCTTAGGAGACCCTGTTTCCAAATAAAAAAATGTAAAAATAGGTCTGGGAGTGTAGCCCGGAGGTAGAAGGGCTTCCAGGAACCCCAGTACCACCAAAAAAAAAAAAAAAAAAAAGAATAAAAAATAGGGCAGGGGGTATAGCTTGGAGATCGAATGCCCCTGGGTTCCATCCCCAGACCCACAAAAAATAAAATAAAATAAAAAATAGGGCTAAGGGTGTAGCTTGGAGGTAGAATGCCCCTGGGTTCCATCACCAGTACTGAAAAGAAAGAGAGAGAGAGAGAAAGAGAAAGAAAATAGAAAATGGTGGTGAGAGTTTGCTGCCTTCTGGGGGGCCTGGCAAGGACTCTCCCTTCTCACTAAAAAACTTCCCTATGCTGTGGCTTTATAAGCCAGAGTTAGGTGCCCTCCCTTGCGCGCCAGAGCACCCTCTGCTTTCTCGTCTCACAGCACCTCTGAGCTCCTGCTCAGGGCAGTTTGTGGAAAGAAGAGGTGAGTACACCCTGGGCTACTTGGGCTTGCAGCCTCCGCCCCATGGCCAGGTCCCAAGGTGCTGACTTTTGCCCCACCCAACAGGTGATGTACTGCAGTGCAGAATGTCAGCTGGCGGCCGCAGAGCAGTACCACCGCGTGCTGTGCCCAGGTCCCTCCCAGGATGACCCCCTGCATCCTCTCAATAAGCTGCAGGAGGCATGGCGGTAGGTCTTTTCCTTTCTTTCCTTTGTCCTTGCCTCCCTGCCTGGGTTCAGCAGATGTTGCCAGTTTTCTTTAGTAACCACCTCCTAGATTTTCTGTTAAAAAAATCTTAGAATTTAAAAGAAGACTTGTGTTAAATTCTAAGATTTAACAGAAGTCATGCCACACACATACCTTTAATCTGGGCTGCCAGTCCACCATCTTCAGCACTTGACACACACCCAGAAAGAGTCCTGTTAATCCCATGGGGGCACAAAATCTGCCCAAGTCTCACCAGGCCTTTCTCTTTTTGGTAATTGATGGAATTAGTAGGAAAGTTTCTCTGTAGCAGCCAGACTGGGCTTCTCAGGGCTTAGCCACTGGGGAAGGAATTTCTAGGCCAAACTCATTTTCTCTTCCCAGGAGTGTTCACTACCCTCCTGAGACCGCGAGCATCATGCTGATGGCCCGGATGGTGGCCACAGTGAAGCAGGTGAGCCCATCTGACCCCTCGCCACTCAGCCCTGGGTCTCAGTCTCCTCCTTGCCTCAAGGCCTGAGCTCAGATAGTCACTTCTGGGCTTCCCAACGGAGAGCTGCTTGCTGTGGAAAGCTTTTGGAGTATGCTGGACATGAATCAAGTGTAGGGAGTCAGGGCTTGTTTTGCTTCTATGCTTTGATCTATGAGATGTCTCATGCAGTAGCAATTCATGCATTTTATTTATTTACTTATTTATTTATTTTTATTTTTTGCGGTACTGGGGATCGAACCCAAGGTCATTCTACCTCCAAGTTATACCCCCAGTCTTATTTTGTTAATTCATTATTATGAAACAGGGGCTCACTAAGTTGTAGAGGACCTCACTAAGTAGCTAAGGTTGGTTGCAAACCTGTGATCCTCCTATCTCAGACTCCCAAGTACTATGATTACAAGCATATGCCACCACACCTGGATTTTTTTTTTTTTTTTTTTTTTTGGGTGGTACTAGGGGTGGAAGCCAGAGGCTTTCTACCTCTGGGCTATACTCCCAGACCTTTTTTATATTTTATTTGGAAACAGGGTCTCACTAAGTTGCTGAAAGCCTCACTAAGTAGCTGAGGCTGGCTTCGAACCTGTGTGATCCTCCTGTCTCAGCCTCCCAAGCGTGGGGATTACAAGCGTGCGCCACCACGCCCGGCAATTTTTTTGGCAGTACTGGGGATGGAACCCAGGGGCATTCTACCTCCAGACTACACCCCCAGCCCTATTTTTTATTCTTTATTTTGAAACAGGGTCTCACTGAGCTGCAAAGGGCCTCACTAAGTAGTTGAGGCTGTCTGCAAACCACAATCCTCCTGTCTCAGTCCCCTGAATGCTGGGATTACAAGCATGCACCACCACACCCGGCTCACCCCTGACTATTTACTTATTTATTTTTTGTGGTACTGAAGATTGAGCCTATGGTCATTCTACCTTCAAGCTACATCCAAGCCCTATTTTATTATTTTTTTTGAAACAGGAGTCTTACTATTTGCTGAGGCTGTCCTTAAACCTGAGATCCTTTTGTCTCAGCCTCCCAAATACTAGGATTATAGGCATGCACCACCATGACAGACTCGTACATTTGATTTATAAAGCACTGCTTTTTGCCCCCCCCTCGGGGATGGTATTTTTAACATTAAGTGAAAGAAGCCACTTTAGCCCCCTTTTATCAATATTGTCATTCCTCAGCTTCTCTCCCCTGTTTTCTGAGTTTTTGAATTGACTGGCCTGGCTCCTGCTGGGAAAATGCCTGTGTGGGCAGTGGGGAACAGGGGAGTCTCAGGCAGAGGCAAGGACCCTAGAAACTCAAGTGTGGGGTCGTTCCCTGATGGCAGGGGCTGTGTAAACACGCTGCCTGTCCCATGTGAGTAGGATTGGCACTAAGGACATGGGTGTCACAGTGACCCTTAGGTATGCGTATCTACTACAGGCTAAGGATAAGGACCGTTGGATCAGGCTCTTCTCCCAGTTCTGTAACAAAACGGCCAATGAGGAGGAGGAAATTGTCCACAAACTTCTGGGGGACAAGTTCAAGGTTAGTCTCCTCCAGACCTACTCTTACCCCTTCCCCTCCCACATAGCCTGGGATGTCTGTGGCTACCTGTGGGGAACTCTACCTTTGGTCTCTTTCTAGCTACGGGAGGGGGTTAGAACCTAGGCCCTAAAATCAATTTGGAGGACTTATATTCTTGTCACTATCGAACTTTGTGTCCTAAGGTGACACAGGAAGGGATGGTGACAGGAAGGAGGGTTGGACGCCTTGCCTTGGAGGGATCTTTACACGGTATAGGAAGGCGAGCCCTTGTCAGCAGGTAGCAGTGGGCAGATCAGGTACAGTGGAGAATGGAGAGCTGGGGGTTCACAGAGTCGGGGAGGGTGTGAAACTGCCAGTCAAGTCCAGATGCCCACCGAGGACAGCACATCTTCACGCACAGCTCCCGAGGGCAGGGCGTCTGCGTGGAGGGCACGTGTCTGGGTGAGCCCCTGCAATGAGTTGGAAGAAGGCAGAATGGAGCTGAACTGGAGGCCAGTTCTGAGGAGCCCCAGGGGAGGTGGTGAGGAGAGGCCATCTGTGTCAGGTTACTTCAGCCACGCGGGTACAAGCGCTGCTAAATGGAGAAAGTTTGGGTTCACCACCTTGGGTTGGAGCAGGCCAAACAACTGCCAGAACTCTCTGGAGATGAGGACTCTGGCCTTCCTTTGCCCCCAGGAAAAGCTCAGTCTATAGAGTTAGTCCTTTCCCTTCCCTCGCCTGACCTGGGCTCCGCCTGGGGGCCAAAGGCAGATCCCCAGGCACGCAAGTTCTCTCCCTGCTTCCCTAAACCAGGGCCAACTGGAACTCCTGCGCGGGCTCTTCACAGAGGCCCTTTATGAGGAAGCTCTGAGCCAGGTGAGTGTGGGGAGGTGGGACTAGTGGCCTCCTGGTCACTACAGTTTTCCAGGAGCAACTGGATCTGCATCTCCTCCTGGGACAGCTGAGCCAAAGCCAGCTTGGTCTTTTAGAGTTGGGATGGAACGTTAAAAGTCTTCCAGAATAGAGTTGATTAGGAAGTGGCTATAACAATATAGATAATATGTGTATAACTATAAACTATATATATAGTTATCTTTATCTTTTTTTTTTTTTTGGTGGTACTGGGGGTGGAACCCAGAGGCTTTCTACCTCCGGGCTATACTCCCAGACCTTTTTTATATTTTATTTGGAAACAGGGTCTCACTAAACAGCTGAGGCTGGCTTTGAACCCGTGCGATCCTCCTGTCTCTGCCTCCCAAGCGCGGGGATTACAAGCGTGCGTGACCACACCCAGCTCTATATATAGTTTTATATATATATATATATATATATATATATATATATATATATATAAAGCAACATAGCAGGTGGCTCTAATCTGAGTGTCATCCCTTTTTCTCTCCCACAGTGGTTCACTCCAGATGGATTCCGGTCTCTCTTTGCTCTTGTTGGGACCAATGGTCAAGGAATTGGGACCAGGTTAGGAGGGAATATTTCAGAGCTGTCAGCTGATCCCTCCGGGCCAGGGCGGTAGGAGTTGGTTGAGGAAGTTAGCTACAGCTTTTTTCAAGCCTGGGGTGGACTAGGATGTGACTGGCCAGAATGCTAACCACGTGGTGGTGGGGAGCTGGAGAGAATGAGGCCATGCAGCCTGCTCCTGGGAGCCTTGGGGTTGGGAAAGAAGGGTCTCCTGCCCTGGATGGAGAAATGGGTGGCAGTGGGGGACCCTTCTGCCCGAGCTTAACTTGCCTGGAGGTGGAGAGCCCTATGACCTGGGCCTTCTCCTTTCCAACCACTGTCTGCCTGGACACCAGCTCCCTGAGCCAGTGGGTCCACGCCTGCGACGCTCTGGAGCTGAAGCCTCAGGACCGTGAGCAGCTAGATGCCTTCATTGATCAGCTGTACAAGGACATCGAGGCAGGTTGGTGAGATGGGTGATGGCCTCACCCAGCCTGGGGGACACCTCCCCGGTTAGATGGTGGACACAGTCATCCCCCAGGGAGCTCAGAGGTGATGGCAGGGGAGGCAGTCCCGTGTGTCTGCAGGAGCTTCAGATTTGTCCACAGGACACGCTGAGGAGGAATGGCCCTGAGGTCCACCCAGAGGCTCAATGTGGGAGGAGGGGGAGTGCCAGACAAATAGGGTCATGTTTTAGACAGAAGAGCCAGGCTTGTGCCTCAGAGCAGCAAGTTTAAGTAAAATGTGGGGCCTGGGTGCATTAGTGTGGTGGGGTGGCAGGACAGTGGAGCTGGTGCCTGTCCTTGTAAACCTAGTTTTCTTCTCCCACTTGTAAAATGGGTAGGACAACGTCTGCATCTTACTGTATTACAGCAACCGGCGAGTTCCTTAACTGTGAAGGGTCTGGCCTCTTTGTGCTTCAGAGCTGCTGTGAGTCCTGTGTGGAGGGATGGGCCCGTCCTTTCTGCTCTTGCCATCTGGCCACCCAGAAACAGTTCATCTTTGGTCTTCTTAGGCTGGCAGGGTTGAGTTTGGGAGAGGGCTTAGGGCTGAGCTTCCTTGGGGATTCTTATGGGCCTTTATGATGCATTATTTCTTCATTCATCTATTTATCCAACTGCTAGTGTTTTTTTTTTGTTGTTGTTGTTGTTAGTGCTTTTTGTTTGTTTGTTTTTGCAGAACCCAGGGCCTCATGCATGGTAGGCAAATGCTCTACCACTGAGCTATACCCACAGCCTCCTACCTGTGCTTTAATAGATGCTTATGTATAAAACCTCCAAGTGAGCTAGGCCCTATCTAACGCAGGCACAGAGCGCTGCTTCTTGCAGAGGGAACCGTGGGCTTTGTGCCTTGTGGGATACAGTAGGAGAGCATTGGGAGAGTCCAGGCAGCCTGTAGGATCCTAGGTGGAGGGAGCTCAGCTAGAAGGCGCGTGTCCTCGGCACGTGACAGGGAGAACCAGGAGCAGCTCCGACAGCTGTCTTTTCCAGATCTCACCCTCCTGCACCCTGGTTTTCTCACTGCACACAGGGCCACTCTGTGCCTCCCAAGCTAGGTACCCCGACAGCCACATCAGCTGTTACCTGATGTCTGACAGCAGCAGCTGAGTTCAGTGGTCTGCTGTGGGCATCCTTTCAGAGCCCTGGCCTTCCTGCAGTGAAATGTTGGGAACACATCAGAGAACAAAGTTGCCTAGTCTCAGGAGCTTAGAGTGCGGAGTGATGTGGCAGTGGGTTGTGCTGTGCACTGGGGTCTTCAGGAGAGAGCATGGGTGGGGAGGCAGGAAAGTCGGGGCTGAGTACCTCTGCTAAACCCCTGCCAGGTTCAGGGAGCAAGAAAGGGAGGGACCCAGTGCTCCGTAGAGTTGAGACCTTTTTTTTTTTTTTGCCAGTAATCCTCATTATCTGCTTCTTGTGATCCAGGCAACCACAGCTGTGTCCCCAATGCAGAGACCTCCTTCCCAGAAAACAACTTTCTTTTGCATGTCACCGCTTTGGAGGATATTAAGCCAGGAGAGGTAAGGGTCAGGGCCATGGGGGTTGGAGGAGGCCTAGCAAGTTCTCTCCAGGCATCAGGAGCAGCAGTGACTGCAGCCTCTTAAAGTTCAGGCTGGAGTCAGATCCCTACTTGTCCCAGGCCTTGGCCTTTATGCCCATGGGCATGTACTAACCCCACCATACTTCTTCAAAGGTAACTTCAGAAAGCCTCAGAACAGTGTTTGAGGGTCAGCTGTGTGCCCAGTTTCCTGCCTGCAGCCACCTTTTGATCAACAGATGTGTAGCTCCTGAGAAAACGAGAAGTAGTTCGTTGTGGCTTGGGCCACACAGGGCTAGTGTGGGTCCTGGCTGCGAGCACAGTGCACAGAGCTTGGTTGAATCTTCTTGCCAGGCATGTAGCATTGCACCAAGACAACCTCTGATCCCAGCCACAGCCTGTGGCTGTTGACTGGCTTTCTCCATGGCCCTAAGCTAACTTCTGTCTCCTCGGCCGCAAACAGGGGTTGTGGAAACCTCATAGTGCTGGTGTGCTGAAGGCATGTGGGAATGGATCAGGGTAGTGCATGCCTTCCCTGAGGGATAGTGGTTGAAGACTGGGCATGGGGAGGCCCTTATCCTATCTAAACAGGGCACAGACCATCTGATCCCCTCTCTCCCCTGCCCCACAGGAAATCTGTATCAGCTACTTAGACTGCTGTCAGCGGGAGCGCAGCCGCCACAGCCGCCACAAGATCCTCAGGTGCCCTGGGATGCGGTCGGGCAGCTGGTTTCTGGGGCCCTCCATCCCAGTGGTGCCCAACATCCACCCTCACCACCCCCCATCCCTGCAGGGAGAACTATCTGTTTGTCTGTTCCTGCCCCAAATGCCTGGCAGAGGCTGACGAACCCAACGTGACCTCAGAGGAGGAGGAGGAGGAGGAGGAAGAGGAAGGAGAGCCGGAAGATGCAGAGCTAGGAGATGAGATGACTGACATGTGATGCTGCCCTGCCCAGATGGGCCCTGCTAGGAAAGGAGCTGTTCCCCCAGAGAAGAGGCGTGGCAGGCACTCCCTGTCCCATCGCCTGCTCCCCTCTCCAGCACTCTGCCGGAGGGCCAACAGGCTGGACTCTGGCCCCGCGTCCCCACTGACCTCATGCCCTGACACTGCTGCTGAATTGGCTCAGGCCCTGCTGCCACCGAGCCTTGCAGAACTGGCCTCCCCGCGGCTACTCCGCGGTAGACATGAGGGGCGGGGCCCAACAGTGTTTCTTCCCTTTGACCAACACTGGTCCTTCTGCCTGAGGCTTCTCCCCTCCCAGCTGGCTGTTGATTTATTTTGAGGGGGTAACGAAGTTGCAAATCTGAGTACAGACTTTTATTACTGAGTGGAGAGGGGAGGTGTTGTGGCGCCTCAACTTCCTGGCCTTTCCCTGCCCCAGCTGCAGCTGATAAGCCAGTGGCCTGCCTGCTAGCCCATCAGGGAGGGGTGAGGAGGAGGGCCTGGGACCTGCTCTCCGCTCTGAGGCTGGGCTGGGGGATCATCTCCCGTGGAGATTAACCCCTTGTCAGACCCCAGAATCTGCCCATCGTGCCTTGCCTCTCAGGCCCTGGCACAGTGGCTGGCCCGTGGAGTATGGAGGAAGCCTCTGCCTTCCTCAGGAGGGGTGCTTGGGGGAGCACCACCCTTTCTCACACCCTCTGCCACTGAGGACTCCAGCAGAACGGCTGAGACCTGGGGGATGACGACCCTGTGCTCCTTAATTTAGAATTCTCTATTCTTCCCTGGGGCCAGTTAAAATGAGTCAGTGAAGGGCTCTCCTGCTCTCAGACTCCATCTTTAGGGCCTCTATAGAGGAACATTGAAGTCTTCCAGAAAGCCACAGGAGCTGGATTAAATACTCAAAGATTCACCATGACTGTCCCTCCTTGTCCCAGATGAGCACCTCTCACTCTTGGGTTGAGTGTTATGTGAATTACGACCGTCACTCCTGATTGCTTCCTGCCTGTAATACACAAGGGCATCACATCCCCCTGCTGAGGAACGCCAGGGAGGACGGGAGCCACCCACAGGCCCTTTCCTGGATCTTGGAGCCAGTGGAAGCTGCCTGTGTGGCCCCTCTCTTATCAGGCGTGTGCTCCTTCACAGCAGCCGGCAGCCCTCTCCCACCTTGCCTGCCCACTGTTCTCAATAAAACGTGAGTGGTGACAGGTCTTTGCGGGAATGCTTTGTGAAGAACAGCTGGGCAGGATGCCCCAGATTCACAGCAGCCATGCAGGGGTTACAAGGACACAAGTTAGATCAGGCAGTGGTGGCAGATGGGAACTCCAGGCTCCCCAGCTTGGGCTCATCTCTGGTCTCAGCAATATTCCGTTGTATAAATGTTCTCAAGCCAGAACAAGGTCCTCAGATGTCCAGTTTTGATCCCCAGTACTAAGCTACAAGATGAGTGTTCCCTCCAGAGGCTTGAACTACAGTTCCCTGGGGCTTCCTCAGCAGAAGGCTGTGCTTGGATGCAAGGCTAGCAGTCTGAGCACTAGTCCTAAAAGAACTTTGGCCAGTCATTGTCTTCTCTGGGCCTCAGCTGCCTTCCTTCAGAGTGACTATATGAGACTGGAGGAGTGACTGGAGGTCCCTCCTAACCCTGTGTGTTTTTATTCTAGGACACAGTTGCAGTCCTGATAAAAAGCTTTATTGCTAAAAAGTCAGTGAGGGTTTATTGAGTCCCCAAACACCAGTTCTTAAATGACTCCACAACTGCCATGAAGTCATTGTGAGACGACCCTAGTGGGGAGGCCGAGCCAGGTGGGATGTGATGGCTCACAGATGGTTCTCAGGCTGCCTGCCTTTAGCTCCTTTTGTTCCAGATTCTAGCCAGAAGCCCGGGACCTGGCTCTTTCCTCTTCCTGTAGCATAAGTCATACTTGGAGGACCTGGGGAAGGGACAGCCAGCAGTGTGGCTTCCTTCCCTTGGTGTCCAAGGCCCAAGCCCTTTTTCTCTGCCTGGCTCCACTTGTCCCCAGATGCTACCCCCAATTCCAAGTAGCAGAATTCCTGGGTTTCCCTTTCCCAGCCCAGAGTCACTTATGGCTGGATTGTGGGACCAGTTCTTCTACCAGAATGTCCAGGGAGGTTGCAGCAGCTCAAAGGTGGGGATGCTGGTGACATTGACTGGGATGGAAATGATGGCCCATGGCAGCCCATGCTGTTCCAGGGAGCGACGGATCATGTAGCTGGGAGGGCATGAAGAGAGGTGGCGATGGTCAATTTCTCAACACCCCAACATGCCCCACTTTCCCCACCACTCTGGGAGCTCCAGAGCCTGGCAACATTTTTTGCCCTCCAACCATGGTACCCCCAAGATGAGGCTTGTAGAAAGGGGCTGGTGATTACCCTGGACCTCCCCAAGTCATGGCACCAAGCTTGGTGCTGGTACAGCCAGAGACAAGGAACCCTCACCCATCTCGGCCGAGCAGGAAGAGAGCGGGGATGTCAGCTGTGCGCTGGGTACTGTCTTGGATCATCTCCACATAGAAGCTGTCATTGTCAACCGCGTTGTCAGAGATGATCACGGCCCGCCCACCATGCTCCTGTACCACACGAGTCTTAGAGAGGAAGGAGCAGCCCCTGGAAGAGGTGGTGACGAGACTTGCTTTAAAGGGTCATAAATACATAGCCAAAAGCATAGATAATTTTGTGTGTATGTGTGTGGTATAAGAATTGAACCCAGGGCATTCTACTACATTCATATATTTGTATGTGTATGTGTGCGTGGTGTAAGGAGCCCACAACTTAGTGAGATCCTGTCTTAAAATAAAGAAAAAAATAGGGTTGCGGGTGTAGCTTTGAGGTATAATTCCCCTGGGTTCAATCTCCAGTACCACAAAACAAAACACCACTACCACCCATGATCTCAGATCTGCCCTCTCTGCCGCACCTGCCCACTCCTTACCCCCTTTCCACCAGAGCGATCTGATCCTGGATGAAGAAACCGTTGCTGAGTTCCCCACAGGCCTCTGGAGGTTCAGCAGGGACCAGGTGAATCTGTTCATACCTTGTGTGCTGAAAAGTGTTCAGATATGTGGACAGGTGAGAGTAAGGAGATGCATCTTCTTTGTGACTAGATTGATGATCCCATCTCTTGTATATATGTGTGGTATTGGGGATTCAACCCGGGGCATTCTACTACTGAATTATACCCCCAGCCCTATTTTACTATTTTGATTTTGAAATAGGGTCTCACTAAGTTAATACATGCTGGCTTAAAAACTGCAGTCCTCATGTCAGCCTCCCAAGTACTGGGATTATGTGTGTGTTACTGTGCCTAGCTTGATAATCCAGTTTTACTGGCACCTATCATAAAAGGTGAAGAAAATGTGGTTTCTCTGTTGCTGGATACTTGAGCCTTAATTCTCATGAAGGCTTGTCTAATTGTTAACCCCTCCCTGCCTTTCTGTGAGATAGGTGAGTGGGTCAGACCCAAGGTGGGGGGGGGGCAGGTACCAAAGGTAGAACTAGCAGGGCAATCTGGTACCCTTGCTTTTTCTTTATTTCATGTCCCCAAAGAAGACAGCTTGTCTTAGTATGATCAGGGGAGCAGCTGGAAATGCTTCCTGTCTGTACTGCAGCTCCTGGAAGTCAGAGATGAACTCTGGTCCCTGTCCCAGCACTCAGATGGGATGGAGAGAGTCACTACCTCACTGAGGCAAGGGGGGGGGGGCTAAGGATCAGAGATCAGGGGTGTCCTCAAACTTACAAAGATGCCACCGAAGTCCTTGGCAGGTGTGGCAGTGAAGATGTATCGAATATCCCCAGGACTTAGCACTTGGAAGTACAAATAATCATGGATTCGTAAGCCTGAAGGATAAAGAGTACAGATGAAAAGCCTCCCAGAAACAAGCTGGTTCTGGTTCAGATCACAGACCGTATGTTCTTGATTGGGCTGGCTATAGTCTGGGCCCAGGGGTCCAGCTTCGGCTGAATGGGTCCTCTGTGGGGATGATGGATGGTTTCTGCCTTGGAGAAGAGAGCTGATGCAGAGTTAATAGCCTCAGAGATTTATATCTGCTGCTGCTGCTGCTGCTGCTGCTGCTGCTGCTGCTGCTGCTGCTGCTGCTGCTGCTGCTGCTGCTGCTTTTAAGGGTGAGCCAGGAGGACTGAGCACTCTGAGGTCATCTTTGCTCTAAAGTGGACCTGAGAATTTCACAATGGAGATGTAGTAGCCCGGGCTAAGGGTGAGCCAGGAGGACTGAGCACTCTGAGGTTATCTTTGCTCTAAAGTGGACCTGAGAATTTCACAATGGAGATGTAGTAGCCCGGGCTAAGGGTGAGCCAGGAGGACTGAGCACTCTGAGGTCATCTTTGCTCTAAAGTGGACCTGAGAATTTCACAATGGAGATGTAGTAGCCCGGGCTAAGGGTGAGCCAGGAGGACTGAGCACTCTGAGGTTATCTTTGCTCTAAAGTGGACCTGAGAATTTCACAATGGAGATGTAGTAGCCCGGGCTAAGGGTGAGCCAGGAGGACTGAGCACTCTGAGGTTATCTTTGCTCTAAAGTGGACCTGAGAATTTCACAATGGAGATGTAGTAGCCCGGGCTAAGGGTGAGCCAGGAGGACTGAGCACTCTGAGGTTATCTGAGAATTTCACAATGGAGATGTAGTAGCCCGGGCACACAAAATTCTCAGTGAAACTCAGAAGCTGACTCTGGTCCCACTGCCATCTCTCTAGTTTCAGCTTCCTAAGTGGTTTACCTGCCTCCATTGGCATTTCCCTCCCTCCCTCCTTTTTTTATTTTTTATTTTTTATTTTTTGAGAAAAGGTCTCAAAGGATCCTGCTGTCTGCCTCCATTCTTGCTCCCTAAAGTCCATCCCCAAACAAACACCAGGAATCTTAGCAGTCGTGACCTTATCACCACTCCCAGGGCTTCAGTACCCTTCAATGAGTTCACTTTGCACTTAAGGTCTACACTACTCCCTGTGGCCTACAAGACCCTGTCTCTGACACCCGGCCACTACAGCATCATCCCCTGTGGTCAAGCTACACCAGCCTCCTTTCAGTTTTCAGTTTCTTCACTTATTTGGGACTTCCTGCAAGTTGTTTCCTCTACCTGGAAGGCTTTCTACTCCCACACCACTTCCTCTTTTTTTTTTTTTTTTTTTTTCTCCAGTACTGAGGATTGAACCCAGGGGCATTCTACATCTGAGCTACACCACCGGCCCTATTTTTTATTCTTTATTTTGTAACAGGGTTTCACTGAGTTGTGGAGGGCCTAAGTAGCTGAGGCTGGCCACAAATCCCACCCCACTTGTTTACCTGGCTCACATCTAGTTAACTTTCAGGTCATAGCTAAAGGATCTCTTTCTCAGAGAAAGCTTCAGCTTCATAACTGCTCACTCCTTTGCTTACTCAAAATGTCCTTTTTCCAGTTGATTTGTTTTTGTGTGTGGTACTGGGGATGGAACCCAGGGGCATTCTTCCTCCGAGCTACACCCCTAGCCCTATTTTTTATTTTGAAACAGGGTCTCACTGAGTTGCAAAGGGCCTCACTAAGTAGCTGAGGCTGTTCGCGAACCGCAGTCCTCCTGTCTCAGCCTCCCAAATGCTGGGATTACAAGTGTGTGCTACCATGTCTGGCTTTCCAGTTGATATTTTATTTTATTTATTTTTTGGTGGTGGTACTGGGGGTGGAACCCAGGGGCTTTCTACCTCCAGGCTATACTCCCAGACCCATTTTATATTTTATTTGGAAACAGGGTCTCACTAAGTTGCTGAGAGCCTCACTAAGTAGCTGAGGCTGGCTTTGAACCTGCCTGATCCTCCTGTCTCAGCCTCCCAAGCGCGGGGATTACAAGCATGCGCCACCATGCCCGGCTCCAGTTGTTATTTTAAAGATAATTTTTATTTACAGTATTCATAATTTTAATGTCTGCCTTCTCCGTCAGGGCAGAGGTTTTTGTTTGTGGCTTCATTCAGTGAGGAATTTCTGATGCCTAGCACAGTAACTAGGATATGGCGGGTGCTCAGTAAATGTTATTGAACTGCCAATCATTTTGGGGCATAGAGACTTCTTAACAGCATCAAAGTCTAATGGTTTGCTGGCCCTGAGTCCCTGGATTCCTCAGCATGGAGATTTGATAAATACTGAAGGATGGAAGCTGCTGCCACAGGTTCTTTAGTCCATAAGCTACTAGCCACGACTGTGCCAGGGTTGGGACTGATAGTGACCCTACCTCTCCTTGTCTCCTGCCACCTAGAAGTGCTGTATGAGCTTGGCCTTTTTGTTCTGGGAGATTCCCCATCAGATACAGATGCATTCCCAGGAAGCCCTGGTGGATTCACATGAACACCTCCTCCTCACACACACACACATGCCAGCATGGCCTTTGCACGTGCTTGTCTGTGTAAGTTATAGATGTACAGGTGTATATGTTCCTGTGCTCGTGTAGGTGTAAGCGGATTGTGTACGTGGGTGCTTGTGGATGTGAATGTGCGTATAGGAATGTTTGCTTCTGTATATGTATATGAATGCTAACATACATGTCTCCAGCTTGTGTCTCCAGCTGCCCCCTGGGCCTCCCCCGGGTCGCACCTCACGTCCCCCGGGGTTGGCCTTAGTGTGTGTGGCGGCGGTTCGGGATGACCTGCTTCGACGTGGGGAGCTGAGGATTCAGAGCCCGGCCTCGGTCTGCGCCCAACTCATATCCCTAGGGAATAGCATCCCCTCACTCTAGCCTCCCTTCTCTGGACCTAGCTACCCTCGGGACGCGGGGTCCCCAAGGTGACCCGCGGCCCCCAGCCCGACACGCGCGCCAGCTAGACGGCCAAGCCCGCCCCGCCCCGCCCGTGGCCGCTCACCGTGAGCCGCGATGCACGCGGGGAGCCACAGCACGAGACACCACCAGCCCGCGGCGCCGGGGACCATCTCCAGGGCCCGGCCCGGCTCCGCGTCTCCTGCCGTCCAGCCGCGCGTAGCTCACCGGACTTTAGCCTGACAGCTGCTCCGGCCTCCCGCCCACAGACCCGCTTCTCCCGCTGGTTGGCGGACAGGAACGAGGTCCACGGCTGATTGGCTCCGACGCCTGCCCATGTAGCCGCACTTTCCGCCTCTGCGCCCTAGCCCACTTCCTATTGGCGGAGACAAGTGGGGCCGAGGGCTGATTGGCCTAAACTCTTTTAACAGCAACTGCTGGCCCTCACCCCAGCCCTGCCCCCGCGTTTCTTGGTATAGATTCGACTTCCAGACCTCGCTGGCAGTGGGAGCGCCTGGAGGATGGGAAAGTGGTGGGCGGCCCGCAGCGATCTCTTCAGCTGCAGAAAGTTCCGTCCTAGGCTCTTGGGATATTGGTCAGATCCTCCCCGCAGCCGCCTCGCCCGACGACCCTTTGCCTTCTCCCAGCTGTGTTTTCCTCCTCCCCATCCGCTCCTGGGGAAGGCATTCGTGCAGTGCCCGGGTAGTTTCCCGCCCAGTTCCATCCCCTGGAGCGCTCACGGTGGGTAGGCTTGATGCACCCCACCCACAAGGAGGCTCTGGCCAGGGCAGAACCAGACGACAGTCTTTGGGGCCAGTTTCCTACGTCCACTTCGCTCTCACTCGCTATGCATCTTTGACTGCTTTCTCTTTTTTGGTGGTACTATACTAGGGATTGAGCCCAGGGGCATTCAGCCTCGGAGTTACACTCCCAGCCCTATTTATTATTATCATTATTATTATAATGATAATATTATTTTGCACTACTGGGGATGGAACCCAGGGGTATTCTACCTCCATGCCACACCCCCAGCCCTATTTTTTATTCTTTATTTTTGAAACGATCTCACTGAGTAGCAAAGGGCCTCACTAAGTAGCTGAGGCTGTCTGTGAACCGAGATCCTCCTGTCTCAGCCTCCCAAATACTTGGAGTGTGCTCCACCACGCCCGGCCCTAGCCGTTTTCTTCCTTTCGTTTTGAGGATTGAACCGAGAGGCATTCTACCTCCAAGCTACACTTTCAGCCCGGTTTTATTCTTATTTGGAAACAGGGTCTCACTAGGTTGCTGAGAACCTCGCTAAATTGCCGAGGCTGGCTTTGAACCTGTGATCCTCCTGTCTCAGCCTCCCAAGTACTGGGATAGGATCACAAGTGTGCACCACCACACCTGGCTTGCGTGTGTGTGTGTGTGTGTGTGTGTGTGTGTGTGTGTGTGTCACTGGAGATCGAAACCCAGGGGCATTCGACCTCTGAGCTACACTCCCAGGCCTATTTTATTTTTATTTTGAAATAGGGTCTCACTACTTGCTGAGACTGCCTTTGAACTTGCAATCCTCCTGTCTTAGCCTCCCAAGTACTAGGATTACAGGGCATGTTCCACGACGCTTTTTGTTTTTAATCAAAGTCTCGCTATGGCCGGGCGTGGTGGCGCACGCTTGTAATCCCCACGCTTGGGAGGCGGAGACAGGAGGATCACGCAGGTTCGAAGCCAGCCGAGCTGGCTTAAGAGACCCTGTTTCCAAATTAAAAAGTATAAAAAATAGGTCTGGGAGTGTAACCCGAGGCAGAAGGGTTTCCAGGAACCCCAGTACCACCAAAAAATAAAACAACAACAACACATACAAAGTCTCGCTATGTTACCTAGGTTGTCGTGGAACCTGTAATCCTCCTGTTTCAGCCTCCCAAGAACTGAGATTACAGGCATGTGACACCATGCCTGGCATTTTCGTTGTTGTCTGTTTTGAAACAGGGTCTCACTAGATTGCTAAGAGTCTCGCTAAATCGCTGAGGCTGGCCTCAAACCTGTGATCCTCGGGTCTCCGCTTCCCAAATACTGGAATTACAGGTGTGCGCTACCACGCCCGGCTGGACACCTTTCTTAACCTCTCAACCTCATCTATAAAGTGGGAACAACAATAGTAACCAATGCAATAGGGTTGTGAAGGTTAAATGAAATCACGTAAGATGCTTACTTAGCATAAACCCGTCCCGCAGTTGGCTTTAATAAATGTTTGCATTTTCTGCATTCCTTGGTCTGGTGTCTGGGGATAGAGAGAGATGGAATCGAGGTTAGCAGGTGATACCAGCCATGCGAGGATCCTACAGACTCAAAAAGACAATCCTCTGATCCGCAGCGCCCCCGGCGGCCGGGCCTCCGGACTCTCTAGCCGCACCGACTCTGTGGTTGCGAACCATAGAGTGGCGGAAGTGGCCGGCCCGCTTCCTTTCCGGCTCCGGCGGCTGGGCGAAGCTTCTGGGGAGTTCTCTGGCGCGGGGCATTGTGGGCTTGCTGGGCGGCCCGGACGCCGGGAGCGGTCGACTGGCGGGCCATTGAACAAGCCTCCAAAATGATGGTGAGTGGCGAGCCGCGCATCCGTCGCCATCCGCTGCCTTGTGTCGGGTAGCCGGCGCCGCCCAGCCGGGGTCCGCCCCGTAGGACCCTCCCTAGCCTCCGCCTCTGGCTTCGTCCCGTCTCCCTCCCTCTGGGCGACCCCGGGCCCGCCGCGGCCTGGCCCGGGCGGTTGGCGAGGGCTGTGTGGGGCTCGTTGCTTTGGTCGGGCTGGAGACTAGGGAGTCCATTGTGCTTCGGGGCCGCACCCACTTCAGGGACCCCGTTTTCGAGGCCCCCAGCAATTGGGACTTGTATAAAGAGAATGAGGTCGAGCGTGCGAACGCGGTCGGCAGCTAGACCTGAGAGCCCCGGCTGCCCTGAGCAGTACAAGTTGTAAAGGCGTGTGCTTCTGCGCGAGGGGCTTTTGTTGGGCGGAGCCCAAGGTCTCTCTCTGCGGCCCCCTATAGCCTGGACGCATGGACACCTTAACTCCGCTCCCTCTTGAATCCGTTCTCTCACGACAGCTGATGCATATGTAGTGCCCGCTGTGTATCTGGCCCATCCTGTTCCTGGGATGCAACCTCTCAGCTAAGAAAAATGGGCCAGGCAGGTGATGGGTACGCAGCCCAGAGGTGGGATGACCTGAACTGACTCTGGTGACATTAGACAGGATTTTCTAGTTGGTTTCCCACCTCTGGGTCTTGTTTTCGTTGGGAGTCTTCCTCCCAAAGGTGTCCTGGTAGTGAAATCCCCTCCTGCTCAGCTTCAGATACCTTCCCTGGGTCTCTCCCTCAGTGGTACGCCTGGATTGCTTGGAGCAGGGCTAGTCTCTGAAGAGAGGTGTGATGGCAAAACCCTGAGCCCTTTGCAGTTCACTCATTCATTTTGGTTTATCGGTCCTCTGTCTCCCGACTTCTGCAGCTTCCCCATTTTGGTAGATGTCAAACCTGTGAGGTGTTCCTTCAGCTACCACATGCTTTTTTTTTTTTTTTTTAAATCTTTTTTGTGGTACTGGAGATTGAACATGGTTGTTCTACCTCTAAGCTGTAAACTGTACCCCTAGCCCTATTTTATTTTATTTGTGTGTGTGTGTGTGTGTGTGTATAATTATTTTTTTCCTGTACTGGGGATGGAACTCAGGACATTCTACCTCAGCCTTTTTTTTTTTTTTTTTTTTTTGTGGTATTGGGGGTGGAACCCAGGGGCTTTCTACTTCTGGACTCTACTCCCATACCTATTTTATATTTATTTGGAAACAGGGTTTCACTGAGTTGCTGAGAGCCTCACTAAGTAGCTGAGGCTGGCTTCAAACCTCTGCCATCCTCCTGTCGCAGCCTCCCAAGCACTGGGATTACAAGTGTGCGCAGGAGCATTTTAACTCTGAGCTACACCTCAGCCCTTAACTTTTCTCTCTCTCCTCTTTCTTTCTTTCTTTCTTTTTCTTTCTTTCTCTCATACTGGGGTTGAAACCCAGGGTCTTATTGCTGAAAGCCTCACTAAACTGCTGAGGCTCGCTTTGAACCTGTGATCTTCCTGTCTCAGCCTCCCAAATACTGTGATTACAAGTGTGTGCCGCCATGTCCAGCTAGCTTGCTGCTGCTGCTGCCGCCACCGCCTCCTCTTCTTTTTGTGGTACTGGGGACTGAATCCAGAGGCATTCCCCCTTCTGAGCCACATCCCCATTCCTATATTTTATTCTTTATTTTGAAACAGGTCTCACTAAATTGCAGAAGGCCTCACTAAGTAGCCAAGGCTGGCCTTGAACCTTCAATCCTCCTGTCTCAGCCTCTTAAGTACTGGGATTGCAAGTGTATGCCACCATTACTGGCTTTTTATTTTATTTATTATTATTATTATTATTATTTATTTTGGTGGTGCTGGGGATAAAACCCAGGGGCTTTCCACCTCCGGGCTATACTCCTAAACCTTTTTTTAAATATTTTATTTGGAAACAGGGTCTCACTAAATTGCTGAGAGCCTCACTCAGTAGCTGAGGCTGGCTTCGAACCTGTGCGATCCTCCTGTCTCAGCCTCCCAAGCAGTGATTACAAGCGTGCGCCACCATACCCGGCTTATTTTGTATTTTGAAACAAGGTCTCATTAAGTTGCATAGAGCCTTACTAAGTTGCTGAGGCTGTTAGGGGACCTACAATCCTCCTGTGTCAGTTTCCCAGATACTGGGATTATAGGCATGCACCACCACTCCTGGCTGTGTGTGTGTGTGTGTGTGTGTGTGTATTTCCAGGTTTCTGGTACTAGGGATGGAACCCATGGGCATTCTACCGCCAAGCTATACCCCAGCCCTAAGTTTTTGTTTTGTTTTAATTTTGTTTTTTGGTATGATTTTCTACCTCTGGGCTATACTCCCAGACCTATTGTATACTTTATTTGGAAATAGGGTCTCACTAAGTAGCAGAGGCTGGCTTCGAACCTGTGTTATCCTCCTGTCTCAGCATCCCTAGCGCTGGGATTACAAGTGTGCGTCACCATGACTCTTTCCCAGCCCTATTTTTTATTCTTTATTTTGAAAGAATCTCACTGAGTTGCAAAGGGCCTCACTAAGTGCTGAGGCTGTCCACGAACCAGGATCCTCCCACCTCAGCCACCCAAATGCTAGAATTAAAAGCTTGGGCCACCATGCCCAGCTTCTAAGCAGACCTTTAAAAAATAAGCAGTAAGCCGGTGTTGGTGGCACATGCTTGTATCCCAGCATTCGGGAGGCTGAGACCGGAGGATCGTGGTTCCTGGACAGCCTCAGCTACTTAACGAGACCTTCTGCAACTTATTAGTGAGACCCTGTTCAAAACAAAGAATAAGCCGGGCGTGGTGGCGCACGCTTGTAATCCCTGCACTTGGGAGGCTGAGACAGGAGGATCGCACAGGTTCGAAGCCAGCCTCAGCTACTTAGTGAGGCTCTCAGCAATTTAGTGAGACCCTGTTTCCAAATAAAATATAAAAAAAAGGTTTGGGAGTATAGCCCGGAGGTAGAAAGCCCCTGGGTTCTACCCCCAGTACCACCAAAAAAACAAAGAATAAAAAATAGGGCAGGGGGTGTAGCTCAGAGGTCAAATGCCTCTGAATTCAGTCCCCAGACCAGCAATAAATAAATAAATAAATAAATAAATAAATAAATAAATAAATGCAGTATAGCCAGGATTGCAGGTTCAATACCAGCCTCTGTAATTTAGCAATACTCTGAGCAACCTAATGAGACCCTGTTTCAACAACAAAACAGAATAAAGGGTTGAGGGTATAACTCGGAGATAGAATGCCTCTGGGTTCAATCCCTAGTACAATAAAATAAGGAATATCCTCATCTTCCCAGAGTTTCTGAAGCAGGTCCTCATGGGGATAGTGATTCTGGGAGCTAATGCAAAGAGAAAGAAACGCTTCTCTGGGATATCTGATTGGAGCTTTATGGAGCTATCATGAGAAATGGAAACATCACTGTATGAACTAGAAGTGTTGTCATTTTGTGAGGCAAGACAAAGGTGCTGTTTGTTTCTCTGCATGTTTTTCTATACTGTAGCTGAACGTTACTGTAAAGTTACTTGCCTGGGCATTTCCAGGACAGCTCAAGTGCTCAGTGCCTTACAATATTGCATTAGTGCCCTGCCTGCTTCTCTAGGGGTGAACCCTTAGCACAGCCTGCCTCTTTGTCCTGTGGGGTACGTGATCTAATGCTTCAAGACGGAATAAGGTCAGAAGTTTATAAAAGAACTTGCTTGTTCATCTGGGCACTGGTGAACACATGATTTCTTATTTTATACTAGATCAGTGCTTCTCAAATTATTTTCCTGTCTAGTACACCTGTGGGGTAAGCTCTAGTCCTGACAGTGCCTCTGGAGGGAGAGGCAACTGAGGAAAGGATAGTGGGAGAATATGGTTCAGGAAGGTCTGTAATAATTTTGTTATGGAGGAAGTGGGAGCATTTTTCTGTCCTGTCCTGCCTTGAGCCTCACTGCAATAGACCATTATTAAAAGCAACCTATTACTCTTTTTTTCCACAGCCCACACCAGTTATTCTCTTGAAAGAGGGAACTGATAGTTCCCAAGGCATCCCTCAGCTTGTGAGTAACATCAGTGCCTGCCAGGTGATTGCCGAGGCTGTCAGAACCACCCTGGGTCCCCGTGGCATGGACAAGCTTATCGTGGATGGCAGAGGTAAGTCAATTTGCAGGGGAGAAAGTGCCTGAGGAGTATATGGGACTAGCTGAGGTTGGCCTCAGAAATCCCACAGCTTGTAAGATCTCTAAGGGACTGCTCGTTGTGTGTGTGTGTGTGTGTGTGTGTGTGTTTTACTGGGGATGGAACCCAGGGGCTTTCTACCTCCGTGCTACATTCCTACACCTATTTTATGTTTTGTTTGGGAACAGGGTCTCACTAAGTTGCTGAGAGCCTCACTCAGTAGCCGAGGCTGGCTTCAGATCTGCCTGGTCCTCCTGTCCTGGGATCGCAAGCGTGCGCCGCCGCACCCAGCCGAGACTGCTGCTCTAATGTTCCATCTCATACATTGCCCTGAATGCTGAGCACTGGGAATGTGTGGTAGAACCTGAGCTCAGGAGCCTGTTGGCTTCCGGGAAAATGTGGTCTAAAAGCATGAAATCGAACCAGCTGGAGTTTTGGTGTACTCCCATTGTATCATGTTGCCAAGGCAAGAATATTGCTTTTTAGCCTTTAGTGTATTCATTGACCCATGAAATACTTGGGTGTAGTCATGTTAAGAATATAGTGAACAAGCCAGGTGTGGTGGCGCGCGCTTGTAATCCCAGCATTTGGAGGCTGAGACTGGAGGATCATAGTTTGAGGCCAGCCACGGCTACTACTTATACTTAGTGAAGTCCTTTACAACTCAGTGAGACCCTGTTTCAAAATTAAAAATAAAAATAGGGCTGGGGTGGGGTGTATTTTGGGGGTGTAGCTCAGGTAGAATGCCTCTAGGTTCTATCCCTAGTACTGCAAAAAAATAAAAAATAAAAGAACATAGTGAACAGCTGGGTGTGACAACACATGTCTGTAATCGCAATGCTTGAGAGACTAAAACAGGATTGCAGATGGCGGCCAGCCACATCAACTTGGTGTGACTTTCCATAGCTCAGTGAGACCCTGTTTAAAAAAAAATACATAGGGCTGGGGATATAGCTCAGAGGAAGAATGCTTTGGGTTCATTTATCAGTACCAAAAAGAAAAGGTATAATGAGTTGGGTGGGGTGTACATACCTGTAATCCCAGTACTTGGAAGATAAGAGGATCACAGGTTTGAAGCAGGCCTCAGCAACTTAGTGAGACCTTGTTTCAAAATAAAAATTAAGGGCTAGGGAGTATAGCTTAGAGATAAAATGCCCCTCTGGGTTGAATCCTCAGTACCCCCCCCCCAAAAAAAAAAAAGAGTATAGCGGCTATTCTCTCTCTCTCTCTCTCTTTTTTTTTTTTTTTTTTTTTTTTTTGCTGGTCTGGGGATGGAATCCAGGGTCATTGACCTCCGAGCTACACCCCCTGCCCTATTTTTTTTAATTCTTTATTTTTTTCCTTATTTTTTTTGAAGATTTAAAGAAGTTTATTAAAAAGATAGAAATACAGAAGATAGTTACAGCCCCATGCCAGAATGGCATGGAGGGGTGTTTCAAATGAATACCCCACCCTTTGATTCTTTATTTTGAAATCAGGTCTCACTGAGTTGCAGAGGGCCTCACTATAAGTAGCTGAGGCTGTCGGTGAACCACGATCCTCTGGTCTCAGCCTCCCAAATGCTGGGATTACAAGCGTGCGCCACCATGCCCAGCAGTTATTCTCTTTAAAATACAAATTCTACGCCAGGCGTGGTGGTGCGCCAGGCGTGGTGGTGCGCCAGGCGTGGTGGTGCCGTGGTGCGGAGGCGGAGACAGGAGGATAGCGCTGGTTCGGAGCCAGCCTTGCTGGCTTAAGTGTAGCCTGGACGTAGAAGGGCTTCCAGGAACCCCAGTACCACCAAAAAAAAATATTACAAATTCTACATTAAATTGAACTATATTAATTGCTGTTCAAAGACGGTCAGGAGCTCATTGTCTTTAAAAGTTTGTTATTTTAGCTGGCTGCGGTGGCGCATGCTTGTAATCCCAGCATTTGGGAGGCTGAGACAGGAGGATCATGGTTTGCAGGAAGACTCAACTACTTAGTGAGGCCCTTTGCAACTCAGTGAGACTTGGTGTCAAAATAAAAAATAAAAAATAGGGCTGGGGAAGCTGAGACAAGAGGATTGTGGTTCACAGATAGCCTCAGTTACTTAGGCCCCTTGCAACTTGCTGAGACCCTGTTTCCAAATAAAGAATAAATAGGGCTGAGGGTGTAGTTCGGAGGTAGAATGCCCCTGGATTCCATCCCCAGTACCAGGAAAAAAAAAAATAGGACTGGGGTGTAGCTCAGAGGAAGAATGCCCCTAGGTTCCATCCACAGTACTGAGAGCAAAAGCGAGAGGGGGGGAGGGAGATGGTTAGTTTGTGGTTTAAGTAGGGTGTGGTGATGCACTCCTATAATCCTAGTACTTGGGAGGCTGAGATCAAAACATTGCAGGTTTGAGGACTGCCTCAGCAATGTAAAGAGACATTCAGCAATCTAGTGGGACCCTGTTTCAAAACAAAAAATAAAAAGGAGCTTGGAGGTAGAATGTCTTTGAGTTCAATCCTCATTACCATAAACACAAAAAAAATCTTGGGATTTTCAATCTTTATGCACAGAGTGAACTATGAAAAGATCAAATTGGTATCCTTTCCTTTAATTCCTACCAATAAAAAGTATACATGGACTCCAGATCTAAACAGAAGGAAGAATTTAGAAAAGAAGATGTAAATTTTTATTTTTCTCTTAAGGCAAAGCAACAATTTCTAATGATGGGGCCACAATTCTGAAACTTCTTGATGTCGTCCATCCTGCAGCAAAGACTTTAGTGGACATTGCCAAATCCCAAGATGCTGAGGTAGGAAAATTCAGCCACATTATATATGTATGTATATGCATATTTATTTATTTATTTATTTATTTACTTATTTCCTAAGACAAATTAGAATAGGAAATATACATTCAAGGGAGAATGCAGTCCATCTTAAAAAGTGAGAGAAGCTAGTCATAGGTATTTAAATGGGGGTTTAAATATATGCCTGCTTGCTACCTCATTCTTCTCTAACATTTTTAAATTTTATGTCTAAACTTATAATTGTATACATGCTATACACTTGTAAAAATATTTAGAATAATCTTAAAAAATTAATACTATCCTATTTGATATTCATTAATACACTGTCAACAGAAGTGGTCTGTAGGTCTACACTCTGAAGACTAAATATAATCTTTTAGGACCAGGCCATGTACATGTGAGTTGCAAAGTAAATAATTTAACCTTTTATCTGTTAGTCACCTGATAAAATGGGGCTGGAAACTTGTAAGGTTTTCAGTTTGCCTTTTTTCCCCCCAGTACTAGGGGGAAACCTAGGGGCATTGTACCTTCGGGCTACACCCCCATTTTATTTTTGAAACAGGGTCTCAGTGATTTGCAAAGGGCCTTGCTAAGTAGCTGAGGCTGTCTGTGAACTGCAATCCTCTGGTCTCTGTCTCTTGAATGCTGGGATTATAAGCATGAGCCACCACGCCTGGTTTTGCCTTTTCTTTAGACAATAGTAAAATATATGTTACAATTTTATCTTTTTAACCATTTTTAAATGTATAATTCAGTGGCATTAGCTAGTCTGTCTGGTTTTTTTTTTTTTTTTTTTTTTTTTTTCTTTTATGGTACTGGGGGTGGAACCCAAGGGCTTTCTACCTCCGGGCTGTACTCCCAGACCTATTTTCTATTTTATTTGGAAACAGGGTCTCACTAAGTTACTGAGAGCCTCACTAAGTTAGTAGCTGAGGCTGGCTTCGAACCAGTACTGTTCTTCTTCGAATGTGTGCAATCCTCCTGTCTCAGTCTCCCAAGCGCAGGGGTGCCACCACACCCTGCTGGTGAGTCTGTTTTTAAAAATCAATTTTAGGGCGTGGTGATACACACTTGTAATCCCAGCATTTGGGAGGCTGAGACAGGAGGTTTGTGGTTCACAGATAGCCTCAGCCATTTAGTGGAGCCCTTTGCAGATCAGTGAGACCTGGTTTCAAACTGAGGAATAAAAAATAGGGATGGGGGTGTAGCTCAGAGGTAGAATGCCCCAGGTTCCAACCCCAGTACCACACACACAAACAAAAAAATTCTAACACTGGAGTCTTAATAATAACCATTGAGAAAGAGAGTTTGTTATTCTCTACAAGGGAATAATGATTTTCTGTATAGAAATCTAACAGTTTTAAGTCATTGTCTATAGAAGCACTTTTTCCCTCTTGAAAATTACTGTACAACAGACATAAATGAGTTAAAAATGAATTCCTAATACTAGTACTTAGGAGACAGAGACAGGAGGATCTCAAGAAAAAGGACAGTCGCAGCAACCTGGTGAGACCCTGTTTCAGAATAAAAAATAAACTGGGCATGGTGGCACATGCCTGTAATCCTCAGTACTTGGGAGGCTGAGATGGGAGGATAGCAGGTTTGAGGACAGCCTCAGCAAGTAGTGAGACTGTCACCAACATAGCAAGACCCTGTTTCAAGATAAAAAATAAAAATAGGGCCGGGCGTGGTGGCGCACACTTGTAATCCCAGCATTCGGGAGGCTGAGACCTGGAGGATCGCGGTTTGCGGACAGCCTTAGCTACTTAGTGAGGCCCTCTGCAACTCAGTGAGACCCGGTTTCAAAATAAAGAATAAAAAATAGGGCAGGGGGTGTAGCTTGGAGGTCAAATGCCCCTGGGTTCCATCCCCAGACCCGCAAAATAAAATAAAATAAAAATAGGGCTGGGTGTGTAGCTCAGAGGTAGGATGCCGCTGGGTTCAATCCCCAGTACCAATAAAATATAGCTGGAAATTTAGCTCAAAGATAGGATGTCCCTGGGTTTCATCCCAAGTACCACAATAACTAAATTTCTTACCAGTGAGAGGTTAATCACTTTTTTTCTCCTCCTTTTTTTTTTTATTTTTTATTTTTTTGCAGGTCTGGGGATGGAACCCAGAGACATTTGAGCTACAACCCTACCTATTTTTTATTCTTTATTTTGAAACAGGGTCTCACTGAGTTGCGGAGGGCCTCACTAAGTAGCTGAGGCTGTCCGCAAACCACGATCCTCTGATCTCAGCCTCCCGAATGCTGGGATTACAAGCGTGCGCCACCACGCCCGGCATTCGTTCATTGCCATGTTTGCAAGTACTTGTAATCCCTTACTCGGAAGGCTGACAGGAGGATTGTGGGCTCAAAGGCTCTGGGAAATTAATTTTGTAACCCAGGAACATTTAACAAGAGAGATAACTACCATCACCTTTTTATTTGTTGCAAAAGCCTGTGTTTTCAGGAAAGAAACTTTGACACTCATTTAAACAGTGTCCAATTTAATTAGGGAAGAGTCCCTAAAACTTGGGTTTCAGGACTTTCTTGAACATCAGATAATGTATTGCCTGTCCTCTCCAGGTTGGTGATGGCACCACCTCGGTGACCCTGCTGGCTGCAGAGTTTCTGAAGCAGGTGAAATCGTACGTGGAAGAAGGTTTGCACCCCCAGATCATCATCCGAGCTTTCCGCACAGCCACCCAGTTGGTATGGGAATGCTGGCTCACCAGGCTGTGGGCCTGGGCTCCTTCACATTTCTCTTAGTGACAGTAATACTTTCACTGGGGTGTAGACGGATTGTGAAACAGGTTTATTTGGGCATTTCCTGGCTCTGCCCTAGGAATCTCTATGTTTGTTACCTGTTTAGTTGAAGTAGGTTAATCCTCAAGTTGAGTCAGGTTGGTAGACTATGATGTAGACATGGGTTTTTAGTAAGTAAATAACGTGTGTGTGTGTGGGGGGGTGTTTTGCTCATGATAGGCTAGCCCTCTACCACTGAGCAACATTCCCATCTCAACCCTGTATTTTTTTTTCTTGCAGTACTGGGGATGGAACCCAGGGACATTCTATCTCTGAGCTACACCCAGCCCTATTTTTTATTCTTTACTCTGAAACAGGGTCTCACTAAGTTGCAGAGAGCCTCACTAAGTAGCTGAAGCTGTCCATGAGCCACGATCCTTCTGCCTTAGCCTTTCAAGTACTGGGATTACAAGTGTGAGCCACCATGCTTGGCTCCTATTTTTGTCTTTATTGAGTTCCTCATGACACATCTAACCTTCATTTTGTGACCTGGAACAAGTCACTTAAACTCTTTAGGCCCTACTTTATCCTTTACTGTCTGTTTCAGATGGTGATATTAAAATGCAATTATATGTGTGGAAGACTTTGGAAAAGCTAAAATAACATTTAATACCTACTGATGTGCATATGTTAAATTAATACACATATAATATACACATATGTGTGTATTAATAAATACATTTTCTGTTTAACTAATACATAAGTGTTAGAAGTTGTGGATATTTTTAGTAAACCAGAAGTTTTAGCTTAGCATCATGGCTTGTTTTTTGTTTTTGTTTGTTTTTGGTGGTGCTGGAGATTGAACTCAGGGGTGTTCTGCCTCCGAGCTACAACAATCCCAGCCCGATTTTTATTTTTTACTTTGAAACAGGGTATCACTAAGTTGCTGAGACTGGTCTCGAACCTTCCATTCTCCTGTCTCAGGCCTCCTGAGTACTGAGATTACAAGGGTGTGCCGCCATGCCAGGCTCATGGCTTGTTTTCACACATTTGTTTTAGTATATTACCTGATCCGGAGCTCAGTCCTGGTAGTACCCTGAAGATTCTTCAGTACTATAAACTCTACAGTTCTAGCTTTGGGAATTTTCTAAATCAGAGAGTTATATTTTCATAGGCAGCTACAGGACCTAGGAATGTTGTTTCAGTTGCAGAGTAGAAATGCTTAAGATTAGGATTAATACTAGGGACTGACAGAGATTGTCTACTTTATCAGTTTGTCTTTGTGAGATTCACTTCGTGAGATTCACTTCTGTTCTTCTGTTCTTGGCAGGCAGTTAACAAGATCAAAGAGATTGCTGTTACTGTGAAGAAGCAAGATAAAGTGTAAGTCTGCAGTGGACTTTGTCAGAACCTTGACTTCCTGGGACCAGATTGGTTGGTATAGAGAAGCATGTTGCGATCCCTAGACAGCTGGAGCAGTTGGGCTCTTGTCAGGTCCTTAGCTATGCCCAGCCAGCACAGCACAAGAGGCTATAGACTGTAGTTTAAAAGCTGTCACATGTGAAGCCTTTGACCCCAGCTGTCATCTGTCACTGGCAATTTGTCCTAAAGTGATAGGTTTAAGTTCTTCCTTCTTTTATTCATTTCTTCTTTTTTTTTTTTTTGATAGATAATACATATTGTAAGCTGTTCAAAAGGGCCTAAAATAAATAGTAAATGTCTCATAAACCACCCCAGTCCCACATGCAGCCGCATTTACCAGTTTTATCTGTGTGTATGTCTTCTTACAGAATAGAAAGTGGAATTGAAGAGGGCTGAGTTTAGAGGCTAGAAGGAAACCCCCTCCTTATTGAAATAGAGTAGGTAAGAGGGATTTGGTTTTCAAGAATTGCTACAGGTTCTACCTTTGTGTCCTAGGGAGCAGAGAAACCTGCTGGAGAAGTGTGCCATGACAGCTCTGAGCTCCAAGCTGATCTCCCAGCAGAAAGCCTTCTTCGCCAATATGGTGGTTGATGCCGTGATGATGCTCGATGACTTACTGCAGCTTAAAATGATTGGAATCAAGAAGGTTCAGGGGGGAGCCCTAGAGGTAAGCCCTCTGGTCTCCCTCCACGGCTCCTGCTTTCACTTTGCCCTTTAGTCAGCTTCATGTCTGCGTAGGTGCTGGGCACAGATGGAGAGGGAATGCATGCTGACAAATTGCTTACCCTCTCCATGCTGCCTCTATAGCTGTGATTGTATATATTTTGTAACAGCTGTAAATATTTGCTAGTAGCAGAGTAGAAAATTGGACTGGTTGATTTTCAGAATCTTGGTCCTCCATAGCAGCTTTAGGGCACATGGTAGGGCTAGTTCACAAATTATGACCCTCTCAATTAAATCCAAGAGCCGGATGTGGTGGCACACGCTTGTAATCCCATCATTTGTGAGGCTGAGACTGGAGGATCGCAGTTCACATACAGCCTCAACTACTTCGTGAGGCCCTTTGTAACTCAGTGAGACCCTATTTCAAAATAAAGAATAAAAATAGGGCCGGGGGTATAGCCCAGAGGTAGAATGACAGTGGGTTCAATCCCCAGTACCGCCAAAAAAAAAAAAAAGCACAAGAGAAACCCAGTGTGGTTGGTTTAGTCCCCAATACCAAAATAAATAAGCTGGACATGGTAATGCACGCTTGTAATCCCAGTACTTAGGAGGCTGAGACAGGAGGATCATAGGTTGTCAGCCAGCCTCAGCTACTTTGTGAGGACCTCTGCAACTTAGACCCTGTTTCAAAATAAAGAATAAAATAGGGTTGGAGGTGTAGCTCAGAGGTAGAATGCCCCTGGGTTCAGTCCCCAGTACTGATATATAAGTAAAGAAATAAGTAAACAAACAGACCCAAGAGATAATTTTTCATCTGTTCTTCATCCCCAAATATTATGTTAAGTTCTTCCTTCTTTTACTCATTTGTCTTGAATAGACAATACATAGTTCAAACTGTATAAAAGGACCTAAAATAAAAGGTGCATGCATGTCTTATTAACCACCCCTGTCCTCTCTGCAGCCACAATTGTCAGGTTATCTGTGTGTATGTGTTCTTCCAGAATCACATTATGCATATATAAGCACATTGGTAAAGACTTTTTTTTGTATGTGTGTGGTGGTACTGGGGTTTCTGGAAGCCCTTCTACCTCCAGGCTACACTCCCAGACCTATTTTCTACTTTTTTATTTGGAAACAGGGTCTCTTAAGCCAGCGCGGCTGGCTTCAAACCTGTGCGATCCTCCTGTCTCTGCCTCCCAAGCGCGTGGATTACAAGCGTGCACCACCCACACCCGGCTGTAAAGACCTTTTATGTGTGTGATGCTGGGGATTGAACTGAAGGGCATCCTACCTCCCAAGATATACCCCAGCACAATTTTATTTTTATTTGGAAACAGGATTTCACTAAGTTGTGGCTTTGAACCTGTGATTCTGCTATCTCAATTTTCCAAGCGCTGGAATTACAGGCACGTACCACCACATCCAGCTCTGTAGATGCTATTTTTAAACACAAATGATTGCTTATAAAACATAGTATTGCCATTTGATTTTATTTATTTAACACCATATTTAGGCAATTGATCCATATCAGCATGGGTAGCATATAATTTTGTGCTGATAGGACTTTTGTGTTACCCATATGCTGACCTATCTACGCATGACATCTGAGCACCTGAAATAGTTAATGCAACCAAAGAGCTGAATTTCATTGCATGCTGGGTCTGTTTCTCTTCCCATCCCCCACTGTCCTTTTTAACTGATAGGGATCAAACCAGGGACTAGTGCATGCTGGGCAAGTGTTCTACTACTGTGCTACATCCTCAGCCCCAGGGAGCTGAACTTTAAACCTGTTTTCCCATTAAATGGCAACATGTGGCTGGTACCTACTGTATTAGCACAACTGTAACTCATTTTTTAATATAGTAGCATCTGTCTAGAAACATCTGTGCCACTTTTTTTTTTCTTTTTTCTTTTTTGCATGTCTGGGGATGGAACCCAGGGGCATTCTACCTCTGAGCTACACCCCCTGCCCTATTTTTTATTTTTTTTTTTAAACCGGGTCTCACTGGGTTGCAGAGGGCCTCACTAAGCTGAGGCTGTCCATGAACCGCGATCCTCTGGTCTCAGCCTCCCGAATGCTGGGATTACAAGCGTGCGCCACCACACCTGGCTTCTGTGCCACTTTTGACCTTATTTCCTTCCTCAGTGACCTCAGTCTGAAGCCATTTGTACAGGGGCCCTTCTTACCTCTTCCAGTCCTTCCTCTTCTGTAAATCCTTAAAGTTAAGTTGGCTCTACCAAACAAGGATTCAGAACTAATAATCTTATCTGTCATAAAAGTCAAGAACTCTAAACCACATTTTTATTTTCCCAGACTGTCTGATATTAATTAATGAATTAATTAAATGCATTAAAACTCTTGACAAAACCTGGCCCAGAATTCAGTGAATTGTGGTAGTGACTACTTCTAAGGTTTAACAGAACCTTCTGATCTTTAGTCCTCATCTCTTCTCTTATGCTTCATGTTCCAATGTTAACTGAATTGTTTGCTCTTCCAAATGGTAGCATTTTTTATATTCCTTTTGATGAGTTAAGTCAAACTAGAAATCTAGGGTCATCCTTAAAAATTTTTCTGAGTCCCCACAACCTGTTAATCACTGCTTTACCTACTAATTTATTAGTTTATTTTGTCTGTTATTCCTTAGACCATTGTCACCCTGCATCTAAATCCATTCTTTCTGCAAAGTGAAGGTCCCTACTTTATTCCTCTTTGTAAAGCCTTATGGGTCCACATTGCCTGTAGGAGTAGAACAAGGCTTTAGCAAGGCCTGAAAGGCCTTCCTGAGCTGGCCCCGCCCGGCTTCCCTCATGCTTCCTCTTCCCATACTCCTCACTGGCTAGTCCCTGCTGTCTTTTATATTCCAGCGGTCTCCAGAGGCTTTTTGTTCTTTGAGTTTACAACACTGTCCTCTGCCTCTCAGGAATACCGCTTTCTTTTCAGCTTAGGCATCACCCTCTTTTAGTAGGCTGTGACTTTACTTATTTATTTTGTTACTAGGGTTTGAACCCAGAGACATTCTACCTCTGAGCTACAACTCCAGTCCTTTTTATTTTTAATTTTGAAACAGGGTAGTGCTAAGTTGCTCAGGCTAGTCTTGAGCCTGCTCTCCTCCTGACTAAGCCTCCCAAGTACTGGCATTATAGGTATGTGCCACTAGGCCTAGCAGGAAGCTGTCATTTTGAATGATGTACGTAACTAGGGACAGATAGTTCACTAATAGGCTAAAGTATTGTAGGTTAGCACTGGCAGAGAACCTAAAAGTCATGGAATAGTAAATGACTTAGTCATGTAGTAAGAGCTGAGATTTGAACCCAAACCTTGTGATAATGCTAAAGTCCATCCTGAATGCAAAGTGCCTTGTGTTATGCCCTGCCATTAAATCCAACCCACAGGAAGTTCTGTTATGGACACCTAGTAGAAGTTCACATATGGAGGGGAATTACTTTTGTCTTTTGCCTTTGGCATCTAAGCTATAGCATGTATGCTGTAAGGTGTGTGTGTGTGTGTGTGCGCATGTGCATGCCTGCACGCACGTGCACTCTCTTGTGTACACATAGTTGGGGTAGGAGGAGGAAGCATTACACAGCTTCTGCTTTATTCATAACAGCCTGGCTCCTTCCCTGGCACTGTATGTGAATATAATGTTATCCATTGGCAGATGCTTTCAAGAACAGCCCAGGCAGGCCTTTACCATGCCTTGTCTCTGCGAACTGACTTTCCTCCTAATGAAGGGTCAATGAAATACATTTTTTGTTATTATTTTTATTTTTTGTGGTGCTAGGGATGAAACCTAGTTACACCTCCAAAACCTTTTTTTTGGGGGGGAGGGGGGAAACAGGGTCTCAGTAGGTTGCTGAGGCTGGCCACGAGAATGAGATCCTCTTGCCGCAGTGTCCCAAGTACTGGGATATTTTTGGGGGGAGTATGGCACTGGGGTTTGAATCCAGAGGCGTTTTACCTCTGAGCTAAACCCCCAGCCTGATTTTATTTTTTATTTGGAAATAGGGTCTCACTAAGTTATAGAGGGCCTCACTAAATTGTCGAGGCTGGCTTCGAACCTGTGCTCCTCCTGTCTCAGCCTCCCAAATACTGGGATTACAAGCATGTGCCACAATGCCTGGTCTCCTGTGTTATTTTTTTTATTATTTATTTATTTATTTTGGTGGTACTGGGGTTCCTGGAAGCCCTTCTACCTCCGGGCTACACTCCCACGGGCTACACTCCCAGACCTATTTTTTAACTTTATGTGAAAACAGGGTCTCTTAAGCCAGCAAGGCTGGCTCCGAACCAGCGCGATCCTCCTGTCTCAGCCTCCCAAGCGCGGGGATTACAAGCGTGCGCCACCACGCCCGGCTGTGTTACTTTTTAAAAAGTTGTTTTGTCCCAAATTTTGTGATAATGAGAAGGTTTATTAAGAGCAGTGAAATAAATGCTAACTCTTTCAGGTTCGTGGGATAGATGATAAGCACAGCCTAGAAATGGACCAGCTTTATTTCATGTTGATACCAAACCATTGAACTGTATGTTTCTTTCTTTAACCAGGAGTCTCAGCTGGTGGCTGGTGTGGCATTCAAGAAGACATTCTCTTATGCTGGCTTTGAAATGCAACCTAAAAAGTATTACAACCCTAGGATTGCCCTTTTAAATGTTGAGCTTGAGCTGAAAGCTGAAAAAGATAATGCTGAAGTCAGAGTCCACACTGTGGAGGTAGGCCCTGTGAGCTGTGGTGGCCTGGGAACAGGCAGGTTTCTGGCTTAGAGCCTTGGGTCTGTCTGTCTCAGGAGTGGCTCTGCTTTTCAGCTTTTTGTGGGCCCCTTCTCCTGCCTCCCGAGTATTGATATCTAAATACCAGGCCCACTACTTTTCTCTCTGCTCTCCCTGGGTGACTTCAGGCTGAGGTGATTTGGATATAGGGGGCTCATTGAAATACTGTGCTCTGTCCCTGGGGCCAGCACTAGCAGGGGCTCCAGCTCTGCAGTCTGCCTGGAATTTTGGTTTTCCTGGTGGACTCCTCCCTCCTCTGGCCTGGGTCTCATCCACTCCTGTGCTCCTATCGTTGCTGTTAGCTGGGCTGCCTCTGGAGGCGAGGTCTCACCTGGTTCAGCATGGCCTTTGGGCGCAGCACCTCAGAGGAGGGTAGGACTTGCCAGGTGAAAGTTTTTTACACTTTGGCAGTGCTGGCTCTGGCATAGCTCTCTGCCCCGGGGACACATTGTGCTTTTGTATTTGAAAGTATTAGGTTCTTTTTGTTATTTGTAGGGTTCCTTGTTTGTTTCAACTAAGGAGTGACTGTACTCTTTACCCTTGTTAATTCTCAGATACATCAGCTTGTTTTATTTTAGGGAGTATATATCTTAGCCTGCCATATAGGCCAACAGTCACAAAGCATTTTCATCCTTTTCTGGATCTTTTCAGGATTATCAGGCGATTGTTGATGCTGAGTGGAACATTCTCTATGACAAGTTAGAGAAGATCCATCATTCTGGAGCCAAAGTCATCTTGTCCAAACTCCCCATTGGGGATGTGGCCACCCAGTACTTTGCGGACAGGGACATGTTCTGTGCTGGCCGTGTACCTGAGGAGGATCTAAAGAGGACGATGATGGTAACCTAACTTTCCACAGCCTGCCTCTTGGCTGTTGTGGGCCTGAAGGGCTTTCTATCCCTAGGGTAATGGACTACTATTTTTACCAGGAATCACTCCATTCCCACTGTGCCTAGTAATAGAAGCTGATTTAAAGTTGGTCTAACCATAACAGGCCAGGAAGTGAAAGTTTGTGAGGAAATCTTGCAGTAGCTCTGTGATCAACTGGACAAGTTGAGAATGGTGCTTACAGCCAGTTGATTCCCTTTCTGAAGCACCTCACAAAAGATGCTTTTCAGTCTAAATCTACCCCGGTTCAGTTGCTGGGCCCAAAGCATTCTAATTTGGGGGGGAGACTGGGATAAAGGGAAGGGTCCCCCTCTCCTTTTCACTAGGCCTACTTGACCTTCATGTTTGTGTTCTGTTTTGTTTTCTACTCTACACAAGGAGGGTAAGGGTCACCTGGAGGTCAGGGGTGGGTTCTCCAGTGAGGAGGGCTGTGGGATGCCGTGGCCAGAGTCCAGCATGGGAACTGAGGTGGAGCCCACTGGCCTCGTGAGCCTTGACCACTCGATGATCTGCCTCCCTTGCTCCTCAGGCCTGCGGAGGCTCAATCCAGACCAGTGTGAATGCTCTGTCGGCAGATGTGCTCGGTTCCTGCCAGGTGTTTGAAGAGACACAGATTGGAAGCGAGAGGTGAGCAGGTGTGGGTGTGTAGGTATACGGTTTGTTCTGTTCCCTTTTTGGGGTCTTACAGTTTGAGGCATGAAGAGTCAGGAAGGAAGAGGATGTAGTTGTGTCTTAAGCCAGACTCTGCAGTCTATGCCACCTCACAGTGGCACAGCCCAAACCTTCCCCAAAAAATGTCTTTAAGGTTGGGATTGAGCAGCCTGAATGAAAATAGAAGAGCAGGTGCTAACTATTGGGAGGGCGGGGCAGAGAACAGATAGCAAGACGCAGCGGAAAGGAGTTCACACAGCCGGGCGTGGTGGCGCACACCTGTAATGATGGTGGCGTCTTGGCCAGAGGACCTATTGAGTGGTCCAGCCCAGAGCTTGGACCAGGGCTTGCTTACATTGAGAGGTGGCCCGGTTTCTCCCAGTACTTGGGAGGCTGAGACCAGCCTCAGCAATTTATAAGACCCTGTTTCAAAATGAAGAAAAGGACTGGAGGTGTAGCCTGGAGGTAGAATGTCCCTGGGTCCAATCCCCTCCCCCCAAAAAAGTTCACACGTGTACAACTTCATCCCGGCGTAGGTACAATTTCTTCACTGGCTGCCCCAAGGCCAAGACTTGTACCTTCATCCTCCGTGGTGGTGCCGAGCAGTTTATGGAAGAGACAGAGCGGTCTCTACACGATGCCATTATGATCGTCAGGAGGGCCATCAAGGTATAGGGCAGAGAGCTTCCTGCTTGACAGCCCCCTTTGCCTTCCTAGCTGATCAGACCTTGGGTTTGTGTACCGATCCCTTCCCTGTATAACCTGCTTTTCTCTGGTGGCATGGTGGACCCTAATTTGCCCTACAAATCATAAACTGGGCCTCAGTCTAAAAGTAGGTCATGCTGTCTTAAAGGCTGGGGTGTTCTCGTTAGCAAACTGGGGAACTGTTGTAGTCAGCTATTCAGTGATTATTCCAGTGTCCTCAGGCTGTGTATGACATCGATCATTCATCAGGTTGGAGTTGGGATGTGCTGGATGGTCCAGTTTAGAGCTTGGACCATGGCTTGCTTACTGGGAAATGGTCTGGTTTTTACAGAATGATTCTGTGGTGGCCGGTGGTGGGGCCATTGAGATGGAGCTCTCCAAGTACCTGCGAGATTACTCAAGGACTATTCCAGGAAAACAGCAGTTGCTAATCGGGGCATATGCCAAGGCCTTGGAGATTATCCCGCGCCAGCTGTGTGACAATGCTGGCTTTGATGCCACAAACATCCTCAACAAGCTGCGAGCTCGGCATGCTCAGGTGGGTCTTTCAGAGGCCCAGGGGTGGGTGGCTGAAGCTAGACTCCCAGTGTGCTGGGCCTACTCAAGGTGTGTGCACTTGGCTCAGGTGGTGAGACAGAGCCAATGCAGTACAGCTGGGAACCTGCCTCCTTTGCAGGCAGAGGCAGTCATGCTGCCAGCACTGGTCACAGCAGCTTCCTGGGTGAGGGCCAGAGCTGTGTGCAAGAGAAATTTAGGAGTGGTGTCTTACCACCTCCCCCTTTTCTACTTTCAGGGGGGCATGTGGTACGGAGTAGACATCAACAATGAGGACATTGCTGACAACTTCGAGGCCTTTGTGTGGGAGCCGGCTATGGTGCGGATCAATGCCCTGACAGCAGCCTCTGAGGCTGCGTGCCTTATTGTGTCAGTGGATGAGACCATCAAGAATCCCCGCTCAACTGTGGACGCCCCCCCAGCAGCTGGCCGAGGCCGCGGGCGCCTCCAGTGAGAGCCCCGCACCCATCACTGACTGGCAGGCCTGCTGCAGGTGCGCTGACCTTCACCATTTTGGTTAACTGGTATTATAAGAAAGTGGTAGTAATTGGTTCACTCTTCTCACTGGAGGTTATTTAAATAAAACTTAAGACTTAGAATTCACTTTGTAAATTATTTGGACACAGTACTCATAAATGTCCTTCAGCTCAGAATTTGAACTTTGTACAGGTACACTCCAAAGGTAGAAAACAATTCTCTGCTGGCCTGGGTTAAGCTCCAGTAGGGTGACCCCTGCCTAGAAGTTCTGTGGTTGCATTCTTGGTTTCAGAAGTGGCTAGGAGGTACAGTCGCTTCCTTTTCTTCTGACATCTCACTGCTGTCCTAGGCTGGGTCTTCCAGAGTTTCTCTGGTTTGTGTACTCCTGAATCCATGTTCTCTAGGCTCAGACTTTTTCTTGAGGTTGAGGGCTCTAGGGTGGATGTTCAGGGAGGTCACATCCTCTGAACTGTACATGGAGAAGGTAGCTGAAAGAGCACCTGCCTGGTACTCTGTCCAGCCGTCAGTGATCTTGTAAGTTTGGCATGGCTGGCACAGATCCACTGAAAATGTAAGTAGAATCTAACGGCCACCTGGTCCTGAGAGCTGGCCTACGGCTAGAGCAATAGTCAGTGATTGTTGGAGCTGGAGGTAAGAATTGTGGCACCTTGAATTACTGAAGCTGCTTTGCTCCTTGAAGCTGGGAAGTGATTTTAGAAAAATTCCAGCCCAGCATTCAAGGTTAGATGGAATTGAAGCAGAATGGGGCAGTGGGCAGATAGGCTCATGCTTTGGAGTCTGCCATCCCTCTAACCTGGTGCTCTTTAGGTAATTTTTCTAAACCTCAGGTATTCTATCTGTACAACCAAGTAAGAAGAGCTGGTTCACCGAGATTGAATGTTCATTCTAGGTACAGTTCAAGTCTTTTTAACTATTTTAAGACCTTAGTAATCAAATTAGCACAGCAAGCCAATTTTGTCTCCTAGGCAGATGGCCAAGCCAGTGAGGGGCAGGACAGTCCCTGCTGCTCCTGCTGGGTCTGCCTTTGCAGCCGCTCCCAGCTGAGTCAAAAATGGTTCGTCCTGAGGCAGGCTGTCAAGGTGCAGGCACCAAAAGCAGGGTTGAGCCGTGGCTGGGGCATAAGCCAGATGGTCATCCTCCAACATGCTCTGCTGTTCCTGGGAGTTGTTCTGGGTCATTCTTCCTTCCTGCCTCAGTGTACTGCAGAAAGGCTGTGGTGACAGGCTGACAGATGTGAACACATGCTACTTACTTTCCTGGGACAGGTACACCAGTTTCACCATCTTTTATTGGATACAGAGCCATAAATTCTCTGATGCCCATATGAGTCCCTTTAAATACATACACTCAGGTACATTCGGCAAAGGGCATCTATAGGTAACATGGAGCAAAGTGCTGGGATGGCAATGCCTGGGTGGGGCAGAGAAGTGGGGCCAGGGAGGGCCCCCTGGGGGCTGGAGGTACAGGCACCACTTTAAAAACAAAATTAAAAAGGAGTTGCTTTCCACCCTCTGCTAATGTGCTTGGGTGGAGGAAGCTACCCTCTCACAGCTCAGGCCCCTGCAGCCTGGCTCTGTGGGGAAGGCAGGGCCCAGAGGCCAGTTGTGGAGGTCCCCACTGCAGTGCCCTCTAGAGCCAAGCCTACTGGCACCAGCCCCAGGATAAGCTGGGTCCCTGCAGGCCTCTGTCCCTGGGTATGCGATCACTGCTGGGGCAGAGCCCCAGCCAAAGCCTCTCTGGGGCTGTGCTGGGGTGGCCGAGAAGGCTTGACCGTGGGGAGCCTGCCTGATTGTCCGGGCAGTCTTGGGACTGGCCAGGGTCCCAAGGAATTGGGGAGGGAAGCCCTGGTATTCCGATCCTCACCCAGTCATAAACTATCCTCAGGCAAGGACTGCAGATGAACACACTTGTCCAGGAATAAATACATACACACGATACACAGCAATATATACAGAAATGCAGGCCTGGAACAAGGCTGGGTGAGAAAGCATGGCCACTAGGGGTTAAGAAACATGCCAGCCAGGCCCCAGGGGGAGGGCAGGCGGGCCAGGTCCCATGGGTGGGAGTTAATTCCTGGGTACCTGGGCCATATCACACTCACCATCTCCTGTTCCCACTCCAAGTTCACCAGGAACTGGGTCTTTGGCACCAATAGTCACTGGGAAGGTCTCCTTCAACTTAGCGCCTTAGGGGGGTTGGGGTCTTGGCAGCTCCCCACCTGTTCCAAAAGATTCAGGACCTAGACCAGGGGGACAGGCAGGACCCAAGGGCAAAGGATGGAGCCAAACAAGAGCAGTAGGCCTTTGACAGGAGGCCTCCTTTTCTCCTGAAGTTCCTGGGGAGCTGGCTCAACCTCTGTTGTCACAGGCCTAAGAGGAGCAGCCATGATCTCTGGGCTGTTCTCCAGCCAGTGGAAGCTGGGGTTTGGGACAGCCTGCTTTTTCCCCTGCAGGGCTACATACATGTGCATCTTCACGCTCTGCCAGTGTTGTAGGGAAGCAGCCTGAGTAATATATGAAGTGCTTAGGCCAAATATGTCAGCCTCCAGGTACTGGGCCAGGTGTACGGGGTTGGGGCGGGAGGGACACCAAATGGCCATCACAATGGGCCTCTCCATAGACCTGGGGCCCTCGAGCAGGGCCTGCCTTGGTTTGCCTTCTCAAGGTGTTCTTTTTTGCATCCTATCAAGTATGAGATGAAGTGTGGAGCAGGGTGAGGCGCTTCTAAGGAAGCGAGGCCCTCTGTCCTTGTCCCCCATCCTCAGCATGGCTGAATGGCTACCAAGAAAGCAAACAAATGGAGCCCAGCAGCAGGGCGCCTTGCCCTGGGGAGGCAGCAAGCTATGGAGGCAGAGGCAGGAGGCGCGAAGCCGCGAGCGGCCAGGGCTTACGAGGCTGCCGACCCAGATGGTGTGCAAGGGACACACTGTGACCTGCCAATCGCATTGGCAAGGGCTTGTGTCTGTGCAGTGTGTACTCACACAGGCTTCACTCAGGGTGAACTCGTGGGCTTCCTGGAAACACAGCTGGAAAGGCAGACTTCACCAGGCAGGAGGGGGGCTCGTTCACCGAGTGCGGATGGTGCACGGTGCTGCCGTATGAACGAGTGAGGGGGCCTAGGACTAACATCAGTCCTTTCAGTATCTCCCCTCCCAAAGAGCTCTGCTTGTGCCCTCTGACCTTCCTAAGTGTGATGCCAGGCACTGCAGTGGGTGCCAGCCAGGGAGGAATTGCCCAGAACCTTGTGTTCAGGGAGGAAGGCCCTTGGAACAGAGAAAGTCGCTCAGCTGGGACCAAGCAGGGCATCCCTTTGTGCTTTATCCAGGAGATAGGGAGGGCAGCACCTCTGGTCCTGGGGCCACAGGAAATAGTGACTAGCGGGTGAGGTTGCAAGACAGGACAGACATTCCCCGGAAAGCCAGGCCCTGAGTGGACCTTCACCTCCCTCCCAGAACCCTGGAAGAGAGGAAAGTTGTGCTGCTCTTTCCTGTGACTCCTGGGGATAGGACTGGGGAGGCAGGAGCTGATGGAGGCAGCCGCAGGGGTGTGGTGCCACACAGCCAAGGCTTTGTGCAGGACTGAGCAGGTATATGGCGGCACACACCCTTGGTAGTACAAGTCTTCAAACGGTGAGGACAGAACAAGCCACGGGAGGGAACAGATGAGCAATGATGAGCAGAGCTGGGGGAGCCAGGGAGCAGCTCTGGGACTCGCCACAAGGTAACAGGGCTGGGGCTTGATGTCCAAGCCGGGCCATAGCAGAGTTGTGTCCCTGGAGAAGACTGGGAAACAGGACCCCAGTTCCAGCCAAGACCAGCTAATGCCTAAGGGCTGGGGACTAATCTTATATAGGAGCCAAGGGAACCTAAGATGGACTTAGCTTAGGTGTCTGTAAGAACTGTTCAAATGGAAGTTGGCAGTTACCCACAGCCTTTGAACCACTGGGAGTTCTGAGAGGAAGAACCAGGAGACCTGTCTCTGGAGCCTTGGTGCCCAGACTGCTTCCTTGGGGACTGTTTAAAGGCCAGTGAAAACCCCCACTGGCATTCTGTGACTTCTGAGCCACGAGGCAGAAGACCGACACTGCAGCCTCAGCCCATAGCTGAGGAGCATGTTGAGGATGCCCATCCTCTTCCTTGACCCCAGGGTCTGGTTCCCTACCAAAGCCATACCATCAAGCCAGATAACTAGGCAAAGGAGCAAAGCCAGCCACCCTCCAACCCAACACAGAGGGCAGCCCTGTGCCCCTGCTCCAGGCAGTCTAGGGGACCCCAGGCCACGGGATTCCTGCCCAAGCACCAGGATTGGAAGGAAAGTCCCTCTCACTGCGGACAGGGCCTTTCAGGGCTGGGACCTTGACCCTCCCTGGGGCCCTTGGGAATGAACAGTAGTATAGAAACATGCACCTTTCAGCTGTGAGTTTTGCTCTGGTGTGTGGTGGGGTGTCTTGTCTTACAGCAATAAGTAAATTTTCTCCACCTGCCAGTACCCCCAACCCTTGGGAGGGTGATCTCAGCCTAGGAGTTCTGAGTGACTCTTCTAAGCCCAGCCCTACTGCAGCCACCCCTAGCATTCAGCTGACCCTGTGCCCAGGTCCCTAAGGCCTGCCTGATTATCAGTGGAGAATGGACCCAGAGGCCAGGCAAGCTGTGGGGGTGCCCACAGCGAGGGCTGGGCCAGGGGAAGCGAGGAAAAGAGCCCTCCTTGCCTCGTCTGAGCTGCCTGGTGGATGAGGCCTCGAGAAGGAAAGGCCTGCCTGAGCAGCTGAGGAGCCATGGTGGTCACTGTAGGTCCTCCAGGCGACGACACCAGGTGCTGGTGGTAACAGCTCCTCACTGGCTGTGCCAAAGGCTGCTCCAGCTGAGGCTAGGGTGGGGGTCGGCGGGCAGCTTCTGTCCAAGCCCCTGCACCAGGGAGGCAGTGCCCTGGTTCAGGCCTGTGGCTCTCCTGTTCCAGGAGGACAGGAAATCAGCCCCTCCCTGGAACTGGGGCTAACACTAGGCCATCAAAGGTCTAGTTCAAACCAGGGTCCCTCTGGAGGGCCAAAGAGTGCCTTGGTGTGGGGCTGGCAGGGGCCCTGCCGCCCCCAACCCGGGTTAGCAGCCGCCGTCCACCTTGATGTGCAGGATCTTAGAGAAGCCGGGTCTCCGTCGCAGGGCCTGTGGACCAAACGGGTTAGTTTTCGCTCAGAGGCAGGATGGTGGGGTCCCCCTGCCACAGTCAGGCCACCAATCCAACTCGGGGATGCCTCGCAGCCAACCCTCACCTGGAGTTTTGTCACCATATCTTCAAACAGCTTCTGGGCCTCGGGGCTGCTGGGCTCCTTGAAATAATCAGCAATCCCAATCTGGACCACAATGGACTTGAGGTTCCGGCAGATGCCTGGGAAGAAAGGTGGGTAGGGGTCCTGTTTGGCCTGGGCAATGGGCTGCCTCCCCTCACCTTAATAATGAGTGAAGTCAGACACCCACGGAGAACAATCATGTGCCAACCACCAGGAGTGTAAAAGGCCCATGCTGGCCAAGAACACACACGAAACCAGGAGGAAGATGGGGAAGACGCTCAGGAGCTGCCCGGCTTTAGCAACCCCTGCGGCAGAGGAGCCCGCTGTATCACAGCTTGGGCACTTGGAAGTGACAAGAAACAGCAGCTGAAGCCTGAAGACAGGGCAGGTGGGAGCAGAGGGCCTGTGGGTGCCGGACATGGCTGCGCAGAGGCCGCGACCCAAGGGGCAGCTAGCCCTGGTGGTGGTACCTAGGGTGGGCCATAAGGTTGAGGGAGGGGGTGCTTAGGAGGCAAAGGAACCTTCAGTCTGGGCACAGGGTCCTCCCAGGGGCCAGAGGATCCTGGATGATAGTCTTCCTGGGATGACGCAGCCCAAGCTGCTTTGATGAAGGCAGAGAAGTAGCTGAGCAAAGTGGGTAGTAGAGGAAGGAGCCAGAGAAGGCATAATTTGAAGTCTAGAGAGAAGTCCTCATCCCAGGAGCTGTTCTGAGGGATTATATTATACATCTCTTTAATCTCCCATCCATTCTAGAAAATCACATGATACAGAACTCTGGCAGCTGGGCATGATGGTGCACGCTTTTAATCCCAGCATTTGCGAGGCTGAGACCGGAGGATCGCGGTTCACGGACAACCTCAGCTACTTATTGAGGCCCTTGGCAACTCAGTGAGACCCTGTTTCAAAATAAAGAATAAGCCGGGCGTAGTGGTGCACGCTTGTAATCCCTGCGCTTGGGAGAAGAAGACAGGAGGATCGCGAAGGTTCGAAGTCAGCCACACTGGCTTAAGAGACCCTGTTATAAAAAAGTATATATAAAAAAAATAGGTCTGGGAGTGTATCCTGGAGGTAGAAGGGTTTTCAGGAACTCCAGTACCACCAAAAATAAGAAATAAATTAAAAATTAAATAAAATAAAGAATAAAAAATAGGGCTGGGGGTGTCGCTTGAAGGTAGAATGCCCCTGGGTTCCATCCCCAGTACCATAAAAAAAAGAAAGAAAGAAGGAAAGAAAGAAAGAGAAAGAAGGAGGGAGGGAGAGAGGGAGGGAGGGAGGGAAAGAAAACAAAAACCTCAGGGATCTGCCCAGAACCGCACAGCTAGTGAGCAGCAAACACAGGCCAGTCCTGCTCCAGGGCCTGGGCTGTTAGCCTGTCTGCACTCCTGTCTCAGCCCTGGTGGAGGCTCACACAGGAAAAAGGTCCTGCACGGCTCTCGGCTCCAACATGGGCACAAACGCACTGTAACATGTCTGTGGAACCAAACCTTTGGGACAGACGCTGGCAGGCGTGGATGCCCACTGGCCTCAGGAGGCTCTGGGGGCAAAGCTAGGCGCAAATTCGCTCAGTCTGCCCCAGTGCCAGTACTTGCTGATGAGAGCAAGGGGAACTGGCTCTGACAGGGCAGGTGACAGGTGACAGCCATATCCTGCCCAGCATCCCCCACTGCTCACTGTTGAAATGCAGCAGGGCCTTAGGGGTGACGGGGGTGGCCGTGAGCACCAGCATCTCCAGTCCCTTCAGGCCTTCCCGGCAGACCTCAGCAGCCACTTCCTGGGTGATTTCTGACACGTGGTCCAGCTCCAAGACCTGCAGCCGCATGCAGTTTCTTGCTAAGAGGAAGAGGGGAGGATGTGCTGTTAAATTCCCCAACTCACCTCTTACCCAGCACCCTGCTACCACCCAGGCTGTAGCCAGGAATCCCCATGGAAATTCACAGGGCAGTATGGCACCCTTGTCTGTTTCTCCCCACCCCCTACCTTAGTCCCGAGGAAAGACTCACCAAGTGAAGCCAGGCCCTGCACCCCACAGCCGGCGCCCCCAACCCCCAGGGCCCGGAGGTGGGGCCAACAGCGACCGATCATCTGCAGGCAGCGGTTACTGAAGCGCGTGGGCTGCTGGCTGGAGAATGGGAAGGGGGCATCAGAGAAGCCTCTGGATATCCGACACACCCAGGATGCTCCTCCTGGGGGGCTCCTCTCTGTCTCAGGCAAGTGCCCCCAACATCTCAGCTGAGAGTCAGAACACCAGGATTATCTGATTGTGCCCCTCTCCTTTCTTGCCAGCCTCTGATTCCTGAGTAACCCCTAAAGCATACTTCAGACCACCTCTGACATTCAGCTAGATTGCTACCACTCTCCCTGCCAATGTATGCTCCACAAAGCAGACAGTGCGCCATTCATCCCCACAGCCACTCACTCCAGCATCAGCAGATGGTTATCAAGTGTCTGCTACAGCTGAGCACTGAGCCAGGCCTTGGGGGTGCAGGGACAACCCTGCAGACACGGGGCCTGCCCTCAGAGCACGAGGTCTGTGGCAGAGCACATGAGCAGTCTGACCTTAGTCCTCTTAATGCCTCAATTGCTCCACTTAAATTCCCAGTACTTTCTAGGTAAAATGCAGTAACCTAAGCCCCTTAGCAAAGCCCTTCCTGACCTTGCCCAGCCTGTCTTTCCACACTCGTTGCTTGGCCCTGCCCTCCCCACTCACACAAGACTCGCTGCTTCCCTGAACACTTCATCCCTCAACATTTGCCCAGGCAGCAGACATCTCTGTGGGGTCGGCTACGCACTCAGTACCAAGGACCTAGAAATGGATGTTCAGACCGCCCTGAGAACTGCAAGTCTAGTGTAGGAGACTGACATATAAATGACTGCAAAATAGATGAGCTCAATGGGAGTCGAGGCAGGGGAGGTGCAGGGCCCACTGGGGTGCTGGTCGGGGCACACGGGGTGGGCTGGGAGGGGCTGGCATGTGAAGAAAGGCCTTGACGGGCACGGCACGGAGCAGAAAAGCATGGCAGTTTCAAGAACTCTGAATAGAGTGAGGGGTGATTTCATGCCCTGGATTCTCCAACAACCAGCTCTTGTATACTATACACCAACCCGGAATGGCCTGACTATGCCACCCTTAGCTGCTATTGACTGAACACTGACAATGGGCCCCACAGGCTCTGTGGGTAGCCCTAATAAGGTCCAAAGATTCCTAATATTACTTTCACTTTGCAAGTTAAGAATCTAAGACATACTTGGGTTGCCCAAAGTGACAATGCCAGAAACCCAGGACACGACTCCACGTCTAATTTTAAAGCCCTGCTCCTAAAGCCTCAATACACGGATTACTGGCTTAGAGCTGCCGGGTCCTCAGCCCCAGACTAGGCCCACCTGTGCCCCCTCCCCACCCACCGCCCTGGGCTCACCAGGGGTGAAGTGGCGCCACCTGGAGGGAGACAATTTCTCTGCAGCCTGCACCCAGGGCCCAAATGACCTCGTGGCCCACGGGATCTGTGGCACTCCTGTTGGAAAGACAAAGTTGGAGTGGCCCACCCTGGTGGCTTCTACTTCTCTCAGGCTTCCTTTCCTTGGGCCACAGAGTTCTTGGGTCCCTTTACCTGAGAACACGGGGAAGGTCATGCGGGACTAGGGATCCCGGGGGCAGAGGCCAAAAGCGGGCACAGGCCTTGCTTCCGGCGAGGGGAACCCACCTGTAGGTGACGGCCTGAAGGGCACGACAGTAGCAGCTGGCCAGCCAGAGGGACCGGTCGGTGAGGATGTTGGGGCAGTGAGAGATGCGCAGGATCAGCAGGTTCCCCCCGGCTGCCTTCAGCAGGGACTCCAGCCCTGCTTCCAGGCAGCCCCTGGGGGTGAGCGAGAGGTCAGGGAGCTGCCCCTTGCGGCCCGCTCCTCCTCCGGGAGGCCGCCCCACTCAGCTCCAGGTCTGTGGCCCAGCACCCGCGCACCGCAGCCTCACCGGGTGCTCCGTGCGTACTCCTCCTTGCTCTCCTTCTTCCCCCTCTGTCGAGGCTTGAGGTTCTGCAGCGTCAGCGAGTGGGCCTGGGTGCACCACTGAGCCAGCATCGCCAAGAACTGTGGGGCGAGGGAGGATGCGTGAAGACGGGGGTCTGCATGCGGCTGGCTGCAGATGAGCCAGCCCCAGAACGGGAGGCTCCCAAGAGCCTCCAGCTGGAGCCAGGGTTGCAAGGACCAGACTTGAGGGGCCAGGCTCTGCCAGGGAAATGGTGGGTTCCCAGCAGGCACCTTGGAACTGACTCGGGCATTCTCGAGCAGCACCCTCGTCCAGACGGCAGGGTGGCGGGCCACGAAGCGCCAGTCCCGGCAGACCTCGGCGGCATGCAGCAGCGTGCGTGTGTCCAGGTAGGTGAAGATGCAGAACAGGGCTGCGCGCATCTTGAGGATCTCCGGGCTGATGACCTCGTTGGAGCGTGAGGGGCTGCCCCTCTCCGGTCGCCGGCCTCGCCCACTGCCCCCCTCCGGGCGAGCTGCAGAATTCCAGGGGGCAAAGGTGACAGTGGGGGGTCAAAGGCCAGTGCAGGGATGTGAGTGGGGGAGCTGGGGGACCAGTGCTATGGGAGGAAGTGAGGAGCCTCTGCTTTCCTGTCCTCAACAGTACCCCACCCCTAATTTTATAAATTAGGGAGAGTGCCTCTTCCTCATGTAAACTTTTTTAAGCCTCTCCCCACCCCAACCCTCTAACCTAACCCACCCACATATGCACATGGTCTGTGTGTGGATGGGAGAGGCTTGCCTGGCTACCCCGCGGCCTTCAGTCCAGGTCAGCACTGTCACTCGCCTCTACCTGTTGCTGAGCCCACCCCGTGCAGAGACCCCCCTGCGCCACCAGAAGTGGCATCCTTGTATTGCCACAGCCCCACCCTACCACACAGCCTCTGCCCCAGGCTGGCAGGGTGCTTCACAGGAGGCCTGCGGAAGTCTAGGACAATAGGAAGGGAGGTACGGGAGCTTGGGAGATGCACCTTCTTAGCCCTGTGTCCCCCAAGGGGACCTAGCACCCCAGGAGGGATAGCCTCTCTACTCTGCCTCCCAGGCTTACCTGAGAGCCGGCAGCTGCTCACTGGCCCCGCCATGGCAGGTCCCGGGCGGGGGACATCCGCCGGGCCCTCAGCCTCTGACTCTGTGGTTCGGGAGCCCACGTCGGAGACATCCCCCTCTTCCCCCTCCGTGCTGTGGCGGCGGGGTCTGCGCTGCCAGTTCTGGATGGCCTGGCGCCTCAGGCCTGAGCTGCGAGGGGGCTGGGATCGCTCCGAGCCGCCATTGGCAGCCTGGGCGCGTGCGCTCGAGCCTCCAGGGCCACTGTCCTCAGGGGCCCCCTCCTCTTGGCGGGGCAGCTCCAGACTGTCACTGTCATAGCAGCCTGAGCTCTGAGAGGCAGCTGGCATGTGGCTGGAAGCCCTGGGGTGGACCAAATGGTGAGGGGTAAGGGCACCGGGTGGCCTGAGCGCCCACCCTGCCCCTACCACCAGCCAAGGGCAACCCATCCACCCCGCTTCTCAAAGCTCCCTCTGACTGTGGAAGGCAGACAGGTGGCCCACAGAGGATGGGCGCAGGAGGAGCAGAGAAGCCCCCCAGGGGCCAGCAGGCCGAGGCTTACCCTGTGCTGGGAGAGGAGCCGTGCCGTGACATGGCGTATGTGCTTGGCACGGCCGGGCCTGCGTGGTGCTCTCGCTGTGGGCCCCAGAGAGGGAGGAGAGGGAGGGTGGCGGGGGTGGCGAGAAGGTGAGGAGGCAGGAGTAGGAGAAGGAGGGTACAAGACAGAAGAGAGGAAGGAGAGGAGAGAAAAGAAGAAAAAAATTGGGAAGCATGGACGAATGGACAGACAGACAGCCCAGGCAGACAGGCTCCCCAGCCCCCTCCCATGCCCGCCCAGCACCCTAGCTGGTGGCTCCAGGGCTCCCTTTTGCAGAGGTGGGCAGACATGGGCCCCTGAGGGCGGGGCTGCTGGATCACACCTCACTACAGCTCAGGGCCAGCACTGCTGTGCAGTGAGAAGGGTCCTCAGTCCTGCATCTATGCTCCAGGTCCAGAGTAGGCTTGCATGGCACTCGGGGGGATGTGAGGCTGTTAGGGGGGTCCATGTGAGCAGGTGGGGGCAGTGGACACTCACCATTCTGCCTGGGCCCCGGGCCCCTGGCCCCGCGCCACCGCCCCCGCCTCCACTGCCCAGACTGGCGCTGGGCGTGCTGCCGCAGCTGCTGCTGATGACCTGCAGCTGCCGCTCGGCGCGGTCGGCCCGCTCCAGGAGCTCCTCGATGAACTGCTGCAGCCGCAGCTTGGCGCTGGCCTCCCGGGCTGCCGTCTCCTTCAGGAACTGGTCGATCTGCACCACCTCCCTGGGCCCGGAGCAGTCTCTTACCCCAGGGCCTCGGCCTGGTTGACCCCCGGCCCCTGGAGGAGAGCCCGGCCCATGGGGAAATGGGGAGCACAGCTGCTGCGGCGTCTGCTCATGGTCACACAGGTCTATGCAGAGCAGGCCCAGCACAGGGCCCCGCGCAGAGACAGATGTACACCCAAGTCACACACTCACGCTCCACCCATCCAACCCCAAACATAGAACTACACACCCACGCCTGGCAGGAATATGCAGCCGCATCCTCAGTCCTACACATGACCACTTCCAAGTACATACAGAGCCCCACTCGTCCATCCCATAACCATCCACCTCACACGGAAACACACAGACACGCCCACTTACCTATGGCCTCAACATACAGCCTCTCCACGTGGGAACACTCCCAGGCACACACTTAGCACCACTCAGCCAGGTACACTTATCCATCACAGATCCCCAGGGCACGGCCCCACACATTCATGACACACACACATCGCATGTCCACAGCCTGAGACATGTGATGCATCACAGAGGCACAGTCCCACTGACGAATACAAACACACACACTTCCAGAAACATCCGAAGAGACATCAAGTCACATTAACACACCGGGACATGTGCTCAGCGCAGAAGCATACCACACCTTCAGGAGTTAAACATGAGTGTGAGCTCCCAATGCATTCATGTCTTCAAGCATCCACCCAACGTTTATTGAGCACTTTTAGGTGCCAGGCACCGTTCTCGGTATTGGGGAAAGATCAGTGAACAAAAATAGAAAGAAAGAAAGAAAAAAAAAAAAAAAAGCCAGGCATGGTGGCGTACACTTGTAATCCCAGCCAGCACTTGGGAGGTGGAGACCAGAGGTTCACAGTTCGCGCACAGCCTTAGCTACTTTAGTGAGGCTCTCTGCAAGTTAGTTTCAAAATAAAAATACAAAACAGGGCGGGGGTGTAGCTCAGAGGTCAAATGCCCCTGGGTGCCATCCCCAGACCCCCCCACACACACAAAAGAAAAAAAAAATAGAAAAAAACCCTGCCTTCACGGAGCTTGTAATGCAATGAGCACAGATGGGTGATATCTGTATAATTTATTATCCTTCACTTAACAGCCAGAGAAGTGAGGAGAAGCCAGCAAAGAACTGGAAAGGAACAGACAAGAAGAGAAGGGAAGCCCGGAGTGTCCTGGAAGCCAGGCGAGGCAAGTGTTTCAAGGATCAGCAGCGTAAACTGCTGCCGCGGAGGAGCCAAGTAAGGAAGACTCGGCCTCAGCAACAAGGTCACCGGTGACTTGAGGGCAGTGGTGGAGGTGGAAACCTGATCAGAGTAGGACAGGAGGGTTGTGAGGAAAGAAACTGGAGGCCAAGAGTGGAGACAATATTTTCAAGGAGTTTTTTTTTTTTTTTTCTTCTGTAAGGAACAGAGAGGAGAGGGGCAGTAGTTTAAGGAGAAGTTAGGGCAGATGGGAGTAATGACGTCATGTGTGCACGCTTTTAGGGATGACAGGTAGATAGCAAACAAAAGTCTGATGATGGGAAAGGGAGAGGGGAGAATTGGGCTATGCCTTTGAGTAGGCAAAAGTGAAGAAGAGTAAACCGGGCGTGGTGGTGCACGCATGCTTGTAATCCCAGCATTCCAGAGGCTAAGGCAGGAAGATCGCGGTTCGAGGGCAGCCTCAGCTACTTAGTGAGGCTCTTTGCAACTCAGTGAGACCCTGTTTCAAAATAAAGAATAAAAAATAGGGCTGAGGGTGTAGCTGGGAGGTAGACTGCCCCTGGATTCCATCCCCAGTACTGGAGGGAAAAAAAAAAAAAAAAAAAGAAAAACAAAAACGGAGGATCTGCTCCCAAAATGCAGGGGCTGGCCTTGGCTGGGACAGAGAAGGCACAGGAACAGTCTCCACGGACAGGCACACGACCATACTCCCACGTACCCGTGGTCCCAAATACACATCATCAGGACCCTTGGACCCTCACGTGCTGACGACCAGAGATGCCGTACAAAGCCCGGGGCACACGCGGACCACACACACACACACACACACACACACACACACCCCGGGGCACACGCGGACCACCCCCACACACACACCCCGGGGTACACGCGGACTGCACACACACACACACACACACACACACACACCGGGGCACACGAGGACTGCACACATACACACACACGCGCGCGCGCCCAAGGCCGAGGGCCCACTCACTGCTGCTTGCGGCTCAGCTCCTGCTCCTTGTGCACCAGGTCCTGCTTGAGGGAGGCCAGCAGCTCCACGCTCACGTCCACCTGGCGGGAGAGCTCGGAAGCGCGCTCCTCCAGCTCCTCCTTCTCGCGCCCCAGCCGCGCGCTCTCCTGCCGCGCCGTCTCCAGCTCGGCGGCCTTGCGCTCCAGCTCGGCCTGCAGGCGGCCCACCTGGCCCGCGATCTTCTGCTCCACCTCCTCGCTCAGCCGCTCCAGCCGCCGGTCCACCTCCAGCTTCTCCAGCGCGCGGATCTTGAGGCGCGCCAGGCCCTCCTCGTACGCCACGTCCGCGGGCGAGGGCGAGGCGGGCGAGGCGGAGGCGGGCCCGGGGCCGGCGCCGGGCGGCGGCGTGGAGCAGGCGGAGGACGCCACGGACTTGCGGGCGAACAGCTCGCCCAGCGGGATCTCGATCTCGCGCAGCGCGTAGCGCGCGGCGGCGGGCACGAGCCCCGGCTCGGCCAGCTCCTCGCAGGGCAGGCCGGCGGGCACCAGGTCTGCGGGGAAGTGCGCGAGCGGCGCGTGGTGGTGGTGGTGCAGCAGGTGCGGCGCGGCGGGCGGCGGCGCGGACGCCTGCTCCTTGCCCTGGAAGGACGTGCTCTCGAAGACCTCGCGCCGCGCGCCGGGCACGGCCAGCAGGGCGGCGGGCTCGGGCGCCAGCGGGAAGCCGGCGGCGGCCGCGCCGTCGCAGATGCTGTTGGTCTTGGAGAGGATGTAGAGCGTCTCGTAGGTGTGGCTGTACTCCAGGTGCGCGCGCAGCGACGACAGGCTCCGGAAGCGCTTGTGCTCCCCGCAGCGCGGGCAGCGGTACGGCAGGTCCAGCGAGGCCATCGCCCCGCCGGCCCCGGGGCGCGCCGGCTCCACCGCGGCCGCCCAGCCGGTCAGCCCGGCGCGCTCATGGGGCGCCGCGGGCGAGCCCCCCTGCAGGGCCGGGCAGGCTCGGGGCGCCGCGGCCGCGGCCCCGGCGGCTGGAAGAGAGAGGCAGGGCTTAGGGAGAGGGCGGCCGCTGCCGCCTGGCCCTCCCAGGCCCTGCGCCCGCGTCCCCCACTCAATGGGGGGGTGGGGGGGGGCTGCGCTGGTACCTGTGCGAGCCTATGAGAAATCTTTAAAAAGCAATCATCTTGAGAGGCTGGGAGTAGGATCGCAGATTGGAGGCCAGCTCCAACAATTTAGCAAGTCTCTGTTTCAAAATTTAAATAAATAAATAAAATAAAATAAATAAATAAATAAATAAAGCCGGGCGTGGTGGCACACGCCTGTGATCCCAGCATTTGGGAGGCTGAGACGGGAGTTCGAGTGGGGGGGACAGCCTCAGCTACTACTTAGTAAGGCCCTTTACAATTCAGTGAGACCCTGTTTCAAAATAAAATAAAAAATATAAAACAGGGCTGGGGCCAGGGGTGGTGGGGCACACTTGTAATTCCAGTACTTGGGGGCCTGAGACAGGAGGATCATGCAACTTCAAGTTCGAAGCCAGCCTCAGCTGCTTAGCAGGCTCTCAGCAACTTAGTGAGACCCTGTTTCCAAATAAAAGATAAAAAACAATAGGTCTAGGAGTATAGCCGGGAGGCAGAAAGTCCCTAGGTTCCCCAGTACTACATTAAAAAAAAAAAAAAAATAGGGCTGGGATGTAGCTTGGGTGTAGAATGCCCCTGGGTTCTATCCCCAATACCACAAGATAAATAAATAAGTAAAAAGGCTGGGGTGTAACTTGGAGGTAGAATGCCCTAGGTTCGATGCCTACTACCCCTCCCCCCCAAAAGTCCAATAATTTAAAAAAGGAACCAGTTATATTTATAATGGTTGAAACAACCCAAGTGCTCATCAGTAGAATGGCTAAATTGTGCTATATTCATAATGGGATACTCCCCAGTAATAAGAACAGGAACAACTGATACAACACAGACGAATCCATTTAGTATTATGTTGCAGGAAAGAAGCCAGACCAAAGACCACGTTCTGCAGGATTCCACAGAGATGGAGTCCAAAAAGATAAAATGGATGATGACAGAAATCACAACAGAGGTTATCCAGGGAGCTATATGGACTGGGAAGGGCAGGAGGGAACCTTATGTGATGCTGAGATGTTCTTTATTTTGATCCGAGTGGTCCTTGTACAGGGGTATACATAGGAAGACAGTCATCAGCCTTTATAACTCAAGATTAGTGCCCCATATGTACTTGAGTATATCTAAGACTGTCCTTCAAAAGAAAATGCTAGCTGGGCGTGGTGGCGCACGCACGCTTGTAATCCCAGCATTTGGGAGGCTGACACAGGAGGATTGCCGTTCACGGCCAGCCTCAGCTACCACTTAGTGAGGCCCTTGGCAACTCAGTGAGACCCTGTTTCAAAATAAAGAATAAAAAATAGGGCTGGGGGTGTAGCTCAAAGGTAGAATGCTCTTGGGTTCCATCCCCCGGACCACCAAAAAAAAAAAAAAAAAAAAGGCTTAAGCCCAGGGGGTGGGGGTGGGGGTGGGAGTGTGTATTCCTGGAATCCTAGCAGTTGGCAGTTCAAGATGGGAGGATTACGCGGGGCGTGGTGGCGCACACTTGTAATCCCTGCGCTTGGGAGGCTGAGACAGGAGGATCGCACGGGTTTGAAGCCAGCCTCAGCTACTTAGTGAGGCTCTCAGCAACTTAGTGAGACCCTGTTTCTAAATAAAATAGAAAATAGGTCTGGGAATATAGCCCGGAGGTAGAAAGCTTCTGGGTTCCATCCCCAGTACCAGCAAAAAAAAAAAAAAAAAAAAGGAGGATTACAGGTTCTAGGCCAGTCTCCGCAATTGAGCAAGATCTTTACTAAATAAAAAATGAAAAGGGCCGGGAGCGTAGTTCAGATGTAGAGCGCCCCTGGGTTCAAGTCTCAGTACCAAAAAGAGGCAGTTCACGCCTGTAATCCTGTCTCCAGCTTCCTGTCACCGTCCCCTGCCCTATGGAGTCTTTACCGGCTTCCTCACTGCCACACCTTCCCTCGCTGCCTGCATCTGGCTCAGGCCACTTGTTGTCACTGTTCCTTAGGGTCACAGACTATTGGTCTGTCACTCATCACATGATCCAGTGTCATGGAGGGTCTCACCCACTTGGTCCCTTGGCTGAGACTCTGCCCTGTCTCACATTTCCTCTGGGCTTGTGACTTCCTGTTCCTTTGCAGGGCACCTCCTCAGCCTCTTCCTTCCCCCAGGCAATCTGGCTCACTCCCTCAGTGTCCCGCCATGAAGCCGCTCTCAGCCTCAGCTCTGCCTCTCCATCCTGACCCACTCCTGGGTTGCGTTGGCCTCCTGCCATTTCACATGGATGTAAAAGTAGACACCTCTGTGTCCTCCAGTGCCCCACTCTACTCCTGGTATTAGCACCCCACTTTGACCTTGGGAAACCAGCCTTCACCATCTGCATGGCTTAGAGTATATCCCAGATTCCCGGGATGGGCAGAGAAACCCAGTTGGACCAATAAACCCCAAGACTGTTCTGGAACTCCTGGGAAGCATCTTTAGATGCTTCTAGAGGGCCAGAGGTGTTGGGCCATCTTTGTCTCCTTTTGGGAGGAACCACCTGGAATGAAGATAACCCAGAAAAGTGGAACTGAGATGGGGAGAGAGATCCTTGACAAACATTGTCCTGTTTAACGATTTTTTTTTTTTTTTTTTTTGCTTACACTAATTACAGTTGGGTCTGTGTTCCCTGCACTAGGAAGAAATCCTGACCAAGAAATTAGAATCAGAGCTGAATGTGGTGATACATGCTTGTAATCCAAGTATTTGGGAGGTGGAGACAAGAGAATCATGGGTTCTTGGCCAGCCACGGCTACTTAGTGAGTCCCTCTGCAATTTAGTGAGACCTTGCTTCAAAATAAAGGATAAAGCCAGGCGTGGTGGTACATGCTTGTAATCCCAGTACTTGGGAGGCTGAGATAGGAGGATCACGCAGGTTCGAAGCCATCCTCAGCTACTTAGTGAGCCTCACAGCAACTTAGTGAGACCCTGTTTCTTAGTGAGTGTCACAGCAACTTAGACTCTGTTTCCAAATAAAATATAAAATTGGTCTGGGAGTATAGCCTGGAGGTAGAAAGCCCCTGGGTTCCATGTCCAGTACCACAAATAAATAAATAATAAAAAAAAAATACAGCTGGGGGTGTAGTTCAGAGGTAGAATGCCCCTGGGTTCAATCCCTAGTACTGAAAAAAAAAAAAAAGAAAGAAAAAGAAAAAAGGAAGGAAGAAAGAAAAAATGAAAGAAAATTAAAGGGCTGGGGGTGTAGCTTGATGCTAAACTACTGCTGGGTTCAACACCAAGCACTATGCCCCCCCCCACACACAAAGAATCAGAATCACAGAATTTTTTTTCAAGTAATACACCCTAGGAGTAAATATGGGAAGGGGGAGTATAAATTAGGGGTGCTCTGCAGGCATGCATGGTGGTGCACACCTATAATTCCAGTACTTGGGAGGCTGAGACAGGAGGACCTCAGGTTTGAGGACAGCTCGGCAAGTAGTGATTCTCTCTTCAACCTAGTGAGACCCTGTTTCAAACTAGAAATAAAATATGGCTGGGGATATAGCTTGGAAGTAGAATGCCCCTGGGTTCAATCCACAGTAACACACAGTAACACACACACACACACACACACACACACACACACACACACACGGTGCTTCTCCCATTCACCACCCAGAAGCTGGTAAACTCTGTCACAGCAACAACACAGCTGATTAAACTGTCTCCCACCCCCCAGGAGCTGAGGCCATGTACCTACCAAGGCTGGAACTTTGGGGAACTTGTAGGAAAATGTCAGGATGTCTTTCCCATGGCCTCAGTCAGGTCCAACAAGAAAGATACACACTGTGGCTGAAGGGGCCCATCTGAAAGCAGAGAAAGAAAATGGCCTGCCCTGAGAAGCTGTCTCTGCCCAGGGCCAGTAATCCAATATGGCTGAGAGTCAGATAATTAAGAGCCAGTTCTCTGCTTCCAGATAAAGTCCGCTGAAGCAAAGAGCAGAAGGCTGGAGGGAGAGCAGCCTGCGGCCTGACAGGCTGTCACCTCCTCAGGTCCTGCTGTGCTCTCCCAGCCCCACAGAAGCCTGGATCATGAGCGGCCTTTTGTTGGGATGCAGCGTGAGCAGACGGGGCAAAGGACTCTGCTCCCAACCCAGACTAGGGGCCGGCAACTGCCCTGTGAGCCTGGCCTAACTAGAGGCCCCACAACACTGGCTGCTGGGATGGCTGAGCGTCCAGGCCCCTTACTAAGAGACAACCCCTCTCCTCCCTCTTGCCACTGCTGCCACCACCATCATCAAGAATTAAAACTCCATTCAAGAATTAAAACTTTCAGTGAGGTCTCTAGTTTTGGCTAATAGCGCTGGGGATGACCAAATCCAACCTGACTGAAAAGACTTCTGATGATTAACGGACTCCATTGCCAGAAAAAATAAAATAAAATAGCAAACCTAGAAAACAAAGCCTGGGATTACTCAGCCCCTGAGACTGTCCTGCTGGCCATCCCCCAAAGCATGCACTCTTCAGTGTCCTTCTCCTGTGGCCACAGAGGACCAAAGATGGAGAGACTGCAGAATCTGAGCCTCTGGTTGGAAGGTTAGGGGACCTCTTGCTAGCCATTCAGTTAAGTTTATGAACCACAGACCCAGTGTTTTTTCCTCCCCTCTTCTCTTCAATTAGGATGGGTTCTTTCTTTCTTTCTTTCTTTCTTTCTTTCTTTCTTTCTTTCTTTCTTTCCATTTGTTTTGGTATGGTACTCAGGATTGAATCCAGAGGCATTCTACCTCTGAGATATACTCCTGGCCCTTTTGATTTTTTATTTTGAAACAGGGTCTCCCTCAGTTGTTCAGGCTAGTCTTGAACCTGTCCAAAGTGTTAGATGAATTCGGTTCTTACTTCAGACCCCCCCCCCCCCATAAGCTAAGTTTTCTGAAAGGCCCTGGTCTGACCAGTTAAGCTACCATCCCCCTCTGACCGCACCTGGTCACTCACCTGGGAGACCTGCCCCCTCTTGATGCCCTTGGCCAATCAGTGAAAGGAACATTCCTGGCTGACCTCGAGCCAATTACCTGGCCGAATGACCCCCCCCCCATGGGACTCTAGCCAATTAGTTCAAAGGGCATTTCTCCTAGCCTATTAGCCCCCAATCTGTAACCCCAAACCCCTATATAACCCTGATCCCAGCTCACGCTCTCTTCCTGCAGTCTTCTTTCTCTCTCTCCCTGTCTGTCTGTCTGTCTGTCTGTCTGTCTGTCTGTCTGTCTCTCTCTCTCTCTTTCTTCCTTTCATACCGGCTCCTCCAATAAATCTCTTGGCTACAAGGTGGTCTCTGGTATGGTCAAACTGTCCTTTTACAAAGTACTGGGATTACAAACTCATGTCACCAAGCCCAGCTTGGTTTTATTCTTTCAATCGTCTTCATTTCCCTCCATCATTGTAGTCCAGCCATATATTGAAGGACCTAGAGGGGCCAGTGCTTCACCAAAGAGAGGCCGTTAGCAGGATCCTCCTGCACTGGGGCCGATGTGGTAACAGGAGGAGAACATGGACAGGCTCCTTTTATAGATGGTTCAACTATGTTTTAAGTTTTGCAAGGGGTAGTTGCATTATGATAAACAAGGAAATATTTTTAAATTATCTAGGAGGGGGCCTGTGCATAGATCTTGAACAGCCAAGAAGTGGAATGCAGTGTTTATTAAACATTTATTGTTTTTACTGTTCAGCCAGTCCTTCTTTGTGGATTGAGCACAAATTTTCCCTAGCCCTCCCCCATCTTTTTTTTTCTTTTCAGAATTGGGGATGGAACCCAGGAGCATTCTACCTCTGATTTACACCTCCAGCTCTACTTTTATTTATTTATTTATCTTGTGGTATTGGGGATGGAACTCAGGGGTACTCGGCCTCCGAGCTCCAACCCCTGCCCTATTTTTTATTCTTTATTTTTATTTATTATTATTATTATTATTATTATTATTATTATTGGTGGTACTGGGGTTCCTGGAAGCCCTTCTACCTCCGGGCTACACTCCCAGACCTATTTTTACATTTTTATTTGGAAACAGGGTCTCCTAAGCTAGCGCGCGCTGCTGGCTTCGAACCTGCATGATCCTCCTGTCTCTGCCTCCCAAGCGCGGGGATTACAAGCGTGCGCCACCAAGCCCGGCTTATTCTTTACTTTGAAACAGGGTCTCACTAAGTTGCAGAGGGCCTCACTAAGTAGCTGAGGCTGGCTGTGAACCCGCGATCCTCCCGTCTCAGCCTCCTATTGGGATTACGAGCGTGTGCCACCACGACCGGCGTGCCTGTGGCCATTTCTGCCCTCTTTTGGGAAGAGAAGGTAAAGACTCCTGATGGTAGCCTTTGAACAGCTACACCCAGACAGGCCTGAAGCTCTCCCCTAGGTCTCGTTAATTACGTGGGGCAGCAAATGTTTTTGTAGCTTAAATCATTTAAGTCGATTGCCAGTCTCTAGTAATGAGACTTCAGAGGAACACCATGACCCAGAGTGTCCAAAATACACCCGGGGCTTCCCCTCCCACCTCCCCAGTGTCCCTGTCTCCTTCAGTGGTGCCACCATCCTCCCAGCCTCCCAGCCTCGCTACTGGCCATCCTGAACTTTCTCCGCTAACCATCAAAACCTGTGGGCTTTTCCTTCAGGATGCTTAAACCCAACCCTTCCTTTTCTGGTCTCATGCTCTGGGCTACGGCCCCTGGCACCTGGTCTGCTGGCCCAGCTTTCAGTCCCAGCTCATTCTACACAAGGCACCAGATCCCGCTTTCTGCAGACAACTCTTGCTTAGACCCCTTCAGTGGTTCTCCACTGTCTACCACCTGCGGCCACACGCCTCGGCTCCACAGTTCAGCCTCGCTCTCGGCTTGGCACTTTTTTTTTTTTTTTTGGTGGTACTGGGGATTGAACTCAGGGGCATTCTACCTCTGCTACATCCCCAGCCCCCTTTTATTTATTTATTATTTATTTATTTGCAGCACTGGAAGGAACTCAAGGGCATTCTACCTCTGAGCTACACCCTTTAGCCCTATGTTTTTTGTTTTGTTTTATTTTGTTTTGTGGTACTGGGGACAGAACCCAGGGGCATTGTAGCTCTGAGCTACACCCCCAGCCCTAATTGATTTTTTTTTTTTTTTGGTGGTACACCAAAAAAAAAAAAAAATAGGTTACACTCCCAGACCTATTTTATATTTTATTTGGAAACGGGGGTCTCTTGAGCCAGCAAGGCTGGCTTCGAACCTGCGCAATCCTCCTGTCTCCACCTCCCAAGCGCGGGGATTACAAGCGTGCACCACCACACCCGGCTCCCAGCCCTAATTTTTTAATCATTTTATTTAATTTTATTTGTGGTACTGGGGATGGAACTCAGGGGCTTTCTACCTCCAGATCTATTTTTATATTTTATTTGGAAACAGGGTCTAGTTGTTGAGAGCCTCACTAAGTAGCTGAGGCTAGCTTCGAACCTGTGTGATCCTCCTGTCTCAGCCTCCCAAGTACTGGGTTTACAAGCGTGCGCCACCATGCCTGGCTGGTCTTTTTATTTTTAAAACAGGGTCTCACTGAGTTGTGAAGGGCCTCGCTAAGTAGCTGAGGCTGTCTGTAAACCATCATCCTCTGGTCTCCACCTCCCCAGTGCTGGGATTACAAGTGTGTGCCATCACACCTTGGCTTATTTATTTTTTATTTTGTGGTGCTAGGGATTGAACCCAGAGACATTCTACCTCCCAGCTACATTCCCCAGCCCTATTTTTTATAATTTATTTTGAAACAGGGTCTCACTAAGTTACTAAGTTGCAGAGGGCCTCACTAAGTAGCTGAGGCTGGTGGAGAACTTAAAATCCTTCTGTCTCAGCCTCCTATGTACTGGGATTACCACCGTGCACCACTATGCCCAGCATATTTTGTTTGTTTTTTGAAACAGGGTCTCATTAGGTTGCTGCAAGCCTCCCTACTTGCTAAGGCTATTCTTGAACCTGTGATCCTCCTGACTCAGCCTCCCAAGTACTGGATTACAAGCGTGGGCCACCATACTCTGCTACTCTTACCACTTCGAAAGTGAAAAATGGCCAGGCTGCTTCACTTGTATTTCTTTGAATACCATGCCGGACTTTTTTCTACACAATTATCAATCATTTGTATCTTTTTGGTGAGTTGCCCACACACTACTTTGTTTTTATACTGAACATTCATTTTTTTTATTGATTCACAAAGGCTTTTTATAATATCGATCCTCATTTATATTCTGCAAATATTTTTCTCAAGTATGTTGATTGGCTTTTACTTTTGTTTATGGCTTTTATTGATATACATAGTTTTTAAGTATGCTTCAGTAAAATCTGTATGATTTCATTTTGTTGGCATGCTTAGGAAGAATATTCCCAACTAAAATAGTTATGTGGGGTTTTTTTTTAGCACTTACAAATTTTTATTTTTTATTTTTTATTTTGGGTATTGGAGATTAAACCCAGGGACATTCTACTCCTGAGCTAAACTCCTATCTCCCCACACCTTTCCTTTCTTTTATTAAAACAGGGTCCCACTAAATTGATGAGATTGTCCTTAAACCTGCAATCCATCTGTCTCAGCCTTCCAAGAACAGTGACACACATGTAATTCCACTAACTTGGGAGGCTGAAACAGGAGGATTGCAGGTTTGAGGCCAGCCTCAGCAACCTAGTGAGATCCTGTTCCAATTTTATTTTATTTATTTTATTTAATTTTGTGCTGGGGGTTGAACCCAGGGGCATTATACCTTTGAGCTACTACTGCCTTGGCTCTATTTCATTTTATTTTTGTGGTACTTGAGATAGAACCCAGGGGCATTCTACTTCTAAGCTACACCTCCATCCCTATTTTTTATTTATTTTGAAACAGTGTCTCACTAAGTTGCAGAGGGCCTCACTAAGTTACTGAAGCTGTGAACCTGGATCCTCCTGGCTCAGCCTCCCAAGTACAGGTGTGTGCCGCCATGCCTCACTAAATTAAAAATATTTTAAAGGGTTGGGGTTGTAGCTTAGAGGGAGAATGCCCATGGGTTCACTCCTCAGTGCCAAAAAATAAAAAATTAAAATCCTAGAATTTTTTTTAATTAGGACTTTGAATAAATAACCATGATATCATAAGCTGACAGTTTTGGTAGCATCCACATAGTTCAGGCATATGAGTTCCTTTTTTTTTTTTTTAACCTGGCTAGGATTTTAAGCCTGTTTATAAATTCTGGGTGTATATGGCTAAGACAGGAGTTTAATAAAGCAACTCTTCAATATAGGCATTTCCAGGCATATTCAGAAATAGGATATTATACCAAACTCCTGCATCGCCATCATCGTCCAGACTCCAGACACGACCGTTGCCAACTCCTGGCCAACTGTTTCATTCGTACACTGTTCCTGGCTTTGCACTTGCAAAAAATTATCCATCCCTAACCGTGGGTAATTTTTAGCAAATTCTAGAAATATTATTTCATTCATAAATACTTTCATTTCTAGAAGACAGGATTTAATTTTTTTTCTCCTTCCTTTCTCTTTTTTGTTATTATTTGGTACTGGGGATGAACCTACGGGTTTCTACGTCTGAGCTAAACCCCCAACCCTTTTTTTTTAAATTTTGAAACAGGGTCTTGCTAAGTTGCTGAGGTCTCATTGAGTTGCTGAGATTGGCTTCAAATTTGAGATATGACTGTCTCAGCCTCCCAAGTACTGGAATTACAGGTGTACACCACTATGACTGGCTTACTTTTCTTTTTCTTTCTTTTTTCTTTCTTCCTTTTCTTTTCTTCTTTCTTCCTTTTCTTTTCTTTCTTTCTTTCTTTCTTTCTTTCTTTCTTTCTTTCTTTCTTTCTTTCTTCTTTGTTTTTGTTTTGTTTTTGCAATACTGAAGATGCAACCCAGGGGCATTCTACCTCTGAGCTACACCCCCAGCCTTATTTCTTATTCTTTATTTTACTTTTTTTTTTTTTTTCCCTTTGGTGGTACTGGGGTTCCTGGAAACTCTTCTACCTCTGGGTTACACTCCCAGACCTATTTTTTTATATACTTTTTTATTTGGAAACAGGGTCTCTTAAACCAGCAGGGCTGGCTTTGAACCTGCATGATCCTCCTGTCTCCACCTCCCAAGCGGGAGGATTACAAGTGTGCACCACCACGCTTGTAATCCAATACTTGAAAGGCTAAGATAGGAGGATTGCAGGTTCTCGGTCAGCCTCAGCTACTTAGTGAGGCCCTCTGCAACTTAGTGAGACCCTGTTTCAAAATAAAAACTAAAATACAGGGCTGAGGGTGTAGCTCAGAGGTAGAATGCCCCTGGGTTCAATCCCCAGTACCACCCCCCCCAAAAAAAAAAACAATTCAAGTATATTAACATCCAAAAAATAGTCTTGAGAAGTACATCCAAAAGGTAGTTGTTTGTTAGTGTTTCTGGTACTGGGGATGGAACCCGAAGGCATTCTAACTCCAAGCCACACCCTCAGCCATTTTATCTCTTACTTGGAAACAGAGTCTCACTAGGTTGCTTAAGAGCTTCACTAAATTGCCAAGGCTGGCTCTGAATCTGTGATCCTCCTGTCTCAGCCTCCTAAGAACTGGGATTATACGCGTGGATTACCACACTAGGCTGAAAAGATAGTTCTTTGAAAAAAACCAACAAAATCAGAATCCTTTTGTAAAATCTATTCAGAGAGGGAGGGAGGGATGGGGGAGGGGAAGAGAGAGAGAGGGAGAGAGAGAGGGAGATACACACACACACACACACACACACACACACACACACAGAAGATACAGACACATGACAGTAAGAATGAGAAAAGGGCTAGGCGTGGTGGTGCAAGATTTGTAATTCCAGCATTCGGGAGGCTGAGACGGGAGGATCTCCTCAGCTACTCAGTGAGGCCCTGTTTCAGAATAAAGAATTTTAAAAAATAGGGCTGGGGGTGTAGCTTAGAGGTAGAATGCCCCTGGGTTCCATCCCCAGAACTGGGAAAAAAAAAAAAAAAGAATAAGAAAAGGGAAATTTTTTTTTTAATTACTAAAAGGCTACCAGATACGACTTTTGGCCCCAATTCTTGAATATCCGGATGAATTGTATGTTTTTCTAGGAAAAAATAAAGTATCAAAATTGACTAAGGAAGGAAATTGAAAACCTGAATAGATTAATAACCATAGACAAAACTGACTAAGTTGGCAGAGTGACCCAGGATATTACAGGGTTCAATTCACACACAGCTGTTCAGGAACAAGGCCGTCCTGTAATGGAAGATCAGCGTGGTGTCAGGGCATCTGTGTGTGCCTGCCCACCCCAACTAAGTGCTGGCACCTACAGGACCTCAGAAGCGGGCAGCCTTCCCTCCCCGTTCCTCCCTCCATAAACTTTCAAAGCCCCCTTTCTGCCTGCACAGCACCCTGCTAGCCAGGCTCCAAGAGAACAGGGGAAGGGTGCAGACCTGTGGATGGATGTGCGGGGTGGAGGAGAGGGGAGGCTTCTGGGGTCCAGGTGGCTCTTCACCCCGTCCAGCCCACCCCACTGCTGGAGCTGAGGAATCACTATGAATCATAGGAATATTTTTATCTAAACTTACACACTTCTTAGATTAGCATGAAGCCTCGCCTGAGTGTAAGCAAGGTGATGGGGGCAGAGGGAGGGAGAGGAGGAAAAAGAAAAAATAGAAGGTTTGTAAATGCAATTCTATAACAGTCCTTTAGTATGAGCACTGTGGCAGAAAAGTCAGATTTTCTTTTGCAATTTAGTTTTGCCAACTAGTTGTCCCACTCCTGGCATTGGATTTTTTTTTTTTTTTTTTTTTTTTTTTTGGTACTGGGGTTCCTGGAAACCTTTCTACCTCCGGGCTACACTCCCAGACCTATTTTATATATTTTTTTGGAAACAGGGTCTCTTAAGCCAGTGAGGCTGGCTTCGAACCAGCGCGATCCTCCTGTCTCCGCCTCCCAAGCGCGGGGATTACAAGCATGCGCCACCACACCCGGCAGGATAATTTTTTTTTTAGCAAATTCTAAATGTATTATTTCATCTATAAATACTTTAATATGTGTGAGATGGGACTTAACTTTATTAAGCTCTGCAGCCCTAAGACCTGCCTCCTTGCCATCCCCAGACCTGCTCAGCTCCTTCTCCCCTCTGAAATGCCTACCTCAAGTCCTTATCAAGGCACCATCTTTATTAACTTATTTTTCGATTTTGGGGTATGTGAGTCTCACCTTTTCAGACAAGACCAACCATCTCCAGATGTGTGTCAGCTCTAGTTCCTGTCTACTGTCACAATCTCATAGGTTGATGTTGTCTGAAACACAAAATCTTGCATTTTTTGCTACGTGTGGTGACTGATAATTCCTACAGTGGCACAGCAGGTTTTCTTTGCTTTCTAGTAATGACAATCGCATCCTTACTCCGTGCGGCTCTGGTGGGGCTGACAATCCTAGGGTAGACATGTGACCCAGGCCTGGCCAATCACAGCATCCTATCTTCCTCCGTTGTAACAGTCAACTAGGGATGGACACATTCCTCAAGCTGAGCCAACAGAGTCCTTCGAGGGAGTTCACATGAAATATCAACCGGGCATGGTGGCGCACGCTTATAATCCCTGCGCTTGGGAGGCTGAGACAGGAGGATCACATGGGTTCGAAGCCAGCCTCAGCTACTTAGTTAGTGAGGCTCTCAGCAACGTAGTGAGACCCTGTTTCCAAATAAAAATATAAAATAGGTCTGGGAGTATAGCCTGGAGGTAGAAAGCCCCTGGGTTCCGACCCCAGCACCACCAAAAAAAAAAAAAACAAACACACACACACACACACACACACACACACACACACACACATGAAAGATCAAGGGGTCTTCTCTTCCTTCTGGGATCACATGCTGGGATGACAGAGCTGTCTATGGTCTTGTGCACCCTCCACCCATCACATGGGGACAGCCCATGTTTGGTGGGGATGGTGAGAATATGAAAATACCCAGAACAAAGCTGAGCCGAGGGTGGAGATAGTTCCCACCCCATTGTTGAGAACCTGGGTACAATTTGCCCAAGATCCACTCATCTCTCTTTCCAGTTATATGAATTGGTAAAGATATAGATATATATATATTGCTTAAAACAATTTGGGTTAGCCAGACGTGGTGGTGCACGCTTGTAATCCCCGCGCTTGGGAGGCAGACAGGAGGATCGCGCAGGTTCGAAGCCAGCTGTGCTGGCTTAAGAGACCCTGTTTCCAAAAATAAAAAAGAGGCCTGGGAGTGTAGCCCACAGGTAGAAGGGCTTCCAGAAACCCCAGTACCACTAAAAAACAAACAAAACAAAAAACCAATTTAGGTTAGATTTTTGTAAATTACTGTCAAAAGTCCTAACCAAGAGTCTTTCAAATATGTATTGCTAAGCCAGGCATGGTGGTGTATAATTGTAATCCTAATACTTGGGAGGCTGAGATAGGATGATCACAGGTTTGAGGTCAGCCTCAGGAAGTAGTAAGACTCTGAGCAACCTAGTGAGACCCTGTTTCTAAATAAAAACAAAATAGGGCTGAGGGTGTAGCTCAGAGGTAGAATGCCCCTGGATTCAATCTCCAGTGCCACACACGCACACAAATCTCTATTTCTAGATTAGACTTCTTACTAAAGCTCTAATCAAACTTAAGCTCTAACCAAACATGAATTTGTTCTATGTACATTTATGAAGTACCTACTGTGTGCCATGAACTACACCAGGCGCTATGTCAGGTGCGTAGCAGACACACAAACCAATAGGAGCCAGTCCTTGCCTACAAGCAGCTTGTGATCTCCTGCAGCGGACTGAGGTATTATATGATATGGTCATGAGACAGATATTCAAGAGTCTGGCCGGGCGTGGTGGCACACACTTGTAACCCCAGCATTTGGGAGGTTGAAACAGGAGGATCGCGGTTCACAGACAGCCTCAGCTACTTAGTGAGGCCCTTTGCAACTCAGTGAGACCCTGTTTCAAAATAAATAAAAAATAGGGCTCGGGGAGCTGGGCGTGGTGGCGCACGCTTGTAATCCCAGCGCTTGGGAGGCTGAGACAGGAGGACCACACAGGTTCAAAGCCAGCCTCAGCTACTTAGTGAGGCTCTCAGCACTTTAGTGAGACCGTGTTTCTAAATAAAGTATAAAATAGGTCTGGGAGTATAACCTGGAGGTAGAAAAGCCCCTGGGTTCCATCCCCCAGTACCACACACACAAAAACAGAAAAAAAAAATAGGGCTGGGGGTGTAGCTCAGAGGTAGAATGCCCCTGGGTCCCATCCCCAGTACCACACACAAAAAGTCTGGCACAAAGCCGAGCGCGGTGGTACATGCCTGTAATCCACTACTTGGAAGACTGAGATGGGAGGAGCACAAGTTCAAAACCAGGCTAAGCAACTTAGTGAGACCCTGTTTCCAAATAAAAAATAAAAAGCGGTTGAGGGTGTAACTCAGAGGTAGAATGCCCCTGAGTTCAATCTCCAGCAATACACACATACACACACAGAAAAACAAAGGGAAGAAAAAGACCAAATGGCTTCAAAGGCTAAGAAAGAGAGGAGTCAGCGATGAGTCTTGGGGTTTTGTTTGTTTTCTTTTTCAGGTTTGGGTTTTAAGCAACTGGGTAGATAAAGATTTGGTTCAGCAAGGAGGAAAAGTGGAAAAAGGGAGGGTTTCAGGAGAGATGAGGGGTTTGGAGGTAGATTCCATGAGTTTGAGGCTTTAATAGATGTTGAAGGTAAAGCTACTTGGTATGTGATTTGGCAATATGGAGTAAAAAATATAGTTTTGGCAACATTTATTTATTTATTTATTTATTTATTTATTTATTTATTTATTTGTGTGTGTGTATGTGTGTGTGTGTGTGGTACTGGGGATTGAACCCAGGGGCCTTCTACCTCTAAGCTACAGCCCCAGCCCTATTTTATTTATTTATCTGTATTTTTACAGTAGTGGGGATTGAACCCAGGGGCATTCTACCTCCAAGCTATACCCTCAGCCTCATTTTTTTATTCTTTGGGTTTTTTTGTTTGTTTGTTTGTTTGTTTTGTGGTACTGGGGGTGGAACCCAGGGGCATTCTACCTCCAAGCTACACCTCTAGCCCTATTTTTGTTTCTTTATTTTGAAATAGGGTTTCACTGAGTTGCAAAGGGCCTCACTAAGTAGTAGCTGAGGCTGTCCACGAACCGCGATCCTCCTGTCTCAACCTCCCAAATGCTAGGATTACAAGCATGCGCCACCACGCCTGGCTTAGTCTTTGTTTTTGAAACAGTGTCTCCTTAAGTTGAGGAGAACCTCACTAAGTAGCTGAGACTGGCAGCCAACTCGAGATCCTCCTGTCTCAGCCTCCCAAGTACTGGGATCACAAGTGTGTACCACTGTGCCCTGCTCAGCTTTGGTAACATAAGCATAAATGAAAACAGATGAGCAGGCAGAGGGAGAGGAGGGAGGAGGGAAAGATGGACCCTTAGAGAGGCAGAGGGCAGAATAAGAGCCAAAAAGTGTCTATGAATGGACAGCAGCATCTCTGGCAAAAACCTTAGGAGGAAGAGGAGGTCAAGGAGGGGAGGAGTGAGTGACAGTGGAAAAATGGTTGACAACTCTCGAGAGAAGGAAAATGGGAAGGGACCACCAGGGACGGTGGGGTCTGTCTGGTCCTGTCCTCTGCGTTGAACCCAGGGGCATTCTCCCTCCAAGCTACAGCCCTAGCCCTTTCTTATTTTATGTTTGGAAACAGTATCATTAGGTTATTAAGAGTCTTGCGAAGTTGCTGAGGATGTCCTCAAACCTGCTGTCTCAACCTCCCAAGTACTGGGATTATAGGCACGTGCCGCCATACCCAGCCCACCAGGGACCTTCAGGAAAGCAGCCTTGATGAGCCTGGGTGATGTGGGCTGAGCAGAGAGTGAGGTAAGGACAGTGAGTGGAGACCAGAAGCTCAACTGTGAAGGGGAGGAGGAAGCATGGAAGAATCCAGAAACTTGCCTGCTTATTTATTTATTTATTTAGTAATACTGGGAATGGAACTCGGGGACATTCTACCTTGAATCTGCACCCCTAGCCCTAATTTTTATTCTTCATTTGGAAACAGGGTCTCCCTAAGTAGCTGAGGCTGGCTGCAAACCTGTGATCCTCCTGTTTTAGCCTCCCAAGTACTGACATTAAAAGGGTGCACCACCACGCCCAGCTCCAGAAGCATTTTTAAAAATAGGAGAGACCTGAATGTATTGAAACGCTTCTTAGGGATAACCTAATTCCACTCTGTACCATCACTTCCACTGGCCTTAGACCTGAAACTGATAGTAATTCTTTTTTTTTTCTTTTCTTTTTGAAGTGCTTTTAAACACGGCCAGAGAGAGGGAGAGACTGAAAGGGGAGCTCTTTCAGTGTTGGTAGCTCAAGGCTTCACGTGGAGGACAGGGAACTCAACACTGCACTGCGCATCTTCAAATCTGCTTCTTTCTCCTATTTCCCATCTCAACCAACAGCCTCCATATCTACTCAGTACCCTGGAGAGCGACCCTAAGCTGGCTCAGAATTCTCAAAGTCCTTTCCAGATCCCATTGGTCACTGACTGTTGACCATACTATCTATTAAATATTTGTCTCTACTTCTTTTATTCCTTCCTTCCTTCCTTCCTTCCTTCCTTCCTTCCTTCCTTTTCTTTCTGTGGTACTGGGGATGGAACCCAGGGGCATTCTACCTCTGAGGTACACCCCCAGCGCTATTTTTGTGTGTGTGTGTGTGGAACTGGGGGTGGAACCCAGGAGCTTTTCTACCTCCGGGCTATATTCCCAGACCTATTTTATACTTTATTTGTAAATAGGGTCTCACTAAGTTGCTGAGAGCCTCATTAAGTAGCCGAGGCTGGCTTTGAACCTGTGCGATCCTCCTGTCTCAGCCTCCCAAGCACTGGGATTACAAGCATGCACCACCACGCCCGGCTCCCCAGCCCCATTTTTTATTCTTTATTTTGAAACAGGGTCTCACTGAGTTGCAAAGGGCCTCACTAAGTAGCTGAGGCTGTCTGTGAACCGCGATCCTCTTGTTGCAGCCTCCCAAGTGCTGGGATTACAAACATATGCCACCACACCTGGCTTTACTTCTTTCATTTCTTATAGCCACTGTCCCAGTTCAAACCTACATCTTCTTCTTTCTGGACCATTGATACTGACTTTACCTGGGGTCTCTAAGTCCCCCAGCACTGAATTCACATGGCTTCCAAAGTTTTTCTTTTGCAAATATTTACCCAGTTGGCCAGGCGTGGTGGTGCACGCTTGTAATCCCCGCACTTGGGAGGCTGAGACAGGAGGATCACACAGGTTCGAAGCCAGCCTCAGCTACTTAGTGAGGCTTTCAGCAACTTAGTGAGACCCTGTTTCCAAATAAAATATAAAATGGGTCTGGCAGTATAGCTTGGAGGTAGAAAGCCTCTGGGTTCCACCCCCAGTACCACCAAAAAAAAAAAAAAAAAATATATATATATATATATATATATATATATATCCAGTTGTATCACTTTTTTTTTCTTTTTCTCTTCCTTCCTTCCTTCCTTCCTCCTTTCCTCCTTTTTTTTTTTTTTTTTTTTGTAGTCCGAGGTTTGGTCCCAGGGATATTCTACCTCCAAGCTACACTCCCAGCCCTATTTTATTTTATTTTTATTTTTGAAACAGTCTTGCTAGGTTGATGAGAGTTTCAGTACTTTCTGAGGCTGTCCTTGAACCTGCGATCCTCAAGTCTCAGCCTCCCAAGTACCAGAATTACAGGCATGCGCCTCCATACCCGGTTGTGTCACTTTTTCCCTAGAACAATCAGCAGACTGGCCATCTTCTCTAAGGTAAGGTCCGCCTGCCATGCTGACTTTTAAAAGTGGCTCAAGCTGGGCATGGTGGTGCACACCTGCCATCCCATTACTTGGGAGGCTCAGCCAGGAGGATCACAGGTTCAAGACCAGCCTCAGCAACTTAGCAAGATCTTCGGCAACTTAGTGAGACCCTGTTTTGAGATTAAAAAAAATAAAATAAAACCAGGCTGAAGGCATGGCTCAGACATAGGATGACCTGGGTTCAATCCCTACTACCACATTAAAAAATGTGACCCTTTGCCAGCCACAGCTGGGGTGTCGGTTTCTCTACTGCACGCACCCCCCCATGGAGCTCGGCCCCACTGGGAAGCACCAGGTATTGCCACATCCCCACGTCTAGGCTGATGCTGGCCCCTTTTCCTGGGAATCCCTTCTCTAACTGGTGAACTCATCAGGCTCGACCCCTTCCAACTCAAGTCACATTGTGGCATGAGTCACTTCTTACCACAGGTCTTCAAGGGCGGTCACAGGCCTGTTTGCATGCCAGTGCCCTCCTTACACACACACTGGAGGCAGGCACAGGGCAACTCACCCACACACAGAGGAGTCATCAGTAAGTTGTTAGACGAATCACATGGAGTGATGGATGAACTGATTGAGTTCATGTAACCAAAGCAATTTCTGCCACTCATGGCCATGGAAATGGACGAACTGGTTACAATCAAATCCAGCTCGGATAACAGGTGCTTTCCTGGCTCTGCTAGTCACTTACTAGGGGGTCAGAACTTGGGTCTTTTCAACACTGTCCGTCGCTCAAGCTCAGCTCTAAGGTCTGGAGTTTGTCTGCTTCATACTATCTTATTCACCCAGCAAAAGATGTCAAGCACCAGGCCCATGCTAGCCACTGGGTACATAAAAATGAATGACAGAGCCAGGCGTGGTGGCACACGCTTGCAATCCCAGTACTTGGGAGGCTGACACAGGAGGATTGCAGATTTGCAGCCAGCCTCAGCTACTTAGTGAGGCTCTCCTCAAATTAGACCCTGTTTCAAAATAAAAAGTAAAATAGCGCTGGACATGTAGCTCAGAGGTTGAATGAATGAATGAATGAATGAATGAATGAAGCTGGGCGTGGTGGTGCATGCTTGTAATTTCAACATCCGGGAGGCTGAGACCGGAAGATTGTGCTTCGCGGACAGCCTCAGCTACTTAGCAAGGCCCTTTGCAACTCAGTGAGACCCTGTTTCAAAATAAAAAATAAAAACTAGGGCTCGGGTATAGCTCAGAGGTAGAATGCCCCTGGGTTCCATCCCCAGTACACAAAAATTTTAAAAATAAAAATAAGAAAGATTGTGCTTTTAGGGTAATAACCAAACCAGTGAATGTTAATCTTACTAAATATTCTGATCAGAATCCAGGTTCTATATTTAGTTTTCACAATAATGCTGCCGAGGAGGTGGGATTGAACTCAGGCTAGGATGAGGACACTGAGGCTCAGCATGGCCACTTGCCCAAGGTCAGTAAAGACTAAAATGGGGCATTGCTTTGAGGGCCCCAGAGAGCTGTGGCTCCGTGTTCTTGCCTTGTGGTCCTCTCACACACTGACTCGGGGCTTGGCCATTCTTTGGCCAGGAGGACATTAGCAAGCCTGTGTAGACAGAAGCATGATAAGCAGCTGTCCCTTAGGACTTGTCCTCGAATACGCCCTCTTGGGATCCAGAGGCCAGGAGAAACCTGGGTAGACTACCAAGTGATTAGAAGATGTGAATAGAGACCCTGGAGGATGAGAGACCGTCTTGATGTGCCTGCCCTTCCTGACCCTCAGCTGTCTACAGTGGTGTGAGAGATTCCAAGTGAGAATGGCAGAGCCCACAGCCACAGACCATGAGAAATAATAAAGTATTGCCTTTCAAAGTCTCCAAATTTAGACAAATGTGTGTTGGTACCTGCCTGTAATTCCAGTACTTGGGAGGCTGTGACAGAAGCATAAGAGGTTCAAGGCCAGTCTTAGCAACTTTACTGAGTCCCTCAGCAACTTAGCAAGACCCTATTTTCAAAAAAGAAAAAAGAAAAAGAAAAAGGGCTGGGGTATGGTTCAGGGGTAGAATGCCCTCAGGCTCAATCCCAGTACCAGTAAAAATAAAAGTAAAAAGTCTCTAAATTCTGGGTGTTTTGCTACACACCAGTGAATAAGTGGAACCACGACAAAGTAGGATTTGAGCCCAGCAGCCTCTGCCCAGCTTAGTCTCAGCACTACGCTCATCTGGTTGGGAGTGGAATGTCATACCAACCCTAAAATATTCCCAGGGTCCACAGTAGTGCTCAATGGAAATTTTTTGGATGAATGAATCTTTTTCAGAGAGGTAGGAAGGTCTAAGGCCTATTTCAAAGGGCAGGGTGGACAATAGCTCACCTTTCAATAACTATCACATCTCTCCTGTTACCAGTATTCCCCAAACAAAAACAAGCTAAGGTATTCCTAAATCTGGAAACAGTTGTGTGGACATCACCAGTCTCCCACCCACCCTTCCTCTCTCAGTTAAATTCACATCAAGCAAAATAAAAAAGTTAGCAGAGTTTATGCTTTTGATGGTCTTCTCCCATCTCACCAAGCCGCCGTCCCACCCCTGGCATCATCTCTCCCTCCCCTTTGACCTTCAGGGCCCAACAGCCCCTTTCCCCTCTTTCGACAAGCCGAAAAGGAGCAGGGAAGGTGGACATTATAGAAATGGAGGAAGAAGAGCTGGATGTTAGTAGGTGGTTGTAGAAGCCAAAGAAATGGAGCTCTAAACTGGGTATTTTCAGGAGGCACCCTCCAGCAGGTGGAGGTATTCTAAGGATGAGAAGGCGGCAGGTGGTGTCCACAATATACCCCTGAGGGTGGAGAATAAAGGGCTGCTCCCTGCCTCTCTAAATCCCTTTGGACTGTCCAGGAAGGCTGGCCAGGGCCCTGCAGCTGTGGCCTCCACATGTGGACCTGCAGAATAGTTACTCCAGCCTGGTAAAAAAAAAAACCCTCGCGTCAATGCGGCCAGTCCTCTGCTTTCTGCCAGCCCTGGCTACCTTTTCTGTTCCAAGCTCCCTCTGCACCTGCTCCTGCAAGCATGCACACACCTCCCAAGGTCACGGACAGAGGCTCAGGCACCTGGTTCCCACACCCAGAAAACCATCTGAGCCCCTGGCTGCAGACTGAATCAAAAAGGGAGAGCAGGCCCCACTCGGTACTCAAAGGCAGAGTGTGGGCTGTGCATGCAGACACTCACACACACGCAAAGCAATGCGGTGGGGCCCAAACACCCAGAGGCACTGTGGCCAAAGGATGTGAGGAGAGAGAAACATGTGTGGACACACATGCACATCTCCAGACTGTCACACGTGCACGCCAGCACGCAGGGACACCCGCACAGGTGCCCGGCCAGGCCTCGGCACCCAGCCCCTCCCCCACCCCCACTGAAGCAGGTGGGGTCGGACTGGGGTTTGAAAGCGCTCCCCTCCTCCCTCCCTCCAGCCCTGATACCCAGGATCCAGTGTCCCAGTGGGTTCTGGAGCCCGCCCCCGCCCCCCAACTAGGCTCGGGAACGAAAGGCGGGAGGGGGGAGGGGCAGCTTGGTCTCAAAGCGTTCTGATTTTAATTTCTTACATTAACCCCTTCCCTGACTGTGGCCTGGCCTCCTAGGATCCCTCCCAGCTGGGGGGTCTCGCGGGCCTCCGGAGGGGAGTGGGGTAGAGGAAGGGGAGGAGGAGGCAGCGGCTGGGGTCCTCCCTGCCTCGCCCCTGCACAGCGGTCCCGCAGCGCGCCCCCGACTCGCCCTTACCTCCTCCACCTCGCCGCTAGGCCAGGCCCGCAGCCGGGGCTGGGGGTGCAGAGGCAGCCCCCGCGTGCCAGGTCCAGACGCAGGGCCGCCTCGGGGCCTCGGATCTCTTTCCCTCCGCAGCCTCGGGTGGCCGCGGCGGCCAGCGCCCCCGCCTCCCTCTCGGGGCGGGGGCGTCCAAGCCTCTCAGCCAGTCGCAGCGGGAGGGGTGCACAAATCGGGTGGGGGAAGGATGGAGGAGGAGGGGAGGGAGGAGGGGGCGCGCGGCCCCAGGAAAGCGAGGGAAGGCGGAGGGAGGCGGCGAGGGGGTGGGGCGGAACCGGCCCCTCCTCCGGGGCGGGCTCTCAGCGAGCTGGGGAGCGGCAGATGCAGCCAGGAGCGGCTGCGCCGGGACCCCACGTTTTCCGCCAAAGGTGGCTTGGATGGGGGAGGGGTCCGCGGCTCCGCCCTGGGGGCGCAGGGACAGCTCGCGCCGCGCCCTTCGCGGGTTCCGGCACCACCCGGTGCATTCTGCCTCGGGCACTTCCAGCCGGGCCTCTGCTGCCCACCTTTAATTCGGGCTTCTCCGCCCTAACCCTACCGCTCTGGCGGTGGCCTGCCCCTACTCGGGGGCAAATCCTGGGCTGGGTGGTTCTTGGACTCGAAAGGGGGCGGGCTCCGGAGCCTGCGCTATCCCTGGGATCTGCGCCAAGGTCCTTAAGTGGCCTCTTGGGCTCCGCCTGGGTTGTGCACTCGGTGACCTCCGGTCAGATGCGTTGTCTTCGCGGAGATCTCCTGGGACGATCCCCTCTGGGCGTGCACCGGGAAGTAGCGGAGCTGGGAGTGGCTGCGGCGAGGTCCAGGGACCCAATCCTGCATTTAAGGTGTAGCCTAAGTGCGCGCGTCCCGTTACAGATCCCCTCCTGGAGACCGGAGGAGGATAGTCAGGGAACACGGCGTTGGTTCCCTCCCAGGCAAACCCACTACTTGGCTAGGAGAGCAGCCAGGTTTCCTAGTAATGGAGCATCTAGGGACATCACCACCCCCTTAGGGCCTATTCAGCTGGTAAAGCAGGAATGATTTGACTGTCTGATCCTAGGCTTGGAGGAAGTTGGCAGGGCTGCAGTGTGCTACCAGGACGAGGGCTGCGCTGAGCCTTAGATGAGGAAGGGGAGGGGGAATTATTTACACTAGAGGTTAGTGCTTGGGTCAGGGTTGTACTCAAGGCTTTGGGGGGGGGGGCGGTCCGGCTGCAGCAGAAGAGATCTCCAATTTAGTCGCAGGATATTTCAGTAAATTGGAGGTTGTTGGTGACTTCCACTGACTCCATATTACTCTTATAAAGGCAAAGACATTGGGGCACTTAGTACCAGGAATAATAATTTCTTTTTTGTGTGTGTACATGGATAGTACGGGGATTGAACCCAGGGGTATTCTACCTTAGAGCTACACCCCTAACCTTATTTTATTTATTTATGTATTATTATTTCTTTATTGCGGTACTGGAGATAGAACCCAAGGCATTCTACCTCAGAGCTACACCCTCGGCCTTATTTATTTATTTATTTATTTATTTTTGCGGGTCTGGGGATGGTACCTAGAGGCATTCGACCTCTGAACTACACTCCCAGCCCTATTTTTTATTCTTTATTTTGAAACAGGGTCTCACTAAGTTGCAGAGGGACTCACTAAGTAGCTGAGGCTGTCCGCGAACTGCGAACCTCCTGTCTCAGCCTCCTAAATGCTGGGATTACAAGGGTGCGCCACCACGCCCGGCTTCTATTTTATTTTTATTTTAAAACAAGGTCTCACTCGGTTGATGAGAGTCTCACTACTTGCTGACACTGTCCTCGCACCTATGATCTTCCTGTCTCAGTCTCCCAAGTACTGGGATTATAGGCGCGCACTACCACACCCAGCTTTAAGAAAGAATGATTTGTACACTTGCTGCCATGTGGCTTTGGGGAAAAACTTTAATAAAGACTGGAGTCTGTACAGTGTCCAATCAGGTCTAGCTCCTGTTCTTCCATCTTCTCTTCCTCCTTGTAGCTCCTGAATTTGTTTCCTCCTCCAGGAAGCCTTCTTAAATAGAGCAAATAAGAAATCACTTCTCCCAAGACCTAAGTGCTAACAACTGTATTAACCAAGTCTCAAACATCATGTTAGTTTTTTTTTTATGCAGAGCATTTAATCTTCCTACTGAACTTATCATGTAGACATTATTATTGTTATTACATTTTTCAGGTAGATAAAGTTCGGAGCTCATCAAATGGCACGGCCAGGATTTGAGTGTAAGTTATTCAAGTCCAGTCTCTGCTCAACCACAGGGCTCTCCTGCTACCCCTTTGCTGTAATAAAGACAAATGCAGACTCCCTGAATCTACCTGCTTTTGCAAATAGCCAAAAATATCTTTGTATTGTCTTGGTTCCACCTTTGTTGTTGTGATTTTTGTCCTTATTTTGTGCTTCCTATGAATGTATGGAAACAACTTGGGGCAGGCTTTGTATGTGTGTGTGTATTCTTTTGTTCATGTGTGTATGTGTATGCATGCACGGGCAGGTGCACACCTGTGAGTATGCATGCACACTGGTGCGTGTTTTGTGAGTGCATATGCGCATGTTCGTGTGTGTGCAGGTGTGTGTGTGTGCATGTACTCATCTGCAAGTGCATATAAGAATGTGCACGTGTGTCATGTGTGTGTGGGGTTATTTCTATAATGTGTGAGGACATGGACATGTATTTGCACATGTGCGCATGTGTGACCATGCTACATTTCACAGACAACAGTTCCTGCTTGGTTGTTATGGGAACCACAGTTCTAAAAATGTTAAACTGAATCCCACTCCATGTGGGCCAGAGAAGCTGAGAGAGAGAGAGAGAGAGAGAGAGAGAGAGAGAGAGAGAGAGAGAGAGAGAAGGAGAAGCACTCAGTGTGACAGATATATCTGGGGTCAGAGCTGAGGCACAGAATCATAAGCTTAGTAAAAAATTGGACAGGCTCAGACTAGTCAGAGGTGGGGTCCCATGGTTGTTCTTACCACCTCTCCTTCCTGGTCCTTCCTTTTCCTCTTATATGTGTGTTAATGGGGATTGAACCCAGGAGCATTCTACCTCTGAGCTGCACTCCAAGCCCCCTTTTTAAATTATTTTTTTGAATTTTGAAATGAGCTCGCTAAGTTGTTCATACTGTCCCAGGTATTGGGATTACAGGCGTGCGTCACCACACCTGACTCCCCCTTCTCTTCTCTAGCTTCTCGAGTCACTCCAGCCACCTGTCTTCCCTCCTTCTTCCTCTTTCTCTTTTCCATCCCCTCTTGAGGCTTTTTTTTCTTTTTCAACTAATTGGCACAATAATTAGGAGCTGGTGATATGGGGTCACAGATGTGGATCAAACAATATTTCAGCCAGGTGTAGTGCTACACGCTTGTATCCCAGTACTTGGGAGGCTGAGACAGGAAGGTCATAGGTTCATGGCCAGCCTCAGCTACTTAGGCCTTCTGCAACTTAGTGAGACCCTGTTTTAAAATAAAGAATAAAAAAAAATAGGGCCGGAGCCGGGCATGGTGGTGCACCCTTGTATTCCCAGCATTTGGGAGGCTGAGACAGGAGGATCACAGTTCGCAGCCAGCCTACTTAGTAAGGCCCTCTGCAACTCACTGAGACCCTGTTTCAAAAACTAAAAAGACTAAAAAATAGGGCTGGGGGTGTAGCTCGGAGGAATAATGCCCCTGGGTTCCACCCCCAGTACTGCAAAAAAAAAAAAAAAAAATAGGGCCAGGCATGCTATGGCACACTTATAATCCTAGCATTCGGGAGGCTGAGACAGAAGGATGCAGTTCGTGGATAGCCTCAACTACTTAGTGAGGCCTTTTGCAACTCAGTGAGACTCTGTTTCAAAATAAAGAATAAAAATATAGGGCTGGGGATGTCTCTCAGAGGTAGAATGCCCCTGGGTTCTAGTCCTAGTAACACAGGGGGGAAAAATAGGGCTGAGGGTATAGTTCAGAAGTAGAAGGCCCCCAGGTTCAATCCTTAGTACTGCAAACAAACAACAAAAAAACTCACAAATGTTTCTGCTCACAAGCAGGAGTATTTGGATAATGGATGGAGAAAGGAAAGAGGGCAAAGAACAAAGGGAGGGATAATAGAGGAAGCTGGAAGGTGAATTTGGATCAGATATGAAGGGATGTGATGCAGGTGTTTGTGTGTGTGTGTGTGTGTGTGTGTGTGTGTGTGTGTGTGTGTGTTTCTGTGTGTTTATTTTGTTTTCTGTAGTATTGGTGATGGAACCCAGGGCATTCTACCTCTGAGCTATACCCCCAGCCCGAGCTGGGCGTGGTGGCGCATGCCCGTAATCCCAGTACTTGGGAGGTTGAGACAGGAGGATCACGCAGGTTCAAAGCCAGCCTCAGCTACTAAGTGAGGCTCTCAGCAACTTAGTGAGACCCTGTTTCCAAATAAATAAAATAGGTTGGGGGTGTAGCCCAGAGGTAGAAGGCCCCTGGATTCCATCCCCAGTACTACAAAAATAAATAAATAAAAATAAATAAATAAATACCCCAGCCCTATTTTATTCTTTTATTTTGAAACAGGACCTCACTATGTTGCTGAGGTTGGCTGCAAACCTATGATCCTCCTGCCTTTGCCTCCCAGTACTGGGATTACAAGCTTGGGCCTATATTTTTGTAGGAGGGTGGAAGCCTTGGTCTATTGCACCATGAAGGCATTTTAAGGAATTGTTATAATTAGTGCAGTGCAATGTGGAATGGAAGGAGAGATAATGAGGCAGACAAGAGAAGCAGTTTGGCATAGTTTTTTTTTGGTGTGTGTATGTGTGTGTGTGTGTGGTATGGGGGATGGAACCCAGGAGCATTCTACCTCCAAGCTACACCCCCAGCCCTATTTTTTATTCTTTATTTTAAAACAAGGCCTCATTCAGTTGCAGACGGCCTCACTAAATTGCTGAGGCTCTCTGTGAACCTGTGATTCTCCTGTCTCAGTCTCCCAAGTACTGGAATTACAAGTGTGCGCCATTATGCCCAGCTTGGCATAGTTCAAACTGGTTATATCTAGCTGATCACTAGAAGGGCACAGGGGTTTGGGTGAGGGAAGAGGAAATAGCAGATATTCTGATTGCTCTGTCAAACTTTTTCCCATATCCCACCTCCTCCTTAAGATTCTCATTACTCTTCCTATCTCCCCAGTGTGAGAATCCAGACATACTAGGATAGCCTCTGTTACTGGTGTGTGTGTGTGTGTGTGTGTGTGTGTGTTGAATTCCTCAGGTGCATTAGAAGATAAAAAATGTGGAAATCACTGGCCCAGCATGTATTTTTTGAATGACTGAACTCATGGATATACAGTCTTGGAACTGGAAGGCCCAGGTTCAAGGCCCACTTCTATCTCTTACTCTCTCGATGTGTCCTTAAGAAAATTCCCAAGCCAGATATGATGGCACATACCTGTAATCCCAGTACTTAGGAGGCTAAGACAGGAGGATTCTAGGTTCACAGCCAGCCTCAGCAATTTGGCGAGACCATTTCCAAGTAAAAAATAAAATAGGGCCTGGGGTGAGCTGGGTGTGGTGGCACACACTTGTAATCCCAGTACTTGGGAGGCTGAGACAGGAGGATTCCAGGTTCACAGCTAGCCTCAGCTACTTAATGAGGCCCTCTGCAACTTAGTGAGAACTTGTTTCAAAGTAAAGAATAAAAAATAGGGCTGAGGATGTAGTTCAGAGGTAGAATGCCCTGTGTCCCACCCCTAGTAGCACGAAAAGAAAAAAAAAAGATAGGGTCAGGGATGTAACTCAGAAGTGGAATGCTTTTGCATCAAACACACACAAAAAAGTCTCCAAACAACTTGGGCCTGTGTTATTATGTGATTCCACATGATTGTCATAGCCAAGGTGTATGTGTACATGGAAGGTGTGGAGTGGCATAGACTGAGAGGTACTGGCCAATAGGCACACAGAAGATAAATGCGGGAACAATTTCAGTAGAAGAATCAGCATTTTTCTGGGCATATTGTCACACACTTGTAATCCCAGTACTTGGGAGGCTGAGACAGGAGGATCACAGGATTGGGGTCAGCATCAGTAATTTAGCGAGACCTCAGCAACTCAGTGAGACTTTTTTTTTTTAATAAAAAATAAAAAGGGCTGGGGTGTAGCTTTGAGATAGGATGCCCCTGGGTTCAATCTCCAGTATCCTCCCCACCTCCAAGTCAACATCTTCTGGCTTCAGTTTTCAACAAAATTGTCAACTGGTGACATAAGGGTTTTCCTGCTACAGAGTATGTGGTCTGCTTCACAAAATGTAGCAGACATCTCCAGAAGTGCTCAGCTGAGCTTGCAAGTAAGGAAAGAAAACATGGATCAAAGCAAGGGAAATGAGAACTCGAATGTAACCTTGATGTGTGCTGGAAGGAATCCCAGGTCTACTTCTTGTCTGTCTTGACCTGGGCCCTAGTTGGAATAGGGGGAGCTGCTTATGAAAAATTACAACTGTTTGAGTTAGAGTTTGAACTCGCAATGCCTGTAAGATACAGGAACCTCAAGCCAAGGAATTAACAAAAGAGTTATCGTTATCAGGTGATGCTCTTGGAGTGCCCAGCAGAACAAAAACAGGAGGAATACATCTTCAACCCTGACCACATTGTATTGCTGCCCAGGTAAATCCCCACTGACAATAAACTGAAAGCTAAAAACTATAATCCACAAAAGAAAACAGTGTACCATGAATAAGAGTTGATAAGAGCCTGGAAAATGGCAAAAAGTTCCAAGTCTAAGTGACAGCCTTGGAGGAAGGAGGGGGAAAGGGGACTCTCAGAGAACCATATTTACTTAGGAACCAAACAAATTATTGTCACTATTAACAGGAATTGGGTATATGAAAGAAGGCTCTGATTTTAGACAGATTATATTTGAAATAGTAGTGGGACATCCTACAGGGATGGTCATTAGCCAGAACTGAGGGGCTGACTGAATTAGATGTCATCTATGGCATCTAAGAGATGAAAGACTGACAATGAGCCAGGTGTGGTGGGATTACACTTGTAATTTCAGCATTCGGGAGACTGAGACAGGAGGATCGTGGTTCGCGGACAGCCTCAGCTACATAGTGAGGCCCTTTGCAACTCAGTGAAACCCTGTTTCAAAGTAAAGAATAATAATAATAAAAAAAATAGGGCTGAGGGTGTAGCTTAGAAATAGAATGCCCCTAGGTTCAAACCCCAATACTGTTTAAAAAAAAAAAAGTAAGGAAAACATGCCTGGATCTGTTTGGGTTTATTCTTTTTTCTTTTTTCTTTTTTTTCCTCCTCTCTTTTGTGCTGGAGATGGAATGCAGAGGCATTCTACCTCCAAGATACAACTTCCTTTTTTATTTATTTTAATTTTTAATTCAATTTTATTTGTGGTGCTGGGGATGGAACCTAGGAGCTTTCTACTCTTAGCTACACTCCCAGACCTATTTGATATTTTATTTGGAAACAGGGTCTCACTAAGTTGCTGAGAGCCTCACTAAGTAGCTGAGGCTGGCTTCGAACCTGAGCAATCTTCCTGTCTCAGCCTCACAAATGCTGGGATTACAAGCGTGCGCCACCACGCCCGGCTCATTTTTTATTTTGAAACAGGGTCTCACTAGGTTGCTGAGAGTCTCACTACTTGCTGAGGCTATTCTCAAACCTGTGATCCTTCTGTCTCAGCCTCCCAAGAACTGGGATTATAGGCATGCACCACTGCACCTGGCTTGGTTTGGGTTGATTTTCTGATGGTTTGATTTTAATTCTCTCCCTCTCTGGCCTAACATTCTCATCCCTCAAATCACTAGGGGAAACTGGGCATGGTGGTGCACCCTTATAATCCCAGCATTTGCCGGGCGTGGTGGCGCACGCTTGTAATCCCCGCTCTTAGGAGGCTGAGACAGGAGAATCGCACAGGTTCGAAGCCAGCCTCAGCTACTTAGTGAGGCTCTTAGCAACTTAGTGAGACCCTGTTTCTAAATAAAACATAAAATAGGTCTGGGAGTATAGCCTGGAGGTAGAAAGCCTCTGGGTTCTACCTCCAGTACCACACACACAAAAATAATCCCAGGAGGCTGAGACAGGAGGATCATGATTCAAGGATGGCCTCAGCTACTTAGTGAGGCCCTTCGCAACTCAGTAAGACCCTGTTTCAAAATAAAAAAATAATACTAAAAAAATAGGGCTGGGAGTGTAGCTCGGAGGTAGAATGCCCCTGGGTTAAATCTCTAGTACCCCCCCCAAGTCATTAGAGGAGCCAAGCATGGTGGTGCACCCCTGTAATCCAAGTACTTGGGAAGCTGAGCTAGGATGATCACAGGTTCAAGGCCAATCTCAGAAATTTCGTGAGACTCTCAGCAACTTAGTGAGGCCCTGTATCTAAATAAAAAATATAGGGCTGGGGTGTAACTCAGAGAATGCACCTGGCTTCTATCCCTGGTACCACCGCTCCCCGCCCCCCAAGAAAAAAATCACTAGGGAATCTCCAGTAAACAAGGACACAGGAGGCAGGGTTGTCTTGGAGTTACAGAACCAGGCTGAACTCTACTACTAGGACTACTATTAAGTGACTTCTTTGGCATTCCATTTTCTCATCAATAACACTAGGTCTATTATTAGGGTGTGAGATTTCGATGAAACACAGCTGGTGGGGGGCAGGATGACGGTCAAAGACCAGCCACCCACAGCCTGCTGGCTCTTCCTAATTTGTTCACTTGTGTGCTTTGGGACCAGCTGCTCCCCAAATGAAACTTTATACTCCTCCTTATCCTACTGCATATGAAAAGTGAGTTCAGGTGGCCCATGACTATGAGTGAAAGGCATGGTACTCAAATAGTAAGACAGGATCACCATTATCCCATGTCTCTGGAATCTACCATTCACCTATCACAGGACCTTGAAATTCATCATTTGAGCCTTTTCATAGGGTTAAACATTGCCCTCTGCCCGGCCTGGTGGCTCACACTTGTAATCCCAGTACTTGGGAGGCTGAGACAGGAGGATTTGGGTTTGCAGCCAGCCCTCAGCTACTTAGTGAGGCCCTCTGCAACTGAGTGAGACTCTGTTTCAAAATAAAGAATAAAAAATCAGACTAGGGTGAGCTTGAAGGTAGAATGCCCCTAGGTTCCATCCCCAGCACCCCACCACACACAAATTGCCCTCTGTAGGTTATTCTTCTAAAATGTTAATCCCCCGGAAGAGGTACCATCAAATTCTTCAGCACTAAGTCATTAATAAGATACAAGACACTCAGCCTTGTGAAGCCCTTAATACCTGAGAGAAAAACGAATGGAATTCTCTGGATCATTTGGTCTCTGGTCAACAGGCTGCAGTGCAGGGATGCTAGGGGTGGGGTGGGGGAGGAGCCAGAGTATTGGAAGCTGGGTTGATGTAGCATCATAGGGCTGTGGGCTCTCCTAATTCTAACACAGCTCAGAAGGGAAAAGAAGGAAGTCTGTAGACACAGGCCCTCCCCTTGCCTTGCCTTAGCAGAGAGGAGTCACTGGGAAGGGGGAGGTGGGGCACATGGAAACCTTATTTGTTTTGTTTTGTTTTGTAGTACTGGAGATTGAACCCAGAGACATTCTACCTCTGAGCTATACCTCCAGCCCTATGTTATTATTCCTTTTTATTTTGGTGGTACTGGGGGTGGAACTCAGAGGCTTTCTACCTCCGGGCTATACTCCCAGACCTTTTTTCTTTTTGGAAACAGGGTCTCACTAAGTTGCTGAAAGCCTCACTAAGTAGCTGAGGCTGGCTTCGAACCTGTGTGATCCTCCTGTCTCAGCCTCCCAAGCGCGGGGATAACAAGCGTGCGCCACCACGCCCAGCTTATTTCTTTTTATTTCTTTTTCTTTTTATTTTTTTGTGGTACTGGGGTGAAACCCAGAGGCTTTCTACCTCCAGGCTATACTCCCAGACCTATTTTATACTTTATTTGGAAACAGGGTCTCACTAAGTTGCTGAGAGCCTCACTAAGTAGCTGAGGCTGGCTTCAAACCTGTGGGATCCTCCTGTCACAAGCGTGTGCCACCACGCCCGGCTCATTTCTTTTTATTTTGAAACATGGTCTTTCTAAGTTGTTGAGGGCTTAAGTTGCTAAGGCAGGCCTTGAACCCGTGATCCTTTTGTCTCAGCCTCCCAAGTACTGGACTTTCAGGTGTGCACCACCACGCCTGGCTCACGGTAGGCTTTTATGCTCCAAGGTCTGTCCAAGGTGGTCAAAAGGAGAGTAGAAGTGTTGGGTAGAGTTCTGATAGCAAAGGCAGGAGGCCTGACTTTCCCTTCACCTTCTCCTGTCTGCATCCCAAAGCCGTTAAGGGTTCAGCTGGAAGGAAAGCTTGGGAAAGGGCCATGGTAGGTGCATGCCTGGACAGTAAGTGGGCTGCTGCTTCCCGAAGAAGATCCTTTATGGGAAGGGAAGCTAAGATAGCAACGAGCCCCTGGCAAGGCCTGCTCCAGGTGTATTTCAGCCAGGTGCTGAGATGCTTTTGACCCTGAAAACATGTAACTTTTGTGTGTGTGTGTGTGGGACTGGGGATGGAACCCAGGGGCATTCTACCTCAGAGCTACACTCCCTGCCCTATTTTTTATTTTGAAACAGTCTCACTGAGTTGCAAAGAGCCTCACTAAGTAGCTGAGGCTGTTCATGAACCGCGATCCTCCTGTCTCAGCCTCTCCAATGCTGGGATTACAACCGTGCACCACCATGCCCAGATCAGCATGTAACTTTTGAACAGACACACTGGCACTGGCTGGAGCCTCTGTGACAGCAAATGCTGGGAATTCACAAACAGCACTGAAATACTGCAGCCTTTTTCTGCTGTGGCTATTGCCTAGGGCTCCCTCTAGCTGCCAAATCTGTTTCTCACTTCCTGATAGGAAACCTTTCCAAACAGTTCCATTAAGCTCAAGTGCCTTAATTCTTTTTTTTTTTTTTTTTGTGGTACTAGGGGTGGAACCCAGAGGCTTTCTATCTCCGGGTTATACTCCCAGACCTATTTTCTATTGTATTTGGAAACAGGGTCTCACTAAGTTGCTGAGAACCTCACTAAGTAGCTGAGGCTGGCTTCGAACCTGTGCGATTCTCCTGTCTCAGCTTCCCAAGCGTGGGGATTACAAGCGTGCGCCACCATGCCCGGCTTCAAGTGCCTTAATTCTGAGGTTGAAAAATAAGCACTGGCTGCCAGGCGTGGTAGCCGACGCTTGTAATCCCCGGGCTTGGGAGGCAGAGACAGGAGGATCACGCAGGTTCAAAGCCAGCCGTGCTGGCTTAAGAGACCCTGTTTCCACATAAAAGAGTATAAGAATAAGTCTGGGAGTGTAACCCGTGGGAGTATAGCCAGAGGTAGAGGGGCTTCCAGGAACCCCAGTACTACCAAAAAAAAAAAAAAAAAAAAAAAAAAAAGAAAGAAAGAAAGAAAGAAAGAAAGAAAGAAAAAGAAAAAGAAGCACTGGCTTTGGAATCATTTAGTTGCCCAGGGAGTAACCTACCTTGGGCTCTCATCGTGTGTGTGTGTGTGTGTGTGTGTGTGTGTGTGTGTGTGTTACTGGGGATGGAACCCAGGGGCATTCTACCTCGGAGCTCTACCCCCAGCCCTATTTTTTATTTTTTATTTTGAAACAGCATCTCACGGAGTTGCAAAGAACCTAAGTAGCTGAGGCTGGCTGTCTCAGCCTCCTGAATGCTGGGATACCAGCGTGTGCCACCATGCCTGGCTTGCTCCCTCATCTTTGAAATGAGGTTTATGCTTGCATCACTTGAAACTGTGAGAATTAAGGAGAACAACATATGCACGGTGTTTATCACCTTCAACCGCTTCCTAGTTTCAGAAACACCCTAGCCCTTAGGTCAGCTGTGATTAAATATTTATTGAATGCCTACTATGTGTCACGGTGCCCTATAGGTCTTCTTGACGGTAGGTGTGTAATCCCATGAGTACGGGAATCTCTTTTGTCTTCTAGCACATAATGTCCTGGGAGAGAGACGTTGGGGGATTCAAGGCTCAGGAGCTTATACGGCAGATTCAGCACAATAATTCAGCATAAGAATATTTTAGCACAATGATTTTAATTGCAAAAATAAACAGTTTTGTCAACTGCTTGATAGTAGCGTCTGCTTTACAAAAATTAACAACAACAAAATGGAAATAACCCCAAAGCAAAACGTAACATCCAAAGGCTGCTGGAAACGACATTGCTGTACAAAGTCCCGCGCGAGACCCGCTCGGCGCAGCCCTAGCCTGTCATTGGGGGTTTAGAGGAGGGCGTGGGGGCGTGCGCCAGTAAAAAAACAAAAAACAAAAAAACCAGAAAACAGTCTTGAGTCCCAAGTAAGTTCCTACTCAGTGGGTGGCCTGAGAGGACTTTCCCCAAAGCGTGATTGGCGGGGAGTACAGCGCCCGGACAGCCGGAGCTATCCACGAGACTGGTGCTGAACCGGGCGTGTGCTGCGGGCGCTTCAAGGGAACTGGAAGCGGGACCAGAGGCCGCCCGGGGCGTGCGAGGCAGAGGTGGGAAGAAGAGCGGGAAGGGGCGCCGGCCGGACCTTGTGCGCGCCGAGTGGCGGCGCCCCAACCTACAAGACCCAGCTCCTGCTCACAGCGCGGCGAAGGAGAGGCCCAGCGAGTAAAAGCCGAGGCCCTTGAGCCGCTCCTCGGCGCGCGCCTTCTGCTTCAGGTGCACCTTGCTGTGCCGTTTCTTCTCGTCGCTGCGCGCGAAGCGGCGGCCGCACACGTCGCAGGCGAAGGGCTTCTCTCCGGTGTGCGTGCGCACGTGCGTGGTGAGGTGGTCGCTGCGGCTGAAGTTGCGGAGGCAGATGCGGCACTGGAAGGGCTTGTGGCCGGTGTGGATGCGCAGGTGGCGATTGAGCTCGTCGGAGCGCGCAAAGCTGCGCACACAACTCTCCACCGGACAAGCGAAGGCCTTGGCGTGCGGCCGCGGGCAGAAGCAGCGCGCGCTGCACTTGCCGGCCCTGCGCCCCTTGCGCCGCGCCTTGGCCGGGGGGAAGGGGGCTGGCGGCGGCACAGGTGGCTGCGCCCCCGCGCCGCTCCCGGGCATGTCGGCCACCAGAGGTTTGGGGAAGTCCGCTGTGGCGGCGCCACGAAGGCCCAGCGGGGAAAGCTGAGGCTGCGTACCGGCCAGAAACTCTCCGCCGTCGCCGCCACTCCCTCCCTCCCCACTAGGAGGGGTCAACAGCCCCGGGAGGCCCTCGGCCCCCTCCCCTAAGTCGCCCGGGGCCAGCGGGAAAGGGTCGTAGGCCCCGGTGGAGAAGAGTCTGTTGGCTGGACCGGCCGGCAGCTCCGCGGGGCAGCTGATGGACAGCAGGTCCTCGATCTTGGCCCCTATCGAGGGGAAACGAGCCTCGGGGGCAGCCTGGTAGCCTCCCTGGGACCCACAGTTCCCTGGGGCCCCCACAGAAAGCAGCTCCCAGGGCGCATAGGGGCCTTTGAAGGCCGAGGCGGCGTCCAGCGCTGGAGAGGCTGGAGGCGCCCGGAGGCCCGGCTTGACGTCGGGCGGGGAGAGCTGAGGCTCGTACAGGCACTGGGAGGGGGCGCCCGCGGCCGGCGAAGCCTCCCAGAACGCCTCGGAGAAGGCGGCCGCGCTCAGATCCGGGGAGTAAAGGTCAGGCGGACCCGGAAGCAAGGCGTCGGGGCCCGCGGGGAAAGGGGCATCCAGAGGGGACCGGGATGCTGCCGCCTCGGGGCTGGGGAAGGGTGCCAGCCCCAAGATGCCCGACATGAGGTTGAAGAGTGCCTCCGGGTCGTGCGGGTGTTCTGGTACTGCCTGAATGAAGAAGCTACCGCTGTAGCTGAGGCCTGGAGGGGGCGTGGGCGCAGGGCCCTCCAGGAAGCAGGAGTCGGCTAAGTCCCCCCCGGCGGCACCGCAGCTGCTCAAAGCCCAGCTCAAGAAGTCGCCTGTGAGGAAGGAGCGGGCATCAGCTCCAGGCACCTCAAAGGGAGTGCCCCCGAGCCCGCAGCGGCCCGCGCCCACGAAGCCCAGGGGGCGCGCCGACGCGTGCAAAGCGCCCTCTGCACGCTCTGACCCAGCAGGGGGCCAGCATCTGTCCCAGGACACACGCAAACACGCACACGCCAAACACACGTGCACCGGCAAAAGATACACAGGTGCCAGCGGAGGCGCCGGCGGCCTGGCGGGGGTGGGCATGGGCGCGCGCCCCCGGGACCCCCGCGCCGCCCCTCCCCCACGCCCCCACCGCAGCGTCCCGGCCCCCGCGCGGCGCCGCCGTCGGAGCGCCCCGGGTCGCGGTCCTTACCTCCAGGGTGGCCGGCGGCCGCGGGAGCGTCTCTGGCGGGCAGCCGAGGCAGCTCCGGACTGGGTTCGGCGCCACAGCCTTCGGTGGACTTCACGAGGACCGCGTCGGGGCTGGAAAACTCGCTGAGGTGGAGCATGGCGCGGTGGCGGCTGCGGGGCGCCCGCGGCCTCGCCCGCTGGGTCTGGGGGCTCGCAGGCTGCGCGGAGGCCGGCGGTCGGGGCGCCCCGCGGCGCGCAGACCCGGGCGCCCGAGCTCCTGGCCTCGGGCGCTCACCTCTGGGTGCAGGGTCGGGGGGCCGCGGCGCCCTGGCTCGCCCGCACCCGCCTCGGGCGGCGGCTCCTCGCCTCTCCAAAGCGCAGCCGGGCTCCCCCAACCCACAGCCCCCCCACTTATATAGCTGCGGCGGCGCCGGCTCCGGGCTTCCGACTCCCCGGGCCACTGCCATTTCGGGAGGCCCCGGCCCTGCCGCCGTGACGTAAATGCCCAAACATGGACACAGGATGTGTGCCGGGGACTCCCGAAAAGGAAAGCTCGGGCTGTGACGTCGCCGCCGCCACCGCCGCCGGGCCCGCGCCGCTGCGTGCGCGCGCGCTCCCGAGCCAGGAGCGGGGGCGCGCAGGGCCGCGGGGCCGCGCGGCCTGCGCTGGGCTGCCGCTTCCCGCCCCAGGCCGAGACCCAGGCGCGGTGGCACGTGGGCTTTGAGAGCCCACAGTCTGGGGTTCGAATCCCCCCTCGGTGTTATGCGCCTAAACTGAATCGGCTGCGGACAGAAATTGAGTTAGAGAGCATGAAATTCCAGGCACACTCAGTAAGCCGTAGAGATAACTACCATTATTTATGGCTTTTGCGCATGCTTGTTTTTCCATTTGCGTAAGGTCGTTTTTTTGTTTATTTCTGCTAGGAATTTAAGTTAAAAAGGAACATAATCCAGTACTTGCTAATGAGGTAAAAGTCAATTAATACCGAAGAGTATTTTAAATGGAAAATATTGCCCCGACCACTTCAGTCTGACCTTTTGAGGTAGCCACATTTAAGTCTCTTGAGTGTTTTTTTTTTTCAGAAAAATTATGCATATGCAAACCTACACACTTTTCTGCAATAAAATTTTCTTATGTAAAGTAGCTGAGAGATTGTACCATGTTTGAACACAAAGATTTAGTTGCTCTTTGCTAAAGCTGTATAGTACTCCCTTTGTTAGGGAGAGTCATAAGTTAGCCATTTGGTCCCCTATCCATAAGCACGTAATTAGTTTCCAACCTTTTGCTTTTTCCTATGTTGTTTAAGACAACTTCTTTCATTATATAAATGTAAGCATATTTGTAGGATGTATTCCTGTGAGTTTAAATATAGGCCAAAAGATATTTGAAATTTTGTTAGCCAATTGGCAATTTGTCCTCCAGAGCCAATTCTTGTTCTCTATTTCCTCTCCCATAGGGAACTTCCCTTGGCTTCTGTAGAATATATATATATATATATATATATATATATATATATATATATATATATATAATTTTTTTTCCTTTTCTATAAATGAAGGGAGATTGTTCCCAGAATTATCTGGCTTCTGAGGGGGAAAAAAAATTCCTAGCCAGGAGTGGTGGCACACACCTGTAATCCCAGTATTTCAGAGGCTGAGACCAGAGGATTAGAGGCTTGAGGCCAGTCTTAGCAATTTAGTGAAATTGTTAGCAATTTAGCAAGATTTTGTTTCAAAGTAAAAGTAAGGACCGAGGGTATAGTTTGAAGGTAGAATACTCCTGAGTTTAAGCCCCAGTACCCCCACAAAAATCTCTATCTCTAAGGATACTGTGAATCTTGACTGTAGAAACATCATTGTTAACTAACAAAGAAGTCTGCCTGCCTACACTTACTGTCTCTCTTCTGCTATCGTTTTCTCTCTGCCCCGTTTTCACATATTCATATTCTCTCTCAGCCCAGAGACTGAACCTAGAGTCATTCTGCCTCCAAGCTACACCCCAAGCCCTTTTTATTTTTGAAACAGGGTCTCATTAAATTGCTGAGGGTCAAGCCGGGTGTGGTGGCACATGCCAGAAATCCCAGTACTTGAGAAGCTGAGACAGGAGGAGCCAGGTTCGAGGCCAGGCTCAACTACTTAGCGAGGCCCTGTTTCAAAAATAAAGAATTAAAAAATTGGGCTGGGACAATTTTGGGGGGGGGGTAGCCCAGAAGTAGAATGCCCCTGGGTTCAATCCCCAGCACCACAAAAAAAATTAATAAAAAATAAATAAATTGCTGAAGTTCTTGCTAAGTTGCTGAGGCTGGCCTTGAACCATGATACTCCTGTCTTAGCTTCCCAGGTATTGGTGTTACATGAGGAGCCATGGTGCCTCAGTATTAATTTCATCTTAGCTTGCTTAACTCCTTTTTGGAACCAGCCAAATGAGGGGATTGAATAATACATGGATACACACACACACACACACACACACACACACACACACACACATTGACTGATTCCTGAGACTCAGGGTGTTGGAAGGTCAGGAGGGCAGGTCTGGGGTTCCCCCTCTCTTTTCTATTCATGAAATGGAAACAAACCCCTTTGGGTTTGGTGGGCTACAGTGTGCCTGTTATTGTATCTCCCAGCCTTCTCCCACCCCACTCTCCTTTTTTAAGAGGGTCTCAAGAATGCTCAAACCCCATTCTATCCTTTGTTCATTATGCAAACATCCATTTATTCAGATTTTCAAGGTCCATTCATTCAGTATTCATTCCCTAAGTGGCTATTAGGAGCCAGATGGTAGATTTTAGTTTTTCTTCTACCGGAGAAGCCCACCTCCACTCCTAGCTCCCCCACCCCACAATGGCCTACGAAAGTGTTCACAGAATACACCCCATCACACAATCACCTGCAAAACATATGCTGACATATTTACAGTGCATCTTCTCCTCGAGTCTGCAAAAATATGCAGAAATTTTCATAGTCATGCACATGTAGCCTATCCTAATAAATGGCCACAGATATGGTGGCCACAGATTAGCAGCATGTATATATGTACGTAGGAGATGAAAAAACCTAGCACTTGTCTATAAAGATCAGACACATGCAGCACTGTTTTCCTGACTTTATTTCAGATGCAGGTTTGATTTGAATCCAAATGCATCGCCAAGGCCAGGTGAGCCCACATCAGACGCGCAGGGCACACAGATCTACGCTGGCATCTTGCTGCCTGGGAGGGAGGGGTGGGGGAGGGGGGAGTTTGCCTGGGCTGGTGTCCAGGGCTCCCCAGGTCGCCCCGTCGGGCCAGATTGGCTAGCCCCAGGTTGCCCATCCCTTCTGCTGTTCTTCCCTCTGCCACAGCATTCCTCCTACTTCTTAGTCATGGATAATTCCTCTAGTCCTTTAGTGAGGTGCCAGGCCATTCCTGTTCTCTGCCAAGGGCTGTTGGGCTAGGTCTGTGCCAAGTCAAGGGTCCAAGTCACCCTAACTTGCTCTTATTAGAGGCCAGGACTGGGGGCAGGACTAGGAAGTAGGAGTGATTAGGAGAGGAGATGGGGTGGGGACAGTTTGTGCTCTGTGGGTGTGGGTGGGATGAGTCTCACTCACATCCCTGTGTACTGGCCTTTAGTGGACACACACACACTCACACTTGCAGGCAAAATGGCAGCCTCTGGAGGGCAATTTACATATATATATTTGATTCCTGTATATATATATATATATGTATAGGATATTGGGGGGATATTTGGAGTGGGATGGGGGAGCTGAATGTTTTGTAACCTTTCCCAGTTTGATCCCTCTTCTACCCCAACTTTTAAAAGCTTAAAAAGAAAGCAGGGCATGATGGTACACACTTGTAATCCCAGCATTTGGAAGGCTGAGACAGGAGGATCATGGTTCCCAGGCAGCCTCAGCTACTTAGTGAGGCCCTTTGTAACTCAGTGAGACCCTGTTTCAAAATAAAGAATAAAAATAAGGGCTGAGGGTATAGTTTAGAGGTAGAATGCTCCTGGGTTCAATCCTCAGTATTAAAAAAAAAGATTCTGGGCCCAGATGGAATAAAGGCCTTTGGGAGAGAGTGGAAGAGAGAAGGGCTTAAATCTATGAGCTTTACTTAAATCATACTTCAAATATAAAACACACATTTAGCTGAGCATACTTGTAATCTCGGTACTTGGGAGACGGAGACAGGGGGATCACAGGTTTAAAACCAGCCTCAGCAACTTAGTGAGACCCTCTCCAACCTTGTAAGACCCTGTTTCAAAATTTAAAAAAATTAAAAAAATTTAAAAAAATAGGGCTGAGGGTATAGTTCAGAGGTAGAATATCCCTGGGTTCAATCCCCAGCATCGCAAAAAATAAATAAACAAAAATGTAAAAAAACACAGATACAGAAGGGAAGCAAGGGAAATCGCATATGCTGAGCACTTGACAAACATTAGATTGTTTAATCATTGCAAGCGTCTTTAGAGTAAGGAATTGTAGATTGATCCTTGCATAGCTTTTCTAATAGGATGGGATGTGCAAACTCAGTCTGGCCAGCTTTCATCCCTGCAAAAATTCCCTGGAGCCGTGGCTAGCACGCCGTGGGTCACAAGAGATGCATGCTGAGGAGGAGTCTTTACAAGGTCCTGAGGGGCTGTTGTGGAAGTTGTTGTTAGTGGTGATGTTGTGTGTGTGTGTGTGTGTGTGTGTGTGTGTGTGGCTGCTGGAGAGTGAGAGGGGATTTTATGTTTTCATGCGGACAGAGGATGGGAGGAGATTTTATTTCCTAGACAAGCAATGAACACATACTTGCTGAATGAATTAATGAATGAACAAATTCATTCACCAAATATTCATTGAGCAGCGCCCCATGGAAGGTGCTGCGCAGGCCCTTCAGATGCGAAGCTGCAGCGCCTGGGACTGGAAGCTCCACACCCAGGAGGCGGCGGGAAGGCAGCCTCTCTTCTCTTGCTCTCTCTCGGGGAAGGGCCCAGCCCCTGTCATAGCTCTGGTAGAGCTGTTGTTCCCTCCCGCACACCCCACCTTGATCTTTCTGCTCTAAATATCATTGTGTTCAAATAATAGTGTACAAATTTAAAAAGACTCCAAGAAGACAGCTGCCAGGGAGTATTAATCATGAAGAGACCAGTGCTCCGTCTCCATGGCGACTCCAGACAGAGAACTGAAGAGCAGTTCCACGTCCCACTTCCTGGGGCCCTGGAGATGCAGGGAGGCTGCATTCTTCACCCCGTCTTTCCTCTCTACCTCTCCCCTCTTCTCTCCTAGCCGCCCTATCGTCTCCCTTTCTTTTCCTCTTCTTAAAAATTTTATTTAATAGCTGGGTTAGAGGCAGCACCTGGTTCTCAGACTGACAAAGAACAAGGCCAAGAGACAGCAGCAGAGGCAGGCACCAAGTTAGCCTCCAGCTTCGGCCTCTGCAGAGCCCATCTTTCCTCTCAAGCCCCCTGCAGTGTCCCAGGCTTCAGTAACCACTAGGGCAGAAGGAGTCCCATCATCTGCCCCTCAAGCAAGGGACCCACCGTTGGGGTCCTTTTTTCTGTATTCCCCTCCCCATCTTCCCTGCCCCAGTCGAGTCATTGGTTTTGGTTTGGGTCATTATCATTATTAATTATTATTATTATCATGTGTATGTGAAGGGGGTATTGGGGATTGAACCCAAGGGCATTCTACCCCTAGCCTGATTTTATTTTATTAAATTTTTGTGTGTGTGTGTGGTACTGGGGATTAAACCCAGGTACACTACCTGTCAGCTACACCCCTGGTCCTTTTAATTTTTTTATTTGAAATGAGGTCTCACTAGGTTGCTGAGGCTGTCCTTGAACTTGCCATCCTCCTGTCTCAACCTCCCAAGTACTGGGATTACAGGTGTGCACTACCACATTCAACCTGATTTTATTTTATTTTTTATTATTATTTTTTGGTACTAAGGATGGAACCCAGGGGCATTCTACCTCCATGTGACACCCCTTCTAGTCCTATTTTTTATTCTTTATTTGGAAACAGGGTCTCCCTGAGTTGCAAAGGGCCTCACTAAGTAGATGAGGCTGTTCGCAAACTGCAATTCTTCTGTCTCAGCCTCCCAATTAATTTTATTTTTTATTTTGAAATAGGGTCTCACTAAGTTGCCAGGGGTGACTTTGTACCTGTGATCCTCCTGTCTCAGCCTCCCAAGTATGTTATTATTATTATTGTTGTTGTTATTATTTTTGCAGTACTAGGGATGGGACTTAGGGGCATTGTACCTCCAAGCTACACCCTAGCCCTTCTTTTTTTTAGTCTTTTTATTATTTATTTTGCAGTACTGGGGATGGAACTCAGGGGCATTGTACCTCCAAGCTACACCCTAGCCCTTCTTTTTTTTTAGTCTTTTTATTATATATTTTGCAGTACTGGGAATGGAACCCAGGGACATTCTACCTCTGAGATATGCATCCAGCCCTATGTTTTACTCTTTATTTTGAAATAGGGTCTCACTGAGTTGCAAAGGGCCTCACTAAATAGCAGCTGAGGCTGTCTGTGAACCGCGATCCTCCTGTCTCAGCCTCTCAAATGCTGAGATTACAAGCATGAACCACCACACCTGGCTTATTTTTCCCTTTGAAAAAAAAAAGTCTCCCTAAGTTACTGCACATGACCTCGAGTTTGTGATCCTTCTGTCTTAGTCTCCCAAGTACTGGGATTATAGGCATGTGGCACTGCACCTGTCTTAAGTAAGATTTTTGTGTGTGTATTGTAGTCCTGGGGGTGGAACCCAGGGGCATTCTACCTCTGAGCTATACCTCCAGCCCTATTTTGTTTTTATTTTGAAATAAGGTCTCTCTAGGCTGATGAGAGTCTTACTACTTTCTGAGGCTGTCCTTAAACCTGCGATCCTCCTCTCTTAGCCTCCCAAGTAGTAGGATTACAGGCATGCCTCACCACATCTGGCTCTTACAGACTTTTATATGTACTTGGTATACTGATGTCCTAGCATTTCAGTACAATAGTTGTGAGCTATATTTCTAGCCAACCTGATGATCTTTATTATCATTATCTTACAAACAGGGAAATCAAAGCATAGGGTTGTTAATAAGTTTACCCAAACTTACAAGGTTAGTAAGTGATGATGCCCCCATGAACCTACAGCTTAGCCATAGGCTAGATCCCAAAAAGTGAAACTTCTAGATCAAAGATATAAACATTTCAAGATGTGTGTGTGTGTGTGTGTGTGTGTGTGTGTGTACATATATATACATATATACACATATATATTCAATATATATTTGAATATATATTCAAATCTTCCTCTAAAAAGATTGTTTCAGCTGGGTATGGTGGCACATGCTTATAATCCTAGTACTTACTAGGATTGGAAGGCTGAGACAGGAGGATCACAGGTTCAAGGACAACCTCAGCAATTTAGTGAGGCTCTCAGCAAGCTAGTGAGACCGTTTCCAAAGAAGAAATAAAATTGGTCTGGGGAGTCGCTTGGAGGAAAAATGCCTTTGGGTTCAATTTCCAGTGCCACACACAGAAAAATATTGTTTCAATTTCTAGTCCAACCAGAGGCATAAAAGAACCAACTGGTTAGCAGAAAGAGGTATCTCAGTGATATGTATAACTATATATATATATTTTTTTTCTTTTTGTGGTACTGGGTATTGAGCCCAGCGACATTCTACCTCTAAGCTAAACTTCCAGGCCTATTTTATTTTGAGGCAGGGTCTTGCTAAGTTGCTGAGGGCTTTGCTAAATTGCTGTGTTTGACCTCAAACCTGTGGTGCTCCCATCTCCGCCTCCTAAGTACTGAGATTACAGTCATGCACCACCATGCCTGGCTTCGCAATGACATCTTAATTTATTTTATTTTGTTTTATTGTATTTTTTTGTGGTACTGAGGAAGGAATCCAGGGGATTTCTACCTCCAGGCTACACTTCCAGACCTATTTTATGTTTTATTTGGAAACAGGGTCTCACTAAATTGCTGAGAGCCTCACTAAGTAGCTGCGGCTGGCTTCGAACCTGTGCGATCCTCCTGTCTCAGCCTCCCGAGTTCTGGGAATACATGCATGCCCCACCATGCCCGGTTCAGTGACATCTTAATTTATTATAAACATGATCACTAAGGATCTTTCCTTAGGGCCTTGATATTTCCTTTTTCACTATCTAGGAGTCTAATGTGTCTCCTGGGCATTTGATGGTAGCTTCTTCCCACTCTGAAGGGGAGGCTCTGGCATGGACTGGGAGGAAGACTGGATGGTGGTAAGGTGTGTGTGGGCTTCTGTACCCTCCTCACTTTTGTTCTTTCTGTTTTGGATGGTAGATAGGAGGGGAACAAAGTGATTGGTTGCAAGCAAGTTGAGAAAAGGCACTTGGAGTCTTCCTGTGTAGCTCCTAAGCAGCTCTCCCTTGGGAGGGAGGGAGGTTATTCTCTTTCTCGTTTTCCATCCTGCATCTTTCCTTGGGTAAAGTCAATCTTAGATCTTGTTGAGAGGTGGATGTCTGCAAAAGATGTGTGACCAGGATGGATGGTAGGAGCATCAGAAGCAGGGGGATGAGCTTCTCCTTGCTGCCTGCTACCTGGGAATCGGAGTCAACTCCCCCACCCCTTGGTATCTAAGCCTGATCTTCCTTTGTGGACACTCATAGACTTCAATCTTTTTTTTTTTTTTTGAGCGTCTGGGGATGGAACCTAGGGGCATTTGACCTCCGAGCTACACCCCCTGCCCTATTTTTTATTCTTTATTTTGAAACAGCGTCTCACTAAGTTGCGGAGGGCCTCACTAAGTAGCTGAAGCTGTTGGTGAAGAACCGCAATCCTCCTGTCTCAGCCTCCCGAATGCTGGGATTACAAGCATGTGCCACCACACCCGATATTATAGACTTCAATCTTTTTTTTTTTTTTTTTGGTACTGGGGTTTCTGGAAACCCTCTACCTCTGGCTACACTCCCAGACCTATTTTTATATTTTTATTTGGAAACAGGGTCTATTAAGAAGCCAGCGAGGCTGGCTTTGAACCTGCGCGATCCTCTTGTCTCTGCCTCCCAAGCGCAGGGATTACAAGCATGTGCCACCACGCCCAGCGTAGACTTCAATCTTGATAAATATCTTTATTTCATTAGATGATGATGTTCAGAGCATTTGTTTTTCTTTTTATTTTCTGTGAGGCACAAGGAGTTGAACACAGGGGCATTCTACCTCTCAGATTCTACCTCTCAGCCACATACACCGCCAGCCCTATTTTTTAAAAAATTTTTTAAAATTTGAAACAGGGTCTCACTAGGTTGGTGAGGGTCTCACTATTTCCTGAAGCTTGTCCTTGAATCTGTGCTCCTCCTGGCTCAGCCTCCCAAATACCAGGATTTCAGGCATGCACCACCACACCTGGCAGAACACGGGCTTTCCTATTCATGTGTCGAGCAGGTGGAAAGGAGGCTGAGAGAGCAGACAGACAGGCCCATACCTCTGGAGCAAAACTGGAATCAGAACCAAGTCCTACATGGGGAGTTTCTCCCTCTCTGGCCTCCTCCTGCTTCCTCTTTATGAGCTCATCTTACTGTTTCCCTCATCTGCTCTCTTTCCCTATCTTTCCGTAGTTTTCTTTGAACTTCTTTGAAGTAGTTGATTATTGTATTGGGTTCTGAAAACACGACTCCAAACCACCCAGAAAATTTACCCACTGCTGGATCCTTTGAGCCAAAGCCTGGGTCCTCTGTGTGGCTCTGAATTCTGTCCACCACCATCAAGCTGAACTTCTGGTTGCAAGTGACAGAAATACAGCTCAAATTAATTCTCTCTCTCTCTCTCTCTCTCTCACACACACACACACACACACACACACACACACACACACACACACATACACACAATTTGTGAATCCATAGGACTGTGAACCAATCTTCACCAGGGTCAGGGCCACGGCTGGGAGTCAGGAGCTGGTAGAACCTGGGGCCAAGAGTTTTCAGAATGCTCAGCTCTCCCTCCTCTTTTCTCTCACTGATGACTGAACTCTTGGCCATCCTTAGATATCCACTGATAAGATAGATGAACTTTCATTCTCAGTTCAAGGTAGGGAATCTGGGAAAGACCTCCATTCTCCCTAGGATAGTGTTCCGGCTGTCGGGCAGGGCAGTACACTGCTGACACTACCAGGGGCTTGGTTCACCTTTTGATGACCATCTGCAGAGAAGAGGAAATCACTGTGAGTCAGGAAGCCTCCTAAGAGGCCACAGCCCTGGTCCCTGAGGGCAGAGATGGCCAAGAGCGGGCTCTGGCACCTTCTCCTAACCAGGGGCAGAAATGATTGTTCCCTTTGCTTAACAATGCCCCTGGAGCAAGTCGCCTACTCCATCTGTCTGCCAGCTCCAAGGAACACTGCCCAAAATAAAAATCCCTAATTAGAAAATCCTGCAATCCAGAGCAAAACAACTTATTTGTTTCCTAGAATAATCTGGAGCCACATTTGGCTTGGCACCAGTGGGTCCCCACACGTTCAGGCAGCGTGCAGTGTGAAGATTCCAGCAGGGACCTTTATTCAGCCAGGGGACAAGGGGAGGACCCCGGTGGCCCCCTCACCAGGCAGCAGCAAGCAGGGGCCCAGAACGGAACTGGTTTTGTCAATGATGGGCAGCGGGTTTCTGAAACAGGGTTGGTAGCAAATGGAAAGGAATTTAATAGGACTTCTAAACACTAGTTCCCACAAAGGCCAAACCAGTGACCCCTACCTTTAGTAAGGACACTTGATCTGCAGGGGACACAGAGAATGCAATGATAGAGACCTCAAGCCTAAGAGTCAGGGGAACTGATTTCAAGCCAATCTTGCCATTTGCTTGTTCTGTGACTTTAAACTAATTACGAACCCTTTCAGTGCTTGTATTCTTTCCTCCATAAAATGGGGATTTATTACCTGCTCTGTCTGTAGTCTCAGAATTAAGAATTAACAAATTAAATAATTGAAGCACAGGTACTCACTCCATCAAGGAAAGGCAATGTGGGGGACAATGTATTCAATTAAAAAATAGTGAAGCTGGGTGGGCGTGGTAGGCACACACTTGTGATCCCAATATTTGGGAGACCGAGACAGGAGGATCTCAGGTTTATGGCCAGCCTCAGCTACATAGTGAGGCCCTCTGCAACTTAGTGAGACCCTGTTTCAAAATGAAGAATAAAAAATAGTCCTGGGGGTGTAGCTCAGAGGTAGAATGCCCCTGGTTTCAATACCCAGTACCACAAAACAAGAACAAAGAAAAAAAAAAAAGAAATAATGGATAACTCTTTCCAGGCTAAAATGTGATTTGTGTTTTCTGGGCACCTGCTCATATGGAGGCAGGATTGTCACCATGGCCTGAATTTCATGGGTATTTTCTTCCAATCCTTTCCCCCTTCTCCTCCTCCTCTTCCTCCTCCTCCTTTTGAACCAGGACCTCACTAGGTTACTGAGAGCCTCACTAAGTAGCCAAGCTGCTGAACTTATGACCCTCCTGTCTCAGCCTCCTATGCGCTGGAATTACAAGCAAACCCCACCATGCCCAGCTCCAGTCCTTGCTCTTATTCATTCGCTCAGCCTTTCATTCATCTAAATATTTAACAAGGACCCGATTTTCAGCCAGTTCATTGACTTATTACAGAGAAGTGTGATAAATGGGACAGTGGTGGGGGGACTTGAGACCCAGGAAGACACAGGAGGTGGCTTTCCAGCCAGGGTATTCAGGGAGGGCTTCCCCCAAGGGACTGGAATTCCAAGTAAGACCATAAGGTTGAGTAGAAGTTAGCCCAAAAAAGGGAAAAAGTTGAGTGGAAGGATGAAGGAGGAGAAAAGGATTCAGGACGCTGAAGGAAATCCACGGTAGCTGGAGCATAGGAGCGAGAGGTTAGAAAGGAGAAGTGGGGTCCTGCTGGAGATGCCAAGCTCAGGATCATGGAACACCTTTTCAGCGTGTTTAGGCACTTGGACTTTCTCATTAAGGCAATAAGATGCCATCAGAGAAGTTTAGGCTGTGTAGGAGATGCCGTTTTTATCTTGGAAAGACCAATCTAACAACAGTAAGGAAGGCATCCTAGAGGAAGGTCAGCTAGCAGCTAGGAGGCTGGACAGCAATTCAGGTGAGAGAGGTCTCAGCTGAGCCATGTGGAGGCAACAGAGTTACACCTATCTAGAAGCTATTCTTTTTTTTGTGCTGGGGAGCAAATCCAGGTTCATACACGCTAGCTCTACCAAGCTACACCTCCAGCCCAGGAGCTACTCTATAATGGATATATGTGGTGAATAGCTATCTACTTGTGGGGCAGAGGGAGAGAAAGGAACCGGGCCTGATTCTTGGGTTCTGGTTTTGCCGGTGGGGTAGGCATTTACTCAGGTGGAGAATCAGCAGGAGGAGCAGCGTCTCCCCACCCACACATACTGGCTTTAATTTTCAGAGCTATAATTTATATACAGTAAAGAAGCAAGTCTTAAGTATATGATTTGATGGCGTTTTACCAAGATATAGAACATTTACATCCCCAGAAAGTTCCCACATGCTCCTTTCTAATCAGCAGACACCCCCTCTTTGAAGTAACCATTTTTCTTAATTCTATCACTATAGACTAGTTTGCCTATTCATAAACCTTCTATAAATGGACTGTTTCAGCATGTACTATTTTGTGCCTGGCTTGTTTTGCTCAACATGTATCTAAGATTTATTCATTCCATGTTTTGCATGTATCAGTAGTTTCTTTCTTTCTTTCTTTCCTTCCTTCCTTCTTTCTTTCTTTCTTTCTCTCTCTCTTTCTTTCTTTTTCTTTCTTTGCAGTACTGGGGATGGAACCTAGGGGCATTCTACCTCCGAGCTACACCTCCAGTCCTATTTTTTATTCTTTATTTTGAGACAGGGTCTCACTGAGTTGCAAAGGGCCTCACTAAGTAGCCGAGGCTGTCCACCAACCGCAATCCTCCTGTCTCAGCCCCCAAATGCTGGAATTACAAGCGTGCGCCAACACACCCAGCCACAGCCCTATTTTTTATTCATTTTGAAACAGGGTCTCACTGAGCTGCAAAGGGCCTCACTAAGTAGCTGAGGGTGTCCTTGAACCACGATTCTCCTGTTTCAGCCTCCCAAATGCTGGTATTACAAGCATACACTACCACGCTCAGCTGTTTATTCTTTTTTTAAATTACTAATATCTCATTGTTGGGATGTACGATAGTTTATCTGTTCTCCCACCGATGAGAGTAGGTTTTTGTTGTAGTTATGGTTTGCTTTTATGTTTGTTAAGTTTTTGTGTGTGTGTGTGTGTCTGTATGTGTGTCACAGGGGATGGAACCCAGGGACATTCAACTTTTGAGTTACACCCACAGCCCTATTTTTTTATTCTTTATTTTGAAACAAGGTCTCACTAAGTTGCAGAGGTCCTTACTAGGTAGCTGTCTGTGAACCATGATCCTCCAGTCTCAGCCTCCCAAATGCTGGGATTACAAGCATGAGCCACCACGCCCAGTTTGTTAGTTCTGAGGAGACCAAAAGATGATTTAAAAGTGAATGACGAGCTGGGCCGGGTCGCAGGACTCTGGACCCTGGGCGGGGGTCAGGCGGGGCACGCTGGACCCCTGGAGAAACCAGGGCCAGGTGGCAAGGCCCTGGGCCCCAGGCAGGGGTCAGGCGGGGCACGCCGGACCCCTGGAAGAGCCAGGGCCCAGGTCGCTGGACCCCTGGGGAAACCAGCCCGGGTCACAGTGTTACTGAGTGCCTGATCCCACAACCTTCTCAAACCACACATACTGTCTTCTCTTATTAAAAAAAAAAAAAGGAAAAGAAAAAGAAAAAAGAAAGATATCGGAGAGGGGTCAAGAAGGCCATGGCAGATGCCAGGACACTGGAGATGCAGACAAGACTTATCCAAATGCACTGGAACTTATGGAAAAATTTCCCGTGAAGGAGGACTGCTTCTTCTCTACATTCTTAAGAATCTTGGACATCACCTGTAAGGAGAGAGTTTAGCGGAGACCTAGGAGAAAGGCGGTGTTGGAAGCGGTCTCCATGATGGCGGTGGAGACTTTTGTATTCAGGAGAAGCAGAAATCGGATCCTACCAACCTTATTTTTTGGAGAAATTACACCAAACGTTGAATGCTACTGTCACGCATGCTTAGGAACACTGGACAACATTCAGAGTGGAAAAAGAGCTTGGGAAATATTTGAAATGGTGGAGGCAGTGGCAATGGCAGTGGCCAGTACTCAGGGGAGGCAGAGATTTGATGCATTACACCTGGAACCTTTGAAGTAATACCCCCAGAGGCAGAATGCTATCACCATGCACCCTCGAGAACGTCGGACAAATGGCTGGGTGAAGAGGGTGCTCGGATTGAAGCCTGCCGAGGGGTGAGGCCGGCTGTGACGGACACAGCAAAGCTGGGATTGGAGTCTGAATATGAAACAAAGTATAATTTTTTTCTAAAGGGCATTAAAAATAGAGTCAGTGGAGGAAAATGTTTTCTTGGATGGGAAGATTCAATAGTATAAATATGTCAATATGTGTCCGTGGATTCTTGTGATGCAGACACTGAGATGGAGCGAGGGGTGCTGGGGCTTATTTGGGAGGGAGTAACACATGTAAGAGATTGGGCAGGAGAGCGTCGGACTGCAATGTACCTCTGACAAAGACTCAGCGAACCCAGCGGTGAAGTCCAGGGCCCAAATTGCCCATTAGAAGAATCTGCACTGGGAAGAAATGATCAGGCCCTAGTACCTGCTCCATGCTCTGTCACTGGTGGAGGCCTAACTGGAAAGAGGTGCACAGAAAAGGTGCTCATGACTGGTGACTCAACTGCTTACATCTGATGGACTCTTTTCCTTCATTCTTCCCTCTTTTTGTCCCTCCCTCCCTCCCTCCCTCTCTCCTTCTCTCCTTTCCTTCTGTACTCGGAATTGAACCCAAGGGCATTTTACCTCCAAGCTATACTCACATCCCCTTTTATTTTTTATTTGAAACAAAGTCTTACTAAGTTGCTGAGGGGCTTGCTAAGTTGCTGAGGCTGGCCTTGAACCTGCCAGCCTCTTGTCTCAGCCTCCCAAGTACTGGGATTACAGGCATGCACCACCACACCTGACTTGATAAGTTATTTCTCTTTTTTTTCCCCCCCAGGTCTGGGGATGGAACCCAAGAGTATATGACCTCCGAGCTGTACCCCCTGCCGTATTTTTTATTCTTTATTTTGAAACCAGGTCTCACTGAGTTGCAGAGGGCCTCACTAAGTAGCTGAGGCTGTCTGCGAACTGTGATCCTCCAGTCTCAGCCTCCCGAATGCTGGGATTACAAGCGTGCGCCACCACGCCCGGCTCCGATAAGTTTTTTCTTGAAGGGAGATGCGAGCTATCTCGCCCATAGTCACCACAGTCAGTTCTCCCTAAGTCAGTCTGTGAGTTTCATGCTATTCCATTAAGAATGCCAATAACATAGGCTTTTGTTATTTTTATTTTATTTTATTTTTTGTGGTGCTGGGGATTGAACCCAGGAGCATTCTACCTCCGAGCTACTCCTCCAGCCCTATTTTTTATTATATATTTTGAAACAGGGTCCCACTGTTCCAGAGGATCTCATTTAGTAGCTGAGGCTGTCCTCGCACCTGGATCTTCCTGTCTCAGCCTCCTAAGTACTGGGATTACAGGTGTGTGCCACCACACCCAGCTCATAACATAGGCTTTTAGAAAGAAGAAAAATGCCAGTAACAGACTTTTAGAAGAAGGCTTTTAGGCTGGGCATGGTGGCACACGCTTGTAATCCCAGCATTCGGGAGGCTGAGACCGGAGGATCGCGGTTCGCAGACAGCCTCAGCTACTTAGTGAGGCCCTCTGCAACTTAGTGAGACCCTGTTTCAAAATAAAGAATAAAAAATAGGAAAAGGAATGTAGCTCAGAGTTCAAATGCCTCTGGGTTCCATCCGCAGACCCGCAAAACAAAATCAAAACAAAAAAGGCTTTTAGAATAGTCGACAAATTAATTCTAAAGTATGTTTGCAAGACCATGAGGGAATGGTCAAGAGAATTTTGGAAATAGTAATTCATGCCCTACGAAATGTCAAAGCCTATTAAGATAATAGAGAGCTAGAGTAACAACTAGACCAATATATATGAAATTAGAATATGATAAACTGGGCATGGTGGTGCATGCTTGTAATCTCAGTACATAGTTGTAATCCCAGCAATTTAGAGAGATCCTGGTTTGGAGACAGCCTCAGCAACTTAGTAAGACCCTCAGAAACTTAATGAGACCCTGTTTCAAAATGTAAAAATAAAGGGGGGGGGGACTGAGGGCATAACTTGGAGGTAGACAGCCCCTGAGTTCAATCCTCAGCGCCCTCTCCCACAAGAGTGCCTACAAACAAAATTAAAGAGACACATTACTCAGTGGAAAAGCTGAAGAGTAATACAGATGAAAAGATGTTCAACCTCATGATAATAATTGCAAATTAAACAACAATGAGATATAAGACAGATATTTTTTAGATAGGTAAAGGTTTAAAAGGTTAATAATATTCAGCATCGGTGTTAAAGAATGAAGCATACCTAATTATAAAAAGCTATTTATAATAATGCTCATTATTATAGGCTTTATTTTATTTTATTAAGGTTAAAAGCAACTCAGAACAACATCCGTAGTATGATCCCATTTTTTAAAAGACTTTTATTGGTACATCACCATCTCACATCATTGTGTAGTTCAAAGTGGTAGCGACATAGCACACAGCACTTGGCGAGCTCCCTCCCCACTCCCCCTCCCCCCAGCACATGATACTGAGATTGACACTGATAATCTCACATATGTACATAATTTCAGGATCAGTGTTTCCTTCATTAGTTATCCCTCCCCCCTTCATACCTCTCTCCCCTGGACCCCTCCTCCACACTAAGGGGGTTTCTCCTCCATTAGTATGATTCCCCCCTTTTTTTGTGTGGTACTGGGGATGGAACCCTGGGGCATTCTACCTCTGAGCTACACCCTCTGCCCTATTTTTTATTCTTTATTTTGAAACAAGGTCTCACTGAGTTTCAAAGGGCCTCACTAAGTAGTTGAGGCTGTCCTTGAACCGAGATCCTCTTATCTCAGCCTCCCAAATGTTGGGATTACAAGTGTGCGCAGCCATGCTGGCTCCATTTTGAAAAAGAAACAAATATATTTATGTGTGTGTTTGTGGGTGTGTGTGTTTGCATATGCATAGATAAAGGTCTGGAAGGGGGCTAGACATGGTGGCGCATGCTTGTAATCCCCGCACTTGGGAGGCGGAGACAGGAGGATCATGCAGGTTTGAAGCCAGCCGCACTGGCTTAAGAGACCCTGTTTCCAAATAAAAAAGTATAAAAATAGGTCTGGGAGTGTAGCCCGGAGGTAGAAGGGTTTCCAGGAACCCCAGTACCACCAAAAAAAAAAAAAAAAAAAAAAGGTCTGGAAGGATGTATGTTGAACTGTTGAGAGTTTAACTCTGAGGAAAAGGGGGTAGAAGAAACTCTACATTTTACTTTGTATAATTCCTTGTTTAATTTTTTTTTTTTTTTGTGTGTGTGTGATACTTGGGATGTAACCCAGGGGCTTTCTACCCTTGGGCTATACTCCCAGACCTATTTTATATTTTATTTTGAAACAGGGTCTCACTAAATTTCTGAGAGCCTCACTAAGTAGCTGAGGCTGGCTTCAAACCTGCACAATCCTCCTGTCTCAGCCTCCCAAGTACTGGGATTACAAGCATGGACCACCATGCCCGGCTTGTTTAAAATTTTTGAAACAAGGTCTTGTTAAGTTGCTGAAGAGCTTGCTAATTGAGGAGGCTGGCCTTGAACCTGTGATCCTCCTGTATCACCCTCCCAATACTGGAGTGTATAACCAGGCCCAGTTATGAAATCTCTTTAAGCCAATATCTACACTCTAGAAACCTATACCAAATAAACAAAATTTCCCACAACACAAGTATGCATGCAAGCTACTTACAGTATTGACTGAAAAGCATTAGAAACAAACCAGGCATAGTGGCACACACCTTTAGTCCCAGTACTTGGGAGGCTGAGGCTGAGACAGGAGCAACGCAGGATGGGGGCCAGGTGCCAGTAATTTAGCCAGACCTTGTTTCAAAATAAAAATATAAAAAGGGCTGGGTATATAGCTCAATGGTAGAATGCCTCTGGGTTTTAATGCCATAAAATAGATAAGTAACAATAACAAAAACAAAACTAATTGCAAAACATTTGAGTCCATTAAAATTTTATGAATAGTTTATATAAATATAAATGTAGGAGAGAAGTAGAAAGCGGAAAATGTTGATCAATGTGTACTAAGTCACAGTTAGGAGAAATACATTCTGTTCGGTTCTGGTGGACAGTAGGGTAACTATCGAAAATGATAATTTACTTATAGTTTAAAAAACTAAAAGAAACCAGGTGTGGTGGTGCATGCCTGTAATCCTAGTACTTTGGAAGGCTGAGACAGGAGAATTGCAGATTTGAGGGCAGTCTCAGCGAGTAGTGAGACTTTTATCAACCTAATGAGACCATTTCAAACTAAAAAAAAAAAAAAAAAATAGGGCTGGAGTTTAGCTTGGAGGTAGAATTACCCCTGGGTTCTATTTCTAGTATTACAAAAAAAAAAAAAAAAACCCTAGAAGAAATGTGTTTAAATGTTTTCTTTTTTGTTGTTGTTGTTGAACTAGGGATGAAATCCAGGGACATTCTCCTTCTGAGCTAAACCTCCAGCCCTATTTTTTTTTTTTTTTTTTTTAATGGTGCTGGGAATTGAACCCAGGGGCATTCTACCTATGAGCTACATCCACAGCCTGATTTTTTATTCTTTATTTTTGAAACAGGGTCTCACTAGTTGTGGAGGGCCTTGAGGCTGGCTGCGAACTCGATCACCCAGATCCTCCTGTGTCAGCCTCCTAGGTACTGGGATTACAAGTGTGTGCCACCATGCTCAGCTCCCAGCCCTATTTTTTATTCTTTATTTTGAAACAGGGGCTCACTAAATTGCAAAGGTTCTGATTAAGTAGTTAAGGCAGGACTCAAACCTGTGATCTTCCTGTCTCAGTCTCTCAAGTACTGGGATTACAAGCATGTGCCACCATGCTCAGCCTAAATGTTTTCATTATAAAGAAATGAGAACTGTATGAGGTAATAGATACGTTTAAACATAATTATACATGTGTCAGAACATCATCTGGTACCACCATAAATATGTACAACTTTATGTATTCTTTAGAAAATAAATAAAAAACGTTAAGGTGGAGAAAAGTTACTGGGAGGGGAGGAGTCAGGCCCAGTGGGGAGGCGGAGCCTGAGGATAACTAGCTATCAGAGGAGGCTAGATGGGCACTGCAGGTGCAGCTGGGGGAGGTGAACTTAAACTCCCTGGCTTGTAGCACGCCATCTCCTCAGTGCTATCATCATTCCACCCATTACTCCGCTAACCAGTATAAAATCAATTTTTAAAACACAGGCAACAAGTCGGGCATGGTGATTCACACTTGTAATCCCAGCATTTGGGAGGCTGAGACAGGAAGATCGCGGTTCGCAGACAGCCTCAGCTACTTAGTGATGCCCTCTGCAACCCAGTGAGACTGTTTCAAAATAAAGAATAAAATATAGGGCTGGCGGTATAGCTCAAAGGTAGAATGCCCCTGGGTCCCATCCAGAACACAAGTAGCTAAGTAAAAGGAAATGAAGTTGAAATAAAAGCAGAGCTTAAAAAGATGGGAGTTGACGCAGAGGTAGGCAGTATACTTAGACTGGTTTGCTAAATCTTATTCCCCCCCTGCTTCTAGAGGCTTCCCTGCATTGCAGTCTACAAAGCCGAACACTACAATTCTCAGGTTTGTTTGCATCTAGAATTCTGAATGCAAATTAGGTAATAGCAAGTAGACACATTGTATGAGATTTGGAAGGGGACTTGGGGCCGAAATCACCTTTCTGCCTATTTTCATTGTTTTTCTGCCATCAGTCATGCTGGGGGGACAGGAGCTTTTCCCATGGAGGTGTTTTGTGTCCCCACTCTGGCTTCTTAGGTTTTGAAAGGTGGTTGTTCTGGCCAGCAGGGATTTCTTAGTCTCTGGATTACATCTACTACAGTGTTTTTTTTTAACTTGATAATTTTATATTCTGATAGTACTTCCAAAGATTTTGTATCTAATATCCTCTAAACCCCCTCCCCCAGGGCTAGGGATTGAACCCAGGGCCTGTACATGCTGAGATGTGCTCTAGCACTGAGCCACCCCTCCCCCTGGTGTGTGTGTGTGTGTGTGTGTGGGGGGGGTACTTGGGATTGAACCTGGGACATTTACAGCTGAGCTACACCTATAGCCCAATTGTATTTTTTATTTTGTTTTTTTGGAGGAAGGGGTTGATGCTGAAGGTAGAACCCAGGGGCATTTGACCTCTGAGCTACACCTTCACTCCTATTTTTTTTTTTTTTCGGGTCTGGGGATAGAACCCAGGGACATTTGACCTCCGAGCTAGATCCCCTGCCTTATTTTTATTCTTTATTTTGAAACCGGGTCTCACTGAGTTGCAGAGGGCCTCACTAAGTAGCTGAGGCTGTCTGCGAACCACGATCCTCCAGTCTCAGCCTCCCGAATGCTGGGATTATAAGCATGCACCACCACGCCCGGCTCCCTATTTTATTTTTTATTTTGAAACAAGGCCTCACCAAGTCACTGAGAGCCTCACTAAGTAACTGAAGCTGGCTGCGAACCTGTAATTCTCCTGTCTTAGCCTCCTAAGTACTGGGATTACAAGAGTGCAACTGTACCCCAGGATGATGATGATGATGATGATGATGATGATGATGATGATGATGATGATTTTGAAACAGGGTCTAGCTAAATTGCAGAGGCTGGTCAAACCTGTGATCTTCCTGTCTCAGGCTCCCAAGTATGGTGACATGTGCCACCATGTTTGGCTTTTGAGACAGGGTCTTGCTAAATTGCCCAGGTTGAGTCGGGCGTGCTGGCACATGCTTGTAATCCTAGCATTTGGGAGGTTGAGACAGGAGGATCGCGGTTCAAGGACACCCTCAGCTACTTAGTGAGGCTCTCCACAACTAAGTGAGACCCTGTTTCAAAATAAAGAATAAAAAATAGTGCTGGGGGTGTAGCTCAGATGTACAATGCTTCTGGGTTCATCCCTAGTACTGCAATCAGTCAATCAATCAATCAATTGCCCAGGTTGGCTTCAAACATGCAAGGTTTTGCTTCCTTGGATTACAGTCACAAGCCAGCACACCTGGCAACCTCTTCCTTTTTAGAATGCATAGTTCCTATTACCTTGTTTCAGTTATTTTATTGCTGCATAGTAAACCTCCTAGAACTTTATGGCTTAAAAGAGCATAACTTAGCCAGGCATGATGTGCATGCCTGTAAACCTGAGAGGCCGAGACCGGAGGATTGTAGGTTCAAGGCCAGCCGCAGCAACTTATAGAGCTCCTCCCGCCCCCAGCAACTTACTGAGATTATGTTTCAAAATAAAAAAAAGTCTGGGGGTAAAGGCTAGAGGTAGAATGCCCTTGGGTTCAATCCCCAGTGACAAAAAGAAAAGAAAAGAAAGAAGTAGAAGCATCAGGCATCAATTCTGCCACATACAGACTTGACCAGGAAGTCAAAGCAGTACCAAGACCCACCCATCTTCAAAGGGAGGGGACTAGACGCTACCTCTTCACGGAGGAGCAGTAAAGTTATGGAAGAACTTTTATTCTGGAACCAGTTTTAGGAAGTACAATCTGCCATATTCCTTCTCGGAACCATGACAAATACAGTTCATAAGAAGGATTAAAAAAGCAACACCTGCTGGGCGTGGTGGCGCACGCTTGTAATCCCAGTACTTGGGAGGCTGAGCCAGGAGGATCGTGCAGGTTAAAAGCCAGCCTCAGCTACTTAGCGAGGCTCTCAGCAGCTTAGTGAGACCCTGTTTCCAAACAAAACTATAAAAATAGTTCTGGGAGTGTAGCCCAGAGGTAGAAAGCCTCTGGGTTCCATCCCCAGCACCCGCCCCCCCCCAAAAAAAAAGAATAAAAGGTTTAAAATTAAATACAATAGAAAGTATGAAATCTCGGGGAGGGTGTAGCTCATTGGTAGAGTGCTTGCCTAGCATGCATGAGGGCCTGAGTTTGGCGAGAAGGGAGGGGATGCAGTCTGTAAACATCTAAGCAAGTAACATTTTAAAGCAGTATACCAAAGAAAAAACTAATATTTTTTCTTGGTGGTTCTGGGTCTGAATCAAAGGCCATTCCACCTCTGAGCTATACCCCCAGCCCTTCTTAATTTTGTTTTGAAACAAGGTCTTGATCCATGCCGGAGGCTATTCTCAAAACTATAACCCTCCTGTCACACTTCCCAAGTACTGGGATTAGAGGTATGTGCCACTACACTGGGCTATAAAAAAGCATATTCTTAAAAGGTTAATTATTTGTTGTTGTTTTGTGGTACTGGAGATGGAACCCAGGGGCAATTTACCACTGAGCTTCACCCCCAACCCAATTTTTTATTCTTTATTTTGAAACAGTCTCACTAAGTTACAGAGGGCCTCACTAAGGAGCTTAGGCTGGTCGTGAACCTGGATCCTCCTGTCTCAGCCTCCCAAATGCTGGGATTACAATCATGCACCATCATGCTCAGCTTAAAAGGTTAATTTTTTTAAACACAAGGGGTAAAATATGGAATAAATTGTTTTTTAAAATGATTAAAGTTTAGTAGTCCCAGGACTTGGGAGGCTGAGACAGGAGGATCACAGGTTTGTGGCTAGCCTCAGGTACTTTGACCCTCTGCAATTTAGAGAGATTCTGTTTCAAAATAAAGAATAAAAAGTAGGGCTGGGGGTATAGTTAAGAGGTAGAATGTCCCTGGGTTCCATCCTAAGTACCACAAAAAAAAAAAAAAAAAAAAAGAATAAAGTGTAAGCCAGGCATGGTGGTGCATGCTTGTAATCCCAGCATTTGGGAGGCTGAGACAAGAGGACTGTGGTTTGCTGAGAGCCTCAGCTACTTAGGCCATTGCAACTCAGTGAGACCCTGTTTCAAAATAAAGAATAAAAAATAGGGCCAGGGGTATAGCTCAGAGGTAAAATGCCCCTGGGTTCCATCCTCAGTACTGTTAAAAAAAAAAAAAAAAGAATAAAGTTAAATACATATTTTGGGAAGATGAGAGAAAATAACAGAAGCCTGCAAATTAGAAAAGGAAGCAGAAAAATAAGGAGAAAGGTAGAGTAAGAAGAATGATTAAGAAGCCAGGCATGGTGCTGCACATCTGCAACCCCAGTACTTTGAAGGCCGACACAGGGAGAATACAGGTTTGAGGACAACCTAGCAACTTAGTGAGGCCCTGTTTCAAAATAAAAAATAAGCCGGGCGTGGTGGCGCACGCTTGTAATCCCCGCGCTTGGGAGGCGGAGACAGGAGGATCGCGCAGGTTCGAAGCCAGCCTCAGCTACTTAGTGAGGGTCTCAGCAATTTAGTGAGACCCTGTTCCCAAATAAAGTATAAAATAGGTCTGGGAATATAGCCCAGAGGTAGAAAAGCCCCTGGGTTCCACCCCCCCCAGTACGACACAAAAAATATTAAATAATAAATAAAATAAAATAGGGCTGGGGTTTAGTTCAGAGGTAAAATGCCCCTGAGTTCTATTTCTAGTAACACACACACACACACACACACACACACACACACACACACACACTCTCTCTCTCACACTCTAGAATGGAGGGGGTGGTAGCTCAGAGGTAGAATGCCCATTGGTCTAAACTCCAGCACCACACACACACACACACACAAAATATGTTCAAGTAACTTCAAAACAAAAGTCTATTAAATCAAATATATGTTTTGTTTGAATAAGGAAAAATAGAGAGAGAGAGAGGCCAGAGGGACTGTTCTGGCCATAGAACAGTCTTTCTTCAAAGGCGTTGTGCAGCCCAGATTTTCTCCGTGGCTGCAACTGTAACCCGCCACAGCATCTTGTCTTTAGAGGACCCTCTTTAGAGGGAGAGGACTGATGTGCCTCTCCCTCTCTCCCTCTCTGAATCATTTTTTCTTCATGCTAGTTTCAAACTTCTGCCTAGGCATATCCCCTTGGACATTACTGCCGGTATCCAGTCTTTTTTGGTCCTTATGCCACCAACACTGGGTCATCATCCTGGTCTTGGTGAGGAGAGATCAAGAGTCAGGATGAGCTACTTCTTCAGAGGCCATTTTCCAGCCTGCAGGTTGAGGCAGGAGGCGGTCTTGGAACTGGTAGGACCCAGGACCTGCCGTACCATCATAACCACATCCTGCCAGGTCATGGGTTCCCTTATTTTTGTTGCTTAATCCTCCACTGCCCTTGGGTTGTTTGATTTTCATGACAGTGATTAGAGGAGACTCTGGCCAGGCACACTTGTAATCTCAATATTTGGGAGGCTGAGACAGGAGTTTCTTGGACAGCCTCAGCTACTTACTGAGACCTTTTGCAATTTCGTGAGACCTTGTTTCAAAATAAAGGATAAAAAAATAGGGCTGGGGGTGTAGCTCGGAGGTAGAATGCTCCTGGGTTCCATCCCCAGTATCGCTAAATAAATAAATAGGAGATGCTGTCACCATCCTAAGCTCACACTATCTGTCTGTTTCCAAACCGGAGAGTCGGGCCCGATTCACTTTCCTGGACAGTGCTTTTGCGCTGAGTCCTAGGGCCCTGTTGTCCCCGCTCTTCACTGGCTTGCAGTTATTTACACCACGGGAGACTTGCTGAGGCCCAAGCCTCCACACCATGGAAGTCTCAGCTTTCCTCCAGGGCTGTCTGGGAAACCCCTCTTAGCAGAATTTGCCCAGCTGTTGGGCACCAGCTATAAATCCTCTACAGCAGCTCTGGCCGGGCAGGAGCTGGGCTGGGGCCGAGGGCTGAGACGTGAGCCTGGCGGCTTTGGCTGCTTTGTTAAGTTCTCACTTGCTCTTTCCCTGCCCCGTGAGCTCGCCCTGGAAACAGCCATCTTCCCAGCAGCTGCATGTGGAGACCCCGGCAGCCTGCGGCTGTCACTTTTGCCCCTGCGTTCTTGGGCTGCCTGGCAATTCTCCTGCCTTCAAGAGCCTGATGTCTCTTGGCCACCAGAGGCTGAGCCTTTCTCCAGAGCAGCAGGAGCGGCAAGACTCATCCGTGTGGCATTAGCTTTGTAGGAGGGGCAAAAGTGGAAAGTGGAAAGATGGGGGACAGAAGCCTTTGATTGACAGCATTTATTTATTTATTTATTTATTTATTTATTTATTTATTTATTTATTTATACATACTAGGGATCGAAGCCAGGGGCATTCTACCTCTGAGCTACAACCCCTAGCTCTTTTTTTCTTTTTCTTTTTTGTAGTACTGGGGATAGAACCCGGGGACATCTTATCTCTGAGCTATACCCCAGCCCTATTTTTAATTATTTAGTTTGAAATAGTGTCTCACTAAGTTGCAGCGGGCCTCACTAAGTAGCTGAGGTTGGTCGCAAACCTATGATCCTCCTGTCTCAGCCTCCCAAGTACTGGGATTACAAGCGTGTACCACCATGCCTGGAGCCAGCTGTTTTTAATTTTATGTTTTTTAAACAGGGTCTCACTAGATTGTTGAGAGTCTCACTACATTGCAGAGGCTGTCCTTGAACCTGTGATCCTCCTGTCTCAGCCTCTCAAGTACTAGACTTATAAGCACATCCAGCTAGTCTCCATATATTTATTTATTTATTTATTTATTTATTTATTTATTTATTTATTTATTTATTTTGGTGGTACTAGGGATGGAACCCAGGGGCTTTCTACCTCCGGGCTACACTCCCAGACCTATTTTTTATATTTTATTTGGAAACAGGGTCTCACTAAGTTGCTGAGAGCCTCACTAAGTAGCTGAGGCTGACTTCAAACTTGTGATCCTTCTGTCTTAGCCTCCCAAGAGCGAGGATTGCAAGCGTGTGCTACCACGCCCGGCTAGTCTCCTTAGAAGAATGGCTGGAGTGGTGGGATCCAGTGCTTCAGTGGGGTCCTGGGAGCCTTGGCCCACCCTTGCTTTTCTAATAGCCTCCTCGTTCTTAACTAAGGGCACCTGTTTTCTTTTTCTTTTTTGTGGTACTGAGGATGAAACATAGGGGCTTTCTACCTCTGGGGTACACTCCCAGACCTATTTTATATTTTATTTGGAGACAGGGTCTCACTAAGTAGCTGAGGTTGGCTTCAAACCTGTGTGATCCTCCTGTGTCACCTTCCCAAGTACTAGGATTACAAGCATGCATAGATTTATTTGCAAGCTCTATTCTGTTCTATTTATCTATTTGTTTTTATGCCAATAGCAAACTGGGTTTTCTTTCTTTTCTTTTCTTTTCTTTTTTTTTTTTTTGTGGTGTTGGAGAGTGAACTCAGGGCCATTTTAGTGCTAGGCAAGTACTTTGCCACTGAGTTATGTCCCTAGCCTGCATACTAATATTCCCTCCCTCCCTCCCTCCCTCCCTCCCTCCCTCCCTCCCTCCCTCCCTCCCTTCTTTCTTTCTTTCTTTCTTTCTTTCTTTCTTTCTTTCTTTCTCTCTCTCTCTTGGTTCTGGGGATGGAACCCAGGGGCATGGTACCTTTGAGCTATACCCCAGCCCTATTTTTTATTCTTTATTTTGAAACAAGTTCTCACTGAGTTGCTGAGAGCCTAAGTAGCTGAGGCTGTCCATGAACCGTGATCCTCCTGTCTCAGCCTCCCAAATGCTGGGATTATAAGCAAGAGCCATCACACCCGGCTTCTAATTTTTCTTTTATTACTTTAGCTTTGTAATATCTTTTGACATCAGGAAGTATGATGCCTCCATTTTTGTTCTTCTTGCTCAATTTTACTTTGGCTATTCAGATAAAAGTAACATTTTTTTTATTTTTTTATTTTTGCGGTACTGGGGATGGAACCCAAGGGCATTCTACCTACAAGCTATACCCCCAGCTCTATTCTTTATTCCTTATTTTGAAACAGGGTCTCACTAAATTGTAGAGGGCCTCACTAAGTTGCTGCGGTTGGCCGTGAACCTGCAATCCTCCTGTCTCAGCCTCCCAAGTCCTGGGATCACAAGTGTGCACCACCACACCCAGTTTAAATGTTAATACCTCAGGTTCTCTGTTTTTCCTAATCATTTCCTTTTTTTTTTTTTTTTTTGGTGGTACTGGGGTTCCTGGAAGCCCTTCTTCCTCCGGGCTACACTCCCAGACCTATTTTATATTTTTGAAACAGGGTCTCTTACGCCAGCACGGCTGGCTTCGAACCTGCGCGATCCTCCTGTCGCCGCCTCCCAAGCGCGGGGATTACAAGCGTGCGCCACCACGCCCGGCTCTTTCCTAATCATTTCTAAATTACGAGCTTGTAGGAGTTCCAGAATCTGGTCTAGTTGCCTTACATTGAATGACCTCAGTCCCACCTTGTGGCAACCACAGGTGTATAAAGACATTTGATACTTAAAGTATATATATAAAACTGGACGTGGTGGCGCACGCTTGTAATCCCCAAGCTTGGGAGGCGGAGACAGGAGAATCACGCTGGTTCGAAGCCAGCCTCGCTGGCTTAAGAGACCCTGTTTCCAAATATATATATATAATAGGTCTGGGAGTGTAGCCCGGAGGTAGAAGGGTTTCCAGGAACCCCAGTACCACCAAAAAAAAAAAAAAAAAAAAGTATATGTATAAAGTCAGATGTGGTGGCATGTTTGTAATCCCAGCATTCGGGAGGCTGAGACAGGAGGATTGCGTCCTGAGACAGCCTCAGCTACTTAGTGAGGTTCTTTCAAACTCAGTGAGACTGTTTCAAAATAAAGAATAAAAAACAGGGCTGGGGTGTTGCTCAGAGCTAAAATGCCCCAGAGTTCTATCCTCAGCACCACAAAAAGTTATATATATGGGGAAACTATTAGGAAAGCAAGGATGAAGTATATATATATATACATATATACATATATTTATAAAATATATATTTATATATAAATTTACAAAATTTATAAAAAATATATTTACCAAATGGACTGGGGTGGGAAGTAGTTACCTATTATATTGCCATCTTATGAGTTAGAAAATACCCACCCTAAACTTATGGACTTTGCCTCTGGGTTTTGAGGGGGCAAAGGGAAGTTCCTTATAGTTTCCTCATCACAACAATAATAAGATAGAGATACTTACTTTTTTGTGTGATTCTAATAGTCTCTAAATATCTTTTTTTTTTTTTTTTTTTTTGGTGGTACTGGGGTTCCTGGAAGCCCTTCTATCTCTGGGCTACACTCCCAGACCTATTTTATATATTTTTTTGGAAACAGGGTCTCTTAAGCCAGCACGGCTGGCTTCGAACCTGCGCGATCCTCCTGTCTCCGCCTCCCAAGTGCGGGGATTACAAGTGTGCGCCACCACGCCCAGCTCTAAATATCTTTCAAGCTGGGCATGGTGGCTCACACCTATAATCCCAGGATTTGGGAGGCTGAGACAGGAGGATTGAAGGTTCAAGACCAGCCTCAGCAACTTAGTCTCTCGGCAACTCAGCAAGACCCTGTTTCAAAACAAAAAATAAAAAATGCTGGGGGGTGTAGCATGGAGGCATTAGAAGCCGGGTGTGGTGATGGCTCTTGCTTATAATCCAAAAAAATAAATATAATTCCAAAAAAATAAAATAGGTCTGGGAGTGTAGCCCGGAGATAGAATTATAATATATATATATATATATTTTTTTTGATTGCTTATTATATATATATGTATATATATATATATGTATATATATCAATCCCATTTAGCTGGACATGGTGGCCTACGCTTGTAATCCCAGTACTTGGGAGACTGAGATGGGAGAATCCAGGTTGGCAGACAGCCTCAGCTACTTAGTCAGGCCCTCTGCAATTTATTGAGACCCTGTTTCAAAATAAAGAATAAAAAATTGGGCTGGGGGTGTAGCTTGGAGGTAGAATGCCTCTGGGTTTCATCCACACACACACACACACACACACACACACACACACACACACACACCACTTTTGTACTGGGGGTGGAACCCAGAGGCTTTCTACTGCTGGGCTATACTCCCAGACCAATTTAAATTTTATTTGGAAATAGGGTCTTACTAAGTTGCTGAGAGCCTCACTAAGTAGCTGAGGCTGGCTTCCAACCTGTGCAATCCTCCTGTCTCAGCCTCCCAAGCGCGGGGATTACAAGCATGCGCCACCACACTGGGCTCACACATACCATTTAAAAGAGTTGCTAAGTAGAAAATTCCATGGAGTTGCTAAGGGCTTACTCATGTTCTCATCCCACCCCTCAACCTCATTCATAACTTACTTCTATTTAGCTAACTTTAATAGTGTAATAAGCACTTACAAAGCTCACCACTCAAGATAAAACTAGGAGCTGGGTGTGGTGACACATGCCTGAAATTCCAGTATTTGGGAGGCTAAGGCAGGAGGATCACGGGTTCAAGTACAGCCTCTCAGCAACTCAGTAAGACCTTATTTAAAAAAAATAAAAAACAGAATTGGGAGTGTGGCCTAGAGGTAGATGCCTCTGGGTTCAACACCCAGTACCACAAAATAACAATAACAACAAAAACTAGGCTCTTGGTAGCAACCCACATCTGGCGACGTGTTCCCCCATTCCATCCCCATGCCTTCCCTCACCCAAGGTGACCCTCGTGCTAAGTTCCAATCGGGTTAGGTGCCAGGTCCTGTCCTGTTATGTCACCTTCTCATCTGCCCCCATTGTCACCTATAGGGCAAATCTGCCTTGGCAGGCTTAACATTTAAAAATCCTTAAATGGCCTCACTTGGCAGAGAATAAAGCTCAGATAAAATGCTATTTCTTGTAGCATAATTTCCTATGTTTAAGAGGAGCTCAAATATAGCTGAGATATTATTCATCTTGAAGCCATCACCCACAAATTTGGATGTAACTTCCCTTGTCACATTCCAGAAATTCTTCTAGGATAGGACCAGGGCTGCTGACTAAGAGGCTCCCTACCCCACACGCCCTGCCCACCTCCTCTCCAATACTGATTAGTGTTTTTCCCTCGGCTTCTGCCGTGGGGTACAGTGACTCCTGAGTGACATTTGCCTTCTAGCCTCATGATTTAGTGACTGCTGGGTGGAGTGACACATGCTGCCATTAGTCACCCCTCCAGTATTGAGTTTGTGTCTAAGCAATTATAGACAGTGATGAGGTGTTACAGGGTATACACTCAGACTCAAGGAGGGGATGGAAAAACATCTGTGTCATGGAACCCCTGCTCATTCACCTTCCCCCTTAGTGGGGAGGGGTCTCTTAGAAGAAAAGTGAATCTTGGAAGGGGATTTGAATGAGTGGGCTTGTTTGTCTTCTAGATGTTTTTACTCTGGAGAATCTTCAAGACTTAAATTTATTTAGACTTAAAGTTCTATAGGGAAGCTCTGTCTGTCCCTAAGTGATTTGTCACCAAGATACTATATGGGGACTCCGTCAGAATGGAACCCAGAATGCGGAGTCCTCGGGTCAGAGCAGGATAGACAGGGTGGAAGAGTCTGACCTAAGGCCGGCAGTTCTGTGCTGGAGAGCCGTATGAGGACAAAAGTAATGGCAGGCTTTACAACATCCTCGGGGCTCCAGATGTCAGTGCCACTGGTAAGATTGTTGACATTTTGGTGAGCACCTTGCAGAACAAGAACAGGGTGACATTAGGGAGAGCATATTCAAGAACAGAGCACATGTTTGGGTTGGCCACCCGCGGGCCAGAGCTATCCTGAGATGATGTGCGAAGACTTTGGCTTATAATAGGCTGTGTGGCTGTAAGCTGTCTGGCTGGTATTTGGCTCACAATGGCTCCTTGCCTGAGAACTGCTCCTAAATCATAGCAGTGGGCCTCAGCCACCAGGTTTGTGCTCTTAAAAATGTTCCCCGCAGAGGTAATTGGTCCAGGGGAGATGACCTGTTCAGGTTGGGCTAACTGTACCATATCTTCTGGGAGTATCTGGGCTATGGAAACAAGAGGCCTGTACAACACTGGGAGTCCCTAGAAAAGCCACCTCTGCGGTGATGTTGTAGCTCCATGATCCTGCACCACTGAGGTCTTCAGAGCTGCCCGGGGCTTGGTGGCTTGGCATTTCCAAGGCCTGGGCTCACTGAAGTTCTCAGTATTCTTCTCATATGTCCCCGTGTGTGTGTGTGTGTGTGTGTGTGTGTGTGTGTGTGTGTGTTACTGGGGATTAAACCCAGGGGCATTCTACCTCTAAGATACATCCCCAGCCTCTTTTTATTTTGAAGCACTGTTTCACTAAATTACTATGCACCGGTCTTGAACCTGCAATTCTCCTATCTTAGCCTCCTAAATACTGGGATTACAAGGATGTGCCATCATGCCTTACTCTTTTATTTTTTATATGCTTTTATTAGTGAATTTTAGTCTCACATAATGTAAATCATGTTGACAGTGACATACATGCACACAGCGCTTGGTGCTCCCCACATGTCCCCCCTTCCACATACAGAGTACTAAGATTGACGTGGGTATTTTTATATATGTACACATAGCAGATGGCAATAATTCCTTCAATGAGCCTCACTCTTCCCCCTGCCCTTTCCTTAGACCACCTCTCTGGCTCCACTGAGGTTTCTTCTCTATTATCTAGAGTCCTTCTGGTGTTCCCAGTACTCCCTAGCTTGTGCATATTGGAGGACACATATGACCTTTCACTTTCTGTGACTGGCTAATTTCACTTAACATAATATTCTCCAGGTCCTTCCATTGTTTTTGTAAATGACGTAATTTGGTTCTTCTTTTTTGCTGAGTAGAATTACATCATGGAGGTATCCCATAACTTTGTAATCCATCTATCTGTTTATGGACACCTAGGTTGGTTCCATAATTTGGCTCTTGTGAACTGTGCTTCTTTGATTATGGGTAGGCATATATTACTGTCGTTCCTGGTTTCAACCCCTCTGAAAAGATATCCCGGTGGTATAGTCAGATCATATGGTGGATTCATTCCCAGTTTTCTAATGAATCTCCACACTGATCTCCATAATGGCTGAACTAGTTTGCAATCCCACCAACACTGTAGAAGAGTTCCCTTTTCCCCACAGCCTCGTCAACATTTATTGTTATTTGACTTCTTTCTGATTGCCATTCTGATTGGGGTTAGATGGAATCTCAGTGTAGTTTTAATTTATATCTCTCTAATTGCTAATGATGTTGAACATTTTATCATGTATTTATTGGCCATTTGTGTTTTTTCTTTTTTGAAGCATCTATTCAATTGCCCATTTATTGGTAGGGTTATTTGCTTTTTTAGTGTAAAGCCTTTTACACTAAAAAAGTCTTTTAAAGTTCCTTGTATATTCTAGATATTAGTCCTCTATCAGAGGTATAACTGGCAAAGATCTTCTATTCTATAGGCTTTCTCTTTAGACTCTTGATGGTTTCCTTTGATGAGCAGAAACTTTTTAATTTAATGCCATCCCATTTATTAATTCTTATCTTAATTTCCTGAACTTTGGGTGTCCTGCTGAGGAAGTTGTTACCTGGGCCTATATGTTGGAGTGTTGGACCTATGTTTTCCTTTAGTAGTTTAAAAATCTCTGTCTAACTTCCAGGTCTTTGATCCATTTCGAGTTGACTCCTGTGCAGGGTGAGAAGTAAGGATTTAGTTCCATTTTTTTTTTTTTTTGTGGTACTGGGGTTCCTGGAAGCCCTTCTACCTCCGGGCTACACTCCCACACCTATTTTATACTTTTTATTTGGAAATAGGGTCTCTTAAGCCAGCGCGGCTGACTTTGAACTTGCGCGATCCTCCGGTCTCCGCCTCCCAAGTGTGGGGATTACAAGCGTGTGCTACCATGCCCGGCAAAGTTGAGAACCTCCCCGTCAGGGAATCGAACCCCGGTCTGCTGCGTGACAGGCAGGGATACTCACCACTATACTAATGAGGACAGTTAGTTCCATTTTTCACAACTAAATAACTACTTTTCCCAACACCATTTGTTGAAAAGGCTGTCTTTTCTCCAAGGTATGTGTCTGACACCTTTGTGGAAAATCAATTGGCTATAAGTATGTGGATTTGTTTTTGTATCTTCTATTCTGTTCCATTGGTCTGTGTCTGTATTTGTGTCAATTACATAATGTTTTTATTACTATAACTCTGTAGTATAATTTGAAGTCAGGAATTATAATGCCTCTTGCATGGTTCTTATTGCCCAAAATTGCTTTGGCTATTCTGGGTTTTTTGTTTCTCCATATGAAATTTATGTCCGATTTTTCTAGATCTGTGAAGAATGACATTAGTATTTTGATAGGAATTGCATTGACTCTGCAGATCAATTTTGTTAGAATGGCCATTATGATAATATTTATTCTGTCTAAGAGCAAAGGAGATCTTTCCATTTTCTAAGATCTTCAATTTATTTCTTTAGTGTTTTATGTTTTCATTGTAGAGGTCTTTTATTTCCTTGGTTAGGTTTATTCCTAGGCATTTTGTTGGTTTTGAGGTTATTGTGAAGGGAATGTTTTTCTGGATTTCTTTCTCAGTGGATAGCCTTTTGGTTGAGTTTTTTTGGATCATGTCATCTTCAAATAGAGATAATTTTAATTCTTCCTTTTCTATTTGAATTCCTTTGACGACCTTCTCTTGTCTTATCGCTCTGGCAAGAGTCTCAAGGACCATATTGAAAAGGAGTGGTGGTAGTGGGCATCCTTGTCTTATTCCTGATGCCCTACTCTTTGTACTCCTAACTCTAATCTTTCTCATGTTTCATCTTACTAATGAAAGAGGTTATTTTTTTTTCCTGCAAGGTCTTTTGAAATAAACATTTTTTGATACTAAGGATTAAATTGAAGGGTAGTCTATCTCCAAGCTACACTCTCAGCCCCCTCTTTTTGAAAAAGGATCTCACTAAGTTGCTGAGGCTAGTCTCAAACTCCTGCCTCAGCCTCTCAAGTACTGGGATTACAGTTGTCTACCACCACACCTGGTGGAGACAGATCTTGCAACAGCAGAGAGAATCAAAACACAGTCACAGTTATAAAGGAATGTTCATTTTCTATTTATAGGAAGGTAAATTATAACCAGGGACATTAAGATGGTATTTCATTTAATTTAGAGACATAGAAGATGTAAAAACCCTTTGGGACTTATGGTAGCCCTCCTCCGAATTATCCTCAGCCACCTCCTGGTATTTGTGGTGCTCCTGCAATAAATTGGACTGACCTGTGGAACCAGTAAGATATTGTAGAGATGATAGTGAATGGCTTCTGATCTAGGTTGTAAAAGGTGCCATTTCTAGCTTGATCACTCTTGGATCTCTTGTTCTGGGGAAGCCAGCTGCCATGTCTTTGGGTGCTTAGGCAACCCTGTAGAGGAGCTCACATGAAGAGGGTTTGAGGTTGCTCACGTTCCTCTAGCACTAGCCATGTGAATGGGCCCCTTAGAAGTGGAGCCTCCAGACCCAGCCTAGCTTTCAGGATGACGTCTTGACTTCGACCTCGCAAGACTGAACGCCAGAGCCAGAATCACCCCTCTTAAGTTGCTCATGAGTTCCTGACCTATGGACACTGTTGGAGATGATAAATGTTTATAGTTGCTTTAAGGCACTAAGTTTGGAGGGGGGTAATTTGTCTTACTGCAATAAATTACCATCACTCAAATGTCTATAAATCCTGTGTGTAGTAATTAGGATTTTTTTTTTTTTTTGCCAGCAAGTAGCTTATTATTTGACTGTAGCTTAAATTTTGATGATATTTAATTCTGTCTTAGTTTCCTAGGACTTCCAGAACAAAGTGGCTTAAGACAACAGAGGTGGCTGGATGTGGTGGTGCACGCTTGTTATCCCAGCACTTGGGAGGCTGAGACAGGAGGATCGCACGGGTTCGAAGCCAGCCTCAGCTGCTTAGGGAGGCTCTCAGCAACTTAGTGAGAACCTGTTTCCAAATAAAGTATAAAATAGGTCTGGGAGTATAGTCCAGAGGTAGAAAAGCCCCTGGGTTCCACCCCCAGTACCACCAAAAACAAAACAAAACAAAACAAACAAACAAACAAAAGAAAACAGAGGTGTATCACCGTACATCTCTAGAGGCCAGGAGTTTGAATCCCTCTGAAGACTTAGCTAGTGATCTGTTTGGGCCTCTCAACTCCTGGTAGTCTCATGTATTCCTTGGCTTATAAATGATTGTCTTCTCCCTGTACCTTTTCATATCATCTTCCTCTCTATAAGCATCTGACCCTGTTTCCAAATTTTCCATTTTTATAAGGACAACAGTCATCAGTCATTTTTTATTAGAACCCACCCTAATGACCTCATGTTAACTTGATTATTTCGGTAAGGACCCAAATAAGGTCACAGTCCAAAGCCCGGGGGATTAGGATATCATCAAATATTTTTTTCTGGGGAGCACAATTCAACCACCTCTAACAAATGCTTATATATCAAAGGTCTGGAGGCAGATGGGCTGAGCCTGTTGGGAAAGAGTGTGGTGCCTTCAAGGGTGTAGCTCCTTTTATCTCTCTCCTCCACCTGGCTTAGTTTTGAGGAAAATGCTTCTTTTTTACTCCTGCTTTTTCCTTCCACCAGCAGAGACACCTATTGTGTAATTTCTATATTTCTCAAAGGAAATAAAGTTATTTCTCTGACCAGTAAAGTGGATTAGCTAGGCGTGCTTGTCTTAACTCTAGCTTTTTCTTCTTGGGGATTTGGGGCCCACGGTCATGTGATCTTCCTCTTTTTTTCTCTCTCTCTCTCTTTCTCTGTATTGAGGATTGAACCCAGGGGTATTCTACCTCCAAGCTACACCCTCAGACCTATTTTATTTTTTAAATCCTGAAACAAGGTCATGCTAGGTTTCTGAGAATCTCACAAAATTGCTGAGGCTAACCTTGAACCTGCACGATCTTCCTGTCTCAGCCTCCCAAGTACTGGGATCATAGACAGGTACCACCATGCCCAGCAGTCATGTGACTTTCAGTGCTGTCTCTCATGACCCAAGTTTTGTATGGGAATAGTCTTCAGTGTGGGAGTGTACAGTATTAAAATTTCAACATCTGGTACATTGGCCTGATACATTAGGAAATAAAAACCTAAGGGTCTGGGATGGAGGAACAAACTATTTTTTGGAAAAGCTTTTGAGGCAAGAATGTGTGGCTCGGAGCCTCATGCTCTAGGATGTGGTGGCTTGTTAAGGAGAAGGAATTTTTGCAGTTGGCGCTTAATTCTGAGAGATACTGATGGGCTTTCAGCAGCCTACAAGTTACTTAGCTCTAAATGAGGCTGTGTAGCTTATGGCGTTTTTGTTCGCAAAGAATGACTGTTTTCAGCCAGGCGTGGTGGCGCACGCTTGTAATCCCCGCGCTTGGGAGGCGGAGACAGGAGGACAGCGCTGGTTCAAAGCCAGCCATGCTGGCTTAAGAGATCCTGTGTCCAAATAAAAAAAAAATATAAAAAATAGGTCTGGGAGTGTAACCCGGAGGTAGAAGGGTTTCCAGGAACCCCAGTACCGCCAAAAAAAAAAAAAAAAGACTTTTCTACAGAGTAGTGGTTTTCTTTTTCTTTCAAAAACTTCTTTTTTTTGTGGTACTGGGGATTGAACCCAGAGGCATTCCACCTCCAAGCTACACTTTAGCTCTATTTTATTTATTTTATTTGGAAACAGGGTCTCACTAAGTGGCTGAGGCTGGCTGCAAACCTGTGATCCTCGTGTCTCAGCCTTACAAGTGTGCCCCACCATACCTGGCTGGAGCAGTGGTTTTCAAATTCAGATGTGAATAGAATCACTTGAGGGATTTATTCAAATAGATTTCTAGGTCTCTGTCTCTTTCCCCTCAAGGGAACAGCTGGAGGCAGGGTGGTGCCACAGGGTCTATCTGGAAGACACCCTGCACTGTCTCAGATAGTCAGGAGTGTTTGCCTATGGAGCTGCAGCCAGTTGGGCTATGCAGGAATGTGGATTTGCTTCTCCTCCTTCCCTTCCTCCCTTCCCGTTTCTCTTGTTCTTGCTTCCCTAGGGTTTGTTCTTCTCAATAAAGCATTAGCACATAAGCTTTGCTCCCCTTTCTTTGTGCTAGGGAAGCTGGGCTAAGACAGGGCTGAAAAGGGAAACCCAAATGAAGGGGTTATACTTAGGTGGATCCTTCCCACAGAAATGGTAGATGCCTAGTCCTCCAATTAACCCTTTGCTGGCAGATTTCTCCCAGTTGAGCCCCAAATCCAAAGGCTCACGGACTTAAATGGTTTAGGGATGACTGCACCTTGTGGCACATTGATGAAGCCAGAACAAAGGAAACTTTCTCCATCTCTCAGTTACTTCCAAAGGTCTGCTAGGGTCTTTGAAACACTTAGTACTGATTTTAGAGAAACAAGCCAGGTGTGGTGGCGCACGCCTGTAATCCCAGCATTGAGGAGGCTGAGACCAGAGGATCATGGTTCATGGACTGCCTCAGCAACTTAGTGAGGCCCTCTGCAACTCAGTGAGACTCTGTTTCAAAGAATAAAAGCACCGGGCATGGTGGCACACGCTTGTAATCCCAGTGCTTGGGAGGCTGATACAGGAAGATCGCACAGGTTCAAAGCCAGCCTCAGCAACCTAGTGAGGCTCTCAGCAATTTAGTGAGACCCTGTTTCCAAAATAAATTATAAAAAAAATAGGGGTGGGTTGTAGCCTAGAGGTAGAAAGCCCCTGGGTTCCACCCCACAGTGCCACACACACACAAAAAAAAAAAAAAAAAGAAGAAGAAAAGAAAGAAAGAAAGAAGGAAAGAAGGAAAGAATAAAAGAAAGAATAAAAAACAGGGCTCGGGATGCAGCTTTGGAGGTAGAATGCCCCTGGGTTCAATCCCCAGTACCGAAAGAAAAAAATATTGACAGTTGTGGGGCTAATGTTATGATGATCTTGTATGTCCTTTTAAATCTTTGGACTTTTAAAAAATGTGCTACATTATTAATGGGAATGTAAATTAGATCAGTGATTATGCAAAACTGTAAGGACATTCCTCAAAAAAAAAAAAAAAAAGCTGGGTGTGGTGGCACATGTTTGTAATCCCAGTACTTGGGAGGCTGAGACAGGAGGATCCAGGTTCACAGCCAGCCTTAGCTACTTAGTGAGGCCCTCTGCAACTTAGTGAGACTGTTTTTGAATAAAGAATAAAAAGTCAGGCTGGAGGATGTAGCTCAGAGGTAGAATATCCCTGGGTTCAATTCTCAGCACCAAAAAAAAATTTTTTTTAAATTAAAAAGGAACAATTACCACATGATCCAGCAATCTTACTACTGGGTATAGATCCAAAAGAAATAAAATGAGAATTCATTTCATTTCTTTTCTTTTCTTTCTTTTTTAGGTACTGAGGATAGAACCCAAGGGCCTTCTACCTCCTGGATATACCTCAGTCCTATATTTATTTATTTTTTTTACTTGAAAACAGGGTCTTGCTGTGTTGCTGAGAGCCTCACAAAGTTGCTGAGGCTGGCCATAAACCTGTGGTTCTCCTGCCTCAGCCTCCCAAGTACTGGGATTACAAGCGTGCACTACTATTCCTGGTTCAAAATCAGGATCTTGAAAGTATATCTATACTCCAATATTCATTGCAGCATTATTCACAGTAGCCAAGATATGGAATCAACCTAAATGTCCACCAACAATTGAGTCGATACAGGAAATGTGATATATACACATAATGGCATACTATTTCACTTAAAAAAAAAGAAAGAAATCAGCAGGGTATGATGATGCATACTTGGGAAGCTGAGACAGGAGGATCTCAGGTTTGAGATAAGCTTCAACAAGTTAGTGAGAGTCTCAGTAACCTAGCGAGAATATTTATTTATTTATTGTGGTGTTGGGGGTGGAACCCAGGGGCTTTTCTATCTCTGGGCTATACTCCCAAACCTATTTTTTATACTTTATTTGGAAACAGGGTCTCACTAAGTTGCTGAGAACCTCCCTAAGTAGATGAGGCTGGCTTCGAACCTGTGATCCTCTTTTCTCAACCTCCCAAGCACTGGGATTACAAGTGTGTGCCACCACACCTGGCTAGTGAGACCATTTAAAAATAAATAAATAAGAAATAGGGCTGGCGGATGTAGCTTAGCAGTAGAGTGTAACAAAAATAAATGAAGAGATAAATGGCCACTGGAACTCTGCAATTCATGTCTAGCTCTGTTGCCTTCTAATTCATCAGGATGGTGGAATTTTAGGACTTAGGGCCAGATATACAGAAGGTCATTTTGTTCTGTCCATATAGCCCTAACTTAGCTATTAATGCCCCCAAATAAATTTGCAACTTGGACTCCATGACCTCCTTAGCACTCTCCTGAGCCTGTTCTGTAACACAAAAGTCATGACTTTAGGCTGGACATGATGGTGCACGCTTGTAATCCCAGTACTTGGGAGGCTAAAGTGAGGGTTGCAGGTTCTTGGCCAGCCTCAGCTATTTAGTGAGGCCCTCTGCAATTTAGGAAGACCCTGTTTCAAAATAAAGGATAAAAAATAGGGCTGAGGGTGTATCTTGGAGGTGGAATGCTTCTGGGTTCAATCTCCAGCACTGAAAGTCATGGCTTTAAGCAAAAGAGACCCTTTCAAGCCCATCACATAGGCATGAGCTTAGCTGGGGATGTGAGAAGTAAAATTTGGATCTTCCCAATCATGTCCCATTGAGAATCAGTAGCACCATCTCTGAAATAGATAGCAGGAGATTGAGATTTTTCTGTGTCTGTAGTCACGTGTCTGACCCTGGAAAATTCACTTTTTCTTTTTTCTTTTCTTTTTTTTTGGTGGTACTGGGGTTCCTGGAAACCCTTCTACCTCTGGGTTACACTCCCAGACCTATTTTTATATATTTTTTTTTTATTTGGAAACAGGGTCTCTTAAGCCAGCGCGGCTGGTTTCGAACCAGCGCGATCCTCCTGTTTCCGCCTCCCAAGCTCAGGGATTACAAGCGTGCGCCACCATGCCCGGCCACTTTGTTTTTCTAAGTCACAATTTTATCAAGTGACAGAAACTGAAAATTGGCCTGGCATGGTGGCTCACGCTTGTAATCCCAGCATTCGGGAGACTGAGACAGGAGGATTGCGGTTCATGGACAGCCTCATCTACTTAGTGAGGCCCTTTGTAACTCAGTGAGACCCTGTTCAAAATAAAGACTAAAAAATAGGGCTGGGGGTATAGCTTGGAGGTAGAATGTTCCTGGGTTTCATCCCTAGTACTGCAAAAAAAAGGAAGAAAGGAAAGAAAGAAAGAAAGAAAGAAAGAAAGCAAGCAAGCAAGCAAGCAAGCAGAATTGAAGGCCATTTTCACAGAGAGATTGGATAGCATCAAGAACATATTGAACTGAGACCAGGAGAGGTTGGTACATCTCTGGTCCTGAATTTCTGCTTCTAGGGAATGAGAGGGCAGGAATAAATAAACTTTAAGACTTCTTCTCACTCCAAATAATGATATTGTAGGTTTTGTGGCTTACTTAGGATTACAGCATAAAGTGGTGGGTTAATATGTTGGTTAGCTTTCCATCACTATGACAAAATGACTGAGGAAAAACAACTTGAAGGAGCAAAGATTCATTTTAGATCATGATTTCCAAGATTTTAGTCTAGAATCCCTTGGCCCCATTCATTGCTATGGGATGTCCTGAGGCAGAACACCTTGGCAGGGCAGGTGTGGGGGGAACAGAGCTGAGCATCTCACAGTAGCAACCAGGAATGGGGGAAAGGGAGAGGAGAGGGAAGGGGAGAGAGAGAGAGAGAGAGAGAGAGAGAGAGAGAGAGAGAGAGAGAGAGACTAAGAAGGAGAAGGAGGAGGAGGAGAGGTAGGCAAAGGCATTCCTCCAGGGACCTACTTCCTCCAATTCTTCCACCTCCTAAAGTATCTGCCACCTCCCAGTAGTGCCCCAGGCTGGTGACCAAGCCTTCAGCACAGGAATCTTTGGGGGATAGTCTAGATCCAGCTATGACAATTGTTGAGCCTGCTTTCCCCAGCCCCCAGCCTGGGATTCAAATCTTCTTGCTTGAGACTTGACTGTACTTTTTGACTTTGACTCTGTAGTTTTTTTTTTTTTTAATCTCCTTGAATCTTTGGCTGGGCTATGGGACACCTTGTTTCCAGACTTTCTCAAACCTATGGGGACAGTGTTTGTAGCACCTGGTACTTTGGAAAGAGTATTTACAGCCATCATCTGGCCAGAATCTTACAGTTTCTTAAGAGCTAAATATTTATATTCATTTTCCAGATGAGAAGTTGACTCTGGGAGGAATTAAGGACCCAAGGTCCCAAGGCTGCTGCTGCTGCACTAGGGGCAGAGCTGGACAATAACCAGCCAAAGGTTATTTACTTATAACATTGATGGGGCGTTTGGAAGCGAGGGAGATAGCATTGCTCAGTGGTGTGTGTGTGTGTGTGTGTGTGTGTGTGTGTGTGTGTGTGTGTGTGTGTATGCGTGTGCAGCAAAATGTGGACCAAGGAGATTTGAAGTAGGATGCAAAGGAACAGGAAGGGAGAGGTGGTGGTGGCTCCTCCTTGGCTTTTCCTTGCTGTTGCCATGCCCGGCTTAATGTCTCTGCTTTCTTTCAGTTACCTCTTCTTTATTGTAGAATCAATGTGTGCTCACCATAAATGATTCAATCAGAACAGAATTTAATCAGCCCTCTATAGCTGGGCGTGGTGGCGCACGCTTGTAATCCCTGCGCTTGGGAGGTTGAGACAGGAGGATCGTGCAGGTTCAAAGCCAGCCTCAGCTACTTAGTGAGGCTCTCAGCTACTTAGTGAGACCCTGTTTCCAAATAAAAATATAAAATAGGTCTGGGAGTGTAGCCCGGAGGTAAAAAGCCTCTGGGTTCCACCCTCAGTACCACCAAAAATAAAATAAAATAAAATAAATAATCAGCCCTCTTGTGCACCCTCTCAGAATGTCTTGTGAATGTGTGGAGAAGTGTCACCATCCTCTCTGGGGTCCCTGGCTAGGGTCAGGTACTCTTGAAATGTTTGTGAGGATATTGAGGTCTATCCCACAAATCTTGTTTAGATTTGGGATGGGCTATTGGTGTCTAGATCATACATGTGTCCTTTCTCCACTTCAGAGTTCCATCAGGTATACATGGAAGTGAGAAACATATTTTTTTCAGAATTGGAGATTGAATCCAGGGACATCCTACCTCCGAGCTACACCTCAGCCCTATTTTTATTTTGAAACGGGATCTCACTAAGTTAGGGAGGGCCCTACTAAGTAGTGGAGGCTGGCTATGAACCTGTGATCTTCCTGTCTCAGCCTCCCGAGTACGGATATTACACTTTCTTTCATTATTTATTGTTTGTGGTACTGGGGATGGAACCCAGGGGCATTCTACCCCCAAGCTACACCTCAAGCCCTATTTTATTCTCTTATTTTGAAACAGGGCCTCACTATGTTGCAGAGGACCTCACTAAGTTGCTGGGGTTGGTTTTGAACCTACAATCCTTTTGTCTCAATCTCCCAAGTACTGGGATTACAGGTATGTACCACCGCACCCAGCTACACAATATTACTTTATTAATATAGCACAAAAAAGCTGGATGTGGTGGCAGGTGCCTATAATCCCAGTACTTGGGAGACTGAGACAGGAGAATCACCTGTTCAAGACCAGTCTCAGCAACTTAGCAAGACCCTGTTTCAAAAAAATTAGAAGGGCCAGGTTGCTTAATCCCTAATTAAAAAAAAAAAGTGCCACCTGCACAAAAATAGTCCTTCTTTGAGTTGAGACACAAGGCTTAGTTCTGAAAACCAAGGAGGACAGCCTCCAATACTGAAAGGACAAAGTTTGATCACACCAGAGACCACCTTGTAGCCAAGAGATTTATTGGAGGGGACGGTATGAAAGGAAGAGAGAGAGAGAGAGTGAGAGAGAGAGAGAGAGACAGACAGACAGACAGACAGACAGAGGGGGAGAGAGAAAGAAGAATCCGGGAAGAGAGGGAGCATGTGCTGGGATCAGGGTTATATAGGACCTTGGGGTTACAGATTGGGGGCCAATAGGCTAGGAGAAATGCCCTTTGAACTAATTGGCTAGAGTCCCATGGGAGGGGGTTGTGTGGCCAGGTAATTGGCTTGGGGTCAGCAGGGAATGTCCCTTTTACTGATTGGCCAAGGGCACCAGGAGGGGGCAGGTCTCCCAGGTAAGTGACCAGGTGCAGTCAGAGGGGGATGGTGGCTTAACTGGTCAGACCAGGGCCTTTCAGGACACTTAGCTTATGGGGGGGGGGTCTGAAATAAGAACCTAATTCATCTAACAAATACCCTCTTCTAAACTGCTGCTGGTTGGACCTGTGGATCACCACTCCCCTCCCTCCAAGGGCTTGGAGAGAAGGTGGTACAGGGGAGGCTGACCAGAGGATGCCTGTGTCTTCCCTGTTCAGCATGGAGGCTGGGAGTGACAGAATGGAGCCCCGGCTCTCACCTGTTATGAAACATTATCACACCGTCTGCCAGTGAAACAGCTCAGGAGTGTCCTTGGCTCTGAACTGCCCCTCCTCCCTTAGTAGGCTAGTAAGGTTTGTGTTTGTTCCGTCTGAGGCAAAGACAAATATGATAAAAGTAGTAGAAATTCCCTCACCTTACACAGGACCAGCTTTCTCCTGTTAAAGTGACCCCTTTAACTTAGGGCACAATTCTCTCAACAGCCTCGCCGAAACATACAGATATTCCCCGCAGCAGAATATATTGCTAGCTGCTATGTTAGAAGTTGGGAGTCAGAGACAGCCAACATGTACTCTGCTCTCAAGGGAGTGCGATCCAGAATGGGAGCCAGGTGGCCACCTGACAGTTGAAATATTGTTATGAAGCTATAATAATGACAATATTATATGTTCAGGGTACACTTACTAAGTGCAGGTAAGACTTATTATTTTGGCTAGTCCTCACCATAGTCCTATTCAGGTAGCTAGCACTCCCCATTTTCAGATGAGGGAACTGAGGCTTAAGAGAGGGTAAGGTCACACAAGGTCACGCAGCTAGTGAGAGGCGGAGCCAGGAGTTCTTGTGCGGCACCACCACGTGGCATTCCTGTGACAGAGGACAATGTGGGTGCTGCAGGAGTCCTGACCGCAGAGTCAGGGAGATCATAGAGATGTTCACATGTCGCCCTGTGAATGCTTGAGGGCCTCTTAGGGAACAGCCAGATACACAGGGGAAGAAAGAGGGAGCATTAGTAGGTCAGGTCTGCACGGGACGCCTCGGCAGGAGCTGGAGGGGGGAGGACGCTGAAAGGGGCTGCAGGAGGCAGCAAGGCTGAGGTGAGGGCCCAAGTTCCAAGTTCGTAGGTGTCTCCTAGTGAGCTCCTCACCTCAAGGTTAACCCAGGAACATTTGGTAATGACCTCTGTTGAGGCTTGTTAACATAAAAATATTTATCTCTGAGAAGGACACGAATGAAAATATCTCAGCAAGGAGGGAGGGGAGACATCAGGGCATCAGGAGCCGGAATCTCGACCATCTGGAATCCTACTGAGACTTGGCGGCCCGTTCCAGAGTCTCAGGTATCTTGCCAATATATTTTTTAAAGGAGAAAAAAACCACCCCTCAATAATGGTGTCTGCTCTAATGATGCACCAGATTCTCCTCACATTGGCGTTTATAGACTTCCTGCCAATGGGCCGGAGAGCACACGTTGGACGGTGCAAAGGCGGCAAGGGGTGGGGGGAGCAAGGAGTGATGGAGCTGTGCCTCCCAGGGTTTTTATTATCATCGCTGCCTTTAGCCATATGCTCCTCAAAGGCACTGACGAGCCTGGCCCGCTTTCAAAGGAATTCCTAAACCCAGATTTCATGTTCGTCATCACATCTCCGGATTGTCAGCGCTCTGCACAGGAAACACAAATTTTATGGAAGTTCTTAAATGTTTCTCTGTAAATGTTGATCAGCCTTTCCTGTCATTACGTGAGACACCTGGGATGTTGAAATGGATGCTAATAAATAGCCAATCCATCTTATGGCCACGTAATGAAATGCAGTTCTCTTGCTTGAAATAGGCTGGCTTGCTCCTTGAGTAGGTTCCAGAAGCTGCACAAGAAAAGGGAATGGAACGGTTTCTTTTTTAGCCTGTTTGGTTGTTCCTTACCACCACCACCCCCCGCCCCCATTGCCACTTTAAAAAAACGGAATGAAAACAGAGTTGACCCGTGGAGGGCACCAGTTTGCAAGCACAGCCTGGACCCTGTTCACACTGCCCCTGTCATCCAAGGGGTTTGTCACTGTTTGCCACCCCCGGAGATCCCATGTGGTTACGACTCCTCATACCTTCTGGGTCTTTCTCCAGCCCTTTTCTTCTCCCCGTTCCACATACGAGTTTTGCTCAATTTTACAAATAGAAACATTACACTGGCACCCGAAGCGTCAGAGGGCTGACAGGTCAGGAGCAGAGTCTGTGAGACCCCTGCAACCAAATAAGGCTTTGCATCTCTGCAGCATCCCTGACCCCATCTCCATCCTGAAGGACAATGTGCTTCTATGCAAAAATGATGGCATCATTACAAAGGTTCTGGAGAATTACAAGCCATAAATACATGGATTTTTTTTTTTAAAGACTTGTGTGAAAGGAGCAAAGAATAGGGATACATCCTGTGAGAACACCATGGTCCCTCACCAGTAAGTTCTTGAATGAGTGAGCTTTGCGTAGATTTGAAGTGCGTTGGATATTCCATCCAAAAGGAAAGGCAGGTTCCTTCACTTTATGCCCCCAAAGTTAGAAGACTAATGGTGTAAGATAACCTTGGATATTGGATGCAGATTCAAATGTCTCATCCAAACATGTCCTCTGTTTACTGGATACCATGGACAGTTCCCTGGGAGTCAATACAAGGTCACATTCAGCACCTGAGACAGAAGGAGAGAGCGAGAGAGAGCGAGAGCGAGAGCGAGCGAGAGAGAGAGAGAGAGAGAGAGAGAGAGAGAGAGAGAGAGAGGAAGGCTGTGTGTGTGTGTGTGTGTGTGTGTGTGTGTGTGTGTGTGTGTGTTGTTACTGGGACTGAACCCAGAAGCATTCTACTTCTAAGCTACACCCCCAACCCCATTTTTTTTGAGGTACTGGGGATGGAACCCAGGGGCATTCTACCTCTGAGCAACACCCCCAGCCTCTATTTTTAAAAAATGTTTTATAGCTGCATTGTTTTCATACATTATATTGGGGTGAAAACTTGTGTGGACATACATCCCTATTTTTTATTCTTTATTTTGAAATGGTCTCATTGAGTTGCAAAGGGCCTCATTAAGTAGCTGAGGCTGTCCACAAACCATGTTCCTCCTGTCTCAGCCTCCCAAATGCTGGGATTACAAGCGTGAGCCACCATGCCCGGCTCCCCATTTTTTATTTTTAATTTTGATACAGGGCCTGGCTAAGTTGCTGAAGCTGGCCTCAAAACTATGATCCTCCTATTTCAGCCTTCGAAGTACTGGGATTATAGGTGTGCACCACTGTGACTAGCAGCATAGGACTTTTTTCCCCCTTTTTTTATATTTTATTGGTGCACTGTATTCATACATCATAGTGGGATACAAACTTTTGTAGACATGCATGCACACATCGCCCAGTCAGCCCTCGCCCAATCCCCACCCCATTCCCTCCCCATCCCTCCTTCCCATGCTTGGCTTAGTGGTTGACATCTAGTATTATAGCAATTTATCCAAAATTAAAAATGATAATCTCACACAACAGTTTCATTTGTCTGATACCAAGCTTTTGATGACTTAAAGATAACATTTCAACATTTCTTTTTGCTTTCTTTTTTTACCAGAGAGTATTTTTTTTCTATTTTTTTAGGTGAAACTATCATATATTTATATATTTATTTTTCAGAAAAAAATCTATCCTAATATGGAATATGGATTCTAGATACCCAAAACGATCTTGAAAAAGAACAAAGCTAGAAAATATATATTTTCTGATTTCAAACCATATAAAGCTACAATAATTGAAACAGTGTAGTACTGTTCTAAAGGCAGATATATAAACCATTGGAGTTAAATACAAGCCTAGAGCTAAATTCTTCCCTATATTATCAAGTTATTTTTGACAAGGTTTTCACGAACATTTGGTGGTGGAAATAATAATCTTTTAACTAAATATTGTTGAAAAATAATAATTACATGGAAAAGAATAAAATTGGACCCTTACCTAATCCCATATACAAGTATTAACTCAAAATAGATAAAAGACCTAAATATAAATCTTAAGACTATAAACTTTTAGAAGAAAATCTGGGTCATAAAACCTCACAACATTGAAATTGGCAGTGATTTCTTGGATATGATTTCAATGGCACAGGCAACAGAAGAGTATACAAACTCCCTAAAAAATAAAAACATATTGTATATCCAAAGACAATGTAAACAGAGTTAAAAGTTACTAATAGAATGGGATAAAATATTTCCAAATGCTATATCTGAAGGTATATTAATATTCCAACTAGAAATCCTAAAAATTAACAACAATAAAGGCAAACAATACCATTTAGAGATAGGTAAAAGACTAACATAAATAATGAATCTCCACAGATAACCAATCTTAGTTGTCTGTTGGATGGAAAATCTTGTTTCTCTGGTTCTGGTGTGTGTTACCTATTTCTTCTTTGTAGTTAATCTCTTTGAGTATTTTCTCTAGCGCTGGTTTTGAAGACATAAATTCCTTCAGTTTCTGTTTGTCATGGAAGCTTCTTATTTCCCCATCTAATTTGATAGAAAGTTTTGCTGGGTAGGAAATTTTTGGCTGGAAGTTGTTTTCTTTCAGAGTTTGGAATATGTTACTCCAAGCCCTTCTGGCTCTCATGACTTGGTTTGGGAAGTCTGGAGTGATTCTAATTGGCTTGCCTCTGAATGTCACTTGGCTCTTTGTTTTTGTTGCCTTTAAGATTCTCTGCTTGGCTTCCACATTGGTCATTTTGACAATTATGTGGCGTGGGGATCCTCTTCTCCGGTCCTGTCTAAAGGGGGTTCTATAAGTTTCCTGGACCTGTGTATCGACCTCTTGCTCTATATCTGGAAATTTTTCTGCTATTACTTCCTTAAAGAGATTGTTGATCCCTTTGGTTGCACCTTCTTTTCCCTCCTCTATTCCAATTATTTTTAGGTTAGCTCTCTTAAAATGGGCCCATATTTCTTCAATGTCAGATTCCTGCTGTTGGATATTTTTTTTCTAGATTAGAGACTATGCGTTCATTTTTGGATTGCTCATCTTCTAAGAGCGAGATTCTGTTCTCCATGTGGTCTAATCGGTTGTTTGTACTTTGAATTGAGGCCTTTACTTCATTAATTGCATCCTTTATCTCTTTTTGGCTCTCTCTGAATTCTTTGCGAAACACCTCTATTATTTCTACAGTTATTTTCCTGATTTGATCTTCTAGAAATCTCTGAATTTCTGTTTTATCAGGTTCTGATGTGGGGTTGTGAGCATTCATCGTTCCATTTTTATTCCTCTTTCCCATGATTTCGGAAGTTTGTGCCTTCTCTGGGTTCTTCCCTTGGGTCACTATGACTTCACTTAAGGTGCTCTGGATCTCGAGTCTGTGGTATCTCAGTCACCAATACTCCTTTACTAGGTTGTATCGCAGAGTCTCAGACCCAGGGAGTCAATCGAGGCTGCTTTAGACCATATGGGGTGCCAGGTTGGGCGTTCTCCTATGGTATGATATCTCTGCCACCGCCACTCCCCCACTAGGTCAAGTCCCTGGGAGTCAGTTACTGGGATTTCTTCTCTAAAGGCCACAATTTGACTCACTATTGTTGAGTGCGCCGATGGAGCTGTAGTGGACTCGGTGAATTCGCTGCTGTTGCCACCGGTGGCAATAGGGCGCCGCTACCACGCCCTCGGCTGTGAGGCTGACATATTTCTTCTCTGGTTTTGAGCTCTGCTCTGAGTCCCTGCAGGGTGTGCTGAGCCCAGCCCTGGGAGCTTTAGATACTCCCTGCGCCGAAAAATCTGCTGAATTCCACCCGGCTGTTCTGCAGCGGCTCACCTCGGCTCGCTGTCCGCCGCTCCTCTCTGGAGCCTGGTGGGCTGTTGAGTGCGTTGGTCTGGTCTTATTTTTCATTTTGAAACAGTGCTACAAAATAAAGTGTATTTTATAACTGATATGTCTCACAAGACATGTATTTTTTGGCATATGCTTTAAAATTTTTTGTCATGGTGCTTTAGTTCTTATTTTATTTCTTGTGCTTTTGGCTCAGCCATTTAATATTACTAAATATGCCTGTTGATTGGGCACATCTAGTCTATTGTCTTCCATGGAGTCTATCCCGTGCATATTTTGTATTCAATTCCCCAATGATCAACACCTAGTTTCCAAAATCCCTGCAAAGAGCATTGAAATCTCCAAATATACCCCCTATGGATCTGTTTGTAATTTCTTGTGATATATGTGCAGAGTGGGATTATGAACCACAAATTATAGTGTACATATTTTGCTTAAATTTTGCCAGATTGCTCTAGAATGTCTATTCATTCTATACCAGGGTGTCAGTAAATTATAGCCCATGATTCAAATCTGTCCAGCCACCTCTTTTTGAAAAGAAAGTTATTAAAGTACAGCCACACCTATTTATTTGTGTATTGTCTATTCTGCCTTTGTGCTACAACTGCAAGGGTTAGTAAAGACAGACACCTTCTGGCCCCCAAAGCCAAAAATATTTACTATCTCAACCTCTGCAAAACAATAGCATTTACTTTGTAGAATTAGCTAAGGCTTTCGTTGTTGTCTAATACAACATATGGTAAATTCTTATAAATATTATATGTAGATTATAAAAAATGTGTTCTTCGCTTAGTGTAGAATTCAATATATATTTAGCAGCTGAATATTATTATTAATATTATTCTGATTTTTTGTGGTACATGGATTGACCCCAGGGCCTCATGTATTTTATTCAGATTTTATATATCTCTGCTTATTTTTTCAATTTGTTAATCTACTTGTCTCAACACTCCATTAGATATTATTTTATATATTTTGCACCTATATTTTTGCTACATATATACTAATAATAGCTCTATAATACACATTCTATGGTTTCTATTCCTAGCATGCAAGAATCCTCTTTGTACAGCTGGACATGTTGGCTCATGCCTGGAATCCCAGTATTTTAGAGGCTGAGACAGGAGGATTGTGGGTGGAGATCAGCCTCAGCAACCTATGAGACTCTCAGAAACCTAGTGGGACCCTGTTTCTAAATAAATAAATAAACCTGGCACGGTGGCACACACTTGTAATGCCAGTACTTGAGAGGCTGATAGAGGCTGATAGAGAAGGATCACAGGTTCATGGCCAGCCTTAGCTACTTAGTGAGGCCCTATACAACTTCATGAGACCCTATCTCAAAATAAAGAATAAAAAAATAGGGCTGGGTATATAGCTCTGAGATAGAATGCCCTTGGGCTTAATCCTCAGTACCACAAAAATAAATAAATAAAAAATAAATCCCCTATTACTTATATCTAGGAATCGATTTCATCAGATAGAAAGATTGCTAGCTAACTTTCTTTTCACTCAAATCATTTTATATTCTCCCACTTTCAACCTATTATTTTACTCTGCTTTCAGTATATCTCGTGTAGATAACATCTTGTTGAATCAGTATGTGTGGGTGTGTGTTTCCATCTTACTTGAGAATTTTTAAATTTTAATTGAATTTCACTCATATATGTTTACTGATATTTCTAGGACTTTATATTTTCTATGTACTATATTTCATTTTTCTTTCTCTATTTTTTATTTTATGCTTTCCATTATATAAACAATGTTTGTTATATGATTGCCCTTAAATTCTAAATTTGTTTATTTATTGCTATTAATTTATCAACATATTATTCTCCAAACAAAACAATAACTTTAACATACTTTCATGTTCATTATGATCAGTATCATGTTACTATTATCTAAAAGATTAATTCCAGATTTTCATATTCTTCTTATTCTTTTTCCTCTTTTGGTCATTGAGTTCTTAAACAACTATAATACTTACTAAGTTGGATAATCATGCTAAGTTGGATAATCATCCTTAGATTTACCAAATATCTTAATATCTTTTTGTTTCTCTTTTTTTTTTTTTTTTTTTTAGTGGTACTGGGGTTCCTGGAAGCCCTTCTACCTCTGGGCTACACTCCCAGACCTATTTTTTACATAATAATAATAATTGTTATTATTATTATCATTATTATTATTATTATTATTATTATTATTTCTCTAAAGCAATTCCAAAGAGGTAAGCTTCTGAGGCTTATTCCTGAAAAAAATATATATTTTTTCTTTTTGGTGGTACTGGGGGGTGGAACCCAGAGGCTTAGAAGCTTTCTACTTACGGGCTATATGCCCAGACCTATTTTTATATTTTATTTGGAAATAGGGTCTCACTAAGTTGCTGAGAGCCTCACTAAGTAGCTGAGGCTGGCTTCCAACCTGTGCAATCCTCCTGTCTCAGCCTCCCAAGCGCTGGGATTACAAATGTGCGCCACCATGCCTGTCCTGAAAATATTTATATTGTAGTCTTACACTTCTATTATAATTTGGATAAGTGCATAAAAATTCTGGACTTGAAAGTATTTTTCTTTAAAACTTAAAAATTATTACTTTGTTGACTGTGTGTGTGTGTGTGTGTATGTGTGTGTGTGTGTTATATTGGGGATTGAACCTAGGGCATTCTACCTCCAAACTACATTCCAAGCACTTTTTACTTTTTGTTTTGAACAGGGTCACACTGGGTTACTAAAAGTCTCATAAGTTGCTGAGGCTGGTCTCAAACCTGTGATCTGCCTACCTCAGTTTCCCAGGTACTGAGATTAGAGTCGTGTGCCACTACCTACAGCTTGAAAAATATTTAGAGAATATTAGATTCACAAAAAAGTAAACATCTCTATGATCTTTTCCTGTTTGGGATAAGAAATCTATAAAGAGCTTCCCATGATGCCCCACTACTTCACTGGTTTCTTGAATTAACTTTTTATGTAGGAAATCCAGTCTATATGGTCCCTTTGCAGGTGAAGCTTTTAGAATTTTCCTTTTGCCTTTGATGTTTCTAGAGTTTATTATAAGGTGGCTAAGGAATGATTCTATTCTAAGCACTTCTATTATTTCTACAGTTATTTTCCTGATTTGATCTTCTAGAAATCTCTGATTTTCTGTTTTATCGGGTTCTGATGTTGTGGGGTTGGGGGCATTAATTGCTCCATTGTTATTCCTCTTTCCCATGATTTCGGAAGTTTGTGCCTTCTCTGGGTTCTTCCCTTGGGTCACTATGACTTCACTTAAGGTGCTCTGGATCTCAAGTCAGTAGTATCTCAGACCCCACTACTCCTTTACTGGGTTTTATTACAGAGTCTCAGACCCAGGGAGTCAATCGAGGCTGCTTTAGACCATGGGGGGTGCCAGGTTGGGCATTCTCCTATGGTGTGATATCTCTGCCACCGCCACTCCCCCACTGGGTCAAGTCCCAGGAAGTACAGTACTGGGATTTCTCCTCTGTGGCCCGCAATTTGACTCACTGTTCTTGAGTTCGCAGATGTAGCTGTACTGGACTCGTTGAATCAGCATAGGACTTTTGAATATTTTTCTTAGCCACATGCAGTGGTGCACACCTATAGCCCCATACCTGGGTGACTAAAGGCAGGAAGATGGCAAGTTTGAGGCCAGTTTCAGCAATTTAGCCAGTCCCTGTTTCAAAATGAAAAATTAAAAAATAGGAGCCAGGCGTGGTGGTGCACGCTTATAATCCCAGCATTTGGGAAGCTGAGACCTGGAGGATCACGGTTCGCAGACAGCCTCAGCTACTTAGTGAGGCCATCTGCCACTCTGTGAGACCTGGTTTCAAAATAAAGAATAAAAAATTGGACAGGGGGTGTACCTCGGAGGTTGAATGCCCCTGGGTTCCATCCCCAGACCTGCAAAAAAAAAAAAAAAATTAAAAATCGGGCTGGGGTATAGCTCAGAGGTAGAATGCCCCTGGGTTCAATCTCCAGTAACACACACACACACACACACACACACACACACACACACACACACACATTTTTCTTGAGCACGTATTGTGTGCCAGGAATTTTTCAGAGTCCTCTATATGTATTACCTCATTTAAGCTCCCCAGGGGCACACAAATAATAGAACAGAGATAGGACGTAGGACTTGAGCTCAAGCGGTGCATCCACCGACCCCGCTGTTCTGAACCACTGTGCTTCACTGCTCTCCTTTTTAGAGCCATTAATTGACTTCAGAGATGGCAGTTCTCAGGTGATGCTCATTTCTCATCTAGTCTATCATAGTTCCAGTATTCTTCAACCTATGGAACAACTGATAAATTTAACTACCACCTACACACCCACTTATAAGAGTGAGAGGTAGGAATGAGTAAGGAAAAGAAATTTACCATAACTAGTATTTTAAAGGAAGAAAAAAGGGAAGGGTAATTATTCAATCTTCAAATACTCTATTAGCAATATGAAATATGCAGTTGATTATGAATATGGCAATCCATACATGAATTTTGTTATTTTTTCTTCATTACTATCTCAGTCAGGAAATTATAGAACCTTCAAATTGATGGATGATTCCAACAACCAATATGTGTGTATGTGTGTCTGTAAATGGTGCATTGAATTTAACACAGGGGTATTCTACCTCTGAGCTATACCCTGAGCCCTATTTTATTTTTATTTTGAAACTGGATCTTGCTAATTTGCCAAGGCTAATCTTGAACCTGTGATCCTCCTGTCTCAGCCTCCCAAGTACTGGGATGACAGGTGTGTATCACCATGCTGGGCACAGCCAATCATTTTTAAGGCAATATTTATTCCATATTTTCCTTCAGACTGAAAGCAATATTTGTTCATTTCTTACATGGCTTGAGTACTTTTAGGTCATGGCATGATTCTTCCTATGGCCATACTTCCTTCCTACTTATGTAAGAAAACACCTTACTCCTAGCCTTACGTTTCCTCCTTCAACCTCTGTGTTCACTGTTGAATAAATGGAAGGTTCCTAAAGTCACATTTTCAGGGCTCATTCGGTGGGACTCCCAAATGTGGTAGAACAAAATGTTACTATTATTTCTAACCCCCCACTTCCCTCTAGAGGTGCTGGGATCTTTTCTTTGCCAAGTTTAAGCAGTCATGGTGTAATGATCTTGTACATTCTTGAAGACATAATTTAATGCTGGGGTGGGGAGGGAGTATATAGTCTTAGATGTAGGAGCTAGAAGAAAACAAAATTACTGTGTTTAAGGAATAAGGAACTATAAAATAGGGGTAATAATAGTTTCAAGACATAAGGTTGTTTTGAGGGCTAAATGAGATAATTTCACGTGTCTGGGCACAGTTCTCAGCACACAGTAAGAGCTGAACCCAAGTTGAAATGTTTTGTACTGTTATCATTATTTTGTTGTTGCTGTTCTTTCCTAAAACTTTTTTGAAAAATTATGCTAATGATAAAAAAGAATAAAAAGGAGAATCAAAATAAGAGCTGGGAACGGTGTTTGGAAATGTTACTTGCAATACCAATTTAAGCATAGAACGTGAAGTCAATATTAAAGGAACTAAGGTTATAGAATGAAAGGTACATGTTTTAAGCCTCAATAATGAAAAATAACATGTACTGAAAGTCAGGAGACAGGAAGAAGTATAAGTGCTCATTTTTAGTTGGGCGTGGTGGCACATGCCTGTAATTACTAAACTTGAGGGGGTAAGACAGGAGGGTCACAGGTTCACAGCCGCATGTGGAGACTTAGTGAGACCCTGTTTCAAAACAAAACAAAACAAATAAATAAAAAGACTGGGGTTTAGCTCATAGGGAGAACCTTCCTGGGTTCAACCCCCAGTTACACACACACACACAGACACACACACACACAGAATGTTAATTTGTTTTAATCATATCTCTAGAATATAGCACAGCTGTGTTTTGCCTTGTGAGTCAATTGGAAGGTCGTTTGACTGAATACTAACTTCTATTACTATTAATTAATATTAATTAATATGTCTTGGTTGGTTTTGCTTCCGTAATATTTTATACTGTCTCGTTTTTAATTTTAAAGACTTTTTGTTTTATATTTGATTTTTTCTTTTCCAATAAAAATTTGTGTTGATCCAGGTGTGGCGGCACATGCCTGTAATCCCAGTATTAGGAGGCAGAGATAGGAGGATCTCAGGTTTGCAGCCAGTTTCAGCAACTTAGGCCCTCTACAAGTTAGTGAGACCCTGTTTTGAAATAAAAAGAAAATAGGTCGGGGGATGTAGTTCTGAGGTAGACTACCTCTGGCCTCAATCCCAAATACCACACACATACACACACACACACACACACACACACACACACACACTCAAAAATGTATTGAAATAATTGTAGATTGGCATGCATTTGTAACAAATAATGCAGAAGTCCTATGTACCCTTTTCCCAGTTTCCATCAAATGTTAATGTTTTGCAACACTGTAATACAATATCAGAGCCAGATATCGTCATTAATACAACCACCAATCTTATTCAGATTTCCTTAGTTGTTTGCTTATTTTTTATGGTACTGGGGATTAAGCTCAGGGCATTCTACCTCTGAGCTACACCCCCCACACCTTTTTATGTTTTATTTTTAAATGGGGTATCACTACATTGCGGCTGCTGTCCTTGAACCTGTGATCCTCCTGTCTCAGCCTCCGAAATACTATGATTACAAACATGCATCACTATGCCCGGCTGATTGCTTTGTTTTGAGTTTTCTCCTTCTCTTCTGCTTTCTTCTCCATTCTGAGGATTGAACCCAGAAGCACTCTTGACAGAGCTATACCCCTGGTATGTATGTATGTATGTATGTATGTATGTATGTATGTATGTATGTATTATGAAGCCAAAGATTGACCCAGGGGCATTCTACCTCTGAGCTATATGCATGGCACTGTGTTATTTATTATTTTGAAACTGGGTCTCACTAAGTTGTGAAAGGCTTCCTAAGTCCTGGCATTACAGGCATGTGCCACCATGCCCAGCTGCCATTTTTATTTCAGAACAGAGTCTCTCTGAGGCTGGCGTAGAACTTGGGATCCTCCTATATCAACCTTCCAAGTACTGAGATTACAGGCGTGTGCCACTGTGCCTGCTGAGTGCCGCCTTCTTCTTCTTCTTCTTCTTCTTCTTCTTCTTCTTCTTCTTCTTCTTCTTCTTCTTCTTCTTCTTCTTCTTCTTCTTCCTCCTCCTCCTCCTCCTCCTCCTCCTCCTCCTCTCTCCCCCTCCTTCTTCTTTCCTCCTCCTCCTCCTCCTCCTCCTCCTCCTCCTCCTCCTCCTCCCCCTCCTTCTTCTTTCCTCCTCCTCCTCCTCCTCCTCCTCCTCCTCCTCCTCCTCCTCCTCCTCCTCCTCCTCCTCCTCCTCCCCTCCTTCTTCTTTCCTCCTCCTCCTCCTCCTCCTCCTCCTCCTCCTCCTCCTCCTCCTCCTCCTCCTCCTCCTCCTGGTACTGGGGTTCCTGGAAACCCTTCTACCTCTGGGCTACACTCCCAGCACTCCCAGACCTATTTTATACTTTTTTAAAATTTGGAAGCAGAGTCTCTTAAGCCAGCGTGGCTGCCTTCTAACCTGCGCGATCCTCCTGTCTCCGCCTCCCAAGCGCGGGGATTACAAGTGTGCGCCACCATGCCCGGCTGTATGCTTCTTCTAATAATTTGGGGAGATTTCTAGTTTTTCTAGTGTTTAGCTTTATGATTTTGTGCAACGATCTTAGTTCTCTTTCTTTAGGTAGAGTTGGTTAATTTCCCTTTATGAGCAATGGTGAAATTAGAATATTTCTACTTCCCCTTTCCTCTGTCCCTTTCTTCCCCCACCTAACTTTAATTGATACTGTGGCTTCGTTAGAGTTCAACTTTGTGTTATTAAAAATACTTCCTAGCTGGGCGTGGTGGCGCACACTTATAATCCCAGCATTTGGAATCATGGTTTGTGGACAGCCTCAGCTACTTAGTGAGACCCTCCGCAACTTAGTGAGACCCTGTTTCAAAATAAAGAAAAAAATAGGGCAGGGGGGTGTAGCTCGGAGGTAGAATGCCCCTGGGTTCCATCCCCAGATCCACAAAGAAAAAAATAACTTCTTAGCCCAAAGTGGTGGCACATGCCTGTAATCCCAGTACTTGGGAGACTGAGATAGGAGGATCATAGGTTTGCAGCCAGTTCTGTAACTTAGTACAACCCTGTCTCTAAATAAGAAATAAAATAGGGCTAGAGATGTAACTCAAAAGTAGACTGCCCCTGGATTCAATCCCCAATACCACAACAAAACAAAAGCAACAAAAACCCTTATTTTTTTCTCATTTGCTTTGGCAGCTATATAGCTCAAACTATTAAAGATGAAGATTCACAGTGGTGGTGTGGTGCTCATCCTGTGTTATGCCTTTGTTCTCCCTTCCCGTCTGGATTTTTGTCAGCTGTATCATTTCGAGTTGTTCCTAACCCATTCTCCCATCATAGTCACTGCGCGTGCTTTGTCTTGGTCTCCTGTAATAGAAACCCAGGGCTCTCTGCCAGTTCTTCTGTTGCCGTTTTCCCAGGCGTCTCTTGGTTTATGCTCTAGTAGATTTCTCCATTCAAACTCATTGGAATTCTCAGAATTCTTTTATGTTCAAAGCTATGCACCTATTGTCTGCACACTTGAGTTACAGCTTGGCTTGGAATGAAATATTACTTAAGCTGGGCGTGGTGGCGCACAGGTTTGTAATCCCAGCGCTTGGGAGGCTGAGACAGGAGGATCGTGCAGGTTCAAAGCCAGCCTCAGCTACTTAGGGAGGCTCTCAGCAACTTAGTGAGACCCTGTTTCCAAATAAAGTATAAATAGGTCTGGGAGTATAGCCTGGAGATAGAAAAGCCCCTGGGTAAATAAATAAATAAATAAATACTTGTAATTCGCATGCTTGGGAGGCGGAGACAGGAGGATCGCACAGGTTCGAAGCCAGCCGCACTGGCTTAAGAGACCCTGTTTCCAAATAAAAATATAAAAATAGGTCTGGGAGTGTAGCCCGGAGGTAGAAGGGTTTCCAGGAACCCCAGTACCACCAAAAAAAAAAAAAAAAAAAAAAAAAAAAACCCAAAATACACCTCTAACCCTATTTTTTTTTTCAGTACTGGGAATTGAACCCAAGGGCATTCTGCCTCCGAGCTATACCCTCAGCCCTATTTTTTAATTTTTATTTTGAAACAGGGTCTCACTAAGTTGTGGAAAGCTTCACTAAGAAGCTGAGGCTGAAGCTGGGCGTGGTGACATATGCTTGTAATCCCAGTACTTGGGAGGCTGAGACAGGAAGATCCCGGTTTGTGGATGGCCTTAACTATTTAGTGAGGCCCTCCACAACTTAGTGAGACCCTGTTTCCAAATAAAGAATGAAAAATAGGGCTGGGGGTGTACTTGGAAGTAGAATTCCCCTGGGGTTCAATCCCAGCAAAACACACACACACACACACACACACACACACACACACACACACACAAGCTGAGGTTGTTTGTGAACCTGCAATCCTCCTGTCTCAGCCTGGGAGGGGTGTGTGTGGCACTGGGGATTGAACCCAAGGGCATTCTATCTCTGAGATATACTCCCAGCTTGCTTTATTTATTTATTTATTTATTTATTTATTTATTTATTTATTTATTGTGGTTCTGGTAATTGAACTCAAAGGCCTTCTACCTCAAGCTCCACTCTCTTGTAGCTATAACTTGCTAGGTTGATGAAAGTCTCACTACTTGCAATCCTCTTGTCTCAGCCTTTCAAGTGTGCCACTATCCCTAGCTTTGAAAAGTCATTATTTTTAGTGACAGTGGAAGTATTGTTCTCATAGATAGGCAGAAGAGTTAAAGAAAGATGAAGAAAAATAAGAGGTTATTTAATAATATAAAGAAAAAGAAGTCATGAAAAGCATAAAATGAACATATTAGATTTGAAAAACATAATAGCTAAAAAAATTAGATGGGATAAACAGCAGAACAGATTCAACTAAAGAACAAATTAGAGAATCAGATCAGATTCAGAAATTTTCAGCCAAGCATGGTGGTGTACCCTTGTAATCCCATTACTTGGGAGGCTGAGACAGGGGATCGCAGTTTGTGGCCAGCCTCAGCTAAGGCCCTTTTCAACTTAGTGAGACCCTGTTTCAAAAATAAAGAATAAAATATAGGCCTGGGGGTGAAGCTTGGAGGTAGACTGCCCCTGGGTTCAATCCCTAGTATGGCAAAATAAAAATACAAAATAAAAAGAAATTCTCCCAGAAGAAAGCAACAAATGAAACATATAAAATATAAACTAAAAGATATGAAGAATAGAAGGTGAAATGTTAACAGCTAGATATCAAGAGTCTCCGCATAAAAATAAAATTGTTTTTAATAATCTCTTTTTGGTACTGGGGGCAGCACCCAGGGGATTTTTACCTCCAGGCTATACTCCCAGACCTATTTTATATTTTATTTGGAAACAGGGTCTCACTAAGTTGCTGAGAACCTGACTAAGTAGCTGAGGCTGGCTTTGAACCTGTGTGATCCTCCTGTCTCAGCCTCCCAAGTGCTGGGATTACAAGTGTGTGCCACCACACCTGGCCTTGTTTTTAATAATTTTAAGGTAATATTTGAAGTAATAATAATGATAAAGCTCCCAGAATTGAAAAAGCTCATTGCATGTCAAGCTGGACAGGTAAGAGAAGAATCATTCCTTAGCCACCTTATAATAAACTCTAGAAACATCAAAGGCAAAAGGAAAATTCTAAAAGCTTCACCTGCAAAGGGACCATATAGACTGGATTTCCTACATAAAAAGTTAATTCAAGAAACCAGTGAAGTAGTGGGGCATCATGGGAAGCTCTTTATAGCTTTCTTATCCCAAACAGGAAAAGATCATAGAGATGTTTACTTTTTTTGTGAATCTAATATTCTCTAAATATTTTTCAAGCTGTGGGTAGTGGCACACGACTCTAATCTCAGTACTTGGGAAACTGAGGTAGGCAGATCACAGGTTTGAGACCAGCCTCAGCAACTTATGAGACTTTTAGTAACCCAGTGTGACCCTGTTCAAAACAAAAAGTAAAAAGTGCTTGGAATGTAGTTTGGAGGTAGAATGCCCTAGGTTCAATCCCCAATATAACACACACACACACACACACACACACACACAGAGTCAACAAAGTAATAATTTTTAAGTTTTAAAGAAAAATACTTTCAAGTCCAGAATTTTTATGCACTTATCCAAATTATAATAGAAGTGTAAGACTACAATATAAATATTTTCAGGACAGGCATGGTGGCGCACATTTGTAATCCCAGCGCTTGGGAGGCTGAGACAGGAGGATTGCACAGGTTGGAAGCCAGCCTCAGCTACTTAGTGAGGCTCTCAGCAACTTAATGAGACCCTGTTTCCAAATAAAATATAAAAATAGGTCTGGGCATATAGCCCGTAAGTAGAAAGCTTCTAAGCCTCTGGGGTCCACCCCTAGTACCACCAAAAAGAAAAAATATATATTTTTTTCAGGAATAAGTCTCAGAAGCTTACCTCTTTGGAACTGCTTTAGAGAAATAATAATAATAATAATAATAATAATAATAATAATAACAACAACAACAACTATTATTATTATTATTATTATTATTATTATTATTATTTTGGTTGTAATGGGGTCCTGGAAGCCCTTCTACCTCCGGGCTACACTCCCAGACCTATTTTATACTTTTTTTTTTTTTTTTGGAAACAGGGTCTCTTAAGCCAGCAGGGCTGACTTCTAACCAGCGGGAGCCTCCTGTCTCCGCCTCCCAAACCCGGGGATTACAAACCTGCGCCACCACGCCCAGCTAGAGAAAGAATTTAAAGAGAAACAGCCGGGCGTGATGGCGCACGCTTGTAATCCCCGCGCTTGGGAGGCAGAGACAGGTTCGAAGACAGGTTCGAAGACAGGTTCGAAGACAGGTTCGAAGACAGGTTCGAAGACAGGTTCGAAGACAGGTTCGAAGCCAGCCGCGCGCGCTGGCTTAGGAGACCCTGTTTCCAAATAAAAATGTAAAAATAGGTCTGGGAGTGTAGCCCAGAGGTAGAAGGGCTTCCAGTACCACTAAAAAAAAAAAAAAAAAAAGAAGAGAAACAAAAGATATTAAGATATTTGGTAAATCTAAGGATGATTATCCAACTTAGCAAGTATTATAGTTGTTTAAGAGCTCAATGACCAAAAGAGGAAAAAGAATAAGAAGAATATGAAAATCTGGAATTAATCTTTTAGATAATAGTAACATGATACTGATCATAATGAACATGAAAGTATGTTAAAGTTATTGTTTTGTTTGGAGAATAATATGTTGATAAATTAATAGCAATAAAGAAACAAATTTAGAATTTAAGGGCAATCATATAACAAACATTGTTTATATAATGGAAAGCATAAAATAAAAAATAGAGAAAGAAAAATGAAATATAGTACATAGAAAATATAAAGTCCTAGAAATATCAGTAAACATATATGAGTGAAATTCAATTAAAATTTAAAAATTCTCAAGTAAGATGGAAACACACCCACACATACTGATTCAACAAGATGTTATCTACACGAGATATACTGAAAGCAGAGTAAAATAATAGGTTGAAAGTGGGAGAATATAAAATGATTTGAGTGAAAAGAAAGTTAGCTAGCAATCTTTCTATCTGATGAAATCGATTCCTAGATATAAGTAATAGGGGATTTATTTTTTATTTATTTATTTATTTATTTTTGTGGTACTGAGGATTAAGCCCAAGGGCATTCTATCTCAGAGCTATATACCCAGCCCTATTTTTTTATTCTTTATTTTGAGATAGGGTCTCATGAAGTTGTATAGGGCCTCACTAAGTAGCTAAGGCTGGCCATGAACCTGTGATCCTTCTCTATCAGCCTCTCAAGTACTGGCATTACAAGTGTGTGCCACCGTGCCAGGTTTATTTATTTATTTAGAAACAGGGTCCCACTAGGTTTCTGAGAGTCTCATAGGTTGCTGAGGCTGATCTCCACCCACAATCCTCCTGTCTCAGCCTCTAAAATACTGGGATTCCAGGCATGAGCCAACATGTCCAGCTGTACAAAGAGGATTCTTGCATGCTAGGAATAGAAACCATAGAATGTGTATTATAGAGCTATTATTAGTATATATGTAGCAAAAATATAGGTGCAAAATATATAAAATAATATCTAATGGAGTGTTGAGACAAGTAGATTAACAAATTGAAAAAATAAGCAGAGATATATAAAATCTGAATAAAATACATGAGGCCCTGGGGTCAATCCATGTACCACAAAAAATCAGAATAATATTAATAATAATATTCAGCTGCTAAATATATATTGAATTCTACACTAAGCGAAGAACACATTTTTTATAATCTACATATAATATTTATAAGAATTTACCATATGTTGTATTAGACAACAACGAAAGCCTTAGCTAATTCTACAAAGTAAATGCTATTGTTTTGCAGAGGTTGAGATAGTAAATATTTTTGGCTTTGGGGGCCAGAAGGTGTCTGTCTTTACTAACCCTTGCAGTTGTAGCACAAAGGCAGAATAGACAATACACAAATAAATAGGTGTGGCTGTACTTTAATAACTTTCTTTTCAAAAAGAGGTGGCTGGACAGATTTGAATCATGGGCTATAATTTACTGACACCCTGGTATAGAATGAATAGACATTCTAGAGCAATCTGGCAAAATTTAAGCAAAATATGTACACTATAATTTGTGGTTCATAATCCCACTCTGCACATATATCACAAGAAATTACAAACAGATCCATAGGGGGTATATTTGGAGATTTCAATGCTCTTTGCAGGGATTTTGGAAACTAGGTGTTGATCATTGGGGAATTGAATACAAAATATGCACGGGATAGACTCCATGGAAGACAATAGACTAGATGTTCCCAATCAACAGGCATATTTAGTAATATTAGATGGCTGAGCCAAAAGCACAAGAAATAAAATAAGAACTAAAGCACCATGACAAAAAATTTTAAAGCATATGCCAAAAAATACATGTCTTGTGAGACATACCAGTTATAAAATACACTTTATTTTGTAGCACTGTTTCAAAATGAAAAATAAGACCAGACCAACGCACTCAACAGCCCACCAGGCTCCAGAGAGGAGCGGCGGACAGCGAGCCGAGGTGAGCCGCTGCAGAACAGCCGGGTGGAATTCAGCAGATTTTTCGGCGCAGGGAGTATCTAAAGCTCCCAGGGCTGGGCTCAGCACACCCTGCAGGGACTCAGAGCGGAGCTCAAAACCAGAGAAGAAATATGCCAGCCTCACAGCCGAGGGCGTGGTAGCGGCGCCCTATTGCCACCGGTGGCAACAGCAGCGAATTCACCGAGTCCACTACAGCTCCATCTAATTTGATAGAAAGTTTTGCTGGGTAGGAAATTTTTGGCTGGAAGTTGTTTTCTTTCAGAGTTTGGAATATGTTACTCCAAGCCCTTTTGGCTCTCATGACTTGGTTTGGGAAGTCTGGAGTGATCCTAATTGGTTTGCCTCTGAATGTCACTTGGCCCTTTGTTTTTGTTGCCTTTAAGATTCTCTGCTTGGCTTCCACATTGGTCATTTTGACAATTATGTGGCGTGGGGATCCTCTTCTCCGGTCCTGTCTAAAGGGAGTTCTATAAGTTTCCTGGACCTGTGTATTGACCTCTTGCTCTATGTTTGGAAAATTTTCTGCTATTACTTCCTTGAAGAGATTGTTGATCCCTTTGGTTTCACTTTCTTTTCCCTCCTCTATTCCAATTTTTCTTAGCTTAGCTCTCTTAAAATGGGCCCATATTTCTTCAATGTCAGATTCCTGCTGTCGGATATTTTTTCCTAGATTAGAAACTATGCGTTCATTTTTGGAATGATCATCTTCTAAGAGCGAGATTCTGTTCTCCATGTGGTCTAATCGGTTGTTTGTATTTTGAATTGAGGCCTTTACTTCATTAATTGCATCCTTTATCTCTTTTTGGCTCTCTCTGAGTTCTTTTCGAAGCACTTCTATTATTTCTACAGTTATTTTCCTGATTTGATCTTCTAGAAATCTCTGAATTTCCGTTTTATCAGGTTCTGATGTGGGGTTGTGAGCATTCATTGTTCCATTTTTATTCCTCTTTCCCATGATTTCGGAAGTTTGTGCCTTCTCTGGGTTCTTCCCTTGGGTCACTATGACTTCACTTCAGGTGTTCTGGATCTCAAGTCAGTAGTATCTCAGACCCCACTACTCCTTTACTGGGTTTTATCACAGAGTCTCCGACCCAGAGAGTCGATAGAGGCTGCTTTAGACTGTGGGGGATGCCAGGTTGCACATTCTCCTATGGTGTGATATCTCTGCTACCGCCACTCCCCCACTGGGTCAAGTCCCAGGGAGTACAGTACTGGGATTTCTCCTCTGTGGCCCGCAATTTGACTCACTGTTCTTGAGTACGCAGATGTAGCTGTAGTGGACTCGGTGAATTCGCTGCTGCTGCCGCTGGGGGCAATATGGTGCCGCTGCTATGCCCTCGGCCGCGAGGCTGGCGTATTTCTTCTTGGTTTTGAGTTCCACTCTGAATCTCTGCAGTGTGTGCTGAGCTCAGCCACTGGGAGCTTTAGATGCTCCCTGTGCCGAGAAATCCCACCTGGCTGTTCTGCAGAGGCTCACCTCGGCTTGCTGTAGCCGTCTGGTGAACTCGCCGCTGCCGCCAGCGGTATGGTGCTGTTGCCGCGTCCTCGGGCGTGAGGCCGGTGTATCTCCTCTCTGACTCTGAGCTCTGTTCTCAGTCTGCTTTCTCTCTGGAGCCTGGTGATTTTTTTATTTCTCTGGTGATGGTGTTTTCTGGCTATGAAAGGCACTGATTTTGTGGTAATGGAGATTGGTTGTTAGCGGGGCTCTTAAGCCCCGCTTTTCTCGGTCGCCATCTTCCTGGAAGTTCCTAATATACCTTCAGATATAGCATTTGGAAATATTTTATCCCATTCTATCAGTAACTTTTAACTCTGTTTACATTGTCTCTGGATATACAATATTTTTTTTATTTTTTAGGGAGTTTGTTTACCCTTTTGTTGCCTGTGCCATTGAAATCATATCCAAGAAATCACTGCCAATTTCAGTGTTGTGAGGTTTTATGACCCAGATTTTCTCCTAAAAGTTTATAGTCTTAAGATTTATATATAGGTCTTTTATCTATTTTGAGTTAATATTTGTATATGGTGTTAGGTAAGGGTCCAATTTTATTCTTTTTCATGTAATTATTATTTTTCAACAATATTAGTTAAAAGATCATTATTTCCTCCACCAAATGCTTGTGGAAACCTTGTCAAAAATAACTTGACAATATATGGAAGAATTTATCTCTAGGCTTTTATTTAACTCCAATGGTTCATATATCTGCCTTTATAACAGTACTACACTCTTTCAATTATTGTAGCTTTATATGGTTTGAAATCAGAAAATATACATCTTCTAGCTTTGTTCTTCTTCGAGATCGTTTTGGGTATCTAGAGTCCATATTCCATATTAGGATAGATTTTTTTCTGAAAAATAAATAAATAAATGTATGATAGTTTCACCTAAAAAGAAAAGAAAAAATATTCTCTGGTAAGAAAGAAAAAAAAGAAATATTGAAATGTTATCTTTAAGTCATCAAAAGCTTGGTATCAGACACATGAAACTGTTCTGTGAGATTACCATTGTTAATTTTGGATAAATTGCTATAATACTAGATGTCAACCACTAAGCCAAGCATGGGAAGGAGGGCAAGGGGTGGGGATCGGGTAGGGGCTAACTGGGCGATGTGTGCATGTATGTCTACAAAAGTATTTTTTTATCCCATTATGATGTATGAATACAGTGCACCATATATATATATATATATATATATATATATATATATATATATCCCCAAAGAAAAAATAAAATAGGGCTAAGGGTATAGCTCAGAGGTAGAATAACCCTGGGTTCAATTTGCAGTACCATACATACACCAAAAAGTCGTATTTATTTGCTTTTGTTGTACTCAGTGACTAAGATAATCCTGTATTATAGAAATATCTTCTTTTTCTCCCTTTTTGGTACTGGGGATCAAATCCAGGGGCATTCTACCTCCAAGCTACACCTCCGGCCTTTTTATTTGTATTTATTTTATTTTATTTTATTTTATTTTATTTTTTGCAGTACTGGGGATGGAACCCAGGGGATGAAACTTTCGAGGGGCATTCTACCACCAAGCTACACCTCCAGCCTTTTCATTTATTTTTATTTTATTTTATTTTATTTTATTTTATTTTATTTTATTTTATTTTATTTTTTGCAGTACTGGGGATGGAATCCAGGGGATGAAACTTTCGAACTCCACCCCCCAGTCCTGTTTTTTATTCTTTCTTTCTTTCTTTCTTTCTTTCTTTCTTTCTTTCTTTCTTTCCTTCCTTCCTTCCTTCCTTCCTTCCTTCTTTCTGGTACTGGGGATGGAACCCAGAGGCTTTCTACCTCTGGGCTACACTCCCAGACCCATTTTATATTTTATTTGGAAACAGGGTCTCACTAAGTTCCTGAGAGCCTCACTAAGTAGCTGAGGCTGGCTTTGAACCTTCGCGATCCTCCTGTCTCAGCCTCCCAAGCGCGGGGATTACAAGCATGTGCCACCACGCCCGGCCTTTATTCTTTATTTTGAAACAGGGTTTCCCTGAGTTACAAAGGGCCTCACTAAGTAGCTCAGGCTGTCTGCGAACTGTGACCCTCCTGCCTCAGCTTCCCAAATGTTAGGATTACAAGCGTGTGCCACCACAACTGGCCTTTTTATTATTTTTAATTTTGAAACATAGTCTTGATAGGTTGCTGAGGGCCTTGCTAAATTGCTGAGGTTCCTCCTATCTCAGCCTCCCAAGAACTGGGATTAAAGGCATATTCCACCATACCCAGTTTAAAGAAAGATCTTGAAATAAACATTATCCATTTATGTAAACAAAGTTGTTCCTGAGAACTCTTTTAAAAACAGGGTTGACTTAAAATGTTGAAACCTACTATGCCAATGTAGAAGGGATCTCATGTGTATAAAGCAAGTACCAGAAGTCAGGTACTGTACATGTGTCATTCCAATCAATCCTCATACATCTCTCAATATCATCTCATTTTACATATGAAGAAACTAGACAAGAATCACATAAATCAAGTACTTTGCACAGGTGGTTTCATAGCTAATAGAGACATTCAAATACTAAATGAATAAACACAAACATTAGATCAGTAATCAATGTTTAAACATTACAACAGGTTTTGAGTTCCAAGATGGTGGTGTAAACCCCCTCTGGCTCATCTTTCCAATCGATTGTAGCTAAAATCGTTAGAAAAAGCACAAAACGACTCTGCAAAGTGAATAAAGGAAAAGTCAGGCAGATAGCAAGGAAGACTCAAAAACTGAACAGCCAAACAACCGTGGTGTGGAGCTTTACTTTGCCAGGAGTGGTGGCTCATTCCTATAAACCTAGTGCTTTGGAAGCTGAGACAGGAGGATCACAGTTTGCAGACCAACCTCTGCAATTTAGGGAGGTCCTACTAACTCAATGAGATGATGTTTCAAAGTAAACAATAAAAATAGGGCTCGGTGTGGCTCAGCGGTCGAATGCTCCTGAGTCCAATCCCCAGTAACACACATACACACACACAAAAAAAATTTAAATTAAAATTTAAAATAAATAGGGCTGAGAGTGTAGGAAGTAGAATGTCCCTAGCTTCAATTCTCAGTACCACACAAAAAAAATTAGACAATAATTTAAAAATAAAAAGGGCCTAAACTAGGGAGTGTAGCTCAGTGGTAGAATACCACTGAGTTCAATCTTCAGTGCTGAAAAATAAATAAAACAACTCAATTCTTTATGACGCAGTTTTCCTGAAGTCAAAGAGGATCTATTGGGACAGATAATTTAGCGACAGAAAAGCCACTTTCCAAAGAGGCAAGAACAGAAATATCTCTTTTCCACGGTGCGCCTCTGATTCAATCATGGAAACTAGGCCTGCACACATTATCTCAGCAGGCCAACCCACAATTAGAGCTCTATTTCTCCTCCAGGCACTTTCTCCTAATTGTTCAAGGAACCCAATGAGAAGTGCCTGTACCACCGTGAGAATGGTTCTGATCCTTCTGAGCGCCAGCATACTAAAGAGAGGGTGTGTAGGAGGTGAAGAGGTGCGCAGTCCTCAGGGGAAAAGCGACTGTGTGGCCCCGAAGCCTGCATCCACATTACTCCCTCTTGGCAGAGGCCACCAGGAAGACTCTCGGAAGCCCCCTAAATACTTTCTCTGCACACACTTTTCTTTCTCAGGGAAAGTGTGTCGTGGGTATCAGAGTATCCAGAACAGGATGAAGATGATGAGTAAAACTGAAAATGAACCAAGCAGGTGTTGGTCAGCTTCATCATGGCAAGATTGGTGAGTTAGGAGCCGATGACAAACAATGTATAAATAATAATGAACAATGACAATGTAAAAAATTACAAGCGTGGTAGTATGTGCCTATAATCCTCATACTTGGGAGGCTGAGATAGGAGGATTGCAGGTGCAAGGCCAGCCTCAGCAACTTAGCCAGGCTCTGTTTCAAGATAGAAAAATTAAATGGAATGCATCTGGGTTTCCACCAAAAGAAAGGAAAAAAACAAAAAAGCCTAAGAAACAATGATGGGTCAAAGGAAAAGTCTCTAAACACGTGTCACCATCAATTTCTATACATGTTCGGTATCTCAATTGCAAGCATCCCTCTCTATGACTCTCACCTCCATGGAGCTTGCTCTAGTAACACACCAGAAATTCTTTACTTCCCCGAGGTCTCAGTTTACTGATTTTCACTGTTGACCAAGTGTTTCCTGGTCTCACTTCAGTTCCTACCCAGCCTGAGCAGCTCAGACTCAGGCAAGTTAAGAATCAAGATGTTTATTTATTTTTAGTGGGTTCCTTTCAGTTCACCTACTTCCCAAACCAGTATGAGAAGGATAGAAATAGCAAAACACTCATGACAGAGCAGGATACAGATTTAGAAAAGGAAATCAAGATTGCTTAAAATGTCAATCAAGGAATTGGTTATGTAATAGGAAGAGGAAACGCCCTTTCTCGCCCTTTCTTTCACTGGTGGGGCGTAGAAGGAGGCTAGGCCTTGGCTAATGCGTCATTATACCAAGGCTAAAGAGAAAGGGCAGTCCCAAAGGCAGTTCCTGGTGTAGTCAAGCAGTGGTTACTAGAAGGTAATAGGTTTAGTAGCCGGCCTTTACCTTGGGCCTAGAACATTTCTGGTTTGAAGGGCGTGGGGGAGTGGGAAATAAGATGAACAGGAGCTCACAGTCACACTCTTCTGCATGTCAGAAGCTTTCTCCCTTGAGGCTAGGACACCACTAAATTTACGTGATGCTAAGGCAAAACTTCTTATTTGGCAATACAAATTTAGACCGTGTTGTCTCTAAGAAATCAGTCCTTGTCCTCTGAAAATATATGCAGGTGTGTGTGTGTGTGTATGTGCGCATGCATGTGGGGGTGCGTGCATGTGTGTGTGTTCACTAGTTACCTAGTTACATACCAGGAAGACAAAAAAAGCGTAACCATGTGGTGGACAGACTGTAAGGGGGACTCCACAATTTCTGAGTTCTGCTTGTCCACACTTTTGGTAACCCCTCCTTTGAATATAGATGGGATCTGTGTTTTGTCTCTGACCAATAGAATATTGGGATGTACCTGGGATTACATCCTATTATATAACAGTCCTGTTTTCTATCCAGCTCATACCATAGAGACTTCGCCTTCCCGGCTTTAAAGAAGCAAGCTGCCACAAATAAATGGCTGTATGGCAAAGAACCTGGGGCAGCCTCTTTGAGTAAAGCCTCCACCAAGAAATGGAAGCCTATAGTCCTGCAGCTGCAAAGAAATGAAATTTTCCAACAACTGATGAGAACTTGGCAGCAGATCCTTCCCCAGCTAAACCTCTAATGAGACTGCAGCCTTAGTCGACACTTGGATTGTAGCCTGGTAAGGTGCTGAGGCAGAGAGCCTAGAGAAGTCATGCCCAGACTTCTGAGCTACAGAAACTGCAGTAATAAATATGTGTTGTTTTAAGCTCTTAAGTTTGTGGTGATTTGTTATGTAGCAATAGGAAATCAATATACTCAATCTGGGCGTGGTGGTGCAAGCCTGTAATCCCAGTATTTAGGAGGTTGAGACGGGAGGATTACAGGTTCAAGGATAGCCTCAGCAATCAGCAAGACCTTCATAGTTTAGCAAGACCCTGTTTAAAAAAAAATAGGCCTGTGGGTGTAGATCGAAGGTAGAATGCCTCTGGAATTTAATCCACAGAAGGAGAGAGAGAACAAGAACGGAGAGAGGAGAGAGAACAGGCAATACACTCTGGATGGTGCTAGCATCAATTTTGGAGGTAGAAAATATGGGAAAAACAGGTGGGGGACATTATATAGAATAAAGATTCTGTGTTAGTCATGTTAAACTTTAGCTTCCTATTAAATATCTAAATGAGATTTCAAGCAGGCAATAAGATATGCAACCCTAGAGCTTAAGGGAGAGACAGAACTAGAATACAATTTGGGGACTCATCGGAAGATGGCATTTAAAGTCATGAAAGTGGATGCATTCTCTACAGGAAGAGCGAAGAGAGGAAAAGGAGAGGGCCCAGATGGAGCACTAGGATCCACCAACACATAGCAGTTGATCAGAGGAGAGCAGCAATTCAAGGAGAGAAGAGAAGCAGCTGGAGAGGTTGAAGGGTTCCTGGCAGCCAAGAAGAAAAGAACTATGTTGAAGTTGCTAAGACTTTGCATTAGATGAGGCAGAAGAAGCGGTCATTGGATTTGGCTACATATGGAAGCCACAAGTGATCATAATAAAATCAATTTCAGCAGAAGGGAAAAATGAAATAAGAGCCAGATGTGAAGGATGAGGAGGGAATAGGATACGAGGGGCTGGTAAGGTGAGTACAGGCAGTTTGTTCGAGGAGTTTTGCATTGAAGAAAGATACATGGGACCATAGTTGGAGGAAGATCTGGGTGGGTTTTTTCTTTTCTTTCTTCTTTCTTTTCTTTTCTTCTTCTTCTTCTTTTTTTTTTTTTTTTGGTGGTACTGGGGTTTCTGGAAACCCTTCTACCTCCGGGCTACTCTCCCAGACCTATTTTATACTTTTTTATTTGGAAACAGGGTCTCTTAATCCAACGCGGCTGGCTTCGAACCTGTGCGATCCTCCTGTCTCCGCCTCCCAAGCGCAGGGATTACAAGTGTGCGCCACCACGCCCAGCTGATCTGGGTGGGTTTTTTAAAGATAGAGGATTCTTGGAAATGCTTGTAAGCTGATGGGAATAGTTCAGTAGAGGGGAGAAATTAATGATGGTAGAAGACAAGGGGCTAGTTGCAGAAATACGATCTTAAGGTAAACATGGATGAGATTCAAAGCTCAATAGAAGACTAGGATGGGTTAGAGATCTATCCACAGTGAGAGGAAGGAAGTCGATGTATGGATGTGGGTAAGAGGTGGCAGCTCTGGTGGTGGAAAGATGGGAATATTCCTGTCTGTCACTGTGATCAGTGGCATATGACATGAGGTCTTCAGCTGAGAAAAGCGGGTGGAAAGGATGCTGGAGGTTTGAGGCGATAGGAAAAATATTAAAACAGACTCCTCTAGGAGAAGCATCCGTATCTCAGTAAAGAGATGTAAGATTGCCATTCAGCACATATTTGCATTCCCACTTTAGATTTGCACTCATGAATTTAAAGTGAAACTAGTCCTGACTGTAACACAGAAACACAGGAAAGAAACAATAATTTTTAACACCTCAGGTGTATAAGTAGGCAGTTGATTTTGGAAGAGGTTACTGAGGCTTCAACCCTGGGGCATTCTACCTTCAAGCCATACCCTCAGCTTTTTTTTTAAATAGGGTCTTACTAAGTTGCCGAGGGTCTTGTTGAGTTGCTGAGACTAGTCTCAAACCGTCAATCCTTCTGTCTCAGCCTCCCAAGAACTGGGATTACGGGTGGTCACCACCATGTGCTGCTGGGCAGTTGGTCTTGACTAGGTAAATGTGGTGGAAGAAGAGAGGGACAGGAAATTAAGGTTGCTTGCAAATGAACCCAGGAAGGAGTCTGGGTCCAGAGGTAAGAGATACAGGGGAAGGGGGAGTGAGACAGGGCAGTAACTGCATGGAAGGTCTCAGCAAGCCAAAAAAAAATTGCTGGTCAGAGGTAGATTTTTGGAGGCACCATATTGGTTGGTGACAGCTTTTTGAATACTTGTCCTTTGGCTTTATCAATCTTCTGCACCTCTGTGATCTTAAACTCTCATGACTCACATAGACCACAGCCTCCGATTATTTAAGCTCACTCATTCTCTTATTCCTAAAATAGTGGAATCACATCATTCATGTTTTTAACTAATTTAAATTTGGTTCTACAGTCTGGGGAAAAATGGGAACGGGAAAGAAAGAAGAGTTTAAATAGCACAGTCGCCTCGCTGCCATTCCCTTCCAGAGTGGGAGCCTCCGAGTGAGGGTTGGGTGGGAGCCACGGATTTCCTGGGCCGACCTCAGTTCCCTGGACCTCTTGTTATGGGAGCATCTTGTGCCCTTTACTGTGATTCTAGTATCTAAAAAGCTCTGCTTCTTTGTCAATATCGCTTCGAAACACCTATAAACTACTTCATGTGCTTCTCGGCCTTAGTCAGTTCTAGGCAAACACTGGCCACATCGTTCTTACTGAAAAGCAGTATGTTGGAGTATCCATGCAAAATATAGTCTGTGAGTGATTTAAGGCATCTCCAGAGGTGACGCTGACCTCATGCAGTTTATACTCCAAGGGCATGGCAGTAGAATCCAGCCCTTCCTGTGATACACTTCCATTATATTCCCATCTTGGCCATGACCTGACCCTCCCAGATGAAATCAGTATTCTCATACCATTATTCATTTCCTAGTGGATCCAGAACCCAGAATACTTCCCTTTTCTTTTTCTTTTTTTTTTTAATTTTTTTTTATATTTATTTTTAATTGGTGCACTGTATTCATACATCATAGTGGGATACATACTTTTGTAGCCATACATGCACACATTGCCCAGTCAGCCCCCACCCGATCCCCACCCCGTTCTCTCCCTATCCCCCCCTCCTATGCTTGGCTTAGTAGTTGACATCTAGTATTATAGCAATTTATCCAAAATTAAAAATGATAATCTCACATAACAGTTTCATTTGTCTGATACCAAGCTTTTGATGACTTAAAGATAACATTTCAATATTTCTTTTTGCTTTCTTTCTTACCAGAGAATCTATTTTTTTCTATTTTTTAGGTGAAACTATCATATATTTATATATTTATTTTTCAGAAAAAAAAATCTATCCTAATATGGAATATGGACTCTAGGTACCCACATCGATCTTGAAAAAGAACAAAGCTAGAAGATATATATTTTCTGATTTCAAACCATATAAAGCTACAATAATTGAAACAGTGTAGTACTATTCTAAAGGCAGATATATAAACCACTGGAGTTAAATAAAAGCCTAGAGATCAATTCTTGCATATAGTGTCAAATTATTTTTGACAAGGTTTCCACGAACATTTGGTGGAGGAAATACTAATCTTTTAACTAAATATTGTTGAAAAATAATAATTACATGAAAAAGAATAAAATTGGACCCTTACCTAACACCATATACAAACATTAACTCAAAATAGATAAAAGACCTAAATATAAATCTTAAGACTATAAACTTTTAGGAGAAAATCTGGGTCATAAAACCTCACAACATTGAAATTGGCAGTGATTTCTTGGTTATGATTTCAATGGCACAGGCAACAGGAGAGTATACAAACTCCCTAAAAAATAAAAAACATATTGTATATCCAAAGACAATGTAAACAGAGTTAACAGTTACTAATAGAATGGGATAAAATATTTCCAAATGCTATATCTGAAGGTATATTAATATTCCAACTAGAAATCCTAAAAATTAACAACAATAAAGGCAAACAATACCCTTTAGAGATAGGTAAAAGACTAACATAAATAATGAATCTCCACAGATAACCAATCTTAGTTGTCTGTTGGATGGAAAATCTTGTTTCTCTAGTTCCGATGTATGTTACCTATTTCTTCTTTGTAGTTAATCTCTTTGAGTATTTTCTCTAGTGCTGGTTTTGAAGACATAAATTCCTTCAGTTTCTGTTTGTCATGGAAGCTTCTTATTTCTCCATCTAATTTGATAGAAAGTTTTGCTGGGTAGGAAATTTTTGGCTGGAAGTTGTTTTCTTTCAAAATTGGGAATATGTTACTCCAAGCCCTTCTGGCTCTCATAACTTGGTTTGGGAAGTCTGGAGTGATTCTAATTGGTTTGCCTCTGAATGTCACTTGGCCCTTTGCTTTTGTTGCCTTTAAGATTCTCTGCTTGGCTTCCACATTGGTCATTTTGACAATTATGTGGCGTGGGGATCCTCTTCTCCGATCCTGTCTAAAGGGAGTTCTATAAGTTTCCTGGACCTGCGTATCGACCTCTTGCTCTATGTCTGGAAAATTTTCTGCTATTACTTCCTTGAAGAGATTGTTGATCCCTTTGGTATCACTTTCTTTTCCCTCCTCTATTCCGATTATTCTTAGGTTAGCTCTCTTAAAATGGGCCCATATTTCTTCAATATCAGATTCCTGCTGTTGGATATTTTTTTTCTAGATTAGAAACTATGCGTTCATTTTTGGAATGATCGTCTTCTAAGAGCGAGATTCTGTTCTCCATGTGTTCTAATCGGTTGTTTGTGCTTTGAATTGAGGCCTTTACTTCATTAATTGCATCCTTTATCTCTTTTTGGCTCCCTCTGAGTTCTTTTCGAAGCACCTCTATTATTTCTACAGTTATTTTCCTGATTTGATCTTCTAGAAATCTCTGATTTTCTGTTTTATCGGGTTCTGATGTTGTGGGGTTGTGGGCATTAATTGCTCCATTGTTATTCCTCTTTCCCATGATTTCGGAAGTTTGTGCCTTCTCTGGGTTCTTCCCTTGGGTCACTATGACTTCACTTAAGGTGCTCTGGATCTCGAGTCTGTGGTATCTCAGACCCCACTACTCCTTTACTGGGTTGTATCACAGAGTCTCCGACCCAGAGAGTCGATAGAGGCTGCTTTAGACCGTGGGGGGTGCCAGGTTGCACGTTCTCCCTATGGTGTGATATCACTGCCACCGCCCCTCTCCCACTGGGTCAAGTCCTAGTGAGTACAGTACTGGGATTTCTCCGCTGTGGCCCGCAATTTGACTCACTGTTCTTGAGTACGCAGATGTAGCTGTAGTGAATTCGGTGCTGCTGCCGCCGGTGGCAATATGGCGCCGCTGCTACGCCCTCGGCTGTTGGGCTGGCGTTTTTTTTTCCCTTGGTTTTGATTTCCACTCTGAATCCCTGCAGCATGTGCTGAGCTCAGACACTGGGAGCTTTAGATGTCCTCTGCGCCGAGAAATCCCGCCTGGCTGTTCCGCAGCAGCTCCCCTCGGCTTGCTGTGGCCGTCCCGTGAATTCGCCGGCAGTATGGTGCTGCTGCCGCTGCCGCGTCCTCGGGCGTGAGGATCTCCTCTGTGGCTCTGTTCTCAGTCCGCTTTCTCTCTGGAGCCTGGTGATTTTTTTTGTTTCTCTGGTGATGTTGTTTTCTGGCTTTGAAAGGCGCTGATTTTGTAGTAATGGATATTTGTTGTTAGCGGGGCTCTTAAGCCCCGCTTTTCTCGGTCGCCATCTTCCCGGAAGTCTCCCTTTTCCCTCTACTCTATTGCTCCCGCCCTGCCAGAGTTGGTGACCTACAAAACCTGAAGTCTCCGTTAATCTGAGCATTCCATCGCTGAGGTTGGTGGTGCTGCTGCAAGATCCATGCAAGGGTGATTTCCAATCACATCTCCAACTTCATGTGTGCCTCAGACCTGCACCATAATCTTTCTGAATGTCAAAAATTTTATGCCATTTTCTATTTCTTGGGCAGTTAATAGAACTATATGACCTCTTTGTCCTCTCCTCAAGTGACCTCCCCCACCATTTCTCTTTCAGGTAAGGACTCACCTGTTTCCCTGGGAAGATTGAGCCCATCAGATGCGAGAACTTTCTTTCCTTCCTTCCTTTCTTTCTTTCTTTCTTTCTTTCTTTCTTTCTTTCTTTCTTTCTTTTTTTGGTGGTACTGGGGTTCCTGGAAGCCCTTCTACCTCTGGGCTACACTCCCAGACCTATTTTAGACTTTTTTATATTTGGAAACAGGGTCTCTTAAGCCAGCGCGGCTGGCTTCAAACCTGCGCGATCCTCCTGTCTCCGCCTCCCAAGCGCGGGGATTACAAGCATGCGCCACCATGACTGGCAGACGAGAACTTTCTTAACTACTTTTTTTTTATTATGGTACTGGGAGTTGAATCCAGGGACATTCTAACTCTGAGCTATATGGTCAGCCCTTTTTATTTTTATTTGGAAACAAGTTGCTAAGGCTGGCCTCAGATCTACAATCCTCTTGTCTTGAGACCTTTCAAGTACTGGGATTACAAGTGTAATTGCCACGCCTGGCTTTCTCAACTTCTTTTCCAACCATCTACAAACGCTCTCTCTTGGACTATCCTTTCTTCGCCCCTCCTGACTCAGTGTAAGGAATTTCCCCATCCACCAGGCTTGGAATCCCTCTCATTTTCGCAGGAACATGTTTACTACCAGCTCCTCTCCCTCTGTACTGTTCTTTCTTTCTTTCCTTCTTTCTTTCTTCCTTTCTCTTTCTTTCTTTCTTTCTTTCTTTCTTTCTTTCTTTCTTCTTTTTTTCCTCCTCCTCCCCCTCCCCCTCCCCCTCCCCCTCCTCCTCCTCCTCCTCCTCCTCCTCCTCCTCCTCCTCCTCCTCCTCCTCTTCTTCTTCTTCTTCTTCTTCTTCTTCTTCTTCTTCTTCTTCTTCTTCTTCTTCTTCTTCTTCAGTCTGGGGATGGAACTCAGGAGCATTCAAACTTCAAGCTACATCCCCTGCCCTATTTTGTATTCTTTATTTTGAAACAGGATCTCATTGAGTTGCGGAGGGCCTCACTAAGTAGCTGAGGCTGTCTGTGAACCATGATCCTCTGGTCTCAGCCTCCCGAATGCTGGGATTACAAGCGTGTGACACCACCCCTGGCTCCTTCTGTACACTTAATCTCCTTTTACTTGTGGTTCTTTTCCGTCAATACTTGTTCAGTCAAGTCTCTTTGGTTTCTATCCCTCAACTCTCCAGGCTACTTGAGTCATCTGTGAGTACTGGCACCTGTTGCTTCACTCAAAAACCTCTGGACCCACACTTCTGTCCCCACTATTCCAGTGAAACTCTTCTTGCATCACTGATGACTTCCTGCAAGCCAAATCCAGAGGATCGTTATCTTTCTTTTATGTAACTTCTTAGAGTATTCCTCCTTGAAATTCTCTTGTTCCTTGGTTTCTATACACACTGTTCTGGTTTGTCTCCTCCCCTGTCTAAACCAGCTGAACATCCCAACAATCTTCTTCCTCCTGGCCATAAAGGAATAGGTTGCCATTACAATCTGAATCCCATACAGTTGCAGTTCACTGGACCGATTTCTTAGGCCAGTGGTTCTTGAAGTGTGGTCCTGGACCAGCTGTCTTAGCATCATCTGGAAACTTGGTAAAATGTAAATTAATGGAGTCCACATCTATTGAATCAGAAACTCCGGGGCAACTCAACACAGGGGGGCTCCAGTAAGATGATTAACAGATTTTTCAATAAGAAATCCTGCAGGAAATTGTGTGTTAGCAAGCCCTCCAGGTGTTTATGATGCAAGCTCAAGCTTGAGAATCACTACTTCAGGTCTCTCCACTCCTAATTAACCAATTAAAGTATCTTCACTTATGTGGTTATACCTCTGGGAGCACTTCCCCTTAGTAGCTGGAAAAGCAGTGATTGGAAAACTTTGGCTAATTTGGCTTTGCATGATTGTGTGTGTGTGTGTGTGTGTGTGTGTGTGTGTGTGTGTGTTACTAGGGATTGAATACAAGGGCACTCTACTATTTTATTTTTGTTTTGAAACAGGGTCTTGCTGAGTTGCTGAGGCTGGCTTTGAACCTATGCTCCTCCTGTCTCAGCCTCCCAAGTACTGGGATAACAGGCGCGTGCCACCATGACTGGCTGCCATGACGCTCTTTAGTTTAGGCTGAGCCGTAGACATTTCCTGGCACTTAATGATCAGCGTCTTGAGTGGCTACAGTTCATCTGGATAATAGCTGGCTGCATTTACCAACCAAAACAGATTTCTCAGTAGTCATGTTTTCCAAGCAGGCCTCAGTATTTGCTAAGGTGCTTCCTCTGGACCATCTGGGGAAGGGAGAGCCTCATTCTGTCCAGCCAAGAGGTAGGTGCATGATTAGGAGTGGGACCTCCAGTGCCAAAGACAGCCAGATGTTTCTGAAGATTGTCATATTCCCCTGAGAGTTTATTCCTGAAATTTCACCATTACTGTCCCAATATCGGACTTGCACAGGGAAGAGCCAAAGATGTGGCATCTAAGCTGCTTATTGCAGGAATCTGTGTCCCAAGCAATTTTGCTGGTACTCCCTCCCCATGGCTCTCCTCTGCTCTTGGATCTCCTTTGTGCCACTAACCAGGTGATCTCGGCCAAGTTGCTTGAGCAATCTGAGCTTCAGTTTCTTCATGTGTAAAATAAATATAAAGATGCCTATTTCTGAAGGTTGTGAGGATTCACTAATGTTAAACATTTCTATTCATTTTATGTCTAGTGAATAGTAGGTACTTTATACATAGGGTCTAGTATGATTATTATTTTATTATTTTATTATTTTAATTTTTTGGTGGTACTGGGGTTCCTGGAAGCCCTTCTACCTCTGGGCTACACTCCCAGACCTATTTTTACATTTTTATTTGGAAACAGGGTCTCCTAAGCCAGCGCGAACGGCTGGCTTCGAACCTGCGCGATCCTCCTGTCTCTGCCTCCCAAAAGCGGGGATTACAAGCGTGCGCCACCACACCCAGCAAGCATTATGTTAAATGAGATCAGCCAAGCACAGAAGGAGGAGATACACATGTTTCCTTTAATATGCCCAAACTAGGGAACATAGAGGATACCAGTGGGACTCCAGATAATGGAGGGGAAATACCAGCAAAGTTTGAATGGAAGGATAGGAGAGGAGGAATGCTGAACTTGTTTAATGAGGGTCTACATCCAAATATGTGTAAAATTATGAATGTGGCATGGTTACCCTGGAAAATCATTGGTGGGAGGGGTGAAGGGAAAACGGGGGCGGGGGGAGAGGGCACCAAGTATAGTTTAAATGTAAACCATATATGTTCAATAAAAAATTTGTAAAAAAAAAAAAAAAGAATAAAATAAAAAATAGACCTCACCTCTCCTGGTTTGTATTTAGAGATTTTGTAGCTGTGTCTCTTGTAGGCAGGGAAAAAAAAAAAAAAGAAATCCAAATGCTAGAGGAAAAATTAAGACAAACGGGATAATTTTAAATCCAAGTTTCAGCAAGCCGCTGAAAGGGGAATATTAGGTACAGAGAGATCAGATGTGAGAAACAAGATCACACAACAGGAAAGCTGAGGACTGAAGCCATTTCAGAGTTCAGTTTAATGCTCCACATGGTAGATTGATTTTGCCATTCTGTGTGATTCAGATACCATGGGGAGAATAAAAGATTACTTTGATAGAATTAGAGAATATATAAAAGCGTATTTAATGGAGTGCTAACAAAGCTTTGAATAGATTTTCTTTTTTTAAACATTTTTTTGCATAAGTGGAACATGTTTATTATGAAAAAATCAAAGAATTCAGAAGAATAAAAAAACTTAATAACCCTGTAATCATGCAACCCAGAAACAAATATTATTATTTAATTAATTTATTTATTTTAAAATTAATTTATTATTATTATATAATTTGTGTGTGTGTGTGTGTGTGTGTGTGTGTGTGTGTGTGTGTGTGTGGTACTGGGGATGGAACCCAGGGGCATTCTACCTCGGAGCTACACCCCCAGCCCTATTTTTATTCTTTATTTTGAAACTGGGTCTCATTGAGTTGCAAAGGGCTTCACAAAGTAGCTGAGGCTGTCTGCAAACTCCGATCTTCTGGTCTCAGCCTCCCAAATGCTGGGATTACAAGCGTGTGCCACCACACCCAGCTCATTATTGATATTTTGAAGTGAATTTTCCAGTTAATTTGTTTGAAAACCCATGCATACATACATGCATGCATAATAAGTCTAGAAATATACCACATACATTTTTTCAAAAAATAGACTTGCACTGAATATACCATTTTGTACTTTTTCCACTTAGCAAAATGTTGTTAAAGTCTCCTACAAACATTATTAATATTATTACTATGATGATGATGATGATTTGTAGTACTGAGAATTGAATCTAGGAACATTCTTTTTTTTTTTTTAATGGTGCTACTGGGGGTAGAACCCAGGGGCCTTCTCTGGGCTACACTCCCGGACCTATTTTATATTTTTATTTGGAAACAGGGTCTCTTAAGCCAGCGCGGCTGGCTTGGAACCTGCGCGATACTCCTGTCTCAGCCTCCCAAGCGCCGGGATTACAAGCGTGCGCCACCACGCCAGGCCCAATTTTATTTTTTATGTAAGAACCATGCAGGAGATATCACAATACCTGACTTCAAACTATACTACCACAAACAAAACAAAACACAAAACTACAGAGCCACAGTAATAAAAATAGCATGGTATTGGCACAAAAGCAGACACACTGATAAATGGAGCAGAATAGAAGATTCAGAACCTGGCGTTGTGGCACATGCTTGTAATCCCAGCTGATTCAGGAGGCTGATACAGGAGGATCGCAGTTCGCAGACAGCCTCAGCTCCTTAGTGAAGCCCTCTGCAACTCAGTTAAGATAGTTTCAAAATAAAGAATAAAAAAATATCTGGGCGTGGTGGTGCACACTTGTAATCCCAGCATTTGGGAGGTTGAGCCTGGGTGATCGCAGTTTGTGGACAGCCTCAGCTACTTAGTGAGGGCCCCTACAATTTAGTGAGACCCTGTTTCAAAATAAAGAATAAAAAATAGGGCAGAGGGTATAGCTCAGATGTCTAATGCCCCTGGGTTCCATCCCCAGACCTGCACGCAAAACAAAAAACAACAAACAAAAAAGAAGATTCAGAAACAAATCCATACACTTACAGCCAATTGGTTTTTGATAAAGAGTCCAGAAACATATGCTGGGGAACAGAGAGCTTTTTCAGCAAATTATGTTGTCAAAACTGATTATCCATATGTAGAAAAATGGAAATAAATTCAATTTTTTCACCCTGCACAAGAGTCAATTCAAGATGAAATGAAGACCTGGAAATTAGACCAGAGACTCTGCAGTTACTTGAAGAGGGCATAGGACCAACACTCCAACATATAGGCGTTGGTAAAAACTTCCTCAATAAAACCTCAAAGGCACAAGAAATTAAAACAAGCATTAATACATAGGATGGCATCAAACTGAAGAGCTTCTGTGCAGCAAAGGAAAAACTCAAGAACCTCAAGAGAGAGCTGTCAGAATGAGAGATCTTTGATAGCTTCTCCTCCTATAGAAGATTAATATCAAGAATATATTGAAACAGGGTCTTGCTAAGTTGCTGAAGCTGGTCTCAAACCTAAGATCCTCCTGTCTAAGCCTCTCAAGTACTAGGATTACAAGCATGTGACACCATACTTGGCTTCCATTTTATCTTTAATGGGCATTTGGGTTATTTCCAGTTCTTATCTACTATGAAAAATGTTGTTTATGAACATACTTCTACATGTCTTATAGAGCATGTATGTATACATTTTTAGAGTAGAGTATATAGAGTTGAATTGCTGAGTCAGTGTGTATTTTCAATTTTTATTTATTTTTTTGGTACTGAGATTGGTTGGACCCAGGAGCATTCTACCTCTACGGTGTATCTCCAACCCTATTAAATTTTTTATTTTGAAACAGGGTGTCCCTAAGTTGTGAGGCTAGCTGTAAACCTGTGATCCTCCTGTCTCAGACTCCCAAACACTGAGATTATAAGCATGCGCCACCATACCGGGCTTGACTATTTGGATTTTTGGTGAAGTTCCCATTCAAGTCCCTTGAGCATTTTTCCTTTTTCATTCTAAGAGCTTTTCTATCATATGCCAGTGTGTGATTTATATTATTGTAGTCTTTATGATGTCCTTTGGTGAATAACAGTCCCTAATCATAGTGGAATATAATTTATTAATTCTCTCTCTCTCTCTCTCTCTCTCTCTCTCTCTCTGTGTGTGTGTGTGTGTGTGTGTGTGTGTGTGTGTGTGTATTGAACCCAGAGGCCTTCTAACTCTGAGCTAGAACCCCAGCCCTTTTTATTTTTAATTTTGAAACTGGTAGGGTACTGAAGCTGTCCGCATACCTGTGATCCTCCTGTCTCAGCTTCCCAAGTACTGGGATTACAGGTATGTAACACCGTGCCCATAAATCTTTTCCTTCTTAATTAAGTGCTTTTGCTTAATTAGTGCTTTCTGCTTAAGAAATGTTTGCCTACCATGAGGTCATGAAGATATTCTGTGTAAATCTAATGCTTAATTTTCACATGTAGATCTCCAACTCACATGCAAATGAATGAGGTTGGGCCCTTTTTTTATACCCAAACAAAAAAAACCCCAAACAAAAGTTAACGGTTCAAAGACAAAAACAACAAAAGAGTAAAGCAATAAAGCTCTTAAGGCTGGACATGATGGCTGTTTGTAATCCCAGTATGGGGGGGGGGCGGTGAAGAGACAGCCTAAGTTACTTAGCTAGTCTCTTCGCAATTCAGTGAGACTCTGTTTCAAAAATAAAAAGACTAAAAAATAGGGTTGAGGGTGTAGCTCAGAGGTAGAATGCCCCTGGGTTCCATCCCCAGTATTAAAAAAAAAAAAAGGAACTGGGGGTATAGTTTGGAGATGGATGAAACCCGGGGCATTTGACCTCTGAGCTACACTCCCTGCTCTATTTTTTATTCTTTTGTGTGTGTGTGTGTGTGTGTGTGTGTGTGTGTGTGTGTGTGGGTCTGGGGATGGAACCAGGGGCATTTGACCTCTGAGCTACACCCCCACCCTATTTTTTTTTTTTTTGTAATCTTTATTTTGAAACAGGGTCTCACTAACTTGCGGAGGGTCTCACTAAGTAGCTGAGGCTGTCTGCAAATCGCAATCCTCTAGTCTCAGCCTCCTGAATGCTGGGATTACAGCATGTGCCACCGTGCCCGGCTCAAGGATACTATGAACAAAGTGAAAAGATAACCCATATTATGGTAGAAAATATTTGCAAGTCATATATCTGATAAGGGGCTTGCATCTAGAATATTATATAAAGAAATATTATAACTCAGTAATAAAAATCCCAAATAATTTAATTTAAAAAAATAAAGGGACTGAATAGAAATCCTTCTAAATAAATAAAGTGTATACAGGGACAATTAAGAACAATTAAGAATATTCAATATTACTGGCCATCAAAGAAGGGTAAATAAGCCTGATATGGTAGTCCACGCATATAATCCCAGTACTTGGGAGGCTGAGACAGGAGAATTGCAGGTTCACAGCCAGCCTTAGCAACTTAGTGAGACTCTGTTTCAAAATTAAAAAAAAAATAAAGTAGGGCTGGGGCTGTAGTTCTAGGTAGAATGCTCCTGGGTTCAATCTACATACAGTATCACAGGAAAAACAACAACAAAGAAATGTAAATGAAAACCATAATGTCATACTGTTTCATACCTAGTAGGATGGCTACAATAAGAAAAGATGGAGAAATTAGAACCACAATACAATGCTAGTGAGAACATAAAATGGGGTAGCGTCTTTGTAAAACAATCTGGCCGTTCCTCTGAAAGTTAAACGGAGATACCGTATGACTCAGCAATTCCATTCCTAGGTATCTACCCAAGAGAAATGAAAACATATATTCATTCAAAAACTTGTATTTAAACACTTATAGTGGCATTATTCATAATAGCCAAAATATACAAGAAAGTCAGTCAATGGATGGATGAATACATGAAGCACGGTACATCCAATGCCTCCACCATCTTGTACCCCATTAAGATGTATGACTACAATGCACCAATAAAAAATTAAAAAATAACAATAAACAAAACTGGTATATCCATATAATGGTATGTTATTCAGCCACAGAAATGAAATGAAATACTGATAGATGCTTTACCATGGGCAAACATTGAAAACAATTTGTTAAGTGAAGTAGCCAGTCATAAAGGACTATGCGATAGATGTTTAATATCAAAATGTCCAGAGTAGGCAAATCTACAGAGATCAGCGGTTGCTTAGGGCTGAGGAGTAAGGACAAAGGGTTTAGCAGGTAACAGCTAAGGGGCATGATTTTTTTTTTTTTTTTTTTTTTTTTTTGCAGGTCTGGAGATGGAACCTGGGAGCATTTGACCTCCAAGCTATACCCCCTGCCCTAGTTTTTTTATTCTTTAATTTGAAACTGGGTCTCACTGAGTTGCGGAGGGCCTCACTAAGTAGCTGAGGCTGTCCGCGAACCGCGATCCTCCAGTCTCAGCCTCCCGAATGCTGGGATTACAAGCGTGCGCCACCATGCCTGGCTATGATGTTTCTTTTTGAGGTGATGAAAATGCTCAGTAATTGATTGTGGTGATGAATACAAAACTCTGTAAATACTGTAAGAAACACTGAATTGTATACTTTATATGGGTGAAGCATATGGCATGTGAATTATATCTCACTAAAGCTGCTTTTAAAAGTAAATATTTAAAAAGTTGTACCATATATAGTTTCAGAGCACATAGCCTTTATATATAATGTATTACTATATATTGCATATATATTTATTTATTTATTACTCTTGGTCTTTTGGTCATGATTCAACTGTAGTTCTACAGGTAACTAACTATACATTGGTGTGTGTGTGTGTGTGTGTGTGTGTGTGTGTGTGTTACTGGGATTAGAGCCCAGGAGCATTCTACCTTTGAGTTACACCTCCAGTCCCATTTAATTTTTATTTTGAAACAAGGTCTCGCTAGGTTGATGAGCATCTCACTACTTGCTGAGGCTATCTTCGAACCTGCAATCCTCCTATCTCAGCCTCCCAAGTACTAGGATTACGGGTGTGTGCCACCACACCTAGCTCAACAGATAAAATATACACGAACTGCCCATTGCCTCTCTTTTTTTTTTAATTAATTTATTTTTTAAATTGGTGCATTGTAGTCATATATCAATCACATTGGAGTACAAGACTTGAGAGGATATACAAGCACACATCATCCAATTAGCCCTCCTCCAGCCCCCGTCCCATTCCCTCCCCCTCCCTCCATCCCACACTTCTTTGGTGATTTACTTTGATACATTTGTTTATGTACCTCCTGCATTTTAAAGAGGCTCCGTCCTCCAGTATTACATACCCTCTGATTGATCACATTAGTTGCTTCACTATAGGGCCCTTTCTATAGCTCAACCTCTTCCTGTTGCCCTTTTCCTCCTAGTTATTGCTGATTAAGAGAAGCGTCTGATTTATATTTTCTGCGATATTTCTCTGTGCATGCTGCGTTGCAAGTACCAATCCCACTCTTGATGGTCCCAGTAGTGGCCTGGCTACTCAGTGGACTGATCCAGACCTCACTGGCTCACGCAGCGGCCTTGCCTCATGGGAGGACCCAGTTCTGGTCTCGCTGGCCCCTGAACCGGTCAAACCCCTAAGCTGGCTTTGGTCCCGACCTTGGAGGCCGCAGGAGTGAACTTGCCTCACGCCAGGCTCCGATGCTGGCCATTGGCCCCTGCACCAGTCTAACCCCTTGGCAGGCTTCCACTCCCGGCCTCGGAGGCCCCAACACTGGTAATGCCTCACGGCAGGCTCCGATGCCGGCCTCACTGGCCCCAGCACCGGCCTAACCCCTTGACAGGCTCTTATCCTGGCCTCAGAGGCCCCAGTACCGGCCTTGCCTCACGGCAGGCTCCGATGCCGGCCTCGCTGGCCCCAGCACCGGCCTAACCCCTCGGCAGGCTCTTATCCTGGCCTCGGAGGCCCCAGTACCGGCCTTGCCTCACGGCAGGCTCCGATGCCGGCCTCGCTGGCCCCAGCAGCGGCCTAACCCCTCGGCAGGCTCCGATCCCGTGCCTCTCTTTTTTGTATATGTGTGTGGTGCTGGGGATTAAACCCAGAGGCATTCTGCTTCTGAGCCACACTCCTAGACCAATTTTATTCCTTATTTGGAAGCATGGTCTCAGTTGCTGAGGGCCTGACTCAATTGCTGGGGATGGATTCAAAATAACAGTCCTCCTGTCTCAGCGTCCCAAGTACTGGGATTACAGGCCTGTGCCACCACGCGCTGCTCTATCACCTGTCTTTATTCCCTGGTCCCTCTATTTTGATGGTCTGAAGCTCGTTCTTGAGGAAGGCTCATGAGAATACTATTCCCCAGTTTTTATATGTTGAAAACCGATTGTGTCCTTATCCTTGAGAGTAAGAATTGTTGGATATAAAATTCTTGTTTCACTTTTTCTTGAGTATCTTAAATATTACCTTTTTCCCTGGAAGAAAGCATTGTGCCATTGGGAGGCTGAGACAGGAGAATTGCACAAGTTCCCAGCCAGCCTCTGCTACTCAGTGAGGCCCTTTGCAACTCAGGGAGACCCTGTTTCAAAATAAAGAATAAAAACTCGGGCTGGGGGTGTCACTTGGAGTTAGAATGTCCCTGGGTCCCATCCCCACTACCACACACACACACACACACACACACACACACACACACAGAATATGTTGTGTTGTTGGATGTTCTAGGTCAGTAATCTTAGTTATGTGGTGTGCTCTTTTAATATGCAATTTCAAGTCCTTTTTATTTGGGGGAAGTTTTTTTTTTTTTTTTTTTTTTCATTCATAAGTGTTGACATTTGTTTTATGCCCTGGACTTAATTTTCTTTTCTTTTTTTTTTTTTAGAGATTCCTATTACTTGTGCATTTTCTTTCTTTTATTCTCTCTTCCTTTTTAGTCTTCATTTCTTTTTGTTTAAAAAAAAATTCTTCTTTTTAAGCCGGGCGTGGTGGCGCACAGTTGTAATCCCAGCTTTCGGAGGCTGAGACTCGAGGATTGTGGTTCGCGGTTCGCCTCAGCTACTTAGTGAGGCCCTCCGCAACTCAGTGAGACCCGGTTTCAAAATAAAGAATAAAAAATAGGGCAGAGGGTGTAGCTCGGAGGTCGAATGCCCCTGGGTTCCATCCCCAGACCCGAAAAAAAAAAAAAATTATTCAAGTTGAGCGGGTGGCACACACTTGTAATCCCAGTGCTTGGGAGGCTGAGACAGAAGGATAGTGCAAGTTTGAAGCCAGCCTCAGATACCTAGTGAGACTTTCAGCAACTTAGGGAGACCCTGTTTCCAAATAAAATATAAAGTAGGTCTGGGAGTGTAGCCCGGAGGTAGAAAGCCCCTGGGTTCCACCAAAAAAAAAAAAAAAAAAAAAAAAAAAATTCTTCTTTTTACCTTTACATATTTCTCTTTGGGAATGACCCATTGCTTCTACTTGCTTTTGTACTCTTTCCAGTTTTCATCTGTGAAATATTTCTTTTCCTTTTCTTATGTGTGGTATGAAGGATTGAATGTGGAGATATTCTACTTTTGAGCTATACCTTCAAGCCCTATTTATTTATTTATTCATTTATTCATTCATTTATTTATTTTGTGGTACTGGGGATGGAACCCAGGAACATTTTACCCTTGAGTGACACCCACAGCCCTATTTTTTTATTTTTTTAGTTTTGAAATAGGGTCTAACTGAGTTGCAAAGGGCCTCACTAACTAGCTGAGACTGGCTGTGAACAGTGATCCTCTCGTCTCAGGCTTTTACTCTCAAATGCTGGGATTACAAGTGTGTGCCACCATGCTTGGCTCTTATTTTTTTGTTTTGAAACAGGAGCTTGCTAGGTTTCTGCGAATCTTGCTAAATTGCTGAGGCTGATCTGATCCTGTGATACATACATATATATATATATATATATATATATATATATATATATATATATATATATTTTGGTGGTACTGGGGTTCCTGGAAGCCCTTTTACTCCGGGCTACACTCCCAGACCTATTTAATTTTGGAAACAGGGTCTCTTAAGCCAGCGCGGCTGGCTTCGAACCTGCGCGATCCTCCTGTCTCCACCTCCCAAGCGGGGGGATTACAAGCGTGCTCTACCACGCCTGGCTTGAACCTGTGATCTTTTCATTTTAGCCTCCGAAGTATTGGGATTATAGGCTTGTACTACCACACTCAGCTTTATTTTCTTTTTAATTGTTATCCTTTCTTGAATTCTGTCATCTCATTTCTGATTTTTTTGCTAATTCTGATATATATATATATATATATATATCAGAAAAAATATATATATATTTTATTTTTCTTTCTGGGTACTAGGGATTGGAACTAGGGAACCAGGGGCATGCTACCTCTGAGCTACACCCCTAGCTGTATTTTTTTTTTTTTTTTTTGCGGGTCTGGGGATGGAACCCAGGGGCATTCGACCTCCGAGCTATAGCCCCTGCCCTACTTTTTATTCTTTATTTTGAAACCAGGTCTCACTGAGTTGCAGAGGGCCTCACTAAGTAGCTGAGGCTGTCCGCTAACCGTGATCCTCCGGCCTCAGCCTCCCAAATGCTGGGATTACAAGTGTGCGCCACCACGCCCGGCTTCTAGCTGTATTTTTTAATTTTAGATTTTGAAACAGGGTCTCACTAAGTTGCAGATGGCCTCACTAAATTGCTGAGGCTGGCCACCAGCCTGTGATCTTCCTGTCTGAGCCTCCCAAGTAGTGGGATTGCAGGTGCGCATCACCCTGCCTGGCTTTCTGTTGTTCTTTCTTAATATCTTTTAGCTTATCCTGAAATAGCAGGTTACAGTTTTGGAGGTGGGGACACTGGGGATTGAACCCAGCAGTGCTCTACCATTGAGCTACATTCCCAGCCCTGTCTAAAAATTTTAAAATTTTGAGACTGGGTCACTCTAAGTTGCTGGGCTGGCCTTGAATTTAAGACCCTTTTGCATCAGTCTACGGAGTTACTGGGATTACAAGAGTGTCTTCAGGTGCCCCATAGAGGTTGTAGTTTCTTACTCTTTTGTGAGCACATCTTTTGGGGATGCATTTGTTGCTTTGGGGGATGTGATTTTGTTCTATATTCTCTTTGTTCTGGATTAAAAAAGAATAACAGGAATCCCGGCATGATGACACATGCTTGTAATCCAAGTACTTGGGAGGCTGAGACAGGAGTATCGCTGGTTCAAGACCAGTCCCAGGAATTTAGCGAGACTCAGTAACCTAGCAAGCCCCTGTTTCAAAACAAAAAATAAAAAGGGCTGGGGACATAGCTTGGAGGTAGAATGATCCTGGGTTCAACCTTGAGTTAAAAATAAATAATAAATAAATGACAATATGAGCGGATCTGGAGAATATTATGTTAAGCAAAATAAGTCAGGCATAGAGACATAAATACTGAATGATCTCACTCACATGTGAAATAAAAAAAGATGATATCAAGCCGGGCGTGGTGGCGCACGCTTGTAATCCCAGCGCTTGGGAGGCTGAGACAGGAGGATCGCACAGGTTCGAAGCCAGCCTTGGCTACTTAGTGAGGCTCTCAGCAACTTAGTGAGGCCCTGTTTCCAAATAAAGTATAAAATAGGTCTGGGAGTATAGCCCGGAGGTAGAAAAGTCCCTGGGTTCCACTCCCAGTACCACAAAAAATAAAATAAAAAAAGATGATATCATAGAAGTTGAGAGTAGAATAGTGATTACCAGAGCCAGGCGTGGTGGCACATGTTTGTAACCTCAGTACTTGGGAGGCTGAGACAGGAGGATTACAGATTTGCAGCCAACCTTAGCTATTTAGTGAGGCCCTCCGCAACTTAGTGAAACCCTGTTTGAAAAAAAAAAAATAGTGGTTACCAGAGGCTTGGGAGGATGGAGAAAGATTGGTAATGGGGGGCTGGGGATGTAGCTCAATGCTGCAGCACTTTCCCCATGTGTGGGAGACTCGGTTCATCCCCAGGTCCACCAAAAAAAATTAAATAAAAGAAATAAAGGAAAAAGATTGGTCAATGGATATAATGAGTGCAGCATTACAGTCAGATAGAAGAAAAAAGTTTTGCACAATAAGGTGATTATAGTCAACAATAGTTCATTGTATGTTTCAAAATAACTAGCAGATAAGAATTTTTTTGAGGCACTGGGCATGGAACCCAGGGGTGTTCTACCTCTGAGCTATACCACCAGACCTTTTTATTTTGAAATAGAGTTTTGATAAGTTGCTGAGGCTGGCCCCAACCTGTAATCCTCCTGCTTCAGCCTCGCAAGTACCTGGGTCACAGGCGGGCATTTCTACACCCTGCTTAAGATAGGCATTGAGTGTTCTCACTATATAAACATTATAAATATTTAAGATGATGGGGATGACATGCCTCTGCTTTTTATACCTTGTATACATAAACTGAAATATCACGTTGTATTCTAAAATATGTACAATTATTATGTGTTAATCAAAAATTAGAAAGAAAAAAAAGAGCTGGGCGTGGTGGCACACTCTTGTAATCCCAGCATTCGGGAGGCTGAGACAGGAGGATTGGGGTTCTTAGACAGCCTCAGCTACCCTCAGTGAAGCCCTTTGCAACTCAGTGAGACCCTGTTTCAAAATAAATAATAAAAAACAGGGCTGGGGATGTAGCTCTAAGGTAGAATGCCCCTGGGTTCAATCCTCAGTACCACAAAAAAGAAAGAAAGGAAGGAAGGAAGGAAGGAAGGAAGAAAGAAAGAAAGAAAGAAAGAAAGAAAGAAAGAAAGAAAGAAGAAAGAAAGAAAGAAAAGAAAAAAAAGTACAGGATGTTAAACACACACACACACACACACACACACACACACACACACACACACACACACACGGAGTTCAGGAAAGCATTTCTAATTTCACAGAGCTCCCTCTTCTGTTGTTTTTGTGTAGTGCTAAAAATATGGTGGTTTCTTTTCTGAGACACTGTTTCCCTCCCAGGTTTATGTCTAATTTTTGTATTTTCTTGTAATATTTGGGACGTACTTTTATTAAAAATTGTTCATTGCTTATCTGAAATTCAAATATAACTGGGCACCCTGCATTTTTATTTGTTAAGTCTGGCAACTCTGGCTGTAAATATTTTCCATGTGCCTTGACTTTGCTTTCTTGTTGGTCTGCTGTTTTTCTGTGGAGATTGTAGAGAATGAAAATCTGTGTTGCTGCTCCTATTGCCCTCTTTCCAGAAGCCATCACGGGATTTTCTTTTCCTTCCTTCCTTTCTTTCTCCCTCTTTTCTTTCTTTTTTGTGTGATACTGGGGCTTGAACCCAAGGGCACTCTACAAGTGAGCTACATCCCAGCCATTTATTTATTTATTTATTTATTTATTTATTTATTTATTTATTTATTCTACCTCTGAATTATACCCCCAATATTTTTATTCTTTATTTTTGAAATTATATTCTACATCCCCTATTTTTAATTATTTTTGAAACAGGGTCTCACTAAGTTGCAGAGGGCCTAAGTGGCAGCTGAAGCTGTCCGTGAATCGTGGTCCTCCCGCACACCACCACACCTGGCTAGAATCTACACTAGCAAAACAAATAACTCAATCAAGAAATGGGCAACTGAATTGAATAGACACTTCACAAAAGAAGAGATACAAATGGCCAACAGATACATGAAAAGATGTTCAACATCATTAGCTATTAGGGAGATGCAAATCAAAACTATGCTGAGATTCCATCTAACCCCAGTCAGAGTGGCAAGCATAAAGAAATCAAACAACAACAAATGCTGGCGAGGATGTGGGGAAAGAGGAACTCTTTTACACTGTTGGTGGGAGTGCAAACTAGTTGAGCAGCTTTGGAGATCAGTGTGGAAATTACTTACAAAACTAGGAATGGATCCATAATATAATCTGGCTATACCACTCCTGGGTATCTTTCCAAAAAGGTCGAAAACAGAGAACTATGGTAAATATGCATACCCATGTTCATAGCAGCACAATTCTTTTTTTTTTTTTTTTTTTTTTTAGTACTGGGGATGGACCCAGAAGCATTCTACCTCTGAGGTACACCCCCAGCCCTACTTTTTATTCTTTATTTTGAAACAGGGTCTCACTGAGTTGCAGAGGGCCTCACTAAGTAGCTGAGGCTGTCCACGAACCTGGATCCTCCTGTCTCAGCCTACAAAATGCTGGGATTACAAGCATGCGCCACCACGCCCAGCTAGCACAATTTTTTTTTTTAATTTTTTCTTTGCAGGTCTGGGGATGGAACCCAGGGACATTCGACCTCTGAGCTACACCCCCTGCTCTATTTGTTTATTCTTTATTTTGAAACTGGGTCTCACTGAGTTGCAGAGGGCCTCACTAAGTAGCTGAAGCTGTCTGCGAACCGCGATCCTCTGGTCTCAGCCTCCCAAATGCTGGGATTACAAGTGTGTGCCACCACGCCCGGCTTTAGCACAATTCTTAATAGCCAAAATATGGAACCAATCTAGGTCTCCATCAACAGATGAATGGATTGCAAACTTATGGGAAACAGACACAATGGAATTCTACTCAGTTATAAAAAAGAAAAAAATCATGTCATTCTCAAGAAGATGGGAAGACCTGGAGAACATTATGTTAAGTGAGATCAGCCAAGCACAGAAAGAGAAAGGGCATATGTTTTCTGTAATATGCTCAAACTAGGGACTAATAGGAATACCAGAGGGACTCCAGATAATGGAGGGGAAACCTCAGGAAAGCTGAAATGGATGGGTAGGAGAGGAAGAAGGCTGAAGTTGATTAATGGAGGAGCTACATCCGAATATGTGTAAAAGTATGAATGCATGGTTAACCTGGACACTCACTGTTGGGAGGAGATGAGAGAATGTAGGGGGTGGGAGAGGACACCAAGCACAGTTTGAATGTGTGCCATTTTTAATATGATCCATATAGAAAAAAACAAAAATATTTTTTTTTTTTTTTTTGGCTGGGGGTGGTGGCACACGCTTGTAATCCCAGCATTTGGGAGGCAGAGGATCTGCGTTTGCAATCAGCCTCAGCTACTTAGTGAGGCCCTTTGCAACTCAATGAGACCCTGTTTCAAAATAAAGAATAAAAAATAGGTCTGGGTGTGTAGCTCGGAGGTAGAATGCCCCTGGGTTCCATCCCCAGTACTGAAAAAAAAAAACAAAAACAAAAACAAAACCAAAAAACCCCCAAGAAAATGAAACTATTTTTTGGTACTGGGGATTGAACATAGGGACATTCTACCTCCAAGCTACACCTTCAGGCCTATTTTATTTTTATTTTGAAACAGAGTCTCGCTAGGTTGATGCGAGTCTCACCATTTGCTGAGATTGTCCTTAAACCTGCAATCCTCCTATCAAAATCTTCCAAGTACTGGAATTACAAGCATGCGTCACCATGCCTGGCATTTTTAAAAAATTTGAAACAAAGTCTTGCTAAGTGGCTGAGGCTGGCCTCAAACTTGTGATCCTCTGTCTTAGTGTCCCAAGTACTAGGATTATAGGCATGCACCACCATGCCTAGTTTCTTTCTTTTTTTTTCTTTTTTCTTTTTGTGGTATTGGGGATGTAAGCCAGGGACATTCTATCTCTGAGCTATACCCACAGCCCTTTATTTTGAAACAGGGTCTCACTAATTTGCAGATGGCTTCACTGAGTTGTTGAGGCTGCTGGCCACGAACCCAGCTGATAAATGGTGTTATTTCTCTTATAGTCAGAATTCATGGATCTGGGAACCAAAGGGGCAGAAGTAGTTATGGTTATTTTTCTGTTTGTTTGTTTACTTATTTATTTAGATATTGGGAATTGAACCTGATAGGTTGGGTCCCCCCCTCCCCTACCCTCATGTGACCCCTCAGTGGGGACAGGAGGCAGACCCTGGCAGCCAGAAGAGGAGATATCCTGAGACTCCAGGTGTCTCAAGACTCCAAACATCGCGAGAAAGACTCCAGAGGTTGGAGACTACAGATGTCATGTGAGAATCAGCATGCCTATAAAACATTGGTGCTCCCGCTCTGCCATGTGACTCAGCTGGACTACATGTGACTCTCAGAACATGTGGCTCATTGGTCCCTTCCTCCACGGCCTGCTGACTCCCCGAGGGTGCCGGGTCCAACAAAGCAGCAAAGCAGCAGCTTTTTTTTTTTTTTTTTTTTTTTTTTTTTGGTGGTACTGGGGTTCCTGGAAGCCCTTCTACCTCCGGGCTATACTCCCAGACCTATTTTTACATTTTTATTTGGAAACAGGGTCTCCTAAGCCAGCGTGCAGCTGGCTTTGAACCTGTGCAATCCTCCTGTCTCTGCCTCCCAAGCGCGGGGATTACAAGCGTGCGCCATCACGCCGGGCAAGCAGCAGCTTTTGATAACCTGCCTGGTATTATACCTCCTTCGCGACTCCCTAGCTCCATTTTCAACGTTTCAGAACCCAGGGGCATTCTATCTCTGAGGTGCACTCCCAGTATCTTTTATTTTTTAACCTGAAACAGGGTCTTGTGAAGTTGCTGAGGGGCTGACTAAACTGAGGCTGGTTTTGAACCTGCGATCCTCTTTTCTCAGCCTCCCAAGTACTGTGATTGCAAGTGTGCACCACTGTGCCTGGCATATTGCTTTTCAATATTACATCTAATGACCCACTTGCAAAACAATGATTTCTTCGTTTAATTTTTTGGCCCTTTTGATTTAGAGGCTTCTGTACCCAAAAATTAATGTTGTTACCATTGGACATGAGGGCTCCACTGACAGCTGGAGCTGTCATCTGATCACTTTGTATTGTTTATACTCCTGGATTAATGGGCGCAAAGGAGGGTTTCTATTTGCCTGGGGTGGTTGATTCTGATTATCAAAGGGAAATAAGAGTACTTCAACCATATCGAATAAAGGAAAACTATCTGGAACATAAATAATCATCTGGGACACTTTCTAGCAATGGCAAATCTAGTAATAAGGTTTACTGCAAGACTATAAAAATTCTACATAGGTTAAGGATCCTCAGATACGGAATTTTTGGGTCACTAAATGGGTAAAAGATTCAACTGAGTGAGATGCAGGCTGAAAAGAAAGAAAACATAAGGTAGACATTTTAATGTTACAATAATGTTTTATAATTTATGATCAGTTTCAGATATGAGGATTTTTGGAGTCGTGTTACTGCTCCTTACATTATGCATTTGCATATGTAATTATACATATGTAATTATCTATTTTGAGTTATACATTTTAATTTACCTTATAAATTTCTTTCCCTCTTTCTCCTTTCTTCCTGCTCTTCCTCCTCCTCCACCTTTCCCTCCTCCTCTTTCTCATCTTCCCCCTCCTTCTTCTTCTGTACTGGAAATTGGACACAGGAGCATTCTACCTCCAAACTAAAAGTCCAGTCCTTTTTATATTTTTATTAATACAGGGTCTAAGTTGCTGAGGCTGGCCTTAAACCTGTAATTCTCCCAACTCAGCCTCCCAAGTACTAGGACTACAGGAGTATGCTAACATGCCCAGCTGTAACTGTCTTTTTTTTTTTTTTTTTCTTCGCGGTACTGGGGATTGAGCCCAGGGTTATTGTACCTCCAAGCTACACCCCCAGCCCTATTTTTAATCCTTTTTTTTGAAACAGGGTCTCACTGAGTTGCAAAGGGCCTCACTAAGCAGCTGAGGCTGTCTGCAAACCGCGATCCTCCTATTTCAGCCTCCCAAATGCTGGGATTACAAGCGTGTGCCACCATGCCTGGATTTATTTTATTTATTTATTTATTTATTTATTTATTTATTTATTG